>NC_047036.1:63192159-63844905 GCF_011762595.2 Tursiops truncatus
CTTATAGCAAAGTATCTAGTGGTTTTGACAAGGCTCTGTCTTGGGCATTGAACTTTTCAACATATCAGTGACTTAGGTGGAAACATAGTATTTTAACATGTTTGCAGTTGGCACAGGGCTGGAAAAAACAGTTGAACATGTCAGATGCCATTATCAAGATTTGCAAGGTCCTACCTGGCTGACACACAATAGGCCAGCATCAGATTCAATTTAACAATAATAAATGCAAATCCATCCTCTAGGAATGAAAAGTAAACTGTAGACGCCCAGGATGTGGAAGACCCATCCTAAGCATTCCAGTCAACAACGTTAAGAGCCCAGCAATGTTGAGCACAGTGCCTGGCACTTAGTAGTTGCTCAGAAATGTTTGCTGAATGAATGAATGAACAGATACAGTGAGGCAACTTCTTTTTAAAGCTTTTCAAATTTTAGGCTTCATTAATACACACATGTGGCCAGATTAAGGGCACTGATAGTCCCACTGCACACTTCATTGTCCAGCCACATCTAGAATACTGTGTCTAGTTGTGAGCACATTTCACAGGGACACTGTCAAGTCAGAGACTACCTTAAGGAGAGTCACCAAGCCAGCATCCTTCTGGATCCCGTTTTTTTTAACCACATCACAAGTCAAAAAGTTAAAGGAACTGGAGAAATCAAGGAGCCAGACGGAAGACATGAGAGAAGTGAAAGTTGCCTTAAAATATTTGAAGAATGTCATTTCGATTGAGGACAAGATTATATCTGTCTATAGTTCTGAAGAGTAAAATTAGGACACACCGGTGGAAGTCGGAGGAAACAGATATTGGCTCTGAATTAGGAAAAGCTTGGGGAGCAATCCAAAAGTGAAATGCGTTTTTCTGCAAAGTAAAGTTCTTTGTTACTGGAAGTGTGCTGGTAGAGGCTGCACTTTTACTGAAGGGATTTGTGAAATGAGATATTAAGCTGGATGACTTATAATGCTAATATTCTGTGGCTCTGCTAAGGCTCGAGAGCATTCCATGGGCATTTATGAAGTTGCTGTGCGCCTCTCTCCTATAAGGTGACCTTGGGATCCTGTGCACATTTACAGCTCTGTTACCTACCTGATAGTTGTTTACAATGATGCCTCATAACTTAGCAAAATATAAAGCCTTTTGCAGATGTTCAGTATAACTGCTGTGCTTCCTTTCACTGGATGGTTTCTTTGCTCCGTGTGTGTGTGTGTGTGCGCGTGCGCGCGTGTGCGTGTGTGTATTCTGTAAGCTTTACATTGGTTTAAACTGCTACAAAAAAATTTCAAAACACACATACTGCATTTATCACACCTGGGAGTCACCCAGAGTACTTTTAGGAAAAGCAGTTTGATGATTTATCTTTTATGTATTTCCAAAGCACTCAAGTTACAAAGACCTTAGCGTGTAGGGCATAAAGATAAATGAGTCAAGGCAAACAAGGATATCCGTCACAAGAAACATTAATGGCAAGAAGTCTTTTTTTAATGTACAGTTATTTAGAGAAGAAGAGGAAAGGTTGACAGCAATTGCTTTCATCATATATTTAAAAGTGCCAAAGAGCAAAGCCATTCGCCAAGCAAAGCCATTCGCCAAGCAAAGCCATTCGCCAAGCAAAGCAGAAAGCCCTGGACTACCTTGCTGAGTTTGCTGCCTGCAGGCCAGGTCACTCGGAATTTCTTTGCCCAAGCAGACAAAATATTATCATTTCCAGTTCTTTAAAGCTGGTAGCCTGCTTCATAGCTTTGACATTCAACACTTCATAATATTTTTGACCACCAAGTCCGTCCACTTTTCAAAAAGCACGTTTTGAAAGTTTTCCCAAGATAGCAATATTTCAAATCTTCATTGCTTGAGTTTGCTTCTTCGTCTTCATCCCCCGCCAGTCACTGAGATGGTTTTAATCAGGCCGGGCTGCGTGGCTCCTCTGTCAGGCTGGTACCCAGACATGGAAATGCAGCCATAAAACGGGGCTCCAAACTCTCAAGTACACAAAGATGCTTAGTTTAGAAGGAAAGGATTTATGTAAGTAAACTAATAGAAACTGCTCCCCACATTTTTCAAAAGGTTGTGGATTAAAAAAATCAGAGTAGGGGGCTTCCCTGGTGGTGCAGTGGTTGGGAGTCCGCCTGCCGATGCGGGAGACACGGGTTATGCCGCAGAGCGGCTGGGCCCGTGAGCCATGGTCCGTGAGCCTGCGCGTCCGGAGCCTGTGCTCCGCAACGGGAGAGGCCACAGCGGTGAGAGGCCCGTGTACCGCAAAAAAAAAAAAAAAAAAAAAAAAAATCAGAGTAGATACATGTCTCAAAGTAGATACAGTCTATTTTATCTATTTTTTCATTCAACAGATAGTTGTATTTGGTGTTCTCAGATGCTGTGGTATATGGGAAAATTAGTAAGAAATAGACTGCTTGTCCCAAGAGTTTATACTTTAGTAGAGAAGATAAGAAATAAACAAATATACTAGTACCTACGTTTGTACAGCAGCTTATATTTTTGCATTTTCTTATTTGACCACCACTGAAAACAAAATGAAATAGGAAGGACAGCTTTTATTGACTCCTTTCAATAGTTTAAGAAGTGGACCCTTCAGGCCCAGAGTCACATAGGGATTAAGTGTCCGAGCCATGACTGGAACCTGAGTCCTGAAAAAGTATACCTAGCAAAGCACCGAGAAAGTGTTAGGGAAGATGAATGAGGCAGTAACTTCCAACCATGGGGAAGATGGAAGACTAGAGGGAGTCTGGTGCATTTGAACTGGAGCTTGGCTTCAGATTTGTAGCAATGATGGAGCAGGAAGGAGAGGAACGGAGAAGAGAACATTCGCACAGGAAGAAAAGGATGAGGGAGGCTGGAGAACGCTAGAGAGGGGTGAAAATGGGTTGTTAGAACTGGTCGTTCAGCTTGGCTGGTGATCAGCAGAATGGAAGGTGGCAGGAAGGTTGGGCCAGTCCTGGGATAAGTTACACGTTAATTAGGGACCACTAGGGAGCCAGTGAATGATTCCATTGGCTCGGTTGTGTGTTGCATTGAAAAGGCAATCATTTGGTCCAAACGGTCCTGTAAGAATCTCAAGCTTTCAGTCCAGAAAAACTGCATAGAAAGAGACCCTCGGCAGGAAGGTAAGTAAGGAATCTGGCAGAGAAACCCAGAGATAGAACAAGGTAGAGGCAGAAACACCTTCTGAAGACCTGCAGCATTCAGTTCTAATCAGAGGAGTTCTTGGTACTCCCCCTGAGAGAGAACAAGGCTGAAATCACCAACCAAACTTGTTTCAGTGAGAAGCAAGCAAGAGCATGGAATGTGCCTCAGCTGAAGAAGCAGAGCTGTACCCAGTGACCGTTTTCCTGAGTGCGTTGCTCCCTGGGGTGCTAAGGGGCAGAAGTGGGCTGGAGCCAGGAGAAGACTGCTCCTTCTGGCTTCCAGGCCTGATTTTTCACTCCTTCTGGAGGCAGAAGTGATGTCTTACTGGCTCACTTGTATTTTCCCCTCTGTTTTGCTCCCCTCTGCTCTGTGTGTATGTTGGGCTAAGATTGGGCAAGGTGAGCACTGGGAAAGGGGGACCAGAGAGAGGAAGGGAACCATGTCTGCTCTCTCCCCTCCAGTGGTGCTGCTTCTGGAGAAGGTCAGGGAATCTCCCAGGCTGCAGGCTCCTGGGTTGTTGAGGCTGTTTCTAGACTCATTGTGACTGATGGGAGAATGCTGAGTTTTCTGAGCAGGTGCCTGTTGACCCTCTGGGGTAGTCTTACTGCTCTGAAGATAAAATAAGTATAGAAGCACTGAAGTAAGGAGTTTGCAAGAAAAAAGAAAAATGAAAAAATGGAAGCCATAAGCAAAATGAAAATTATTGGATCAAGTATGAAGAATGGTAAATGTCAAAGCACTTGATAATTTTCTGCTAACACACCTTGTGAAGATGGAAGTTTCCATAAGTCTTCTTTTCCTTTTTCTCCTCTTGCTCTTGTCACAAGATCTATGAGCATGAGGAATCTCATTTCAGTGCTGCACTGCAACACAAGGCAAGGCAGAAGTCTAGCGTGCCCTTAAATGACAGCATGAACACAATGGCAGGTTTGGCTGCCTGCAATAGTTGTTAAATTGCTACTCTCTAAACTTTTAAATTTATATGTGAAAAGCTTTCAATGCGATCATTTAATTATTCATTGAAAGTTTATATTCACAACATTAATGTGCAAGTGTTATACATAACGTACTCCACTAGGTACTATTTATAAAATTAAACTTAGCAATTCAGTTATGAAAATACATCATGGCCCACATGGCCTGGAAGTCCTGCTAAAAGCAGGCAAGGGCCCATGAAAATATGTTTCCTTTGAATTACACAGAAATCCCAGGAGAGAAAGACCAAGGGTATTTGTTTTAAGCTGCTCTGTGTATTCTCTTAAACTGTTACTATGAGGAACAGAGGTTGTGGCCATAATGAAAATGAGGAGATCCTGAGTATATGTGTCTATGACCTGGTTGAAGTCTGGTAGTCCAAGTGGTGTTTTCACTGGCCTGTAAAAACGCCAGGGATTTGCAAAACTTCAAAAAAGTAAAGAAATAGACGTCTTAAAATATTGAATTAGTGCATATATTTGGGTTCATTTTCCCCCTCTTTTGTGTACCTTATGCCTCCAATTTCCAGCCATGCTGTTACTATTATAAATTCTCAACAATATTAAATAAAGGGGTAAAAAAACTCTGTTGTATCCCATGTTTAAAATACCTCAAGAATTTCTACTCATGTCTGTTTTCTTTCTCCTCATACCACATTTACTTAAGTCTTACCAATACTTTGCTTCAGGAAACGTAGTAATGTACTACAGCCATAGAAAGGCCTTCTAGCCAGTCTGTTCTGTCAGGTCTTACTAATTCTTCTCTCTCGGTAAGCAAGTGGTGGCGACCACGTGGGCACGAGAGAAGATCTCCTGGCTCCTCAGGGCATCTGTCTATACCACAGACCCTGATGCCAACCGGCCCCCTCCAGCCATGGTCAAATGGGAAAGCAAATCTAGTCAGGGTTTAGAAGGGTGGGGAAGTCAACCTAGAAAGTCTAATGTATTTGGAGGAAGTCTTCAAAAACATCTTTAAATTTTCATAGTAGGGATTATTTTTTCTGGCAGTATTGCAACATGAACAGATATTCCTGGCTGGCTACTCCATGGGGCAGCACCAAGTTGGCATTTACACTTCACAGAAGAGGTATCTGAGGAAAGATGGTCCCAGTTACTTGTTATGAATCATATAGACTGACTGTAGCACACTCTGGGTTTATGTGTGGAATTCATTTTTTTCTTTTACTTTTTTGTATTACATAAGTAATGCATGTTTCTTGTAGAAAAATCAGGCAATGAAAATGAAGAAAAGGAAAAAAACACATCGTCCAGCAATGACCGTATTAATATTTCCTTCTAATTTTCTGTATATGTGTATATAAGTCTATGTACATACCTACATAGTTTTTTCGGAATGAACCTGTACTGACTCATAACCTTTTTTTCACTCAACGTAATACTGGGAATGTCTTTTTGCGTAAGGTAGTGGATCTCCCATGAAGTCCTTACAAAGGCCTATCCAGGCCTAGCATTCTTTTAGTCATGGAATAAACCACACTCAGTTTCCAATTCTAGTCCTGTCACTTACTGTGTCCTTGTGCAAGTTCCTTCGCTTATCTGAGCTTCCCTTTCCTCACCTGTAGTCATTCCAGTTTCACAGGGTTGCAGTGAGGAGAAATTAAGTGTTTACAGCAACGAAGGGCAGCACCCAGCCCTGTAGTAGTGCTCAGTAGATGTTTGCGAATTAGTGAAGTCATGCCCTCAGGAGCTTACTTGGATGTTACTTGACTTTTGATGGGTTCTACTTGCTCACTGTACTCATCATTATCTGAAATTATTCTGTTTATTTTCAAATTTACTACTTATCGTCTCTCTTCATGAGCACAAAACATTCTTAGCAACAGAGTGGTGGCCAATGCCTAGAAAAATGCCTGGCACACAGAATGTTGAAAATTTATGGTGCTGACTTACTTGCGTCTTTCCAATGACCCAGCCTTGCCATTGTCACCTGGAGGCTGTGCAGCACAGTATCATGCCCTTTCCCTTTATCTCATTATCCACTGACCCGTGCTTGGTTCTAGCCATCCTCCGTTACCTGAAGAATGATGGGAAGATTCATTTGGTGGTTTTCAACAACCTGCAGCTGGCCGACGGCAGGCGGCACAGGGTCCTCCTAAGACTGAACAATCTGCACCGGGGAGCTGGCTCTGTAGAGCTCTACGTGGACTGCTCGCAAGTGGATTCCATTCACAATCTCCCCAGAGCCTTTTCTGGCCTCGCCCAGAGTCCTGAGGCTGTTGAATTGAGGACTTTCCAGAGGAAGGCACAGGTAAGAACCCACAAACCATTCTCCAAACTGGAAAGATGAGTTTCTGAAGCTTCTGCTGAATGCAGAAGAGTGGGCTGAGGTCAAGAGTGGGTCTAATTTTGGCTGCATGTTAGAAACACCTGTGGAACTTAAAAACCGACTGCTAGAGGGCCCACCCTCCAGACAAGTTAAATCAGAATCTATAGCGGTGGTGCCTCAGCATCAGTATTTTTTAAAATACTGATTCTAACGTGAAGTCAAAATTGAGAGCTGCTCTTTTAGATGATAAGTGGAGACTTTGGCAATATAATTGTAAAGCAGGAAAGGAATAGCAAAAAGAATAGCAAAAATTTTTAAACTTTCTTAGGGCAATAGGATGATCTACTTGTAATCTTTCTATAACGTTATTATATTTTTAATGAAAGTAAAAAAGAATGATTGGAAATTGCCAAGCACCAGGAACAACATATTTCACAGGTCTCACTAGAGCATCCCTAACAAAAAGACCCTTATTGCCAACTTAATTCCATGAGGCCTTACAAATCACATCACTTCTGTCTTCCGTTTTATGCCCTGTTGATGGTATTTTTTTCCATCATATCATTGCACCTACTCTAGAAATTGCCACATATGCTTCTCTTAGAATTTTGCGCTAGGGGGACTTCCCTGGTGGCACAGTGGTTAAGAATCTGCCTGCCAATGCAGGAGACATGGGTTCGAGCCCTGACCCGGGAAGATCCCATGTGCCACAACTACTGAGCCCACGTGCCACAACCACTGAAGCCCGTGCTCCTAGAGCCCGTGCTGCACAACAAGAGAAGCCACCACAATGAAAAGCCCATGCACCACAACGAAGAGTAGGCCCTGCTCGCCGCAACTAGAGAAAAGCCCGCGTGCAGCAATGAAGACCCAATGCAGCCAAAAATAAATATAAAAAAAAATAAATTTATTTAAAAAAAAAGAATTTTGTGCTAGGAAATACTTTGTTTCCTATAAATAACTAGTAGTATTCTTTGTCTTTTCCAATTATACTATAACTGCTCATCGTTCCAGAATTTCATCTGATACGGAAGTCAATCCCAAAATCAGTAACTACGTTCATCCACTGTGGCCCTTGTTTTATATATTGCAATCACTATTTTCCACTTCTATTTCATTATTATATGCTTTAACTAAACTATATGTGCTCTTACCAAGTTATTCTGAGCCCTTTGTGTAAAGAAGCAGGGTGTAAACAGTAATTTCCATTGTAACTAGGAATGCTGAGGAGTTTTAGATAATAATGTAAAAACTATGAATCAGGTACTAGAATTTGTGCTTGAAACATAGGAAGCATTTTCAAGCAGAAGTTTCAAGAAAGCTAAAATCCAAGTGTAGAGAGAGGGAGAAAGAGTTGTATATATATTTAGTGTAGATTTATAGAGAGAGAAAAAAATTAATGGAGAGATATGCCAAACTTTATTTCTGAATCCCCAGAGTAGCCCAAATAGTCAGAATGACAGTCAGAAATTGTGTCACTGACATTTCAGAAATTAGTCTCCACCAAATAAGTCCATATCTAAAAATCAGAAACAGATGGAATTTTTTGGAATTTTGTCCAAAAGTTTTACCTCCTTAGACTATCAACAAGGACCACAGTGCTCTGTCTTCATAGTACCTTCTCAGTCAGTCAGTCAATTAGTAAGTCAGTAGGCACATTCTAGGCATTAGGCCAAACAGTCATGGCTCTGCCTCCATAGAGCTTATGGTCTGATTCCACAAAATACCTATTATGTAGCACGTGTTGCATACATCTTAACTTAGCTAAATGAAAAAGCAGAGTCCCTCTGAACATCCTTAGCATGCTCATTTCTAAAATAAGAATGATGACTTTATGTTGCCACAGTTAACATAAACATTTTCTATCATACATATATAAAATAATGAGTACAGTAAAAGCTACAAAATTAAGGGGTGAGAAAATTGACTATGACTAACAATGAATGATGGATATAAACCAATAGTGTGAAAATATATGAAAATATACATCACAGAATATACAGTTTAATATCACTGATTATTAAAGAAATGTAAATCAAAACCACAATGAGGTATCGCCTCACACCGGTCAGAATGGCCATCATCAAAAAGTCTACAAATAATAAATGCTGAAGTGGGTGTGGAGAAAAGGGAGCTCTCTTGTACTGTTGGTGGGAATGTAAATTGGTACAGCCACTATGGAGAACAGTATGGAGGTTCCTTAAAAAACTAAAAATAGAACTACCCTATGACCCAGCAATCCCACTACTGGGCATATACCCTGAGAAAACCATAATTCAAAAAGACACATGCACCCCAGTATTTATTGCAGCACTATTTACAATAGCCAGGTCATGGAAGCAACCTAAATATCCATCAACAGAGGAACGGATAAAGAATATGTGGTACGTATATACAATGGAATATAACTCAGCCATAAAAAGGAATGAAACTGGGTCATTTGTAGAGACCTGGATGGACCTAGAGAGTGTCATACAGAGTGAAGTAAGTCAGAAAGAGAAAAACAAATATCGTATATTAACATATATATGTGGAATCTAGAAAAATGGTACAGATGAACCTGTTTGCAAGGCAGAAATAGACACAGATGTAGAGAAAAAATGTATGGACACCAAGAGGGGAAAGGCGGGGTGGGATGAATTGGGAGATAGGGATTGACATATATACACTAATATGTATAAAATAGATAACTAATGAGAACCTGCAGTATAGCACAAGGAACTCTACTCAGTGCTCTGTGGTGACCTAAATGGGAAGGAAATCCAAAAAAAGAGGGTGTATATGTATACGTATAGCTGATTCACTTCGCTGTACAGCAGAAACTAACACAACATTGTAAATCAACTATACCCCAATAAAAAAGAAAGAAAAAGAATATACACACACAAAAAGAATATACGGTTTATTCATCTTCATAATCCGGGGAAACCAGAGACTTTGCTAAAACCTGGATCCAAGGCACCCTAAGAACAATAGTGTTTCAAATTGGGGTCAATGTCTTATTCATTACAGTCTAAACTCCATAAACAGACAACTCTTAAGAGGTTCCTGCCACAAAAGAGCTTGTTTACCATGAAGGAAAACTGCCTTTTCTCTTCTCCTAGTCACCTTCATGAGCTCTCAGACCATGCTGGACTCCAGCACTCTCCTAAGCTACTGGTTTCTTCCATATTTGCTTCAGTCAAAAGGATAGGGCTGGCAGCTTCAGGAAAAAATGCAAACCCACAAAATTATGGAAAGTGTCAGAGTCCAAGTATTCAGGCCTACTGTGTTATGAAAATTGTGTGCGTCTGCAAGCTCACTGGCTTTTGAATGACATCAGCAATGTATGGTATGAATCCGATTTCTTCCAGGACTCCTTGGAAGAGCTGAAGTTGGCGGTGAGAGGCTCGCTGTTCCAGGTGGCCAGCCTGCAAGACTGCTTCCTGCAGCAGAGCGAGCCGCTGGCTACCACAAGCACAGGTGTGGGCTCTTGGGCAGTTTGCACACCTCCATCAACACAAACCCCCAGGCCCCCGGCTGGACTGGGTCCCATCCCAGAAAGGTGGGCTGTCGGCAGAGCAGCCCTACAGGAGCATGTACCTACAGAGATGAGGCTCTTGTGCCAAGTCCAGGGCAAGGAATGTTTTCATTGCACTTTTATTAGTATAATTCATAGGAATTTGGTGTAACCAGCCCAGTGGCATCATTATGTTTTAGATGAATTAAATGAGTTTGACCCTAAACTAAATTCCTGTATCTTAGGTTCTTTGTCTTGATGGTCTCTGGGAAATCATTTGTTTTTGAGTCACTGTAGAAATAGCTGTCACTGACTGAACGCGCCTTATCTTCTGCTGTTCCTACAGGAGACTTCAATCGGCAGTTCTTGGGGCAGATGTCACAACTAAACCAGCTACTGGGAGAGGTGAAGGATCTTCTGAGACAGCAGGTAACAAGTAGGACATACCATCAGAGAAGGCCCAGTCTTATCAGAGAAGCTGTGTGTTGGAGTTAATGGATCTGCAGGCCTGCAGAGGCAGGGAGGGGACCTGGAGCCTGAGCCCAAGTGGCCCCGTGCAGCCCGCTGCCCTGGGGCTCTGAAAATGGGGGACCAGCCTGTGATAAACACACCAGGGCCCCATGCAGAGTGGGAACTACCAAGAGCTCCTTTAACACTCCTTCAAGTACTGCTTAATAGTTTGCTACTCATGGATTCTTTCACTCCTGGATTATACATCAGGAACTCCTTTTCCATCTTTTTTTTTTCTCCCTTCCCATTTCTAAAGGTCAAGGAAACATCATTTTTGCGAAACACCATAGCTGAATGCCAGGCTTGCGGTAAGTGCTTTTCTAGTAACTGGTGCATTCTGAGTTGGACCAGCAAATGCCAGCTGATGATGGGCCTGGGTGGGTGAGGCTCCACTGGCGCTGGTTTCTGGAGGTTTGGCACAGAGGCAGAGGGAAGGGAAAAGAAGTTCACTGCGAAACTAAACTTGATTCTGTATCAGCTCTGTTTTCTCGGTGGTTTATAAGCCTGTGGATGATGGTTTTCCTCTAGGTCCTCTCAGCTTTCAGTCTCCAACCCCCTCCAACACCGTGGTGCCCCCCGTGCTCCCAGCATCCCTGATACCCCCAGTGCGCCGGTGCGATTCCAACCCGTGTTTCCGTGGCGTCCGATGTACCAACACCAGAGATGGCTTTCATTGTGGGCCCTGCCCTGAGGGCTACACAGGAAATGGGATCACCTGTTCTGACGTTGATGAGGTAAAAGTTCAACTAGATAGGATGGGGCTCCCTCAGTATCTTGTACATCCGACAGCTTATGGAAAAAGAAGCCATGTTGATGACTAAGGGATGACTTGGGTTGTCCTCCAGGCTACATAAAAAGTACTCCCTCAGGGGCTTCCCTGGTGGCGCAGTGGTTGAGAGTCCGCCTGCTGATGCAGGGGACACGGGTTCGTGCCCCGGTCTGGGAAGATCCCACATGCCGTGGAGCAGCTGGGCCCGTGAGCCATGGCCGCTGAGCCTGCGCGTCCGGAGCCTGTGCTCCGCAGCGGGAGAGACCACAACAGTGAGAGGCCCGCATACCAAAAAAAAAAAAAAAAAGTACTCCCTCAGGAATTCTTAGAGATCTGTGATGGTGGGAAGGAGGAGGCATGACACGCAGTTGTGGCCGTGATCATTGCGTCTCCCCTCCATGGTTCCCACTCTTCCAGTTTGTGTTACTACAATGCTGAGATTTCAGCCTTCAACTCTAACATTGATTCTTTCTCTTAAGCAGTCTCTGTGACAATTGTGATTTTTCCACACATTTGCAAACATGGGAGGGGAAAGATCTGGGTAAGAGTATATTTCAGGGGTTGCAACTGATTGCTTCAGGCTTCCTAAAACAGAGGAGCAGACAGGAATCTCAAACCAATAAGACCTTTTGAAGAGGCCCCATTATCTATGAGTAACCAAAAGTGCCCAGAGATGGAGCCAGAAGGACATACAGCAAATACGGGCTGTTTGGCCAGCTGGCAAAGCCCTGAAGGACCATCGTTAGCCAGTCACTGGTCCAGTCCCAAAACAGTGTTCGCAGTGGGTAGCAAGGCTGCCCCCATGTGCCTTTGGCCAGAGGAAGGCTGGAAGGAGCTTTCACACACATGCATCCTGCAGGCTTGTGGTAGCTGATGACCTCCCCAGGTAGTAAGCAATTAAGATGGTCTTTAGTCATCCCTCCACTGGAAGAACATCTGCACATGTTTCACAGAACTGCATCTGGTTTTTATCTGTGAGCTGGAATTTTCCTCCTTTTGAAAGGGCAGGAAGTGGTCATGTTTTTTACATTAGTTGAACTGGTTAAAAACGAAACAAAACAAAATCAGAATGAACCTCCTAGACTGTGAGAGCCTAGGAACAGTCATGGACTTGGTAGGGCACAAAGGCAGGCACAGACCCTGATGAATCACATCTTACTCAAGAAACAACAACTGCCCTGGTTTTGTCTTCTCAAGGTCTTTTTCTTTGAGTAGTTGGTTCCTTTGGACTCAACTAATAGCTAGCTGACAAGGGGTCCAGGAGCACTGTCCTCTCACAGAGGTTTTAAAACTCCAAGTTAGAATATCAGGGAATTTGCGCTGGGAGGTAGACTGGTTAACATTAAGGACTCTTTCCACTTGGCTGTGCGTGATTCTGTAATATAGCAAAAGCCCACTACAAGGAAACCTCCAGACCATGTGGGTCAGGGATTCTGTGAGTAACTATGAAATTGGATGCCTTTATTGCCTTTGATCATGTCGAGCACCAAAAAATGATAGTTAAATGAATCCCCAAGTCTGCACAAATAGATGAATGGAAGTTTGAGGGTGTTTTCTCCATGCGGCTAAAGAGTGAATTTTTCTTTCTCTCTAGTGCAAATACCATCCCTGCTACCCAGGCGTGCGCTGTGTGAACTTGGCTCCTGGCTTCAGATGTGACACCTGCCCGGTGGGCTTCACAGGGTCCACGGTGCAGGGTGTTGGGATCAATTTTGCCAAGACAAACAAGCAGGTGGGCTGAAGTTGTGGCCTTTTAATCTCTAATTACCAACAGAAAACCTTTGGTTGGTTCCCACCTCTTTCCATATAACCCTTTACCTCCCGGAGCGGCCAAGGGTGTGCAGAATGTCCTCATGCACTGCGGGCACATTAGGAAGTTTTCCAACTCATTTCATCAAGGCTAGTGAGGAGGAAGCTAGTCAGCTGGGATAATCGAGTAGCACTAGGAAAGCAGTGAAGGGGGTAATCCTGGATATGTGACATGTTTCAGCCTTATTTTGTTGGTAGCCTTTTGAACATTTTGTCCCACCAAATAACTTAAGAACTGGGGAAACAAATAAAAGCTTTGAAAAATTAGGTCACTTTCATAGAGTCATTGTTGCTGATCAGAAGCTGTTTTAGAGATGAGAGGATTTCAAGAGTAGAAATAATCCCCTGAGGAAACCTGCCTTTCTTCTTATATAAGCCGTAAATTGCTGTAGAGCACTCAAGCACTTTGTGACAGTCTCCGTTTATTTCCAAATGTTCTACTATATCCTGACCATTATTTAACTGACTGACCGTGAAATTCTTTTTGATGTTTTCAGCCCCTAAAAATGGTTGGTCTATAAATATATTTTACTACCTTACGGAAATTATTAGCTTTAAAGAAGGGCAGAGGTTCATTATTTCCTAGCAGCCTATCAAAGGATTCTAGAGGGCATCATTTTTTAGACTAGAAAAAGGAGCCAAGCTCGACACACACGAATGACAAGCCATTGGAGTAATGACCTAAGTTTTTCTTCCTCTTCTCTAAAGACAGAATCGCCAAGACTAAGCTAAGGAAAATAGACAAAAAGAAACAGAAGGTGCTTTATGTAAGCTAGGAAGGAGCCCTTCCAGTGGATTTCCAGAATATGGCAGAATGAACTCAGGTCAAAGGGAACCAACTTGCTGAAATTAAACAACAAATTTTAATGCATGACCAATATCAAAAGAAATAAGAGGAAATGTGCAGGTTCGAGAAACAAAGAGGGAACTCAGAGTCAGAGCTGTGGGTGGAAACTGATGTCACAGCAGCTCATGGGAGGTGGGAGATGGTTTTAGGTCCTCCAAGTGGGAAACTGGGGTTCAAGCACTGTGTGGGTATAGCAGATGTAGTCTTGAACCTTTAGAAAGACCTAATACCCCTGAAGAAAGCCAGAAGCCTTAGAGAGCTACCCTACTTATTACAAGGAGATGAGAAAACTTTCTTAGGCCCCAAAAATCAACAGGAAGCTTGATGTCAGCTTTGGGACATGGTTGACAGAAATGACAGTTGCCCACAACAAATCAAAGCTCCAAACTTGTAAGACACATAGTCATGAGCTCCAAACCTATGTTACACATAGAATGCAGAAACAGGAGCCCCAAAATTGACATCAAAACCAGCCCTAGAGCAGTAAAATCCCCAGGACCCTGGCTAATATCACTTTGTGAAGAGACTCCAAAACTCAGGGCAAGTGGGACACCCTCAAGCAAAAGCAGGGCCACTAAGGATATACTCTGATCGCCAGCCTACCTGAAATTGCACGTCCTCGCTTCACACAAAGATGTCAAAACAAAGCAAAATGTATTTGTCTTTCTACTTAAACAGTGTCCCTTTAAACTTCTCTGCACTAGGTCTGCACTGACATCGATGAGTGTCGAAGTGGAGCGTGTGTTCTCAATTCTATCTGTGTTAACACTTTGGTGAGTATTTTTCATGGCTCTTGTTATTGAAGACTAGTTATTAAAACAAGTATGTGTACGTAAATCATAACCCCAAAACACATGGAGAACATATGGGCATAATATATTTGACTTGCAAGTGAGGATAAAATTTGTGCTGAAAAACAGTTTTTAATGTAAGAGTAATTTATAAGTAATTTTCTATATAAGAATGATTTTATATGGGAATTCCCTTGTGGTCCAGTGGTTAGGACTCTGCGCTGTCACTGACGAGGGCTGGGGTTCAATCCCTGGTCGGGGAACTAAGATCCCGCAAGCTGTGTGGCATAGCCAAAAAATTAATAATAATAATAATTTTATAAATGCCAAATTTGTTCTTTATCTTCTCTCAAAGTTGCAGTGTTGGGCTTTGGGGTTTTTTTCTTTTTTTTTATACAGCAGTTCTCATTAGTCATCACTTTTATACACATCAGTGTATACATGTCAATCCCAATCTCCCAATTCATCACACCACCACCACCCCCTGCCATGGCTTTCCCCCCTTGGTGTCCATATGTTTCTTCTCTACATCGGTGTCTCTATTTCTGCCCTGCAAACCAGTTCATCTGAACCATTTTTCTAGGTTCCACATACATGCGTTAATATACGATATTTGTGTTTATCTTTCTGACTTACTTCACTCTGTATGACAGTCTGCAGGTCCATCCACGTCTCAAACAAATGACCCAATTTCGTTCCTTTCTATGGCTGAGTAATATTCCATTGTATATGTGTGCCACATCTTTATCCATTCGTCTGTCAATGGGCATTTAGGTTGTTTCCATGACCTGGCTATTGTAAACAGTGCTGCTATGAACATTGGGGTGCATGTGTCTTTTGGAATTATGGTTTTCTCTGGGTATATGCCCAGTAGTGGGATTGCTGTATCCCACTAAAAACTAAAAAATTCTATTTTTAGTTTTTTAAGGAACCTCCATACTGTTCTCCATAGTGGCTGTATCAATTTACATTCCCACCAACAGTGCAAGAGGGTTCCCTTTTCTCCACACCCTCTCCAGCATTTGTTGTTTGTAAATTTTCTGATGATGCCCATTCTAACTGGTGTGAGATGATACCTCATTGTAGTTTTGATTTGCATTTCTTTAATAATTAGTGATGTTGAGCAGCTTCTCATGTGCTTCTTGGCCATCTGTATGTCTTCTTTGGAGAAATGTCTATTTAGGTCTTCTTTCCATTTTTGGATTGGGTTGTTTGTTTTTTTCATATTGAGCTGCATGAGCTGTTTATATATTTTGGAGATTAATCCTTTGTCCGTTGATTCGTTTGCAAATATTTTCTCTCATTCTGAGGGTTGTCTTTTCGTCTTGTTTATGGTTTCCTTTGCTGTGCAAAAGCTTTTAAGTTTCATTAGTTCCCATTTGTTTATTTTTGTTTTTATTTCCATTACTCTAGGAGGTGGATCAAAAAAGATCTTGCTGTGATTTATGTCAAAGAGTGTTCTTCCTATGTTTTCCTCTAAGAGTTTTATAGTGTCCAGTCTTACATTTAAATCTCTAATCCATTTTGAGTTTATTTTTGTGTATGGTGTTGGGGAGTGTTCTAATGTCATTCTTTTACATGTAGCTGTCCAGTTTTCCCAGCAGCACTTACTGAAGAGACTCTCTTTTCTCCATTGTATATCCTTGCCTCCTTTGTCATAGATCAGTTGACCATAGGTGCGTGCCTTTATCTCTGGACTTTCTATCTTGTTCCATTGATCTATGTTTCTGTTATTGTGCCAGTACCATATTGTCTTGATTACTGTAGCTTTGTAGTATACTCTGAAGTCAGGGAGTCTGATTCCTCCAGCTCTGTTTTTTTCCCTCAAGACTGCTTTGGCTATTTGGGGTCTTTTTTGTCTCCATACAAATTTTAAGATTTTTTGTTCTAGTTCTGTAAAAAAGACCATTGGTAATTTGATAGGAATTGCATTGAATCTGTAGATTGCTTTGGATAGTATAGTCATTTTCACAATATTGATTCTTCCACTCCAAGAACATGGTGTATCCATCTGTTGGTTTCTTCTTTAATTTCTTTCATCAGTGTCTTATAGTTTTCTGCATACACGTGTTTTGTCTCCCTAGGTAGGTTTATTCCTAGGTATTTTATTCTTTTTGTTGCAATGGTAAATGGGACTGTTTCCTTAATTTCTCTTTCAGATTTTTCATCATTAGTGTATAAGAATGCAAGAGATTTCTGTGCATTAATTTTGTATCTGGCAACTTTACCAAATTCATTGATTAGCTCTAGTAGTTTTCTGGTGGCATCTTTAGGATTCTCTATGTATAGTATCATGTCATCTGCAGACAGTGACAGTTTTACTTCTTCTTTTCCAATTTGGATTCCTTTTATTTCTTTTTCTTCTCTGATTGCTGTGGCTAGGACTTCCAAAACTATGTTGAATAACAGTGGCAAGAGTGGACATCCTTGTCTTTTTCCTGATCTTAGAGGAAGTGCTTTCAGTTTTTCCACTATTGAGAATGATGTTTGCTGTGGGTTTGTCATATGTGGCCTTTATTATGTTGAGGTAGGTTCCCTCTATGCCCACTTTCTGGAGAGTTTTTATCATAAATGGGTGTTGAATTTTGTCATAAGCTTTTTCTGCATCTATTGAGATGATCATATGGTTTTTATTCTTCAGTTTGTTAATATGCTGTATCACATTGATTGATTTGCGTATATTGAAGAATCCTTGCATCCCTGGGATAAATCCCACTTGGTCATGGGGTATGATCCTTTTAATGTGTTGTTGGATTCTGTTTGCTAGTATTTTGTTGAGGATTTTTGCATCCATATTCATTAGTGATATTGGTCTGTAATTTTCTTTTTTTGTAGTATCTTTGTCTGGTTTTGACATGTCTAGTTTTGTGTGATGGTGGCCTCACAGAATGAGTTTGGGAGTGTTCCTTCCTCTGCAATTTTTTGGAAGAGTTTGAGAAGGATGGGTTTAGCTCTTCTCTAAATGTTTGATAGAATTCACCTGTGAAGCCATCTGGTCCTGGACCTTTGTTTGTTGGAAGATTTTTAATCACAGTTTCAATTTCATTGCTTGTGATTGGTCAATTCATATTTTCTGTTTCTTCCTGGTTCAGTCTTGGAAGGTTATACCTTTCTACGAATGTGTCCATTTCTTCCAGATTGTCCATTTTATTGGCATACAGTTGCTTGTAGTAGTCTCTTAGGATGCTTTGTGTTTCTGCGGTGTCTGTTGTAACTCTTCTTTTTCATTTCTAATTTCATTGACTTGAGTCCTCTCCCTCTTTTTCTTGATGAGTCTGGCTAATGGTTTATCAATTTTGTTTATCTTCTCAAAGAACCAGCTTTTAGTTTTATTGATCTTTGCTATCATTTCCTTCATTTTCATTTATTTCTGATCTGATCTTTATGATTTCTTTCCTTCTGCTAACTTTGGGTTTTGTTTGTTCTTCTTTCTCTAGTTCCTTTAGGTGTAAGGTTAGATTGTTTATTTGAGATTTTTCTTGTTTCTTGAGGTAGGCTTGTATAGCCATAAACTTCCCTCTTAGAACTGCTTTTGCTGCATCCCATAGGTTTTGGATCGTCGTGTTTTCATTGTCATTTGTCTCTAGGTGTTTTTTGATTTCCTCTTTGATTTCTTCAGTGATCTCTTGGTTATTTAGTAACATATTGTTTAGCCTCCATGTTTTTGTGGTTTTTACATTTTTTCCCCTGTAATGATTTCTAATCTCATAACGTGTGGTCAGAAAAGATGCTTGATATGATTTCAATTTTCTTAAGTTTACTGAGGCTTGATTTGTGACCCAAGATGTGATCTATCCTGGAGAATGTTCCATGCGCACTTGAGAAGAAAGTGTAATCTGCTGTTTTGGGATGGAATGTCCTATAAATACCAATTAAATCTATCTGGTCTATTGTGTCATTTAAAGCTTGTGTTTCCTTATTTATTTTCATTTTGGATGATCTGTCCATTGGTGTAAGTGAGGTGTTAACGTCCCACTATTATTGTGTTACTGTCGATTTCTTCTTTTATAGCTGTTAGCAGTTGCTTTATGTATTGAGGTGCTCCTATGCTGGGTGCATGTATATTTATAATTGTTATATCTTCTTCTTGGATTGATCACCTGATCATTATGTAGTGTCCTTCCTTGTCTCTTGTAACATTGTTTATTTTAAAGTCTATTTTATCTGTTATGAGTATTGCTACTCCAGCTTTCTTTTGATTTCCATTTGCATGGAATATCTTTTTCCATGCCCTCACTTTCAGTCTGAATGTGTCCCTAGGTCTGAAGTCGGTCTCTTATAGACAGCATATAGATGGGTCTTGTTTTTGTTTCCGTTCGGAAAGCCTGTGTCTTTTGGTTGGAGCATTTAATCCATTCACATTTAGGGTAGTTATCAATATATATGTTCCTATGACCATTTTCTTAATTGTTTTGGGTTTGTTTTTGTAGGTCCTTTTCTTCTTTTGTGTTTCCCACTTAGAGAAGTTCCTTTAGCATTTGTTGTAGAGCTGGTTTGGTGGCACTCAATTCTCTTAGCTTTTGCTTGTCTGTAAAGCTTTTGATTTCTCCATCGAATCTGAATGAGATCCTTGCTGGGTAGAGTAATCTTGGTTGTAGGTTCTTCCCTTTCATCACTTTAAGTATATCATGCCACTCCCTTCTGGCTTGTAGAGTTTCTGCTGAGAAATCAGCTGTTAACCTTATGGGAGTTCCCTTGTGTGTTATTTGTTGTTTTTCTCTTGCTGCTTTTAATAATTTTTCTTTGTCTTTAATTTTTGCCAATTTGATTACTATATGTCTCGGTGTGTTTCTCCTTGGGTTTATCCTGTATTGGACTCTCTGCGCTTCCTGGACTTGGGTGGCTATTTCCTTTCCCATGTTAGGGAAGTTTTCGACTATAATCTCTTCAAATATTTTCTCTGGTCCTTTCTCTCTCTCTTCTCCTTCTGGGACCCCTATAATGCGAATGTTGTTGCATTTAATGTTGTCCCAGAGGTCTCTTCAACCTCCCAGAAGTTGTCTTCATTTCTTTTCATTCTTTTTTCTTTCTTCTGTTCCGCAGCAGTGAATTCCACCATTCTGTCTTACAGGTCACTTGTCTGTTCTTCTGCCTCGGTTACTCTGCTATTGATTCCTTCTAGTGTAGTTTTCATTTTAGTTATTGTATTGTTCATCTCTGTTTGTTTGTTCTTTAATTCTTCTAGGTCTTTGTTAAACATTTCTTGCATCTTCTCGATCTTTGCCTCCATTCTTTTCACGAGGTCCTGGATCATCTTCACTATCGTTACTCTGAATTCTTTTTCTGGAAGGTTGCCTATCTCCACTTCATTTAGTTGTTTTTCTGGGGTTTTATCTTGTTCCTTTATCTGGTACATAGCCCTCTGCCTTTTCATCTTGTCTATCTTTCTGTGAATGTGGTTTTTGTTCCACAAGCTGCAGGATTGTAGTTCTTCTTGCTTCTGCTGTCTGCCCTCTGGTGGATGAGGCTATCTCAGAGGCTTATGCAAGTTTCCTGATCAGTGTTGGGCTTTTGAATTAATGTTTATTGAATAAAATATTATCATTCTAGTATTTTTTAAATAGGAAGAGCTTTTTAGTTTGTATTAATAGTTCAGTATTCCAAAATATGCATTTTACTCGTGACAACACAATTCCCAAATGGTATTCATTATTTTCATAGGACTTCTCGAAAGTCATTTGTATTTAATTAAAATGCCTAACGCTTAGTGGGTTGAATTTTTTTTTAACATCTTTATTGGGGTATAATTGCTTTACAATGGTGTGTTAGTTTCTGCTTTATAACAAAGTGAATCAGTTATACATATACATATGTTCCCATATCTCTTCCCTCTTGCGTCTCCCTCCCTCCCACCCTCCCTATCCCACCCCTCCAGGCGGTCACAAAGCACCGAGCTGATCTCCCTGTGCTATGTGGCTGCTTCCCACTAGCTATCTACCTTACGTTTTGTAGTGTATATATGTCCATGCCTCTCTCTCGCTTTGTCACAGCTCACCCTTCCCCCTCCCCATATCCTCAAGTCTGTTCTCTAGTAGGTTTGTGTCTTTATTCCTGTCTTAACCCTAGGTTCTTCATGACATTTTTTTTTCTTAAATTCCATATATATGTGTTAGCATATGGTATTTGTCTTTCTCTTTCTGACTTACTTCACTCTGTATGACAGACTCTAGGTCTATCCACCTCATTACAAATAGCTCAATTTCGTTTCTTTTTATGGCTGAATAATATTCCATTTGGGTTGAAATTTTAACTAATCAGATTTGGCTTTAATTCCTGAAAGTTCCTGTTGACTCTTTCCAAGGTGATAGGTGTAGCACAGTAGACTGTCAGTGAAGGAACTATTAGCTCCAGGTATGACTGCTTCTCATTTACTGTATGTTCCTGGGAAAGGTTTTTAATCTCTAGGTTCCTAGCTTCCTTATATGTCAAAGCATTTTATAAATATCAAGTCACTTATTTTAATCCTCACAACAAACCTGTCAATAGGCACTATTATTATCCCCATTTTACAGTTGAAGAAACTGAGGCACAGGAAAGTTAAATAATTAGGCGAAGGCCACACACCTCATAAGACATCGAGTCTGGCTGCAGAGCCCTGTTCTATCCACAATGCTGCCTAGGAATATACTGGGACTTATTAGCTTTTTAGCTTCTTAGCTTTTTACCAGGACAAAGCTAGTCTGCGGAAATGGATTTGGGAGACACTGACATGAAGGTAATAACTAAAGTCACTCAGGGAGAGGAAAAGTAGACAGTGGAACTGTCTACAAAATAGAACTCTAGAAAACCTCAAAAATGAAGGAGTAGGCAAAGGAAAAAGAGCAGAGAAACAAAGAAAAGGAAAGAACTGACCAAAGGGAGTCTTCCAATGAGGCTGACAGATCAAGAAAGATCATTGGAGAGAATTCCCTGGCGGTCCAGTGGTTAGGATTCTCCCAGGGCCTGAGTTCAATCCCTGGTTGGGGAACTAAGATCCCACAAGCCCTGCAGTGTGGGCAAAATAAAATAATAATACTTGGAAAGCATCTTTTGGATTCAGTGAGTCAGGGGTTGTGAGTGACCAAAATCATTGAATTGTGTAGTTTATGTGGATGTCTTTCATGATATGTAAAGTCTATCTCAGTAAAAAAGAAAAAAAAAGAAGTCAAGTTTGTCCCGGAAGCACCACCGCAATGGAGCTGACAGCTCACTTGCCAGGTTTCTTTCACAGCACCCCACCTCATCAAGAATTCTCAGCGCAAGGCCGACGACATTTCTCTGTTCCTTTGTCACTTGATTGTTAAAAAAAAAAAAAAAGCCAAATGAACATTAAAAACAATTTTCTCATTTGCTTTTTTACCAAACTGTGTTCTTTGTCCCCAGAGTAAATTTTCTCACTCCACCTCCCAGGACTTCACTGGAGTTTTCAGCCCTTTCCTCCTTGCCCTCCACAGTGGAGCCGGCAAGTCAAAGTGGCTCACTGGCCAGCCTTCTCCCTTCGATTGTGTTCCTTCATGTCTCCGTGGCCTGCTGTGGCTTCCAGTCTGGTAGTGTCTCCCCCAATACTCACACAGTGTTAGAAGACATACACATAAGCAGAGGCAGGCATGGGGCTCACTTCATCCTGGCATCATCGAGTACATGTAAAAATAGACACAAGCGCCGTACCTTTGCTCACAGGTCTGAGGCCCTGGCTCACCGTCTTGCTCTGCTCCTTACAGGGATCTTATCGCTGTGGGCCTTGTAAACCAGGGTACATTGGTGATCAGACGAGGGGATGCAAAATGGAAAGAAACTGCAGGAATCCAGAACTGAACCCTTGCAGCGTGAACGCACAGTGCATTGAAGAGAGGCAGGGGGATGTGACATGCGTGGTAAGTTGTTTGCTACTTTCTTTATCATTTTCCCCCTTCCCATTTGAAACACCACGCCTCTCCGGTTTCTACTTGCTTCAGGGTAAAAGTACTCAAGAATGAAAACAATTCCATCAAAGTAAACAAAGGATGTAGTAATAACAGAGTCAGCTGAGTTTGTGGGGAGCAATCTGAGGTCCCCCTGACCATCAGCCACCCTCTTTCTCTCCCTCTTGGCCGTGGGTCGGCACCATCCCCTTGGGCACCTCGGTGGTGGAGCCCCAGCTCCCAGCCACCCCCTCTGGAAGGCCCAAGAAGTGAACAGCCGGAGCGGAAGGAGCCTCCTTCCCTCCCTTCCGACTGCTGCCCTTCCTTACTGTCCTCACCCTGAGGGCATCCAGTTTCAAAATCTGGCCTCATACTCCAGGAGGTGAGCCACAGTGGAGGGCTGGTGGGCTGCTCTTATAAACCCTGGGAGGAAACCTCCCATCTTCCGCAGCACCCTCTGTTCTCTGTGTCCACCTCGGCCCGGTTCAGGAGTAGCTCAGTGGGTGCTCACTTCCCTTCCCATGCGGTTCCCCACCCGGGAGCCGGCCTGGGGAGGAGGAGGGAGGTGGGTAGAGGGCAGGGCAGTTGCAGCCTTGCAAGGGTCTCCCACCAGGCAGGTGTGTAGTGGGCCCTTGGCGAGGAATGAGGTTCATGCCTGCCATCCATCCTGCCCTGGAGTCCTGGGGGATACTAGGCGCTGCTCAATCAGCCGTCTTCAGCCACTCACCTCCCCAGGGAGCCAGGCCCTTTAGAGTTGGGGGCTCATAGGTTCATGGCGATCACCCTGAGCGGCAGGATGGATCCTGGGAGACTTTTTCTCTCTTCTTTATACCTCAAACTCAGACTCCCTTACCTTCAGGTTCTCAGAATTTTCTACAATGGGCATATCACTTTCAAATAGGAAAAATGAGAAGAATCAAAACTAAGTTAGAGAAATAACTGTAATGGCACCAGCTCTCTCCATCAACACAGATAATTTGTAACAAGATACTGATGAAGGAATGGGCTGGGTTCAAGGGGTTCCTCTAATTCCTGTTGATGGGGCATGTTTATTCCCATTGAGAGGCAAGCGTGTATCTATCTTTAAATCTTCATTTTCTGTGAACAAATTAACGATTCCCCTGGGATGGTGGGTGAGGAGGCTCTTCATGTGTTTTGTGTTTTTTTCCCTTAATGTGTTTTTGAATTTGTGGTGAGGCACAATGACAGATGGTAAAGGATTAATACACTTGGTGTGACTACTAAAATAATTTAATCTGCCAGAAAATGGCTCATTAAAAACAACCTTGTTCCTAGAGGAAATCTTTTCTTCATTAAAATGAGTCAAGGACCATACCCCACGGCTGAGCTCTGCAGGCCCTCTGAAGGCCCTGCTGAAGCAATTGAACAGAAATAGGGGTAGTTACGGGGAGGGGTGTCTTTGGATTCTGCCTTCTACATCTCTGGTTGCAGAAGCGGGGTGCACACGATTAAGAACAGCCAGCCTGCAGCTTAGGAAGTCACTGGTCTTAAATCACGTTATTTTGATTAATGAAGGCAGGAAATTTAACATTTACTCATGTAAAGTTTCTTTTTCCTTGGCCCTGTTCCCCCGGCTCTTACCTGCCCCTGCCTTGCTGGTTCCCTGTCATTTTCCAGGCCCCCTTGTCTCCTGTTCCTTCTGCAGTTCTGCCTGCCCCTCCTCGGGCACCTATCCTGCTCCTGAGCTGAGCTCCCAGGTACCACCTCATACCCAGGACACCTCTTACAGAAGGATTTCCTTTCTCTTGGGTTTATCATTCATCCTTTAGCCAGGCCAACTATATGGAATATCAGAGGGAGAACTCAAAGTGCATGTTAACCAAATACATGTGGCAGAAAACATTGAACTGGGACAGTCTTGAGTTCAAGTCCCAGCTCTGAGACCTTGGGCAAGGGACTTAGCCACTCTGAGCTGAGTCGACTCTTTTGTAAAATGGGATAGTGATGACCTTGCAGCATCATTGTAAGGACTGGAGATAATGCTTATAGAGTCCGGTATAGAATAACTGTTATTTTAATGCCTCTTCTGCTGACAACGAAGGCTTGCTCTCAGCAGCTGGTGGTGGCACGGAACTTGGGTAGACTTTTCCAGAAACGTAGAGAACATGCAGACCCAGCACTACCCCTGTGGGAATCTTCACCTGTTAAAAGATATGAGTGGAGGTAAAGCACTTTGGAAGGTTCCTGCTGTGGTGGAAATTGATCTAGAAGACCATTAGGTTCAGAGACACGACTGTGGCTCCAGAATGCTAAGGAAGGTGCCACAGCGGCCGCTCCACCCTTGTGTGCATTCATTTCCATTGGGAGAAGAAACTGGATAATCACATGGAGAACATTTTGACAATAATTCAAAAGTACAAATACCCTTTGAACCAAGAATTTCATGCTAAGAAGCCAGTACATGTGCAGAATGATAAACGTCCTCAAATTCTTTGTGGCAGCATTGTTTGCGACAGAAAAAGGTTTTAACGACTTGACACCGACCAGTAGGGGACTGGTTGAATTCATTGAGGTGCATGCATTCCACTTTATGTATGTTATCTCTGTGCCCATTAGAAAGGAAGACACTAATCTACGTGTGGTAATATGAAAAGAGCTCTAAGATATAATGTTAATTTTTTAAAAATTCAAGGTACAGAGCAGTGTTTATATGTGTGCTACCAATTGTGCTGAACGACAAAAAGAGAAAAAGAACGTATGTGTGTTTGCTGATCTCTGCCCAGCATGTCTCTGAAAGTATTCATGAGAGCAGACTGCCTTGATTCCTGAGCCAACGTGCAAGAGCAGGAAGGAGTTTTCACTCTCCCTTTGTACTTTTTGAATTTTGAAGCAGTAGACTATTCAAAACACAGTTTAATAGTTTTAAAATCCTGCAAACAAAGCTTTCTGGCCCTCCCTCTGGGGATGCACACACAGGAGCAGAGGCCCCTGTCGGACCCTGGCCTCCCACCAGGCTCAGCTCCTGGACTCCTGACGGGTTTTTCCTTCACAGTGTGGGGTTGGCTGGGCTGGTGACGGCTACATCTGCGGAAAGGACGTGGACATTGACAGCTACCCCGACGAAGAATTGCTGTGCTCTGCCAGCAACTGCAAAAAGGTAAGGGGGTCGAGTAGGAGAAAAAAACACGCACATGCACGCACACTCACTCTGTGGCTTTCCAAAGCCACATCTTATATGGGGCAGAGGTTCTGTGGCTTCCATTTAAAATTGTATTTTTGAAGTAGCTGCATCTCAAATGTAGCAAAACAGCCATCAACAATAAAGCCAGACAGGTAGGGACTTCCCTGGTGGCACAGTGGTTAAGAATCCGCCTGCCAATGCAGGCGGAGACACAGGTTCGAGCCCTAGTCTGGGAAGATCCCGCATGCCGTGGAGCAACTAAGCCCGTGCACCACAACTACTGAGCCTGCACTCTAGAGCCCGTGAGCCACAACTGCTGAGCCCACGTGCCACAACTACTGAAGCCCGTGAGCCCGTGTGCCTAGAGCCCTACTCCGCAACAAAGAGTAGCCCCCGCTCACCACAACTAGAGAAAGCACGCAGCAATGAAGACCCAACACAGCCAAAAATAAATAAATTTATTTTTTTAAAAAAAGCCAGACAGGTACAGGCAGAAATAGTTTTTGACTTAAGACAGATGGAGATGGGGATGGGGGAAATGGGGAGAAGTTGATGAAAGGGTGCAAACTTTCTGCCATGAGGTGAATAAGATCTGAGGATCTAATGTATAACATGGTGACTATAGTTGAAAACACTGTACTGTATAGTTGAAATTTGCTAAGAGTGTAGAACTTAAATGTTCTCAGCAAAAAAAAATGGGGAGATAAACATGTGAGGTGATGCATATGTTAATTAACTCAATGGGGGAATCCCTTCACAATATCAACATATATCAAATCGTCACATTATACACTTTAAATGTCTTGCAATTTTATTTGTCAGTTATACCTCAATAAAGCTGAAAGAATACAAATGTAGATATGTCTCTGAGCTGTGTTTCTCCAACTTAGGACAACTGCAAGTATGTGCCAAATTCCGGCCAAGAGGATGCAGACGGAGATGGCCTTGGAGATGCTTGTGACGAGGATGCTGATGGAGATGGGATCCTGAATGAGCAGGTAAGTACCTGCTTTGCTGGGAGGGCCTTTGAATTGCCACGTACCAGGGATGGTGGAAGAAAGGCCATGAAGTCAACTATTTATATTAATCATCCCGATTGTCTGTTTCCATGCCTGCGTTCCCATGGCACTGCAGTTTTTTTATTCTAAGATTATGAAATGTTTATAAAACTGATGAACTTGGGCCTCCTGAGTTGCGACATCTCATGCCGGTTGGGGGAAGGTTGGCTGGCATCCACCGCAGGACCAGGCACACAGTGGGGATTCAGTAAAAGTCAGAGTTAATGTCGGTCTTTTGATCCTTTAGGACAACTGTGTCCTGACTCACAATGTGGACCAAAGGAACAGTGACAAAGATATGTTTGGGGATGCCTGTGATAACTGCCGGAATGTCCTAAATAATGACCAGAAGGACACTGACGGGGATGGAAAAGGAGATGCCTGCGATGACGACATGGATGGAGATGGTGGGTGTGTCTTGCTTAGTCTTTTACTTGGGACTCATTTGTCCTTTTTCCCCTTGTTCTCTCTTAGGAGCAGGAATAGAATGACTGACTCTGAGGGCCTTTCCGCTCCAGGGGGTTCCACATGGCCTGTGCCTGGTGGCCCCAAGGCCCACTTGTTTCTGTGGAAGAAGAACCCTGGTGTTCTGGGAACTCTATATCATTGCCAGAAACTTTGCAGGAATCCCTTCGAGCAGTGTCTTGTCAGGGATGTGACTCTGTAGGGCATCTGTCTTCCCAGACTGCAGCTTTCCTCCCTCCCCACCATCCTTCTCATGCATAAGGGTCCTGGAAGTGGAGGATTGAGGTAGAAGGGCTGAGCAGGGTCATGGGCTGCAGCTCTGGGTCAGGCTCCTCCTGCAGAGACTCGGGCATTTCCCAGGAGCCTGGGAAGAGCTGTCAGGCAGGGCGGCTGCATCACCCAGCTCCAGGGGCCACTGAAGGGGCCTCGTATTGTGGTCTGTGTGAATAGCACCTCTGGAGCACAACTCTGGAGCCTCACAGGCCGTGAGGGAGGACGTTTGTTCCTGTATAGTTTCCGTAACATATAGGTGACTATCATCAAAGTATAGGCTGGATCCGATAGTTTCTGAAAAACACATCACAACACAGGACCTTGAAGGAATTTCCTTTTAGAAATACACTACACCCACCACTAACCAACACACACCCGGCACTCCAGACTATTCCCATGTCTCTAAAGCACGATCCCACCTTCTATAAGCCTGACTGATGGTAAACCCGCTCAGCGAAACAAACAAAAAACGCACCGAGTTGTAGCATTTGCCGGTTTCCATTATGTAAATACCACTCCCACCATCACTGGTTCCAAGGTACTAAGAGGAGATGACATGATTGAACGGGAGGCTGGGGAGAAATGGGTATGACTGGCCTGACTCCAGCACACCACTGCCTGAGCCCCGGGGCCCTTGTCATAGCTCACACACCCGTGAGGTCCTCCCTCTCCAGGGTCGGCCCACCTAGCCCTCATGACCCCCTCATCTGGTTGCAGTGATAGCCCTTGATATCTTCAACAAATTCTAACTCAGTGGATAAATGCCTCAGATCGTTCTTCTTTTAAGTCTCCCAGAATCCATCCTTTGACATTACCTCCAGGTAACTGCTGGAATAGGTATGGTTCTCTGAGGATGGCCCAGGCAGACATTACCTACTGTGTGCCATGTGCTGGCCTGATCTCTACAGCACCTGGAAGTCTGTGCTCCAGACCTTTCTGTGATGTTCACCTGACTCAGGGAAGCATTCCTTTCTCATAGGAATAAAAAACATCCTGGACAACTGCCAGAAAGTTCCCAACCGTGATCAACAGGACAAAGATGGTGATGGCGTGGGGGATGCCTGTGACAGCTGTCCTGATGTCAGCAACCCTAACCAGGTTAGTAGGATCCAGGGGCATCCAAACTCTAGGCTGAACTGCCCAATGCAGAGACTCACGTAAGACACGTGTCTGGAAGAACCCAGCCGAGCCCGCCAGCCCAGTTCTTTGCTGTTGCCTTATACCTAACAGCAGAGGTGGTGAAATTGTATACTTAAGCCTGGAGGTGATGGGAAGAACATTACAGGAGATCTGAGGCCTTCGGGACTAATCTCACAGGCTGTGAAGTCCCTGTGGGGTTAGGAATAGGAGTTTTTGGGGTTTCTGAAAATTTATCTGGCTGCGCCGGGTCTTAGTTGCAGCACGTGGGCTCTTCGTTGCTGTGTGCGGGATCTTTAGTTGCGGCATGCAGGATCTAGTTCCCTGACCAGGGATCGAACCCGGGCTCCCTGCATTGGGAGCACACAGTCTTAACTGCTGGACCACCGGGGAAGTCCCAGTAATAGTTTAATGATGCCCAAAACAAGTTGTTTTTTTTTTGGCTGAAAGGAAAATGCAATGTGGAAATTAACCATGGGGAGCCTCATGTCCCTTTCATCCCCAAATCCCAACAACAGCCTATGTATGGACATTTCAGGTTGGGATCAGTCAGCGATGTGCTGTTTGCCTTCTCTCTCCTCCTTCCTGTCTGGATAATTGGATATGATGTGTCACTTATTTTTAAAGCCCTGAGAGAGGGGCGTCATTATTGCCCTCTGACTCACTCCCATCCTGGCTCAATTCCAAAATGCAGAAGCAAAGCAAAATCTGTTTGCCTTGTCCCCGTGCCTGTGGCTGGCTCCCTTCCGACCCGTGCCTGAGTGCCACGTCTCCACCTGCCACCACGCTGCCCCAGCGCCCTTCTCCAATCAGCTCATCTGGTGTGTAGGCAGCCCATCCTTGGAGCTTGATATTTTGGAAGGCTTTTTTGAAACTTCAGCATTGTGCCTACACCAATATGGTGTTGTCCTTTTGCAGTTTGCACCACCCCAATTCCAGAGGAATAATTCCTGAGATCCAGTGATGATGGGCTGGGTCTGCCTTCTCTGGAACATTCTGTGCAGGCCCAGGGGTAAATGACACGTTTTGTTCTCTTTGCAGTCTGATGTGGATAACGATCTGGTTGGGGACTCCTGTGACACCAATCAGGACAGGTATGGCACGTTTCCCAGCTGCATAGGGCTGATGAAAATTCCAGAGGAAGTTTTCTCTTTCAGAGCTCTCCATTGCTGCCATGCTTTGGGATCTCTCTGGGCAGATTGAGTTGCTGGAGGGACCATAGCCCTGTCTTTGGTCAGGGTCACTGCACCTCCATGAATGGGGGACTTGACGGTACCAGGAGGGGCCACTAGGCACTCAAGCAACTGAGACTCTATCACAGGAGAGGCGGTGTAGCATCATGCTTTAAAGATGGGCTCTGGAGCGACACAGCTAGATATAACTCCCAGCTCCTCCACTTGCACAGCAGCTTACCTTAGGCAAGTTACCTCATCTCTCTGTGCCTCCATTGTCTCATCTGTAAAATGGGGATGGAAATGGAATGTAGCTCTTAGGACTCTTGTGAAAGTTGAGTTAATTTATGGAAAGGACATATTACAGTTTCTGTTGCATCGATGTTAGCTCTTTTGCTGTTATATTCTTTCAGCTCAGGAAAGCTTCATCATCATCCCAAAATAGAGAGCTGTCAGTGTGCTGAGGGAATCACTGTTATTTCATTGTCCTTGGAATTTTTTCTTTCAGTTTTCTTTATTTGGGTGGAGTTGTTCTATACAAATGAATGTTGTCAGCCCTTCTAGCCCCACATGGATGGAGTCCTACGTTAAGACACGGGGCTGGATCAGATGCTATAGGAACATCAAAAATGTAGGCATGGCCAGCTCTGCCCTAGAGGTACCTGCCGTCCAAGACTCTAAACCCTTTCATCTCTGTAGGGAATCATAGGGGCAGCAGGACAGGGGTGAGAGAGGGAAAGGAGTCTAAAAGGCAAAGCAGGAAGAAACATAGCTGCCCTTCTCAACCTCTTCTCAGAGGCTTCCCTACAGGCAGCAGCTCCCAAGCCCAACCTTGCTCAAGGACAGCTCCTATCAAGTCCTTGTGCTCCGTGTCCTTGAAGCACAGTACATGCCAGCTAAGTGAACGTCAACAGACTTCTCAGTCTCTGAGTCTCAATTTCTTCATCTGCAAAGTAGAGAGAATTAAATGCCAAGTGATGGTAAAAAAGAAAGATAATGTAGGTAAAGCTCCTACCTACAGTGCTGGCCCTCAGATAACCTGCAGAAAATGGTAACTGAGGTACTAGTGTTATCACAGCATGAGGAAAGGAGAGGCAAGTCGGAGACAGTTTGACATAGGATGTCTCCGTTTTTGAGGTTAAGATGCGGCTGGTACCCTGACAACTTCCCTCGATAATGTACATCAAGAATGTTCCCTGTTGTAGGTCATCCTGTGCTCTCAGTGCCATCTAAGTGATTTCTAAAATATCCTGTCCCACCAGCCTCTAGATTTTCTGCCTAAAATAACTCATTCCACTACATTTTAATTCCCACAAACTTGAGGACAGAAACTGCTTGGTTTTGCATAAAAATGTTCAGGGCTAGATGGAATGGCTGCTAATGGAAATAGCTCAATCTTATGATTTGGAAAGCAGCCCTGCCACATGCCCAGGAATTCCACTGTTGGAGTTGTGTCACCTTCTGCCTGTCGGGGTTGACCTCACTTTCTCTGGGACCCATCTGGGAAGCATTGGCCTGAAGGGCATGGACTGGCCCCTGGCTTCCCTTCCTTGTCCCACTGTGGACAGCGTGGGGCAGTTGCTGGTCCAGGACGAGCTGTGGGTGGCGCCCGTGAAAGGAGTATGTGCTCTAATCCAGGGTAGCCGTGGGAGGCCTCCGTCAACTCAGGGAAGCCTGGGGACAGGGCAGACTCATCCTCAGGTGGCCGTTAGGCCTGGAAAGAAGGCATGTCAGGTGGGCAGAGAACGAGGGTTCTGAGAAGTGCGTTAGCCCAGGGCCGAGCCCGGCCTACGTGCTCAGTTCTTGGGAAGGGCGGCCCTGCTGTTCCTGCCCTTCTCCCTGTGCATTCCCGTCTGACGCTTCTCGGGCTTACTGGCCGGGCATGGTGAAGAGTCATAGAAAAGGAAACACCTTAGGGCTTCCCAAGAGCCAGGCACTCAGAAGTGTTTTTCTTATATTAAAACGTAACATGCAAAATTCTAATCACTTAATCATTCAGTCTTCCTAACAACCCTGTGAGGTAGGCTGTTATTATTCCCATGGTACAGGGGAGGATGCTGAGCCGTAGAGGGGTAAGGGTCACGTCCGGGGCCCCATGCTGGTGCGCAGCGGAGCCAGGACTCGCAGCGGGCAGTGAGTCCACTGCCCCTCACTTTGTTCCCCTCCCACTTTCTCTGTCGGGGGTCACAGTCGTGCCCGGGGACTGAAAGGAGCATCTGGTCACCAAATCACAGAAATAGGCCCTTATTTTGAATAGAAAATGATCTATTTGTTTCAACAGGTTGGAGAAGTGGGAAATGGTCTCTGAGGCCCATAAGGCAGCCTCATCTAAGGACCTGTGGGGGTGATAAAAGACCAAGCCTGGTTAAGACCCCAAACCCAAACTCTCCCTCCTGAGAACTGGACACATTGCTTCTCTTCGTGTCCTCTGCTGAACTGGGACGCAAACCCCCTCTCCTTTCTCCCACAGTGATGGAGACGGGCACCAGGACAGTACAGACAACTGCCCCACTGTCATAAACAGTGCCCAGCTGGACACTGATAAGGATGGAATTGGTGACGAGTGTGATGATGACGATGACAATGACGGCATCCCAGACCTGGTGCCCCCTGGACCAGACAACTGCCGGCTGGTCCCCAACCCTGCCCAGGAGGACAGCAACAGTAAGTGGGCTCAGCCCCAGGCTCCCTTCAGCCAGGCCCATGGTGGCCTCCCTCTGCCAGGGCCCCAGCTTCTCTGAGCAGCCATAGCTTGTGTGGACAGTCGACATCTGCTAGACACCAGTCTCCAACTGTCAGAGAAGAGCTGCTTCCGCGCAGCCCTAGGATGAGACCACACAGGGCAGGGAAGCAGCCACGTGCTGCTCGGGGCTTGGAGAGCTGCTCCACCATCTTGCTCGTGCCTTTCGCCAGAGTCACAGGGCAGGAGCGGGATGGAGGGGAGGGCACCGCAGCGCTGCCTGATGCCTGCAGGGGCCAAGCTGTTAAGGAAAGGTATGCACAGAGCCAGAAATGAGACAGCAGAGTGGTGAGGACACATGGTGGCGCGTTGGTGAGGGCATGCCCATCCCAGTATGCAAATTCAAATTTTAATACCATCTGTCAGCTGGACAAAAGACACTGGGCTATATTCAGCCTAAGGATCACTGTAAATTCTTCTTAGATTTTGGTGACCATAATTTCCCTGCTTTTTATGCGTCATAGTCCAGAAAGTACTGTAGACGTTTGCTTACGTAAGGTCAGGCTTAAGATCCACCAGTTGGGGCTTCCCTGGTGGCGCAGTGGTTGAGTGTCCGCCTGCCGATGCAGGGAACGCGGGTTCGTGCCCCGGTCCGGGAAGATCCCACATGCCGCGGAGCGGCTGCGCCCGTGAGCCATGGCCGCTGGGCCTGCGCGTCCGGAGCCTGTGCTCCGCAACGGGAGAGGCCACAACAGTGGGAGGCCCGCGTACCGCAAAAAAAAAAAAAAAAAAAAGATCCACCAGTTGGTGAAACCCCTGTCCTAGAGGACAGCCAGGGTTTCCTGTCAGGTCAACTTTGAAGTGTACTTTTTTTTTAAGATTTTTTTTTTTTTTTTGATATGGACCATTTTTAAAGTCTTTATTGAATTTGTTACAATATTGCTTCTGTTTTTTGTTTTGGTTTTTTGGCTGCGAGGCATGTGGGATCCTAGCTCCCCAACCAGGGATCGAACCCGCACACCCTGCATTGGAAGATGTAGTCTTAACCATGGGACCACCAGGGAAGTCCCTTGTCAGGTCACCTTTGGACAGTTGCCCTCCACTCTGTCCCTAAGAAGTCCTTTTGATCACCTGCAGTGGGGTTCACTCACCTGCAGTGGGGTTCACCAACCCACCACGAGGACCGCGGGGCCGGCTCAGACACGGCTGATTCCAGGACTCCTGGCTCCACGTGGAGCTGGGTCTTGGGCTCTCTCTGCTCCTTGCCCAGCCCCCTCTGTCACGGAGGGGGTGGCTTGGGGGTAGTAGGCATTACTGAACTGGTCCCCTCCTCCTCCACCCCCACAGGCGACGGCGTGGGGGACATCTGCGAGACAGACTTCGACCACGACCAGGTCATCGATCGGATCGACGTGTGCCCGGAGAACGCAGAGGTCACCCTGACCGACTTCAGGGCCTATCAGACGGTGGTCCTGGACCCTGAAGGGGACGCCCAGATCGATCCCAATTGGGTGGTCCTGAACAAGGTGAGGGTCATGCGGTCGGCACCGGCTCAGCGTTGTCTCTCGACACAGGCCCTTCTGAGAGTAGTGGGTAAATTTTGAGGGTGCCGACCTCCAGCCAGGTACTGTTCCACGTCGTGTTTGTTCCTCTCAACAGCCCTGTGACAGAGCTCTTTCATTAGCCTCGTTTTACAGATGATGAGCTCAAGTGTTACAAAGCTTGAATGATTACTCATGGTAGCACTGCAGTTAAGCAGCTAAGATTGCTGGATTTGGGACCTAGGCAGTCTGACCCTAGAGCCATGCTTCTAATCTCTGCAGTAGATGCTCCCGTGTGTCCTCCTCCCTGTGGACCTAAAGAAGACAGGCACAGAGAGGCTTCGTCGGTTTTCCAGTGTCACCCAGGAGGTCACATTCATTAGAAGCATATGTTCTCTAATTAAGGGTTTATTGACTCAGCTTAAGTGACAGTTTTAGCAAAACTATTTCTACTTAGCTTTGAGGGTTTTTGTTTTTTTCTAAGGGTACGCTTTCTTTGAGCACATAACAAGGGAGAGCAGTTCCTCAGATAATGAAATCTTTACATGGAGGTCTGAGGTTCTGGGCTTCTCTGAGATGATTCTACGCCCTCCAAGGTTAATCTTAACCCCTTCAACTCTCTCCGCAGGGCATGGAGATCGTGCAGACCATGAACAGCGATCCAGGCCTGGCAGTGGGTACGTCCAGGGCCTCATCACCACTGGTACAGAATTCACTCTTTCGAGCTGGTGTGGCTTGTCTGTTTTTCTCATCTATTTTGATCGTTACAGGGTACACGGCTTTTAATGGAGTGGACTTCGAAGGGACCTTCCACGTCAACACCCAGACGGACGATGACTATGCTGGCTTTATCTTTGGTTACCAAGACAGTTCCAGCTTCTATGTGGTCATGTGGAAGCAGACGGAGCAGACGTACTGGCAGGCCACCCCGTTCCGAGCTGTTGCAGAACCTGGCATTCAGCTCAAGGTACTCATCTCCCTTTCCTCTGGGCCCTTCACCCACCTTTTAAATTCTGTGTTCTCCCATATGGCATTTATCCATCTAAGGAACTGATGCATTCGTGCCAGCATTCAAGTTAGGGAACACTGGAGCCCATCCAGGGCCTTGCCTTCACTCCTGCGTACAAGCTACGTGCTTCCCTCTGGGTGACTGATGGTGAGAATGTCAGCCCCCCAGTAGGGGCCCAAGAGGTGGGGAGGATTTGGGGTGCAGCTTCAGGCACACTCTTCTGGAAACTGGTATTGTGTTTCCTCGATGGGGCCAGCTTTGTACAGGAGGGCTGGGAGGCTACCTCTGTCACTCCTGCTGGGAGGAAAGGCACACTTCAGAGCCCTCATTGGCCAAATGTGGGGAGCAATGGATTTTCAGCAGGAAAAACATGGGCTGGGTTAGTGGAATACTGGCCAGTGCGGATTACTGAAAGGCTGGGGGGAGCATCGCAGTAGAAATGGCACTTAAGTGTTGATGCTTTGTGTCCAGATCCAAAGCCACCAGATTGTAACCGTGAATTCCCACCCCGTCACCACCCCAGGGATGGAGGGTGCAGGAAGGGTGGTCTGTGCGTTCTGTTCTAAGACCTCACTCGTGTCGTTGTCCAGGCCGTTAAGTCTAAGACGGGTCCGGGGGAGCATCTCCGCAACTCCCTGTGGCACACCGGGGACACCAGCGACCAGGTCAGGCTGCTGTGGAAGGACTCCAGGAACGTGGGCTGGAAGGACAAGGTGTCCTACCGCTGGTTCCTGCAGCACCGGCCCCAGGTGGGCTACATCAGGTAGGTGCAGCGCCCCCTCCTCCCCGTGCACTTGAAGTAAAGCGCATCCTCCTCCTGCATCGCGCAGCCTCCGCTTCCCTGAGCCGAGGGTCCCCGAGGACATGCTGGGACCTCAGGCTCCCAGAATAGAGGTGGGAGGACGACACCCAGCTCAGACTGACCGCCTGGATGGTAGGGCCAAACTGGGGGTGGAAGGACCTTCTGTGGGGGAGGCCTTGGCACCGGGGCACCAAAACGGTGATTCCCCTCTGCCACGCTGACCCGTGTGAGGTGAGACATGCACTGACTCTCCCATCCGCATCCCCATGTGGTCCCTCTGGGCCCTGTATCATCACTTACCCACAAACATTTCACGCTGCAGTGAGTCTCTCACGGTCTGATAAACTCCACGAGGGCAGCACCCATGTCTCATTTTATCTTGGTCTCCCCAGTGCCTGACACAGTGATGGCATGAACTGACCTTCATGTGAGCGGATGTAATCTGCCTTATTTCCCTGTAGGACTATTTAAAAAACAAACAACTGTTCTCAGAAGCTAGGATGCCTTAGCACTACATCTTTGAAATTTAGTCGGTGTACTTTTCTCTCTCATTCCTCAAACTTACAGATCAACACCCCTGCCAGCTTATGTAGCACTTTTAGGAAGGGTGCTGATTGCTTTCTGCTGACCGGGGGCAAGGAAGCTGCTGAGTGGAAAAAAACGGATCATGAGGGCTAGTTCAGATTTTGTCCTTCTTTGAGACATTACATCAAATGTAATCTGTCTCACAGTAAGATGATCATGTTCTCAGCCCTATTAAGCTTAATGCCCCTTTTTTATGACATATTTTGAGATGCCCCCTCTGTGTCCCAAAATGAAATCATAGAAAATATAACCTACCTGCACATATTATTTTAGAGAGTCAATCTGATCCCTAATACAGAAATAATAATTTATAACAAAATCGTGTAAATGCTTGGACACAACCACACCCAACACAAAATGAGACAGACACTGGCACCTGTGCCTAGAGTCACGGCAGAGGCGATGTCCTACTACAGATTGGTGTGTTGTAGACACAACAGTGGTAATGTGACTTTCTAAAATGGTGAACAGCTACAGAGAAGGACAAATATTGTATGACATCGCTTACATGTGGAACCTAAAAGGTACAAATGAACTGATTTACAAAACAGAAGTAGAGTCACAGATGTAGAAAACAATCTATGGTTACGGGGGGGCAGGGAAGGGAAAAATTAGGAGGTTGGGATTGACGTATACACACTACTGTATATAAAATGCATAACTAATAAGGACCTACTGTAGAGCACAGGGAACTCAATATTCTGTAATGGCCCATGTGGGAATAGAATCTAAAACAGTGGATATATGTAGATGTGTAACTGATTCACTTTGCTGTACAGCAGAAAGTAACACAACATTGTAAGTAAGTCAACTATACTCCAATAAAATAAGTAAATAGTAAACAGCTTAATTGTTAAACAAAACAAAGTACAGCTGACCTTTGAGCAATTCAGGGGATCAGTTCCAGGACCCCGCCAGGGATAAAGATCTGCAGATGCTCCAGTCCCACAGTCGGCCTTCCGTATCAGCGGCTCAGTATCTGCAGAGTCAACCACCTGTAGATCACATAGTAAAGTAGTATTTGGAAAAAATCCACATATAAGTGGACGCATGCAGTTCAAGCCTATGTTGTTTCAGGGTCGACTGTACTCAGTTTCTCGATTTACCCTGGAAAATCAGTTAATACCAGTGCAAAAACTACTTGATGTTCACAAGTGAGAGAGTTAGGTTCTAAGCCCAGATAAACAGTCTCTTCACCTACCCACGGGTCTGGAGGAGCACCCCAAAAGTGTCTGGATGCAGGACAAGTTTTGATTTTTCTCTCCAGGGCCTTGTAAGCTACCCAGCACTCCTGGCCTCTGTCACTAAATGCCACGGTGACAGCTCAAAATGCTCCCACAAATGTCTCACACCCTGCTTAGGGAGTGCCGTCCCTCCCGAGGAGAATCATTGCTCTGGGATTCCACCAAATGTTATCAGTTCGACCTAGAGAAAAGCAGTGGTTTTCAAGCATGAGGTCTGGACAAGGTAACTCACTGGACAGTGAAGTCACAAAGCCTCTTGGTCCTGAGTCGTATTGTGATTTCTCTTTAACTCATCAGCGAGTACCCAGCGAGTTGAACTCGGTGCCCAGCATCATGCTAGGCCTTTGGAGAGACGGAAGAGGGGAGATGTGGACGGGTGGTCCCTGACCTCATGGAGCTTCCAGTCTCGTAGGGAAAGGGGAACACAGCAGCGGGAGCACGATCCAGGTCTGTGAAAAGTGGAGTATGAAACAGCAAAGATGCAGGTGGATAAGAAGTGGGACCCCTAGGTCTTACGACAGGCGCTTCCCCCAAGTTGGAGACCTACTCACGGAGACCCGCTCTGGCTGTGTTGTCCACAGGGTGCAGTTTTATGAAGGCTCCGAGTTGGTGGCTGACTCGGGGGTCACCATAGACACCACCATGCGTGGAGGCCGGCTCGGCGTGTTCTGCTTCTCCCAGGAAAACATCATTTGGTCCAACCTCAAATATCGCTGCAATGGTAACGTACATTCTTGTCGCTGCATACTATTACTACTAGAAAAAAATCCAATAATGCCACCCTATCGTATAGCACACATCCCTTCCAGAAGCCACAAGCTCACGCCACATATTCCCGAAACCTGAGAATCCCTGTGTCATCCAAGTAAAAGGTAGATCCCATTTCTCCTATTTGATAGATGAGGAAATTGAGCCCCAGAGAATTAAACTGCTTGGCTTAGAACGTGGGTTCAGTGAGAGATTCAGGCAGGTTTAATTGACAGGCAGCCTTCATTTTCATACAGCTCACACAGAATCATAAACTCAAAATCCATTTTTTCTTTAGGCCTGTGAATGAGCATTCCTGGGCTTTAAGCCAACAATTTGCAAAGCAGCGGCGGTAGAAAATGGCTGCCGGGGGGTGTGGCGTGAAGTGGTGTCTTTGGGGGCCTGCTGGGTGGGCTGACAGCAACCCCTACAGGATGCCTCCCAGCGTGAGATGCACCAGGATGTGGGCTGGAGGGAGCCTTCCTAATCCCCCTGTGCCTGTTCTCCTTTGCAGACACCATCCCAGAGGACTTCCAAGAATTTCAAACCCAGAATTTCGATCGCCTGGATAACTAAACCAAAGAAACAATCCGTGACTGCTTTTCCAAACACTGAAACCACATATTTTTTTAACCTCCTACAACTTTCTTTATATACACTGTGGCTTTCTTTTGCCCACCCAAATATACCAAACTTTTTATATGAATGTAGCAATAAAGAAGAGAATTTCTAAAAACTGTGTTACCCAGACATCGCTTGCACGTGGCTCAGGCTTTGATGATGTGTGTGCCGTTCTGTGTGGTGTCCACGTGCAACAGTCAAAAGGCTCAGGCCAGAGGTCTCATCTTCCGTCTCTCCAGTTAGCTTCACACAGAAGCCTCACAGTTCCGTGCTCACCTCAGCAGCCTCCTTATTCTGGGTAAGAAGCCTCAGAAACACTGCTCAGGGACACCTTTCCTATGAAGACTTTTCCTGACCCATCCTGGGGCAGATTTGTCCAGTTCCTTCTGTTACCCTCCCCACCTCACACACACACCTTCTGCCCAGACTCCGATGCCAGCACTTTCAACACGGTTATTGTGCTTATTTATATATTTGGCTCCCTCTAGTGGAATATCAGCTAATTGAGAATAAAGGACCATGTCTTAACTACAATCTGTATAAGCTGAGTGCCCGACATGGAGTAGATATCCAGTAAATTTCTGGCTGGCTGGATGCACGAATGCCTCTTAAGTAATAAGGACAATAGCGTATATGGATCATATAAGCCCTCCTACAACTCAGAAAGCTGCTCACAACATACACTCTATGTGCGGTGGTATCGGCAGCCTCTCTGTGTGTAGGGGACAGAAACTTGCCTGATTTTTGCACTTTCTCCCATTGCATTTGTTAGGCAAAGATCCAGGCAAATTTTTATAAATTCCCTTAGATTTTTGTTTCAAGGAACATTGCTGGGCAGTAATATATTCTCCAAATTCTAAAATTCCTGGAAATATTTTAAATCATAAATAAAGGGTAAACACTGTGACCACTGTTTTATTATATTTCAGTAGTCAGAAAACACAGTGGCATATGCATGACCAATATGAGATGTGCAGGATTTCGGGCCACCTCTCACATGTAAAGCCTACAGATGGAGGTTGCCTCAAAAGTCAGGACTTAGACCTTCAATCAGGGTCTTCAGTGAGTGGACAGAACTTAGACCTGTCTACCAATTCTTCCCTCTGCTGACACAGAGGGAATCTAGTCTCGCAGGCAGATCCTGCTACAGGAGCTGCCTTCCCAGGATCTCTGGGCCATATTGTTGTGACACCTGTGGTTCCACATCTACAAATCTTTCCCAATTCCAAAAAGCCCAGGAAGGAGAAGTAAATTCATACGGTTGGAGATTGTCACCTGTCAATCTTCCCCGCTTTCCTTGCTTTTTGTATCCCACTGAAAGGTTATTTCCTGAGCCCCGAGGGCCTCCAGGAGCTCTCTGGCCCTCCTGGTCCACACCCACTCTATGGTAGAGTTACGTCTTACCTTTATAGGTATAAAAGGTATTTCATACTACAAAATTTTAGTGCGCTTTCTCTGGAGTCCTTGGCACTTTACTAGCAATATGTGATGAAGGCTACAGATACTGTTCTTGGGGGATTTCATTCTAATCACTGAAGTACATGCCAAACTGAAATATATATTTTTAAAAACCCATACAACTCAATAACAAAAAACAATCCAATTTTTAGATGGACAGAGAACTAAACAGTTTTCCAAAGAAGACATCAAAATGGCCAACAGGCACATGAAAAGATGCTCACCATCACTAAGCATCAAGGAAATGGAAATCAAAACCACAATGTGGGGGGGGCTTCCCTAGTGGCGCAGTGGTTGAGAGTCCGCCTGCCGATGCAGGGGACGCGGGTTCGTGCCCCGGTCCAGGAGGATCCCACATGCCGCAGAGCGGCTGGGCCCGTGAGCCATGGCCGCTGAGCCTGCGCGTCCGGAGCCTGTGCTCCGCAACGGGAGAGGCCACAACGGTGAGAGGCCCGTACCGCAAAAAAACAAACAAACAAAAAAAAAACAATGGGATTTATCTCATCTGTTAGAATGGCTATCATCAAGAAGACAAGAGACAACAAGTGCTGGTGAGGAGGTGTTGAAAAGAGAACCCTTATACACTGTCTGAATGTAAATTGGTCCAGCCACTGTGGAAAACAGTATGGAGTTTCCTCATAAAATTAAAAATAGATCTACCATAAGATCAGTATATACCAAAAGAAATGAAAATAGGATTGCAAAGCAATACATACACTCCCATGTTTATTGCAGCATTATTCACAATAGCCAAGATATGGAAACAACCTAAATGCCCAATGGATGAATGGATTTTAAAAAAAACATGTAGTATACACACACAATGGAATATTATTCAGGCATGAGAAAGGAGGATCTCCTGCCATTTGCAACAACGTGGATGGACCTTGAGTATAGTATGCTGAGATAAGTCAGATACAGAATGACAAATACTGTGTGATATCACTTATATGTGGAATCTAAAAAAGTCAAACTTTTGAAAAACAGAGTAAAATGGTGGTTGCCAGAGGATGGGGAGTGAGGGGATAAGACTGCTGTTGTTTAAGGGTACAAACTTGCAATGAGAAGTAAATACGTCATAGAGAGCCAATGCACGATACAGTGAATACACACGACAATATTGTACTACAATCATCAAACTTGCTGAGACTAAAACTTAATTATCCCAACCACTAAAAAGAAATGATAATTATGTAATATGATAGAGGCGCCAAATATCACTGCAACAGCAATCACATTACAACATGTAAATATATCAGATTAACATGTTGTATACCCTAAATTCACACAATGTTATATATCAAATATATTCAATTTAAAAAAGCAAAGAAGTGGAAAAACTGTGAAAATTGGGAAGCACTTGAGAGAAGCTAGACAAAGGCCAGATACACACCATAGGAACAGACTAGCAGGTGTGGTACCCTCTTCCCCAAGTCACAACCTGGGACTTTTGAATGTTTACACTCAACTTTATCTCAGTGACTCAAATTCCTATTAGAGTTTCATTCAGGTTAGTAAGGTCCTCCTTTGAGTTTTAGTAACACCCCTAGGAGTCTGAGCAGCCATCACTCACTCACCAACGAGGATAAAGTCATCCCGTTGCCTATCCACCTCCTCAATTCTGACTGAGATCAAGGGTCCTGGGGGCGTGGGAGGTGTGACTGGCCGAGAGAAGAGGCTCATCACTGTGGGGAAAAGACCGTGCCTGGGTAGACTCCCACCAGGTGTGGGGAGAGTTCTTGGGGCAGGAGGAGGGTGCAGAGGGCATCAGGAGACAGCTCCAGGGCCTGGGAGCAGGTGCAAAGAGGGAGGTAGAGCACATTTTGCCTCCACCCAAGAAAGAAAGGAAGCTCTTCCCTCTCCCCTCCCAGGTTATTATTCCGGGATCTCAGAATTAACTAAAGATACAAACTACAAAATCTGAAGTTTATAAGTTCAACTTAAAACTCTTACTATACTCGGGGAAAGGGCAGGGAGGATAAATTAGGAGTTTGGGATTAACATATACACACTACTATATGTATAATAGATAAGCAACAAGGACCTACTGTATAGCACAGGGAACTCTGCTCAATATTCTGTGATAACCTACAAGGGAAAAGAATCTGAAAAAGAATAGATATATACATATATACACATATATGTATAACAGAATCACTGTGCTATACACCTGAAACTAACACAACATTGTAAATCAACTGTACTTCAATTTTTTAAAAATCTTACGATTCTACTATACTCTATCAATATGCAAATCTACTCAGTACTCTATAGCAAAATTTATAACCACTTTTAAGCTTTTGATTGTTTAGTCCCATTTGCAAACAATTAAATCTCCCTAAGCATTTAAAATTGCATTTATAAACTTAATACATTAATCTATAACATAATACTACAGTAATTTGTGATATACTATAAATTTACTATGTTTCAATTTCACTTATAAACTTTTCTGTCATTTGTCTGACAAAACCTACCTACACACTTACGTAACTCTTACAAATATAACAAACATGAATATTGTGGGTCACAAGGTATCTTAACCACCTATTTATATATTCAACCAAACCCTCCCATACCTTTTAACTTAAAATTACAAGACTAAAATCAAATACTCAAGTTCAGTTTATTAAATTCTCGAATATGCCAAATTCTCTTAAATATTTCAAGTACTTTACACACCACATAGTCAAAGATAATTCCCAAACACCACACAAAAATATTGGGATGACTGGTTCAGCATCTCTATATTTAAGTTTTCTTAGGAATAAAAGACCCTTACCCAATAAGGAAACTATACTGTTTCAAGACATTTGGGGTGAACTCAGTGGACTGAGGTTGTTTATTAGCCAAAGTTTTGGGGCTCTGGACACTGAAGGGGATTTTTCTCATGACCCCAAAGGGAAAGCTGGGCTCTCCTATAGTCCCAATGTTATTAGGGATTTCAAGTGTATGCCCTCCAAACAGGGGTGGCTCATATCCCACTCCCCTAGATTCATGTATAAATGACCTAGTTCTCAAGTTTCCTCACCTCTAGACCAGATTCTTTTTGTGCTGGAAGAATCTACAGTAGTCATAATTGTGTTTTCTGTGTACAAAAGCTTCCTTCATAAGGAAAAAAGCAAAATCAACAAAAAACAGCTAAGTGACAACATTGATAGAATTTTTTTTTTTTTTAATTTTGGAGGAGTCTGGGAAATGCATCCTCAACTCCAAATAAGTGGCTGACAGTTGTTCTAGAGCACAGCCCATTTCTACCATGGGGATTGTCACTCTACAGAGGGGACTGTCGCTGTACCTTGGTGCAGCCCTCCCTGGCTCCAAGGCCATCAACACACAGCAGGCTGCAGCATCACTGAACAGCCTGGCGATCCTGCCACAAACCCTCCGAGGCAATGAGCTCAGGGTCCACCTTCTGCCTGAACGGAAGAATTGGGGGAAAGGGAGATATGAGCAGGAGGTGGGTCTGTGTCTCAAGGTGCTACCCTACCGCATTCTGAATGACCTCAAATGTTGGTGATCTAAAGGGTAGGATCATCTTTGGGTTTCTGGGGCCTACCTGAAAAAACAGAATAGCCACCAGGGATACGGTTTGGAAAAGTAGGACTTAATGAAGGAATGAAACTGGAGTTGGTCTAGAGGCAGAGGGGGGTGGCCCTTAGAAGAGAGAAAGGGATTCCCCAAGGCTGGTGGAGCAGAGGGGTGGTGGGGTCTGGAGTGGCGGGGTCTGCCCCACTCCCACACAGCAGGAGAAGGTGGAGGAGCCTCCAGTGGGGCACCCGTGGGTGACTGTGGACTGGACACTTAGTCTGCACGCTGAGAGCAGAGGTGAGGGCTCTGGGTAGCCAAGACTGCAGGGGCAGACAGGCCCATTATAAGCAGCATCACTGCAGCCACCAAGAAATGGCGCCCCCGTGTGGAGGAGGACCAGACGCCCGCAGGAACATCCAGTGGCCGAAGAGCAATGGTAGAGTGGGTGACCACCAAAGATAAAGCCCCCAATCTCATATTCTGAAGCCATAGAAGCCCAGGGATACTGAATGGGGGCATGGGGGTGAGGGAGGAGCCCCAGGAAGAACTGACAATGGAGGTCGGCCGGATGAGTGGGCAGGAGGCCAGAGTGAGAGCAGGGGCATCTGCTGAGTCCCAACAGAGTGGAGCAAACAGAAGGAAAGTCAAGGAAGGGAGGACATGAGGGGCAGCGCCAAAGGGATCTGCACTCGGAGAAGTGAACTGGGCCACAGCGAGAGCGGGACCACCTCCACGACCCACACTCCCAACGCCAGAAGGTGTTTCTGGAGACACTGTCCATCCAGCTCCGTTCACCAGAGGCAGAAGCAGGCAGCCCCAGACCCACATGCAGAAATGGGGAGCCTGCAAAGCACGTGTACTGTTCTAAGATAAAACTCCTGACCATGTGTTGTTTCTATAAGAAAGAATGGAATACAAGTTAAGAAAGTGTCAAACAGACCAATGAGGGCTTCCCTGGTGGCGCAGTGGTTGAGGGTCCGCCTGCCGATGCAGGGGACACGGGTTCGTGCCCCGGTCCAGGAGGATCCCACATGCCGCAGAGCGGCTGGGCCCGTGAGCCATGGCCGCTGAGCCTGTGCGTCCGGAACACGTGCTCCGCAACGGGAGAGGCCACAACAGTGAGAGGCCCGCGTACCGCAAAAAAAAAAAAAAAACAGACCAATGAGCAGTTTAAGTGGGTTCAGCAAAATATTGCCTAAGAGAAGTATAGATGAATAAATGATATAAAATGAGAGCAATTAAAATACAAACAAAACAGCCTTGATTTCAGCTCCTAGCTCACACCACCAAGGCTGGACCCCAAGTCGGTTTCTTGAGCCACTACAAATCAGACTTGCATTATTCAGCTCCTACTGACTAAATTTGTTCTTAAAATTAAAAGCTGCCTGTGTTTAAACCAGGCCACATCCTTCACCTTAGAAATTCCACAAAATAGCTCCTGAGCCGAGGGGTCCAGATGGGTGGCTGGGTGGTGGAGCCGGGTCCCAACCCTGCCCTGAAGGGTAGCCCTCAGAAGTCACAGCTTCAGCTCAAAGTGCTCTGAGAAAAGGATTCGTTTCAGTCCTTGATCCAAGTGGTGAACTAACACACAAGTTTTGCCTCCGTGAAGTCTAACTTGCTAAGTACTACCAAATTTATACACGATGAAGCACAACAGGAATCCCTGTCGGGAGCATGTGTGCCCACAAAAAAGACTTGTCCAACTAAGCGTGAACATCTGTTGCCACGTTTCAGGTTCTTAACTAAATACTTGTTCATTAATGCTTATTTTATAGCATCCGCTAGAGTAAGCAGTAGCAGACATCTAAAGTCTAAGAAAAATTTATGGAAGGAAAATGCTTATCGAAATTTCTCCGTTAATTTATTTTTAATGAGTTATCCTGTTCCCCAACCCTCTCCCACCAGAATTCTGAGGATGAGAGTTCGAGAACCAACATCTCGCAAGTCCCTTCTCACCCTGTGGTTTCTGTGAGCTCCTAGAGGATGAGGACTGCAATTTTCATCTCCATCCCTCCCTCCCCTCTCCAACCCCCCACCCCCGCGCTTATTAAAGTGTTGAATTGGAAAAGCCAACTGCATCAAGCCCAAGAGCAGTCGGCTTCAACTTCCTGTCTTTCTCCAGAGAATCCACTAGGTGGCGGCAATCCTCTAAAAATAGCCCTATTCTGAACAGACTGCTGCTTTTTTTTTTAGCTAAAAGACAACTCCTAAAGTTCATTAAAAGTAAAATAACAACTACTACAGTTTATTAAAAACTTACTCTACCCCTAGCACTGTTAACTACTAATAGTTCAGTGCTTAAGAATTCTTATTTACCAAAACATAACAACTAAACAAAAAAAATGCACCATACATGAAACATCCTAAATTGGAATGATTGCAGATTAGGCTCTGAATGATCACTGAAGCCTCATTGCCTTTGCTCTCTTCCAGGAATTGCCTAGAGAAGCCTTTTTCCATGTCCCTCAACCTAAATTCACATGATAGCCTTCTCTGTGAGCCAAGCAAAGAGCCATTCTCCATCCGTTCATTATTCATTCACTCACTCACTCATTCATTCATCAAATACCCAATAAGCAATGACCATGTGCCAGACACTGTGCTAGGCACTGTGAGGGCTACAAAAAAGGTACACAAATGCAGTTGGCTTCAGTCCAGGCCTCTGTATGAGTGAAAGTCATTTTCATTCTAGTACTGATCATAATTGCAAAAGTATAATTTATTTTAGAATGAGATGAACCTTAAAGGCAATCTCTAGATTCCCTTGCTCTTAGACTATCTATAACACATTCGTCTATTGGAAGAACCCCTACTTACTTAATCCTGAGAGTTCTTAGCTGGGTCAAAAGAGCCTTGTCCTAAATTTCCCACCAGGAAGGATTTTCCAGGGAGCAGAGGGCAGAGTCCCAGGCCAGGACAGGTGGCTTGACAGAAACTGATTGAGGCAAAAACTGTTTGGCCTGCAGGGTGTTTTCGTTGTCGTGTGGTAGTTTGTTGGTTTTGTTAACCTGAGCAAACATTTAAAACACGGAAGAGTTCACATAAAAATCTGGATTTCCAGCTTCCCTCAAAAAATCAAAAGCTCTGGCCACACCATCTGCATTCCTGACCAGGAACCTCAGCGAGGGCTATGTCCGCCAGGTCTCCCAGGCCCCATTCAACCCTCGGCACTCAGTAGGCTCCTGCCTGGCTGCTACGGGCGTCTGAGTCTGACTGAGACCCTCAACTTGCCAGATCCAAGGCACTCGGCAAAGCCAGCCGGGAGTACAGAGAAGGGTTAGACACCAGCCCTCTGGCTGATGACCTGCTAGATACCTTGGCCCCAGTCCCACAGCTACTGAATGGCTCAGCCTGGGCTCTAATCCAAGTGTCCCAAGTCCTCGTCCTAGCAGGACTCCGCAAGAAACAGAAGGCTGTCAGATTCGTAACTGAGAAGAGATTAATAAAGGGGCTAATGCAGAAGGTAGGGGCAGGTTTCGGGAAACCAAAAGCGAGAGTACAGTATCCCTTCCTCTGCTCCCGCCCCATTCCACCCACCAAGCAAGAGAGGGGGGCTGTTCCCACCCCTCCCCACCTCCCTTGACAGAACTAGAGGCAAGAGTTGTCACCACTTCTGGAGAGGGTGAGGGCAGAGAGTGCAGCCAACAGGACCTTGGGTAGAGGGGCACAGCCACACCCCACATGTGCAAACCCCCACGAAGGAGCCAAGGAAACAAGCAGCCCACCCTCAGTCTCCTCCCCCTCCCTGATCACTCAGACTCAACCAGAGCCAATGTGCCAGGGGGTCCCCTGATGCAGAACGCCGATGCCAGCCCCTCCAGACAGAAAGCAGAGGAAGGCCAGGTGGGGAGTGGGCCCCCCTTTTGACCCAGGACAAAGAGAAGACCCCCTACTTCTACTCCACCTTAATTCAGCTCCACCACACTGCCCTCTGCCCCGGGCATTGGACCAAAATATCACACACCAACACAGACAGGGAGGAAAAAGACTAACAGTGGGCTTCCCTGGTGGCGCAGTGGTTGAGAGTCCGCCTGCCGATGCAGGGGACACTGGTTCGTGCCCCGGTCCGGGAGGATCCCACGTGCCGTGGAGCGGCTGGGCCCGTGAGCCATGGCCCCTGAGCCTGCGCGTCCGGAGCCTGTGCTCCGCAACGGGAGAGGCCGCAACAGTGAGAGGCCCGCGTACCGCAAAAAAAAAAAAAAAAAGACTAACAGTAACAGCTCGACTCAGAGAGCATTCCAGACACCCTGTACACATTACATCTAATCCTGACAACAACCTGGGAGGAGGAGGGAGGAGGAGGGCAGAGGGAGGAGGGAGAGGATTCCCTTCTTGTAACCGAAGAAACCGAGGCACAGATTGGGAAAGGGACTTGGCAAAGGACACCTACTTTATAAATGGCAGAGACAAGATTCAAACCCGGTGTCCCTGGCTCCATAACCTGAAATTATTATATAGTTATAGAAAATATGCATCAATTGTGCAGAGCAGAGTTAAAAAAGCAGGCCTGAGATTTCTATCCTAAAAGCCTGCTTGCAGTTTTGATCATGAAGAGATGTCGAATGACAAAACTGGTTTTTCCTCCTCTACTACAGGGACTGTTTGGTTATTCTGCTTTATTCTGTTTATACAGTGAATTACATTTCTAGGTGTCTTTTAATATTAAACCATTCCTTAAAAAAAAAAAAAAAAGCCTGCTTGCCAAGTTGGCCTCTGGCTGGCACCTGAGAGCCTGGGTTCGGGGAGGGCTCCCTCCATTCCCAGAACTGATAAGTGTGGCCCATATTGTACCATGTGGCTTATGCTGAACACCTGCTTCCCTGCCGGGCGTCTGGAACTTTGGTACGTGCTAGGCAGAGTGTGCTTGCATGCCCAGCCCCCAGTAACAACCTGGCTGCTGAGTCTTTAATGAGCTTCCCTGGTGGACATCTCACATGTGCTGTGACAACTCCTTGCTGGAGGGGATTAAACACGTTCCTCTGGGAGAGGAATCTTGGACACATGCACCTGGTTTCCTTAAGATTTTGCCCCGTGCCCCTTTTTTCCTTTGCTGATTCTGCTTTGTATCCTTTGCTGTAATAAATCATCACCATGAGCTTGTCTGTATGCTGAGTCCTGGGAGTCCCCTAGCAAGTCACTGTATGGGAGGTGGTCTAGCGCACCCCTGAAACGTCAGGCACCTCTCGCTAGCAGCTGAGTGAGGCCGTGGGGCTTGTCGAGTGCAAAGACGAAATGAAGGGCTATTTCTGCATCATTCGTGAGGAAATAAAGAGGGACGCAAAGGTAAAAGCTAAGGCTAATAACTACAAACGCTCTGTGGGACCAGAGGAGAAGACTCACAGTGGAGACCACTGAGGTGAGACCCACATGACCAGGGGCAGAGACCAAATGGTGTGGCTTATTCGGCTAGTCCTGCACCCGGAGGAATTTAAGGTAGAGGCTACGACTCCCAATATCTGCTCTATCCTTCTTTCATAGGCATAGAGCCCACAATTTTACCTGGAACATAGATGCCTGGAATAAGTCTACATCTCCCAGAGTTCCTTGTAGTTGGGTGTGGTCATATGACTAAGTTCCAGCCAATGGCATGGAAGCAAAAAAATTATGGTAGCTCTGGGACTCTTCTTTTAAAGACAGTTGATGTTTCCTCTCTATCCTTTTCTCCCTCCTCCTACTCTGGAATATGGATGGAACGGCCAGAGGTCCAGAAGCCATCTTCGACAGAGGAGAAAACTTCGGGAATGGAAGTGTCATAGCACAGAACAGGACAGAATTGGTACTGTGAAGTCACACACTGGCCCTAATATTTCTACATCTCGGCTTTTTGAAAATGAGAATTTTTTTATCAGTGTATTTGGGGCTTTTCTGTTACTCCCAGTTGAATTTAATTCTCCCTAATACAGAAGATACTCAGGATAGGCAAGTGTTTGCAAAGTTATGTATCCAAAACCATAAAATCACCAGATTTTGTATCTGAATGGTGATTAGGGACCATCTTTTTCAACCTCCCCATTTTACAATTGGAGAAACGGAGACCCGGTCATCTCTGATTTGTCAGGGTCCCATAGCTAGTTAGGAGCGAGGCTGAGACTAGATCCCAGGTGTGGGAACCTGCAGGCTCAAGCTTCTCCTTCTGCTGTGAGAACCACCTCAGCTAGGCCAGGTCAGAGGTGAGGTCTGAGACGCTGCTCCCCTCCAGAGCGCTCCAACAGAAAGTGCTCATAGAAGGTACGAGACAAAATTCCAGGAGTCTCCCTGGAGGCCACCACACCTCCTGTTTTGATGGGGAAGACCCAGCAGTGGAAGGTGAGCACGTTCTGGGACTTTGGAGGCCCCAGCTTTTCTTCTCCACACCTTCTTGTCACCCTCACCAGACTTCATGTCTCCATCTATCCTTGGAGTTCGAACCCGAGGCTACTGGGAGTGCCTCTGACCCATATGGTGCATACTGAGCAGAACCCAGGCCGGACTTGAGCCCCGCCTGTGCCTCCTTGGCCAGCTGCCTTTATGAAGCGCACAAAACCAGCAACTTTATACAGCTGACCCTTGAAAGACACAGGTTTAAACTGTGGGGAGTCCACTTAGAAGTGGGCTTTTTCCAACAAATACGTATTGCGGTACTACGCAGTCTGCAGCTGGTTGAAACTGCAGGTGAAGAAACACATAATACGTAGGGTCGACTGTAAAGTGATACTGGATTTTCCACTGTGCGAGAGGGTCAGCATCCCCAGCCTCCATGTTGTTCAAGGGTCAACTGTACAGCGGCCCTAGTCAGCCTCAGGCTTGAGAAAGAGCTCACTGGCATCCATCTTGCTTCCAAAGCACGCTTGGCCTTGCTTCCATCAGGGGAACTTATGTTCCTGCTGAAAAACACTGTGGCAGATGCGTTTGGTGTCCATCTCTCTCAGCACTTCTCACTCACTGATGCCAAACTGCCAGCCGTTTGTTCCAGAAAGTTCTCTGGTGCTGAGACAACTTTTCTACCCATGTCACAGGCAGGGAGTACAAGGGAATTAAGAGTCCCGGGAACAGGCTCCAACTAGCCCCTCACCTTGCGGGGGGATGCCCCTGAGGTATTGTTGCAACGTACATAGAAGTGAGAGTTTTCTTTCTTCTCCTGAGGGCAAGGAAAGCAAAGGGAACCGCGAACAGGCCAGAGAAGAAACATAACCTGGCCTGAAAGAGTTAATCACTCCTTGTTTTACTGTCACTAATTTGTAGTAAGTAGATTTGTACTTTACAAAGCTAACCTCACTCCGTGACACTATGTAATTTACATTTGGCACCTATCACCCCCAACTCTCCAGTGAGTTACATCCGATAAACCAGAGGCAAACGGACGCAATTACCCGGCGGCCTGACACCAGCTATGACTGTTTTGAAATAATGTAAAGGAAAGGAAGAATGCAAGACCTTCACTACTTTGATCCTTATCATATACCCCGGACTGCGAGACCCACATATAAAATCTTCCCTGATCTCCAAGGGATGAGGGAGCACAGTTCTTGAGGCACTAGCCTGCTGTGTCTTCCCTTCTGCCCGGCAGAAAAATAAAGCCATCTCTCTCTTCCTCCAAATTCCGTCTCCGTATTTTTGTTCGGCACTGGTGCACAGGGAAGCCGATATTTCGGCAACAGTGTGTGTTCTCTGTCACCCCCAGCACGATGAAGCTCCAGTTGCCTCAGTGGTAAATGCCTTCCCCTCCCTGCCTCACTCTCCACTCCCCTACCTGGGGTTCCTTCACCTCCAAATAAACAAGCTGTACTCAAATCCTTAACTCAGCGTCTGCTTCTGGATAAACCAACCAGAAGTAAACCTCCCGCTCTACTAGCCCACTTAGATTTTACTTGATCCAGAGTTAGGGAAACTGAGGCTTGAATGGATACCCAGTGCTCATGAACATGCGCACACATACACATGTAGAAATGTCCAACTCCCCTCTGGAGCAGTCATCCCAAAGACATCCATGTGTCTCAGCCACTTAGCTGGGCTTCACTGTCCCTCCATGAATAGCCCTGAGGTCCAGTAAATAAAAGGAAAACTAGAACAATGAGGGCATAGTGATACTGGATCTCATTCATCTTTTTAATCATACCCGCCGTCCACCATCACATCCAGCCCACAGACTTTGGTAAATGCTCATTAAATATCTGTTCATTAGAGAAGCAGTTAGAAACAGGCAGCTTCTGTTGCACAACAGCCCACCTCCAATGCCCAACTATCTCATCTCTCTGGGCACCAAGGATAATTCCCCCACCCCTACTCTCTCCGCACATAGCGGTGCAGAAACTGTACTTGGTTTTTTCAAACTATTCTTCTGCATCTTCAGAAGCATGTGCCAGGAACATGCTCATGAAACAGCCTGCTTGTTCATAAGTACATTTCCATTTTAGCAAGCGCAACTGTCGTTCCTGCTGGTCTCACCCATGCCACCTGCCCAGAGGGAAAATTTAATTCACAGAAACTCAGAGTACCTCCCAATTCAGGGGTTCTCTCAAGAGCCTCCCTGACAGTTGTCATCTCGCTATTTCATGAATACCTCAAGTGACAGGGAACTCACTACCTACAAACTTTTGACCTGATAGGCTATATGAGGTAGACTATCCTTTTGTTGGAAGGTTCTAATTATAATAGTTTTGAATAATAGACATCCATTAGACATTTACTATATGCCAAGTGCTATTAAAATTGCTTTACCTGTGTGAATTCATTTAATCACCACAGCAACCCCATGAAATAGCTGCTATCGTTATCATCCCCACTTCAGAGCACAGAGAAGTTCATAGCTTGCCCACGATCACAGAGCTGGCAACTGGCAGAAGGAGATTTCAAATCAAGGAAATCTCACCCCAGAGTCTTCCTTATTGCCTTTTTTTTTTTTTTACTCGGGGTAGAAATCTCCCACCATATTAACTAATAAGCCCTTGTAGGTCCTGATCCTTGTGAAATTGTGATGAAAGCCAAGGACCCTCCCTCTCCCTTTGCTAATGTGTAGATGGACACAACATTTTGCATATAATTTCAGGGAGTCAACCTGCCCAGTCCATGGCACGCAGGTTAAGAACCACTACCAACACACCAACACAGAATATTTTGCATTTGCCTCTACTTGAAAGTCATTTGAGGAGATTTTATGTATCCAATGGGCTTCCTCATGTTTCTCCAAGCTAAATTCACCTAGTTCCATTATGAAAGAATATTCAACCACCCCTCCCCCCAGTAACCAAAGAAAGACAAATTTTAAAAATAATGAGATTAAACAATAATGAGTGCTATTATGTACTTAAAACAAGCTACAATAAAGACTTAAAAATCATGTGCTTGAGGGTTGTACTCATTTGTTGCTGCTGGCATTGGACCTATATCCACTACCTTTAGAAAGAAATTCGGCAACACACAGGAAGGAGTGATGAAAATGCCCACAAGCTTCTGACCTGACAATTCCACTCCCAGAGTCTATTCCAAGACAATGATTTATGTAGAAATAAAAGCCATATATAGAAAGATATTCATAGCAAACTTACTTCTAAGAGCAAAAAAGAAAAAAAAGGAAAAACTTAATGCCCAGAAAACAATGGGATAATTATATAGTTATTAATAATGGAACATATCAAACAATGGAAAGCATTATAATAATATTCAGAGGAAAAATGTGTAACAGAGAAAGAAAGTCATGATTGTTGTTAATTATGGAGTGATAGGGCAGGAACGCCCAGAGAGTTTTAATTAGCTTTTTAGTGCCTCACTCTAAAATGTGAGACCAAACAATGACAATAAAAGCAGCTCAGAGGGGTGAGAAAGAGGCCATAAAAGGACCAGAGGAACACGTAAAAGAAAAAAACTAAATAATACCCTCCTTGGGAATTCCCTGGCAGTCCAGCGGGTAGGACTCCATGCTTTCACTGCTGAGGGCCTGGGTTCAATCCCTGGTCGGGGAACTAAGATCCCGCATGCTGCGTGGCACAGCCTAATAATACCACCCACCTTGAAGTATGAGAAGATATGTGCTATGGTCCATATATTTGTGTCCTCCCTAAATTCATATGTTGAAATTCTAACCTCCAAAGATGATAGTGTTAGGAGGCTGGGTCTTTAGAAGATGTTTATGTCCTGAGAGTGGGGCCCTCAACAACAGGATTACTGCCTTATGAAGAAAAATAAAAAGGCTACAGAGACAGCCCAGCCTCTTCCACCATGTGAGGACACAGCAAGAAGGTGCTGGTATGAGCCAGGAAAAGGGCCCTCACCAGAAGGCAACCAGGCTGGCACCTTGATCTTAGAATTCCCAGCCTCCAGAAGTGTAAGCAACAAATTTCTGTGGTTTATAAGGCACCCAGTCAGTGTTTTTTTGTTACAGCAACCTGAACAGACTAAGATAATATGCATCCATGAAACAAGAACAGAATGCTATTTTTAGGGAGGGAAAGGAATAATCAGAAAACAGAAAAGAACTCTTGGTAGATAGAATTATGATAGCTAACATAACAAATTCAACAGAAAATCTGGAAGATAAAATAGAGACACTCTCCAATAAAGGGAACACAATAAATAGAAAGTGGGAGAGAAAAGGTGACTAATCTGGAAGGCTCAGTATCTACCTAATAGGAGTCCAGAAAGAGAGATCAGAGACAATTTCCAGGACAGGGAATTTAACTGGCCAAGGCAAAGGCATATACCCTGACCACAGCTGGGCAGGGAGGGGAGGATCTGGCCTCTTTGAGTTCTTTAGAGAAAGGGCACTGCCTCCACCACAGCTATACCCAGGAGTATCGTCTCCAGGAGAGAAAGTAATAAGGTGCTATTAGGAAATGAGGTTTAGATAATGGACAGACAAAAACTACTAATGTCACTACACAGGAACACACGTTGACTCCTAGAAAACAGACATTCTTCTCCAACTCCTGATAGAATGCCTTAGAATCCTATCAAATGCAAGATCTCCCATTCTAGATCTTTTGTGTATCATCATAGGATAGATTTCTTGTGGTGTCCTACATTCCAGTTGCTTCATATAAGTTATCTCATTAAAGCCTTACAACAAAGCAAAAAGGTAAATACTCTTAATATCCCAATTTTGCAAATGAGGAAACAACTACCCAGAGAGGTTAAGAAGCAAGTTCAAATAAAAACTTGCTGTATAAAAATATAAATAAAATTGTAAAATTCAAAAAAAAAAAGAAGGAAGTTCACCCATCTAATAAGAAGAAAAGCCAGGATTTGGACCGAGTTCACCTGATTGTGGAGTATGCCCCCTTACCCATATACCACAGGACTTGATATTCCTCTCCCAAAAGGCTTCCCAGTGCTCCTAGAGACTCAGATGTCCCACCTTACTCAGGACTCCAAAGAGGATGTAAGGCAGCTCATTAAATGGCCCAGGGCCTCAGCAGAGCCATGTACCAGGAGCATGTAGCTCAGCATCTCAGCTCAGAAAGCCCTTCGCATCCATGGTCACCCACAGGAGGGCCATGAGCCTTCTCCAGGCACTTTTTTTCTGACATACAACATTACTTTAGTTTCAGTTGTACAGCATAATGATTCAATTGATATTTGTATACATTGAAAAATGATAACAAAATACGTCTAGTTACCATCCATCACCACACACAGAGACAAATGTTTTCTTCTTGTGATGAGAACTTTTAAGATTTACTCTCTTAGCAACTTTCAATATGCACTACATTATTATTAACTATAGTCATGAAATATTTTCCAGGATAGATCACATGCTAGGCCACAAAACAAATCTCAGTAAATTTAAGAAAATTGAAATCATATCAAGCATCTTTTCTGACCACAATGCCATGAGACTAGAAATCAACTACAACAAAAAAACCTGCAAAAAACACAAACACATGGAAGCTAAACAATAAACTACTAAACATTCAACAGGTTAGTGAAGAAATCAAAGAGGAAATTAATAAATATCTGGAGATAAATGAAAACTCAGTGATCCAAAATCTATGGGATGCAGCAAAAGCAGTTCCAAGAGGCAAGTTTATAGTGATACAAGCCTAACTCACGAAACAAGAACAATCTCAAATAAACAATTTAACCTTACACCTAAAGAAACTAGATAAAGAAAGAAAAAGACAAAACCCAAAGTTAGTAGAAGGAAAGAAATCATAGAGATCAGAGCAGAAATAAATGAAATAGAAACAAAGAGAACAATAGCAAAGATCAATAAAACTAAGAACTGGTTCTTTGGAAAGATAAGCAAAATTGATAAACCTTTAGCCAGACTCATCAAGAAAAAAAGAGGACCCAAATCAGTAACATCAGTTATAAAAAAGGAGAAGTTACAAATGATACCACAGGTATACAAAGGACCATAGGAGATTACTATGGGCAATTACACACCAATAAAATGGACAACCTAGAAGAAGTTAACAAATTTCCAGAAATGTACAATCTCCTAAGACTGAACCAGGAAGAAACAGAAAATACAAACAAACCAATTACCAGTAATGAAACTGAATCAGTTAAAAAAAAAAAAAAAAAAAGAGGGAAAGAACAAAACACTCCCAACACAGAGGAACCAAGATGGTGGAGTAGAAGGCCGTGCTCTTACTCCCTCTTGCGAGAACACCAGAATCACAACTAGCTGCTGGACAATCATCGACAGGAAGATACTGGAATTCATCAGAAAAGACACCACACATCCAAAGACAAAGGAGAAGCCACAATGAGATGGTACGAGGGGTGCAAAATCACAGTAAAATCAAATCCCATAACAGCTGGGTGGGTGACTCACAGACTAGAGAACACTTATATCACAGAAGTCCACCCACTGGAGTGAAGGTTCTGAGCCCCATGTCAGGCATCCCAACCTGAGGGTCCGGCAACGGGAGGAGGAATTCCTAGAGAATCAGACTTTGAAGCTTAGTGGGAACTGATTGCAGGACTTTGACAGGACTGGGGGAAACAGAGACTCCACTCTTGGAGGGCACACACAAAGTAGTGTGTGCATTGGGACCCAGGGGAAGGAGCAGTGACCCCAGGAGAGACTGAACCAGACCTACCTGCTAGTGTTGGAGGGTCTCCTGCAGAGGTGGGGGGTGGCTGTGGCTCACCGTGGGGACAAGGACACTGACAGCAGAAGTTCTGGGGAGTACTCCTTGGCATGAGCCCACCTAGAGTCTGTCATTAGCCCCACCAAAAAGCCCAGGTAGGCTCCAGTGTTGGGTTGCCTCAGGCCAAACAACCAACAGGGAGGGAACACAGCCCCACCCATCAACAGTAAAGTGGATTAATGTTCTACTGAGCTCTGCCCACCAGAGCAACAGTCAGCTCTACCCACCACCAGTCCCTCCCATCAAGCCTCTTAGATAGCCTCATCCACCAGAGGGCAGACAGCAGAAGCAAGAAGAACTACAATCCTGCAGCCTGTGGAACAAAAACCACATTCACAGAAAGATAGACAAGATGAAAAGGCAGAGGGCTATGTACCAGATGAAGGAACAAGATAAAACCCCAGAAAAAAACACTAAATGACGTGGAGATAGGCAACCTTCCAGAAAAAGAATTCAGAATAATGATAGTGAAGATGATCGAGGACCTCAGAAAAACAATGGAGGAAAAGATCAAGAAGATGCAAGAAATATTTAACAAAGACCTAGAAGAATTAAAGAACAAACAAACAGAGATGAACAATACAATAACTGAAATGAAAACTACACTAGGAGGAATCAATAGCAGAATAACTGAGGCTAAGAACCGATAAATGACCTGTAAGACAGAATGGTGGAATTCAAGGCTGCAGAACAGAAGAAAGAAAAAAGAATGAAAAGAAATGAAGACAGCCTAAGAGACCTCTGGGACAACATTAAACACAACAACATTTGCATTATAGGGATCCCAGAAGGAGGAGAGAGAGAGAAAGGACCTGAGAAAATATCTGAAGAGATTATAGTCGAAAACTTCCCTAACATGGGAAAGGAAATAGCCACCCAAGTCCAGGAAGCCCAGTGAGTCCCATACAGGGTAAACCCAAGGAGAAACACGCCGAGACACATAGTAATCAAATTGGCAAAAATTAAAGACAAAGAAAAATAATTGTAAGCAGCAAGGGAAAAATGAAAAATAACACACAAGGGAACTCCCATAAGGTTAACAGCTGATTTCTCAGCAGAAACTCTACAAGCCAGAAGGGAGTGGCATGATATACCTAAAGTGATGAAAGGGAAGAACCTACAACCAAGATTACTGTACCTGGCAAGGATCTCATTCAGATTTGAAGGAGAAATCAAAAGCTTTACAGACAAGCAAAAGCTAAGAGAATTCAGCACCACCAAACCAGCTCTACAACAAATGCTAAAGGAACTTCGCTAAGTGGGAAACACAAGAGAAGAAAAGGACCTACAAAAACAAACCCCAAACAATTAAGAAAATGGTCATAGGAACATACTTATCGATAATTACCTTAAATGTGAATGGATTAAATGCTCCAACCAAAAGACACAGGCTTTCTGAATGGATACAAAAACAAGACCCACCTATATGCTGTCTACAAGAGACCCACTTCAGAGCTAGGGACACATTCAGACTGAAAGTGAGGGCATGGAAAAAGATATTCCATGCAAATGGAAATCAAAAGAAAGCTGGAGTAGCAATACTCATATCAGATAAAATAGACTTTAAAATAAATAATGTTACAAGAGAAAAGGAAGGACACTACATAATGATCAAGGAATCAATCCAAGAAAAAGATATAACAATTATAAATATACATGCACCCAGCATAGGAGCACCTCAATACATAAGGCAACTGCTAACAGCTATAAAAGAAGAAATCGACAGCAACACAATAATAGTGGGGGACGTTAACACCTCACTTACACCAATGGACAGATCATCCAAAATGAAAATAAATAAGGAAACACAAGCTTTAAATGACACAATAGACCAGATAGATTTAATTGATATTTATAGGACATTCCATCCAAAAACAGCATATTACACTTTCTTCTCAAGTGCGCATGGAACATTCTCCAGGATAGATCACATCTTGGGTCACAAATCAAGCCTCAGTAAATTTAAGAAAATTGAAATCATATCAAGCATCTTTTCTGACCACAATGCTATGAGATTAAAAATCAATTACAGGGGAAAAAATGTAAAAAACACAAAAACATGGAGGCTAAAAACTACGTCACTAAATAATCAAGAGATCACTGAAGAAATCAAAGAGGAAATCAAAAAACACCTAGAGACAAATGACAATGAAAACATGATGATCCAAAACCTATGGGATGCAGCAAAAGCAATTCTAAGAGGGAAGTATAGCTATACAAGCCTACCTCAAGAAACAAGAAAAATCTCAAGTAAACAATCTAACCTTACACCTAAAGGAACTAGAGAAAGAAGAACAAACAAAACCCAAAATTAGCAGAGGGAAAGAAATAGTAAAGATCAGAGCAGAAATAAATGAAATAGAAACAAAGAAAACAATAGCAAATATCAATAAAACTAAAAGCTAGTTCTTTGAGAAGATAAACAAAACTGATACATCATTAGCCAGACTCATCAAGAAAAAGAGGGAGAGGACTCAAATCAATAAAATTAGAAATGAAAAAGGAGAAGTTACAATAGACACCGCAGAAATACAAAGCATCCTAAGGGACTACTACAAGCAACTCTATGCCAATAAAATGGACAACCTGGAAGAAATGGACAAATTCTTAGAAAGGTATAACCTTCCAAGACTGAACGAGGAAGAAACAGAAAATATGAACAGATGAATCACAAGGAATGAAATTGAAACTGTGATTAAAAATCTTCCAACAAACAAAAGTCCAGGACCAGATGGTTTCACAGGTGAATTCTATCAAACATTTAGAGAAGAGCTAACACCCATCCTTCTCAAACTCTTCCAAAAAATTGCAGAGGAAGGAACACTCCCAAAGTCATTCTATGAGGCCACCATCACCCTGATACCAAAACCAGACAAAGATACTACAAAAAAAGAAAATTACAGATCAACATCACTGATGAATATAGATGCAAAAATCCTCAACAAAATAGTAGCAAACAGAATCCAACAGCACATTAAAAGGATCATACACCATGACCAAATGGGATTAATCCCAGGGATGCAAGGATTCTTCAATATACGCAAATCAATCAATGTGATAAACTAGATTAACAAATTGAGGAATAAAAACCATATGATTGGGCTTCCCTGGTGGCGCAGTGGTTGGGAGTCTGCCTGCCGATGCGGGGGACGCGGGTTCGTGTCCCGGTCCGGGAGGATCCCGCGTGCCGCGGAGCGGCTGGGACCGTGCGCCATGGCCGCTGGGCCTGCGCGTCCGGAGCCTGTGCTCCGCAGCGGGGGAGGCCGCAGCGGTGAGAGGCCCGCGTACCGCAAAAAAAAAAAAAAAAAAAAAACATATGATGATCTCACTAGATGCAGAAAAAGCTTTTGACAAAATTCAACACCCATTTATGATAAAAACTCTCCAGAAAGTGGGCATAGAGGGAACTACCTCAACATAATAAAGGCCATATATGACACACCCATAGCCAACATCATTCTCAATGGTTTAAAACTGAAAGCATTTCCTCTAAGATCAGGAAAAAGACAAGGTTGTCCATTCTAACCACTATTATTCAACATAGTTTCAGAAGTCCTAGCCACAGCAATCAGAGAAGAAAAAGAAATAAAAGGAATACAAATTGGAAAAGAAGAAGTAAAACTGTCACTGTTTGCAGATGACATGATACTATACATAGAGAATCCTAAAAATGCCACCAGAAAACTACTAGAGCTAATCAATGAATTTGGTAAAGTTGCAGGATACAAAATTAATGCACAGAAATCTCTTGCATTCCTATACGCTAATGATGAAAAATCTGAAAGAGAAATTATGGAAACACTCCCATTTACCATTGCAAAAAAAAGAATAAAATACCTAGGAATAAATCTACCTAGGGAAACAAAAAACCTGTATGCAGAAAACTATAAGACACTGATGAAAGAAATTAAATATGATACCAACAGATGGAGAGATATACCATGTTCTTGGAGTGGAAGAATCAATATTGTGAAAATGACTATACTACCCAAAGCAATCTACAGATTCAATGCAATCTCTATCAAATTACCAATGGCATTTTTTACAGAACTAGAACAAATCATCTTAAAATTTGTATGGAGACACAAAAGACCCTGAATAGCTAAAGCAGTCTTGAGGGAGAAAAACGGACCTGGAGGAATCAAACTCCCTGACTTCAGACTATACTACAAAGCTACAGTAATCAAGATAATATGGTACTAGCACAAAAACAGAAACATAGATCAATGGAACAAGATAGAAAGCCCAGAGATAAACCCACACACCTATGGTCAACTAATCTATGACAAAGGAGGCAAAGATATACAATGGAGAAAAGACAGTCTCTTCAATAAGTGTGCTGGGGAAACTGGACAGCTATATGTAAAAGAATGAAATTAGAACACTCCCTAACACCATACACAAAAATAAACTCAAAATGGTTTCGAGACCTAAATGTAAGACTGGACACTATAAAACTCTTAGAGGAAAACAAAGGAAGAACACTCTTTGACACAAATCACAGCAAGATCCTTTTTGATCCACCTCCTAGAGTAATGGAAATTAGAACAAAAATAAACAAATGGGACTTAATGAAACTTCAAAACTTTTGCACAGCAAAGGAAACCATAAACAAGACAAAAAGACAACCCTCAGAATGAGAGAAAATATTCGCAAATGAATCAACGGACATAGGATTAATCTCCAAAATATATAAACAGCTCATGCAGCTCAATATTAAAGGAACAAACAACCCAATCCAAAAATTGGCAGAAGACCTAAATAGACATTTCTCCAAAGAAGACATACAGATGGCCGAGAAGCACATGAAAAGCTGCTCAACATCACTAATTATTAGAGAAATGCAAATCAAAACTACAGTGAGGTATCACCTCACACCAGTTAGAATGGGCATCATCAGAAAATCTACAAACAACAAATGCTGGAGAGGGTGTGGAGAAAAGGGAACCCTCTTGCACTGTTGGTGGGAATGTAAATTGATACAGCCACTATGGAGAACAGTATGGAGGTTCCTTAAAAAACTAAAAATAGAATTACCATATGATCCAGCAATCCCACTACTGGGCATATACCCAGAGAAAAACCATAATCCAAAAAGACACATGCACCCCAATGTTCATTGCAGCACTATTTACAATAGCCAGGTCATGGAAACAACCTAAATGCCCATCGACAGACGAATGGATAAAGAAGATGTGGTACATATATACAATGGAATATTAGCCATAAAAAGGGATGAAATTGAGTCATTTTTTGAGATGTGGATGGATCTAGAGACTGTCATACAGAGTGAAGTAAGTCAGAAAGAGAAAAACAAATATCGTATATTAACGCATGTATGTGGAACCTAGAAAAATGGTACAGATGAACCGGTTTGCAGGGCAGAAGTTGAGACACAGATGTAGTGAACAAATGTACGGACACCAAGGGGGGAAAACCGCGGAGGGGTGGGGATGGTGGTGTGCTGAATTGGGCGATTGGGATATATATGTATACACTAATGTGTATAAAATTGATGATTAATAAGAACCTGCAGTATAAAAAAACAAACAACAACAAAAAAGCAACTAATACTAAACTTTCTTTGGGTTATTTGTATGGAAATATGTTAACATAAATGTTTCAGACATTACATGAAACTTCTAAAAATCTTATATGTTCTGGTATAATTAGTCATAATTCTAGTTATTCCTTTAAAATGTATGTCTCAGAAATAACTAAATTTCCTTGTCAATTGCATTATTATGAACTTTCATCAAATCTTTAACCGTGGTCTTTTTTTTTTTTTTTTTTGCGGTACGTAGGCAGACTCTCAACCACTGCGCCACCGGGGAAGCCCTAGCCATGGTCATTTTTATGTCTTTTGTCATTTACAGACAGTTCTGGGTGTACTCTGATGCTTTTGCAAAAATGTTCCTATAAAAGAGTTTCATCTTCAAGGAATTCATGGAAAAGACTCTGACAAGTACAGATTTCTGGTAACTGACTATACTGCTGAACTGAATGAATAAGCATTTTCAGAACTCTAATGGAACACTTATGAATTCATAAAAGTGCTAACAAAAGATCAAGATGAAAAAAATAATTACATGGGACTGAGTGAACTGATGAGGATGATTTTTGTGAATGTTTGAATAAAAAAAAAATAAACCAACCAACCAACCAACCAAACAACAACAATAACAACAAAAATCCCATCAGCCTTTTAATAAGAATGATCATCATGAATGACGAGGACTACTGTCATCATTGTGCTTTGTATTTAGGGGTAGGGAGGGCTCTTGGCTCTGCAGACTTGGCCTGGGGGCCTCACCCAGGCGTCCCAGGAAGAAGGTGGCCAGTGTGCCTCTCCAGGCTTCAGAGGCACCCCAAGGGGCCTGCCCAGGCCCACACAGCTGCACCTCAGGAAGAGGAAAGCCCTACCCACCACCACTTACTGTGGCAGGCTTTCCCGGTCCCCAGTCTCTCCTGGGCTACTCATCTGATAACCTTAAGCATCATGGTTAAGAATGCAGTTTTAGGGCTTCCCTGGTGGCGCAGGGGTTGAGAGTCCGCCTGCCGATGCAGGGGACGCAGGTTCGTGCCCCGGTCCGGGAAGATCCCACATGCTGCAGAGCGGCTGGGCCCGTGAGCCATGGCCACTGAGCCTGCGCGTCCGGAGCCTGTGCTCCGCAACGGGAGAGGCCACAACAGTGAGAGGCCCGCGTACTGAAAAAAAAAAAAGAAAGAAAAAAGAATGCAGTTTTAGGAGCCAGACAGGCTGGGTCTGGATGTGAGCTCTGCTATGTAATCTGGGCACAACTTCTCTGTGCCCACCTCATGGGATCATTTTGAGGATTACATGAATTAACACATGGATCATGCTTAGAACGATGCCTGGCATGAAGCAAAGCTCAATAAATGCTGGCTTTTATTAACAACAAAACAAAACAACAACAACAAAAAAACTCCCAACAAACAAAAGTCCAGGACCAGATGGCTTCATAGATGAATTCCACCAAACATTTAGAGAAGAGTCAACACCTATCCTTCTCAAACTATTCCAAAAAATTGCAGATGAAGGAATGCTTCTGAGTTCATTCTACAAGGCCAGCATCACCCTGATACCAAAACCAGACAAAAAATATATCACGAAGAAAATCACAGGCCAACATCCCTGATAAACAGATGCAAAAATCCTCAACAAAATATTAGCAAACAAATTCAACCATATATTAAAAGGATCATACACCATGATCAAGTGGGATTTATCCCAGTGTTTTGATATCCACAAATCAGTCAATGTGATACACCACATTAAAAAACTAAAGGATAAAAATCATATAATCATCTCAATAGATGCAGAAAAAGCTTTTGACAAAATTCAACATCCATTTATGATTAAAACTCTCAACAAAGTAGGTACAAAAGGAATATACCTCAACATAATAAAGGCCAAATATGGTAAGCCCACAGCTAAGATCATACTCAACAGTGAAAAGCTGAAAGTATTTCCTGTAAGCTCAGGAACAAGACAAGGATGTCCACTCTCACCACTTTTATTCAACATTCCAATACTATTCTTAGTATTGAAAGTCCTAACCACAGCAATCAGATAAGAAGAAATAAAGGCATCCAAATTGGAAAGGAAGTAGTAAAACTGTCACTGTTTGCAGATGGTATGATACTATATATATAAGATCCTAAAAGTGCCTGCAAAAAACTACTGGAACTCATCAATGAAGTCAGTAAACTTGCAAAATTAATATACAGAAATCTGTTTTCACTTGTATACACTAACATCAAACTATCAGAAAGAGAAATTAAAAAAACAATCCCATTTACGTCAAAAAGAACAAAATACCTTGGAATAAATCTAACTAAGGAGGTAAAAGACCTGTACTCAGAAAACTGTAAGATACTCCTGAAAGAAATTAAAGACCACACAAACAGATGGAAGGATATACCATGCTGATGGATTGCAATAATTAATATTGTTAAAATGAGCATACTACTCAAGGCAATCTACAGATTCAGTGCAATCCCTATCAAAATATCCATGGCATTTTTCACAGAACTAGAGCAAATAATTCTAAAATTTATAGGGCAACATAAAAGACCCAAAATAGCCAAAACAATTTTGAGAAAGAACAGAGCTGGAGATATCACGTACCCTGATTTAAGACTACACTACAGGGGCTTCCCTGGTGGCGCAGTGGTTGAGAGTCCGCCTGCTGATGCAGGGGACACGGGTTCGTGCCCCGGTCCGGGAGGATCCCACGTGCCGTGGAGCGGCTGGGCCCATGAGCCATGGCCGCTGAGGCTGCCCATCCGGAGCCTGTGCTCCGCAACGGGAGGGGCCCCAGCAGTGAGAGGCCCACGTGCTGCAAAAAAAAAAAAAAAAAGACTACACTACAAAGTAACAGTATTAGCAAAAAACAGACAGGTAGATCAATGAATCAACAGAATACAGAGACCAGAAATGAGCTCATACTTATAAGGGCAATTAATCGACAGCAAAGGAGACAAGAACATAAAATGGGGAAAAGACAGCCTCTTCAATAAATGATGTTGGGAAAACTGGACAGCTACATGCAAAAGAGTCAGACTGTACTATTCTCTCACACCATGCACAAAAATAAATTCAAAATGAATTAAAGACTTAAATGTAAGACATGAAACCATAAAACTTCTAGAAGAAAACACAGGCAGTATGTTCTTTGACAGTCTTAGTAATATTTTTTCAGATATGTCTCCTCAGGCAAGGGAAACAAAAGCAAAAATAAACAAATGAGACTACATCAAACTAACAAGCTTTTGCCAAGTGAATGAAACTATCAACAAGTGAAAAAGCCACCAACTGAATGGGAGAAGATATTTGCAAGTGATATATACAATAAGGGGTTAATATCCAAAATATACAAAGTACTCATACAACTCATCAGCAAAAAAAAACAAACAACCCAATTTAAAAATGGGCAGAGGATCTGAATAGACATTTTCCCAAGACATACAGATGGCCAATGGGTACATGAAAAGATGCTCAACATCACTAATCATCAGGGAAATGCAAATCAAAACCACAATGAGATATCACCTCACACCTCTCAGAATGGCTATTATTAAAAAGACAACAAATAACAAGTGTTGCAAAAATGTGGAGAAAAGGGAACCTCGTGCACTGTTGGTAAAAATGTAAATTGGTGCAGCCACTGTGGAAAACAGTATGGAGATTCCTCAAAAAATTAAAAATAGGACTACAATATGGTCCAGCAATTCTACTCCTGGGTATTTATCTGAAGAAAACAAAAACACTAATTAGAAAAGATATATGCATCCCTATGTTCAATGCAGCATTATTTACAATAGCCAAGATATGGAAGCAACCTAAGTGCCCACTGATACATGAATGAATAAAGAAGATATGGTATATATATACACAATGGAATATTGCTCAGCATTAAAAAAAAAAATTGAAATCTTGCCATTTGTGACAACATGGATGGACCTAGAGGGTATCATGCTAAGTGAAATAACTCAAACAGAGCAAGACAAATATTATATGATTTCACTTATATGTGGAATCTAAAAACAAACAAACAAAGTAACAAAACAGAAACAGAGTTATAGATACAGGGACCAAACAGGTGGTTGCCAGAGGGGGGCAGGGTAAAGAAACAGGTGAGGAAATTAAAAGGTATGAACTTTCAGTTTCAAAATAAATGAGTCACAGGCATGAAATGTACATTGTGGGGAATATAGTCAATAATTATGTAATATCTTTGTATGATAACAGAGAGTAACTAAACTTATCATGGTGATCACTTTGATACATATAGAAATATCAAACCACTATGTTATATAACAGGAACTAACAGTGTTGTAGGTCAATTATACTTCATAAACAAACACACAAATGAACTCATAGGAAAAAGAGAACAGATTTGTGGTTACCAGAGGCAGTGCGGGGTCGGGGTGGGGGGCAGGGCGGTGCAGAGGGTTGGAGGGAAGGAGAATTGGATGAAAGCAGTCAAAAGGTACAAACTTCCCCTTATAAGGTAAATAAGTACTAGGGCTGTCATGTACAACATTATAAAGACAATTAACACTGCTGTATGTTATATATGAAAGTTGGTAAAGAGTAAATCCTAAGAGTCTTTAATCACAAGAAAAAATTTTTTTCTATTTCTTTAATGTTCTATCTATATGAGATGATGGATGTTTTATTAAGCTTATTGTGATAATCACTTCATGATGTATGTAAGTCAAATCACTGTGCTGTACACCTTAAACTCATACAGTGCTGTATGTCAACTATATCAATAAATCTGGAAGAAAAAAAAGAACTATAGTCACCATGCTGTACGTTACATCCCCATGACTTAGTTATTTCGTAACTGGAAGTTTGTACCTTTGGACGTCTCTCACACCTTTCACCACACTCCCACCCCCGCCTCTGGTAATCCCCAGTCTCACCCCTCCTTCTCGTCTCAGGTCTCACTCAGGAGCTCTGCCTGCGGGTTTGCTCAGGCTATGGAACAGGAACGCCTGTTCCTTCCCAGCTGGGAAGGCAGACAAAGCAGAAAGAAGCTCGGGCAGTTTTGAGAGCCCCCAGACGGCTGACACCTCCTCCCAAACTGCAACACACAAGGCCCCAGGGCTCCACCAGCATGAGAGCGGCTACGCAAAGAGCACACTGATGTCCTTGTCTGAGCCGGTGGAAGCTTCCGTGGGCACAGGCTGTGGGTCAGGTGGAGACCCGCCTTGGAGCACTTGCCTCATTTTTGCCTTACTCTTCCGTGTTCCTTTTCTTTAAAATGCTGACCTGGACAGAGAAGCTCTCAGCACTTAGGAAACGTTCACTCTAACTCCATCAAATGTGAGCTCTCTATAAAAGTTCCTGAAGTGGCTCCCAATCTCAGGCCACAAGTCCAGGTGTGCAGAATACACACACTTTTTCTATTACTGAATTTAATTTGTTTTGATCCCCATCCCACCAATGTGGCAAAAACATAATCTCAGTTTGGCATTTACCCGCTGCCTGAACCTAAGATCTTGTCAAAGTCCCCCTAAGCTTTGAGGGATGGGGTCTTCAATGTTCTGGTTGTCCATGTGTCTGGATGTTGTCACATATTGTCACTTTATGGCCTGCACAATTGCAGGCTCACCATCCAAACATTTCCTATTGCTGCTGGAACAAATTCCCGCAAACTTAGCAGCTTAAAACAACACAAATATATATTAACTCACAGTTTCTGTAGGTCAGAAGTCCAACACGGGTTTCTCAGGGCTAAAATCAGGTGTTGGCCAAAGCCGGGCTTCTATTGGAGATCTTAGGGAAGAATCACTTCCAAGTTCATCCAGGTTTTTGGCCCAGCTCAGTCCTTTGTAGTCAAGGGACTGAGATCCCCATTCCCTTGCTGGCTGTCCACCAGGGTACCCCTAGTTCCCAAAAGTCTCTCTCTGGGCCTTGCACATGGGCCCCTCAGCACCAGCAAAGAGGCAGCAAACACTCCTCACCCTTGGAAGATCTTCTCTGACTTGGCTTCCTCTGCACCTCTCTGACCAGCTCTGACTTCCTCTCCTGCTTGATTCCATTGGGCCCACCTGGCTAATCCAGGCTGATGTCCCTGTTTTAGGTCAGCTGATTAGTTACCTTAATTCACCTGCCGAGTCCCTTCCCAGCTGTACTAAATTGATGCTTGATTGACTAACCAGGGGATGGGAGAATGGCTCAGGGAAGGCAAAGGGATCTTTGCAATTCCACCTACCACACAAACCCTGTGAGGGCACCCGGGGAGGGATGCAGTGCGGCCACCCTGCATGGCCACTGAGACGTCACCTGCCCCCTCAGCCCACAGCCCCTGGAACACAAGACCTCCTTTCAAGGTCATGGTCCTCTTAAGGCTGACGCTTCGCTGCTACTCTCATGGCCATCTCAGGAAGGAACTTGCTATGCTCTGAACCACACTGGGATGGGAAGCTCTGGGGGGCCAAGGTGTCACTTCTGCCTGAACACACTGTACAAGCCACTTCCTCTTTGGGGTCTCCCAGGGCTCTTTCTAGTTCACAGGACATAGGACATCCCCCCCACCATAGGAACCCCCATTTCTGTACTGTCATGGCTTTCCTTCTTCCTCCCTTCCCCCATCCCAGAGGAATCTTTTCTCGTGTTTAAATGAAATCATCCTCTCACCAAACCCCCCAAATCCCAAATGCTTTGGCTACATCCAGAGTCCTGTCCATTCAGGAGCAGCTTTAGGCTTTTAGAACCGGAGGTCCAGTCCTGCTTTCCTCTCTGTTACGTTCCTCACCTGGGGCCAAGGGGCTGGAAGATGGCTGCTTTAAAGTTCAAGTTGCCGGGGTAGGAGGCGAAGGGAGGGAGAGGGACAGCAAAGCAGGGAAATACTTGAGTTAATATTTCAAACATGTTTTCCCACCACTCTCCTGACCTGGCCTGTTCTTTAAAATGCCCTCAGCATGCGGCCCATCACAGGAGTCCATCCTGGGGGACTAAGCTGGAGCCAGCGTCTCCCCAGCCAGGCTGTGCCGGGCCAGGAGGGGCTGTGGGCAGCTTTGAGGCCTGCACCTTGTCTTTTTTGTTCACTCTTTGGAGCCTAATTCAGAGGTCACCTCTCTGTGCGGCCTCTCCTTCCCTTCAGGTAAGTGTAAGCACTCCCTACTCTGGGCTCCCAAAGCTCTTTGACTTGTTTTTGACCACACGGCCAGGGGGTTCAGCCTGGGTTAAATCAAAACCAACCAAGATCCTCGGAGCAGACTCCCTACACCGGGATTACAACTCTCAGCCCATCTCTGCCTCAGAAATGCCACCACTGCTTCCTTTAGGGGCTCCTCATCCTCTTTGGTCCCCTGAGTGTCTCCCTGCCTCCCACCCCGGACTCCTGAGGCTCTGGCTGTCCCACTCGGCTCCCCCCAACACAATGCACAGCTGCAAGGGCTGCCCCTCACGATGGAGCAGAGGCTGGCATTCCAGACTCCAAGGATGCCATCATCATAGTTCAAACCAGACACACTCCTAGAAGGGCCTGCAGAGAGACCCACGGTGCCCATGGACACTGGAGCAGAACTGGGCTTCTGTGACAGCTCAGGCTCCAGGACCTAGAGATGGTTTCCAGGAGGGGGCAGCAAAAGGCCCTGCAAACCAACCAGGCCATCGCTCTCCCCACCCCACTCAACACCCATAGAGGCCTTCTCCAGAGCCAAGGGCTTCTTGGATATCTTTTCAAGGTCATGGCAACGCACTCCACAACCAAGAGGGCTTGTTCTCAGGATCAGATTGGAAGGGCAGAGAGATGAGGTCACAAGAACCTGCAGCCTCGATGAATGCAATGCTGTGCCCAGACCCACCTGGAAGGACCACATGAGGCTCAGCCTCTCACCCTAACCATGCCAGAAAGTCTACGGGCAGAAGTGAACAGGAAGGGAGGAAAGTTCTTCAGATCAACATGGTTTTACTGATCTTCTGACCAGCACTGGGCAAGGGCCAGTGGAATTTTTAAAAGGAACATAATCCTGGTCTTTGCCCTCAGGAAGCTTATGATTACTGAAGAGAACCAAGACTGTCACATAAGTAAATTAGGCCAGACACCGTTGGGGGACGGAACAAGGCCTTGACCAAGTCAAGTCTGTGTGTAATGGAAAGTGAGCTGAGCAAATAAGGAGAGAGAAGAGGTAGGGGGTAGGAGTTCCCACAGGTGGGGAATCCATTTGCTAGGGCTCCTGTAACAAAGTACTGTCAACTGGCTGCCTTAAACAACAGGCGTTTGAGGTCTCCCAGTTCTGGAGAATTGGGTTTGGAAATCAAGGATCCTTCCGAGGGCTTTGAGAAAAGGATCTATTCCAAGCCTCTCTCCTTGGCTTGTCAATGGCCATCTTCTACCTCTGTCTCTTCACATCATCTTCCCTCTACGCACATCTGTGTCCAAATTTCCCCTTTTTATAAGGACATGAGTCATATTGGATTAGGGCCCACCCTTATAACTTCATTTTAACTTGATGAACTCTGTAAAGATCCTATCTCTAATAGGGTCACATTCTGATGTACTTGAGGTTGGGACACCGATATGTCTTTTTTAGGGGACACAATTCAACCCAAAATAGATGGCTTCAGGGAGGACTTAAAAGACTCAAAAAATTTGCCCATTTGAAGGATCAGGTCCCCCAGCATGGGTGAGAATGTTACGATTACTGAACAATCCCACAGGGAAGTACTTTCAGGATTTGGAACTGAAATCCTATAGGAACATCAGGACCAGAGGACACCACGTTGGGCAGGCTTTCTTCACGCAGGTCCCGAATCTGGGGGCAACAGAACCCTGGCCCCAGCTGTGTGCAACGGCTGAAGCCAAGCCTTTAGATTTTCCCACCAAAGGGGAAATCTTCTGGGATCCACATGAGGACCACAGTGGAGACTGGTTTACAGGGCAGCAAGCAGCCAGAGTAGGCCAAGGGGGAGGGAAGAACCTTTCTCCCTGTTTCCACCCCCGCATACAAACACAGGAAAAGTCAGACACCTCCTGCTGCCCACTTGGATGGTTTATGGGTCCAGGACACAGACAGGGTGGAGGAAGGAGGGCCACTGGGCCTGGGTCTTACATTCATGAAAGGGCTTTATTTTAGCCTTTCGATGTTATTTCCAAATGTTTGTTACGAGCTGAGTTGTATTCTCCAAAAATTCCTAACACCCAGGACTTCAGAATGTAACTGTATTTAGAAATAGGGTCTTTAAAGAAGTTAAGTTAAAATGAGGCCATCAGGGTGGGCCCTAATCCAATATGACTGGTGTCCTTATAAGAAAAGGACAACTGCACACAAACACACAGAGAGAAGACCACGTAACAACACGGAGAGCAGACGGCTAATCTACAAGCCAAACAGAGAGCCCTCAAAGAAGGCAACCCTGTAGACAGACACCTTGATCTCAGACTTCCAGCCTCCAAAACTGTGAGACAATTTCCGCTGTTTAAGCCACTAACTTAGTGGTACTTTGTTCCGGCAGCCCTTTCAAACTAATACAGTGTTAAATCTATATTCACATTGTCTGTGTTTTTAAACATTAACTTTTTTTAAATGTTATTTCCAGTGTACTTTTCTTTTTTTAATTTATTCATTTTTATTTTTGGCTGCGTTGGGGCTTCATTGCTGCAGGCAGTCTTTCTCTAGTTGCGGCGAGCAGGGGCTTCTCATTGTGGTGGCTTCTCTCGTTGCAGAGCACGGGCTTTAGGCGCACGGGCTTCAGTAGTTGTGGCATGTGGGCTCAGTAGTTGTGGCTCATGGGCTCTAGAGCGCAGGCTCAGTAGTTGTGGCGCACGGGCTTAGTTGCTCCACAGCATGTGGGATCTTCCCAGACCAGGGCTCGAACCCGTGTCCCCCGCATTGGCAGGTGGATTCTTTTTTTTTTTAATAACATTTTTAAAAATTAATTTATTTTTGGCTGCGTTGGGTCTTCATTTCTGTGCGTGGGCTTTCTCTAGTTGTGGCAAGCGGGGGCCACTCTTCATCACAGTGCACGGGCCTCTCACCATCGCGGCCTCTCTTGTTGCGGAGCACAGGCTCCAGACACGCAGGCTCAGTAGTTGTGGCTCACGGGCGTAGTTGCTCCGTGGCATGTGGGATCCTCCCAGACCAGGGCTCAAACCCGTGTCCCCTGCATTAGCAGGCAGATTCTCAACCACTGCACCACCAGGGAAGCCCCGCAGGTGGATTCTTATCCACTGCGCCACCAGGGAAGTCTTAAACATTAATTTTTTAAATGTAAATATATTTTTTAAACACTATAACATTTAACCTGTTTTTCCCCAGCATTTTTAATGTATTGGAAACTACCACCACCCCTCTTCAAAAAATGAAAGCGGCCCAGGAGTCTGTAGCTCTAGGCAGCCCCTGAGAGAATCCAGCAGCCCAAACAGCAACTCTCTGGAGATCTGGAAGGATGGTGTGTCTGGACACAGCCTTCATATCTGGCCCGAGAGCCAGCTGGCACTGCTAGGCTGAGGAGAGAGCTCTGAGCTTCCTCAGTAGCTGGCAGCATCCCCGCCTGCCTCCTCCCCACCACCCACAAACCATCTGGAAAATGAAAATAATGCCTCTGCTTCCTACCAGGCTCCAGACACTGCGAGAGACAGGGAGAGATTATCCACTAAGCCCCCCACATTCCTGGAGAAGGTTGCCCTGGAATGGGCTCTTGCCCAGCCGCCTTCGCCCTCAATAGCAGAAGTAAGACGCTCATCAGGGCTCTCGCCAGCTGCCCTGGCCTGGCCTCTGGAACCGCTTCTGCTCGGAGGCCACCCGATTGAAGGCGAGGCTTCCCACCGGCTCCGCTTCTCAGGGGTATCCTCTTCCTACCCCGCCCCTCTTCCCCTGCAGCCTGTCTGAGATTCAGCCACCTGAGAGGTGACTCGGGCAGAGCTATGCAAAGGCAGCTGTGCTCTTGAGTCACCTGCAGATTTGTTAGAATGCAGAGTCTGATTCAGCAAATCTGCCCCAAGGCCCTGAGCTTCTGCCTTTCCCCCTGGTGATGCAGATGTCACTGGTCAGAGTGGAATAGCGCTAGACAATACAGCAGGAGGGAATTATAGTCTCCAACGCATTCTGGCAGAGGCCAGCACTCCCAGTCAAGAAGCTTGACCACTGTTAGGAGGGAAACGTGATGCTCTCCCCCACAGCTCCGAGGGGGATGCAAATCCACACAGGCTTCTGCCCAGCCGCTTTTCCTCGCACTTCCAGGTGGGCACATAGCCCCCAAGTCAAAGCAGAGTTTCGCCAGCTGGCAGTCCAGCACCAGCAATTCATCTTTAAGTTGGGAACCTGGGAATCAATAGGCGGGTGCAGCTCAGTTTTGGGGTGTCCCTGAGAAACGACGCAGCCCCTCTCCAGATGGGCTTCTCTGCACCTTCCCTCCCTCCAGTGGGGGCTGGCCAGGCCCCAGGGTGGATTCGTTCTGGGTAATTGCACTATTCCTGGCAGGGCTTCCAGGCTCATGAAATTTATCTCTTGCCAAAGGCAGAGGATCAGCTGGCAACAGAGAGCACGGGCTGCAGCTAATCAGGTGCAATCGTTTTTTTAATGACATCTTTTTCCCTCTAATTATCAAGATCATGCAGCAACTCACTTTAGAAAATTTAGAAAACATTGAAAATAGAAGGAATAAGCCTGCAATTCTACAATTCTAAATTAATCCATTTTAACATTTTGAAAAATGTCCTTCCAGTTCTTTATGTGCTTAAATGTCATCGGCATGCAGTTACGCATTGGGCTCCCCAAATTCTTTGAAAGCGTTTTTTTTTTCAAATGATTAACATTTTATTATAGAAAAAGCATCCCAAATACAGGATTTTGTAAACACTTTAAAAGTAAATACAAAATAAAGAGGCAAAAAACCTATAAGCAGTTTGCCTTCAAGAAAAAATGTAATGTTCTCCCGTAGAGCTGATCCCACCCAGAGCATGAATGGGGCTCCAACCCCCATAAAGGCATCAGGTGTACTTTCTGAACTATGCCCAGTTTATCAATTTCAAAATGATGGCAAGAAGTGGCATTGAATAAATCACTAAGACAGTTGCTTAACTTTCTACTGATTATTACTCGATAAAAGCTTCCCATCACACTTTGACAATTTAAAGCCTGTGTTCTGATTGTTTTTACTTACAGAAGGGCTGGAACACTATCCATCCTTCCTGGGCTTATTCCACAGTATTTTTCATAGATAGACCTGTGTAGATTAGGTATACAGAGATCAGAGAACTAAATTCCAAGAGAACAGAGATCACACTGTTCTCTTGGAATTTAGTTCAAAATAATATTGGCTATTGCATATCGTGCAGTAAATCCAGCTACTTTCTAGCTTCCTTACCTTTTTCTACTGTCATTCTTTTAATACCTTTTCTCCACTTTGGAGAAACCATTAAGTAATCTCACCAGAAAGAATGATTTTCAATAGCTGCATAATAGTTTCCCCAAATAGACCTTGAGCAAGTTGAAGGCAGACTTGTTTTTTTCCATATTCCTAGAATTTGACAAACAATAGGTATGCAACAACACTTTGTTGAATAAATGAAACTTTCCCGAGTTTACGTTTACCGCATAAAAGTCTATACATTTTTGCTGTCTTACATTTACTTCTTTTAAGGTATCGATATGCTGAAATTTGGTAAATATAATTTCAATCCCTCTTGAATCCCTGAAGGCTAGGTAAGAGTATTACAAAAAATATAAAGTGCACTTACCGTCTGCGAGCAGGGCCATCTAGAACTCTTCTATGGCTCTTTAACAAACCTTCAGTGGGATTCCTACCTCCACGGACAAATGGGGAAAATTCTAGAAAGGAGGGAAGTCTTTTTGATTGGGATGCTTAACAGATTATTCACAAAGTTAATTCAACATCGGAAGGATAGAAGATGTCAATTCCACACAAATGTAGAAGAAATCAACAGTCTGGCCTCATGAAAACCCATGCTGGGGAAGGTGGGGGCAGATGGGGGAGGAGTGTAGGGGCAGAGCAGAAAGCCATTTCTTGGCTGCAGCAAAATGCAAAATCAGGCCCCTTACCTTTGGCCCCTCCAGCACAGCACTCCGTCTTGTCTCTCCGCTACTTGGAGAAAAGCAAACTGTATTCAATCACCTTTTCAAATTCTAAAACCAGGCTTTCCTGTCAGAATCAGGCCCAGGAATTTTCCATTCCCTCTTGCACTGAGGGTATTTTACCTGGGTCTTAAGTCCATAACATTGAGAGCTTCTGAGAAAGGAACAGAAATGAAAATCCAGCCTCGTGTCCCTCTCCTCAACTGAACAGAGGGTGGGACAGGCCCAGTCAGTCCAGTTCACCACCAGCCCAGAGGAAACTTCAGTCCATATTCCCTATTTCCTTCACTGGGATTTGCATGCTATGCCTCCCTCCAGGCAGTGAGAGGCAGCGCTCACCTGCTTTCTCCCCACCCCTGTGTGCAGCAGCTCCGTAACTGAATGCAGAAACCGGTGGCTCACCTCCAAGAGGATGCCATACACTTCTCCAAGGGCCCTGTAGCAGCCAGAGATCAGCTGGCATCCCGTCCTATTACATCTCACTCATTAACGAACATCTGCGGAGGCACGCCTGCTGTGGCCTGGAGGGGCATGCCATACACTAGAGGACTCAGGCTCATGGAGCCCATTGCTCCGTCCACCCCTCCGGCTCTGGTCACCCAAAATGGTGGAGCCCTTAACTACAATGACTAAGCATGTAAGAATTTACTAAAAGGGAAGATGGTGTAGGGAACTGCTTAAGCCAAGACTCAGGAGCAACACAGACCTGAGTTCCAGGCCTCCCACTGGCACTTATTCACTGTACAACCACAGGTGGGAAATCACCTTTCTGAGCCTCAGTTTCCTCATCTGCAAAATAGGATAATACTAGTACTTACCTCATAGAATTGATGGGAGTTTTAAATGAGGTAATGCAAGTAAAGCACTTAGTCTGGTACCTAGCGCATATTAAGTAGTCAACAATATCAGAAATGATGAAGGTGATGACGGTGATGATGATGTAAGTCCAACACAGAGAAAGAGACAGGCAGGTACTAACAGATAATTACATAGGGCTAACTGACCCCCCAATTTCAGTGATGTCTGTCTCTGCTTTTCCATCTGTCAACACACAACATAATTCATCCTTGAATTATATGCTCCCTGAGGATTTTGCTTAAAACAAATAGGGTGTATTAGTTTCCTGTGACTGCTGTTAGAAACAAAAACAAAACAGCCGTAGACTGGTGGCTTAGAACACAGAATTTTATTTTCTTGCAGTTCTGGAGGACAGAAATCTGAAATCAACGTGTTTTCCATACTCTCGGGGACAATCCATTTCTTTCATCTTCCAGCTTCTGGTGACCATGAGCATTCCTTGGCTGTAGCTGTATCACTCCAATCTCTGTCTAGACGTCACATCTCCTCTTCTGTGTCTGTTTTCTCCTCTGTGTGTCTCTTATAAGGACACTTGTTACCCACCTGGATAGTTCAGGATGACCTCCTCACTCAAGATCTGTACCTTCATTACTTCTGCAAAGGTCACATTCACAGGTTCTGGGGGATTAGGATATGGACATATTCTTTCAGCCCACTGCTCAGAAAAACTAAGAACATGAGCTTTAGAATCAAACTGACCTGGATTCAAATACCAGATCCACAACCACCAGCTAGTTGAGTCACCTTGATTAAATTATTTAACATCTTTGAGCTTCAGTTTTTGGAAACAATGCCAACTCCTCAGTGTTTTTTGTGAGAATTAAATAAGCTACTATGTAAACTCCCTCTGTAAATGGTACTGCCTCTCATTAATGGTAGGTTTACGTCACCAGGCTAAAAGCTTATAAGACCGGGCAACATCTTGCTTTGCTTCGTTCATGGGTCCTTCTAGCACAAGTCTGCAAGCAGTCCATCCTCAGTAAAGACAGGGTGAGAAATTGGCTGAACAAGCAACCCAGGCAACCAACATCACCAATGACATGTGATTCTACAGATGATAGGGAGTTGGGTTCATGTTCTCCACATCTGAAGGAGGCTGTTAGAGGAGTCCAACAGTCACTCGAACCTGAGCATTGCAGGGCCAAGATGGGTGGGCTTTAGGGAGAGAATAGGACCATTTGGCAGGCATGCAACTGGCCTCACTCATCTCTGTTGTTACCATTAAAAAAAAATCCCTCCCCAGTGACATGATTCCTTGGAGTGGGGCAGGGGAAGCTACTCTGGAGAAGCCCCAGAATTTCATAAACAGAATTTCATAAACAATTCCTAGCAAGGAGCACTTTTCCAGACCAGAACTGGGAATTCACCTACTCATGTTCATTTCAACACATCTGAATAACCCAGGGTGCTTAGTTAATGCAGATTCCTACCCCCTCCCCGACCCCAGACTGGCTGAATAAAACTTTAGTGGAGTGGGGCTAGGAACTAAACATTTCAAACAAACCACTTAGGTAATTCTGATTCATTTGGAGAAAACCAGCCATGATAATCAAATTATAATCCAACCAACACATCCCTAAACATGGGCTTGATCTCCAAACGTTCTACCGAAGAACCATTATATGTCAAACTGGGAAGAGTAAAAGTTTGGGAGTCAAATAGGATTGAGATCCTAATGGAGGTGCTTCACATAACAGCTGTGGGACCCTGGGAAAATTATTTCTCTGGCTCTCAGCTCCCAGTTCTGTAAAGCAGACCAATATACCTCTCAGGGCTCTGGTGTTAATTAAATGAAAATTATGTAAGGTGCCAGTACACAGTAGGTTGAAGCAGAGACTGCTACTGTTCACCAATCCATTTCTTCTTCATTAATCTACAGCTAGACTATATCTCCAAGCACCCTGACAGCTAGACATGGCCATGTGACTAGCTGTCACCAAGGGAATGACTGTTAAGTGATGTGTCTTCCACTAGACAAAGGCTTGAGGGACAGATGCATCTCCCTCGTGTTCTTTCATCTTGCACCAACTGGATGTAGGTGACGGCCCTAGGGAAGCGAGGAGCTACAATATGAAAGGAGATACAATATGGAAGGAGCCTGGGTCTCTGAATCACTGGGTAGAGGAAAGCTACCCACCAACCAGAATACCTGCCTTGGACTTTTTTTTTTGCAAATGAGAACTAAGTCCCTATACTTCTGGAATCTATTTTTTACAACTAATGTATAGGTGGTCAGAAGATGTTCACCTTCTTTCTCGGCCTTCAAATAATAATTACACGTTACCCAGAACTGGTTCAAGAGTTTATCTCCACTCGGAATTTCTTCGTAGTAGGCAAATTCTAAAGACGGCCTCTCTGAGATTCCTGTCCCCCCACTCCCCCCACCCCATTATTCATTCAATTAAACATTAATCTAGAGACTTCTGTGAAGGAATTCTTCAGATATAATTAAAGTTCCAAGTCAACTGACCTCAAAATAAGGAGATTATCTGGGTGGGCCTGATCCAATCACAGGAGTCCTTTGAAGGACAGATACGGAAGTCAGAGAGATTGGAGTGTGAGAAGACTCCATATGCCCTTGCTGCTTTGGAGACAGAGCACCATTTGAGAAGGAACTGAGGGTGGCCCCTAGCTGGCAGGCAGCAAGAAAACAGAGACCTCAGACCTACAGCCACAAAGAACTGGATTCTGCCAATAACTTGAAAGAGCTTGGAAGCAGATTCTTCCCGGAGGCTGCAGATAAGAGCCCCGTCTAGCCAACGCTTGCTTTCTGGCCTTGTGATACCCTGAGAAAAGAACTTAGCCAAGCCCACCCAGACTTCTGACCTCCAGAACTGTGAATGAATTCAGTTGTGTTGTCTCAAACCACTAAATCTGTGATAATTTGTTACAGCTGCCACAGAAAACCAATACATTTTCTAAATCTGTTTCCTCACCTATGTCTTTAAGAATTCTGTGGGGTGGTGGTAGAAAGTAGGTTAGGTGATATCCAGGCATCCTTTTAACTTTACATTTGTTCAGGCCCATGTCTCCATTGTATATTAGGGAGCCCCATGGCCCTACGGCACTTGGAATCTGGTGTGAACATGGCACAGTCTGGGTATTAGTTGTAGCTTTATGAGCAGATGATCCACTCCCACTTCACCAGCCCCCAAATCCAAATCTTAAAAGTAGCACTGCTGTCAAAGAAAACAAAGTTGGGCAAAGTGATTCCAAAGCCTACTGTGCTGACCTTCAATCTCCCAGCAGATCTCCAAGCCTGATGAATGTGGAGGATCCAGCCTTTACCCCTGTTCTCCAGCTCTGGGTGTCATGAACGGGGAAGGTGGCTTATTCTGATCACATCTCCTGGAACCCTCCTGGCCTGATGCATATATCTTATTTCCATGTCTCTTACCCTAAAACACCCTCCAAAAGTAGAAAGTGTTCCCGCACATATTATGCCCTTGACCAAGATGAATTTAAGAAGTTTTTTTTGAAGTAAAGGAGTTCAATACATACAAGTATCATCATGAGATACTGAATATACAAACGGACAATGGCCAGACTATATATAAAAATAGAACTCTGGGGAATTCCCTGGCAGTCCTGTGGTTAGGACTCAGCATTCTCACTGCAGGGGCCCTGGGTTCGATCCCTGGTCAGGGAACTAAGATCCCACAAACCGTGTGGTGTGGCAAAAAAAGACCCCAAAAAACAAACAAACAAAGGAACTCTGACACACAACATGCAGCAACCAGACCAGGAACCCAAACAACCCTTGTAGCAAATGACTCAAAATGGCCAGGACTTGATTAATAACTGACAGCTTCCCTAATTTTTGCCCCCACTTCCAATTTAGGACTAACCAGAGAAAGCTAAATAGTCACCTTCACCAATCACACAGGATGCCTGCATCTAGTTAGCCCGTTAGCCTGCAAACAGTTTCCTCATGGCAGCAGCTTCCAATAAGAGCATCACTGAAGTCTTCTCTTTTCTCCACTATAAAGCTTTCCCACTCCTTTGTTTTTTTGAGCCTGCCAAGCACTGTTGACGGTGGCTCACTCCCCTGCGATACAGCAAGATCTGGAGAGCCTTTGCTTGTTCTCTTTTAGGTAGTCTTCATTTATGTACTTATTTTTCAAGCAGATTTAGAGCTTTGAGACATAAAGTGACTTACTGATTGTTTTTAGTAGTGTTATGTTATTCACACTAATTCCAATAATAAAAGGAAAATTTCACAGTAGGCTACAGGAGTGTTTACTGGAAACTCAGGGTCAAGAGAGCATCTGGGCCACAGGAAGACCTAGAACCATAGTCTGGAAAAGCCATCAGAGCTCTCTATCTTGCATCTTATCTCAGAAAGTTTCCGCTACCTTATCTTGTTGCAAACAGAAATCTCTGCTTTTCTGGCCCACAGGGCAGAAAACGTGACCATGAACAGGGTCTGTGTTTAATGGTTCTTGTCCAGCCAAGGGGGAGTTATCTGCAAAGAGAACTCCCCTCCCCTCCCCTCCCCTCCCTTCCCCTCTTTTTTCTCTTCTCTTTTCTCTGTCTCGGTCCTAATTGCAAGCTCCAGGGTAAGGGACACAGACCAGGCCACTGGGTCTAGGGCCATCTTAGAACAGTTCACCAACTATTATAATTCTATATTCTAGCATAAAATAATTCATCCTAGAATAGTCCCCAACCCCGAACCCAGGTGGTCAGTGGCTGTGGGTGGTCTTGTTTATGACCACTGCAATCAGGAATCCATCACTGTAACTGTTTGAGGGGAAGCGGGGGATGGGGACAGTTCCCAGAGAAAATGTACAGGGGCAGACAACCCAGTAGGGGTTCACTCCATTCCTGATGGCACAGGGAGAGAGTAGTTATGTGGTGCTAGATTCTGTGCCTCCCAGTATCACTAACTGACATGGTCTAGTCACTGATTTTCCTTGGGAAGAGATTCATCCATCCATTTAACAGACAGCAAGTGCACATATCCCAGCATTACGCTAGGTGCTAGGTGTACAATGGTGAAAAAACCCATCATCTCTGCCCTCATGGAGAGGAGGATATCACCACATAAATGGAAAATTAAAATACGGTGAAGAGTATTATGCTCAAATTATAACCCAAATCTGATCCGGGTGGGGCTGAGGAGGGAGCTGTTTCAAGAAATGCTTTCTTAAAGAATATGATATCTGGGGCTTCCCTGGTGGTGCAGTGGTTGAGAGTCTGCCTGCCGATGCAGGGGACATGGGTTCGTGCCCCGGTCCGGGAAGATCCCACATGCCGCGGAGCGGCTGGGACCATGAGCCATGGCTGCTGAGCCTGCGCGTCCGGAGTCTGTGCTCTGCAACAGGAGAGGCCACAACAGTGAGAGGCCCACATACCGAAAAAAAAAAAAAAAAAAAAAAAAGAATATGATATCTGAAAGGAAATCTTGAAAATTAGGGAGGTTGGTAGAAATAAAAGAAGGATGAATGTTCCAGGCAGAAGCAAGTTTCACTGTCAAGGAAGGGCATTTAGGAACACTGAAAGTAGTAATAGTAAGGCTGACACGAGGAGTGTTCGGGTGAGAGCACTGGGGAGGTAGACTAGAGAGGGGGTCAGAGACCAGGTCTAAAGGTGAAACCATGACCCTCAGATTGGGACTTGAAGCCACACTGCCGGGACTCAAACCTGGCCAAAACCCAGACTGGGACTTGAAGCCACATGCTGGGACTCAAACCTGGCCAAAACCCACAGTCTTCCAACTGATACTGCACACCCGGTTTCAGGACTTAATGAAGCTCAGGTTCCTGATGTCTCATTGCAGAAAGAATTCAGTGAGAGACAAAGTGATAGGTAAGAAGCAGATTTATTTAGAGAGAAACATACTCCACGGACAGAGTGTGGGTCATCTCAGAATGTGAGAAAGGCACGAGGGTAAGGAGATGTCAGTTTTTATACAAGTGGGTTATTTCCCAGGCTAATGAGTGGGAGGAGTATTCCAGCTATTTCAGGAAGGGGCGGGGATTTCCAGGAATTGGGCCAGGGCTCACTTTTTGATCCTTATGGTCGGCCTTGGAACTGTCATGGCGCCTGTGGGTGTGTCATTTAGCTTGCTGATGTGAGCATATACTGAAGCTCAAGTTCTAGTGGAAAAAGTCGACTTGTCTGCCATCTTGGACCCATTTGGTTCTAATCAGTTTATGTCATGTCCTCAGGCTATGTTATTCTTTCAAAAGTTGTGCCCTGCCTCCTTCCCTCCTGTTTCAAAGGGACTTGAATGCCATAAATATATGACGAAGGCAATGGGCCCCCTTACACAGGAGTGACCTAGATTACTAGATTTACATTCCTGAAAGGTCACCACGGCTGGTAAAGGATTAGGTGTACCTGAAAATGGAGAGAGCCAGGTGGGCAACTTGTGCAGTAACCTTGGGGTTCTAAGGTGAACTAAGATAGAAGGCAAACTGATTCAAGAGATGTTACCACATGGATCAAGAAAAGGCCAGGTAGTGGATGAGGCGGTGGGGGGAAGATACATAAATAAAGTTATTACTTGAAATAATGGAGGAAAGTTTGAGAGAGATTGATTCTATCACCATTTATTCGGCAGGATCACAGGCCGAATCATGAGCCTTCCTGCAACCTAATCTAAAGTTTGTTCAGTTCAGAGATTCTATCTGACCAAGGAGGAGCTAATGAGTCAGTCACCTGTCAATGTGGTCTTGTGAGCTTTCTTGTCTCCAAGAGACAAAAAAGGAAGAGAAGAACACTTTAGGATTATAATTATGAAAATTCATTTAAATATACTGAAAAACCAAAGTGGTGGGGTAGAGGGGAGAACTGAAAATCTGATTTCATCTCAACCACCAAGTAGATTTGGGACAGAAACAACCAATTAGGCAGAAATCCAATTTGGATTACAAAAAGCTAGTTCATCAGTAAGATCAGTACTGACTGTAAAAATCAGAAGCAAATGAAGAGTCAATTAAGCACAAAAGCTTCGCTGTGATAATATGCAAAGAGATCCAAGCTGTACTAACTGTAAGTTTCCTGCCAAAGAGAAATATCATCTTCCCTGGTGGCAAGAGTGAGAATTTCATGACATCAGCCAGATAACCACAAAAGAATGTATCTTATAATACAAAATGCCTCTATGCCATCATGAGACTATGCTCTCCCCACCCACCTAACCAACATTCATCAGTTACTGAGTATGTATTTAACGAACACATCCCATTTTACAGCCACACTCTTTCTGAGCTGACAGGTTGGATAGAGCGATACCTAAAACACAAGCTCTCCAACATACATTTTTTCCTTCTATGTTGTGAGATAGTAAAACACTGTTTTACACACATCACCCTTCCTATATTAAAAACAAGTTATCCACTGCCTTTTCTGTCCAAATAAAATTTATAAATTTTAATCTGGCTATGAAAATTTTAATTAAAACTTAAAATTTTTAATTTGGTTTCAAAATAACTATATATTCATTATAGAAATTTTCGAAGAAGAAAATTAAAATCACCCTAATTCCAATACCCAGAACCAATCACTTCTGTAATTTAAGACACATTGACATCATGTATGGCAGGAGAAAAAAGTAAATTATAAGAATTTTTAAAAATATCCTTATTCCCCATTATAGTAGGTTGTATTATTGTTCAAAATATCAGCTGCCCCACCCTGGGGGAGGGTAATACTTCCCTGCCTCATTGCATCAGCCTTGGCTATGACTTGAGGCACCCCTCCTTGTGGGAAGATTAGATATCCCCACCCTGTGGATCTCAAGAGTAGCCATAGGACTTGCTTTGATCAATGCAGTGATAACAGAAGTGATGTGTACCACCTCTAGGAAGAAGCTTTGGGAGTCACCATGTGATTCTGCCATGTTCTCTCTTTCTTCCATGAGACCAGTGTAGGGGAGGAAAAATAATTTTCCCTTTACTCTTCTAAGTTCTTAGCTGAGACCTCTGTAATAAAACAGTTAACAAAAGACAAAGACATTTATTAGCATGCATACCTCTTGTATACATGAGAGATACCCAAGGGAAAAATGGCTCCCCAAAGTGGCTTAGAACTCACTTAAATACCATCTTAATAGGGAAAGAAGAAAGAGGATGTAGGCCTTTTAGGGGAGAGTAATGATTTTTAGGAAAGATGAATGGACCTTTAGAAGAACAGATGGGAGTTTATGTTGAAGTCTGTCTGGGTGTGGTGTCAACTTCTAGTCTCCTCTGGTTGATGAAATTCCCAGGGAAGGGATCTATGACTACTGAGCTTCTTTTGGAGGATCTGTCTGTAGGCAGGCAAGGGGCATTCAGAGAAAGCTTCTCCCTACTTGCTATAGCTCAAAACAATCAGTATGCCAAAGTGGCATATTCTGTGGTGGCACGTTTTGCTACCCTTCATTCTATACCACATGTATACATGGGAGATACACTGGAAAAATTAGTAGTTCTCAGAAGTAGCTTAGAACTCAGGCTTATATACCATCTTTAGCTAAAGACAAGGGAAAAGTATGGGAGAAGCCAAGTAGGAGGAGGTGACCAGGAGAAGCATGGTAAACTAGAGTGTTTTATTATGCAGATTTAAGTCAATGTCTTCTCCATTGATAAGGGTCCAAAGTTGTCCCCAGGTATTAATGTTTGTCCTTACCGGTAGAGAGGGGAGGAGGGATGCTTTTCTAAATTTATGTTCTGCTCTTAGGCAAATGGGGGAGGGCAAAAAAGTTTTCTTGTATCTTCTCAATTGCGTTCAGCTCAGAAGAATTCTTCTTCCAAAGTAGCATATTTTGGAGTGGCAAATTCACCCACCTTCATCAGCAATGTCCCAAATAGGGGCTGCTGTATCAGCCTGGCTCTCAGAGTGAAGAGAACTTGGAGCAGAGCTGCAGACAGCCCACAGCTGAAATGTAATGTGAGCGAGAACTGAACTTTAGTCATTGTAAACCAGAGAATTTTAGACTTGCTTGTTACCACAGCATATCTTAGCCTATACTGACTGACACACCCAAAGTATCAACTAAATTTTTCTTATGTCTGAAGACAGCTTTTATGCATTGAAAGAGTTTCAACTTACATTTTATATAAATTATATGTATTTTTAAAATAATTTTTAAGCCTTTAAACTCATGTCATTTTATTTACAAATTGATTAATTTTGTGTTAATATTATTAGTCAATTTTGTTTTTGATTAATGTCTCCTTGGCTTATAAATGTGATACATACACCCAAATGTTTATCACGTTTTAAAAATTAAGTCTTAGAAATTTCAAAGTACAATCTAATTTTAATACATTTGATTTTCTCAAGCCCTTCAAAAACCCAATAAAGATGATTCACATTAGTACAGACAAAACTCTCTAAACATTTAAAACACATGACACCTAAGTTTAACCTTATGAACTTAATAAACTATAATAACTTAAACATTGGCTTTAAACTTAACTACCTGTATCTTCTTTTGAATTTTTATTAATATTATAAGTCTAATTCATCAGTCTCTTCACTCACTTTCTCACCTTAAAAGGCAGAAAACGCATAACATACTATAATGATTACAAACCTTATTTCTAGATAATGCTCATTGCTAGACATAACTTAGCTTGTCATCAGAGCGTCTTTAAAATTATTCTTGTCTTCTGGTAATAACAAGATATTCCAGACCTTTATATTTCCTGCCCTAACATGTGCAGTGTGCTTCTCTTTAGGGAGCCCTGCACCCTTCCTTGGTTTTCTGTCTGTAATGTAGATAGGATGGATCTGCAAAGCAGTCCCTGGAGTCCACAAAAGAAAAGCCAGAAATTCACGGTAGCCTTTGGCCTGACACTGAGATGCTGAACCAAAATCCCAGGTGTTTATGACACTGAGGTTCACTGTGCTACTCAAATGCAAGTCCTTACTGATATAATCCTTATGCAAATAGAAAAACCAAGAGAAAGCTCTATATGCTAAAAGGAAAAACTGATCTACAAAGGAAACCTTGGGAGGTGGAGAATGGTAAAGAGAAAAGGAGATGGGAAAGATGGGTGAGGTGAGGTGAGATTTGGCAACCTCTGTAAAAACAATTGCATTTAGTAAGGATTTTAAGAAAAGTTTGCCTTTTTCCTTCACGTGTAAAATGAGAATTAGAACAGTAACTTCCACAGGATCATTGTGAGAATTGTACCAGGCATACATCAAGTGCTCAGTGAATAAGAGCTATCATTATTATTTCAAGCTGGGGTTCCAGAACAGAATTCAAGCGGGGAACATTAAGAACACCCTAAGAAATCCAGAAGTCCATTCTCTCTCTCTGCCCCACCCCTTCTCTCTTTCACAACTACCCCTCTACACATCCATTTTAATCCTAGATCTTCCTGCAAATTGGCTTTCTCCCTGTGTTCTAACTAGTCACTAGCAACATCTTTTAAGTTTCCCAACTCCTTGTTTCAAGTCCAAATTTCCAGAGAGGCTGATTGCCCAACTTAAATGGGAAGTCCATTCCTCAATCAATTAACTGTAGCTATGACAATTATGTGGAAAGAAAATAGCTGCTCCTGCTACAGGCATGAGAACAGTTCCCAAAATGTGGAGAGGGAAACACAGAGCGGAGGTGCTGCTATGAAGACAAAACAGAGTGAACACTTTGGGTGCATTTTCTCTGAGCGTGCAAGCATGCATGTGTGTTCTAACCAAGTCCCTCTCCTTGACCAAATAGTCAGGCTCCTCTGAGCTCTCTTCTTGACTAGACCTCAACCTTAGTCTTCCACATCCAGCCTGTCCTTGCCAGGTGGCACAGCCTAGTCTTAGCAAAACTCCCCACCCTTGATATCTGACCAAGTTCTTCATCCCCTCTACCTTTGATGTATAAGTCCTTGTGTTACCCAAAAACTGCGTTCGCCTCTTCATGGGTGTTGAGCCAAAAGACACAACCAAGCCAAAGATTGAGAGAAGGAAGGATTGATTATTACTTGCAGCCAGTAAGGAGAACACCAGGGATCTTTCTCAAAGCAGTGTCTCCCTGAATAGCAAACTTGGGGAAGCTTTAAGCTAAGGGTTCCTGCATATTCATGAAAGGGCTTGTGTGGTATATGCATATTCATTAAGGGGTGTGAGCAGAGAATTCAGCATAGACTTGGGACAAACGTTGACAAGAGTCCAGGCCCTAGTTGACAGAAGTCATGAGGGTCAGAAAATGTCAACATTATCATCCCTTAGGTTCCAGTTAATCTGATGGTTGAGGACTCCAGGGGTTTGAATTCTGCAAAACAACTCAAGAACGTGCTTCAGGGTAATCTTTACCTTTCAAACAGAACTGGTAGTCTTTACAACTGATATATTGTCTCTGATAAAGTTAGGTTATCTCCTTGTCCTGGTAGTAACTGTTTTTACCTTCTTTTTTTCCCTTCATATCACTGACTACTGAGACCTATCCCTCTGCAAGGGCAAGCACTGTGGCCAGGCTTAGATCACAAAACGGCTGAGGCCTAAAATGGCTTCTTATGTTAATAAAGCTAAGTCTGGTTCTTCCTCTGGGGGCCCCCTACCCTACCTGCTTACACTTGGCCTACCTTTAGCAAGAATCTCTCCACCCCCTGAGGTCTCCTCTTATAATTTTCCATCTACTGGACCCCCTCCCTCTGCTTGTTGGTTATCAATCCCCACTGTCCTTGTATTGAGTTAGCCTGATCTCTCTGCCCTATTGCAAAACTCCTATTGAATGGACTTGAATAAAGTCTTACTGTGTTGTTGTTGTTGTCATTGTTTTTTGGTTTTTTTTTTGGCCACACCATGGGGCATGCAGGATCTTAGTTCCCCGACCAGGAATTGAACCCAGGCTCCCGCAGTGAAAGCACCGAGTCCTAACAACTGGACTGCCAAGGAATTCCCAAGTATTACTGTTTTAACAAGTATGAGAATAATTTTCTCTTTAAGAGTTCACACAGGCAGGATTTGGATCACACTGTATATATGGTTTTCTAAATTACTTTTCATTTAACAACACACTGAAACACATTCAATGAAATATTTTTTCAACAACATTATTTTTTTAACTACTCATCATTTCTAAGATGCCACAAATAAAGTGTAGCCTCAAGGTCAAGATAAAGCCTCTTATTATGACCTCAAAGATTTAAGGAGGTGCGTCTCAAATCCTCCTGGCTAGTGCGTCTCCTAATCTCAACTAGATAAAAGGGCTTCTGTAAGAATAAGGGTATTGTCACACAGCACTCTGACCTGTAGCCCAAAGTAGAGGGGAGTGTATCTGGAAAAGATTGGTGGGGATGGTTTTACCTAACATAGTGAATCCCAGTAAGAGTCACACAATGTTTTTAAGAGAATTGAACTAACAAAAGCACCACCAGCTTGTACCAATAGGGACAGGGACAGAGACGGTTCAAACTGAAGCCACTGGGCTCCCAACCACTTACGGGCAGGAAGCAGGCTGAGCAAACTATTCAGCTACAAATCAGGCCTTTTTTTTTTTTTTTTGCGTTATGTGGGCCTCTCACTGTTGTGGCCTCTCCCATTGCGGAGCACAGGCTCCGGACGTGCAGGCTCAGCGGCCATGGCTCACAGGCCCAGCCGCTCTGCGGCATGTGGGATCTTCCCGGACCAGGGCACGAACCCGCGTCCCCTGCATCGGCAGGCGGACTCTCAACCACTGCACCACCAGGGAAGCCCCAGGCCTTTTTTTAAGGAAAAAGAAGGATGACCCAGAAGGTGGGGCTTAGAACTAAGTCAGGTCCTGTTGTGGATGATGCTTCCAGGGGTGGTTCCTTGGACGTCGTTCTGTGGGTGCAGAGACTGGAAAACTAAAAAGACAAGTTTTTTTGTTTATTTATTTATTTATTTATTGGCCACATCGGGTCTCCGTTGCTGCGCGCGGGCTTTCTCTAGTTGAGGCGAGTGGGGGCTGCTCTTTGTTGCGGTGTGTGGGCTTCTCATTGCAGTGGCTTCTCTTGTTACGGAGCACGGGCTCTAGGTGCTCAGGCTTCAGTAGTTGTGGCACACGGGCTCAGTAGTTGTGGCACACGGGCTCAGTAGTTGTGGCTCACGGGCTCTAGAGCGCAGGCTCAGTAGTTGTGGCACGCAGGCTTAGTTGCTCCACAGCACGTGGGATCTTCCCGGGCCAGGGATCAAACCCGTGTCCCCTGCATTGGCAGGCAGATTCTTAACCACTGCACCACCAGGGAAGTCCCAAAAGACAAGTTATTTGCCTCCCATGATCTTAAGGGCAATGTGAACAGGGACATGATAAATACAATAGACAATTCCTTTCAAAAGGTGGGGATGAGTGTATGTAAAAACCAGTAAAATCTGAACAAGGTTTGTAATTTAGTTGACAGTTAATACTGCCAAGTGCTGGTAGGTCAAGTAAGATGAGGACAATGGATTCAGCAACATGAAGGTTACCAATGACTTTGAAAAGCACTTTCTGAAAAAGGTATGTGTGAAAGCTTTACTGCAGGAGGTTCAATTCAAGAGTGAATAGAAGAAATGACAGAAGCATAGTTTTTGGATCTTCCTGAGTTCCTACACAAAAACAGTGCGAGAGGTTAACACAACCAAAAACCCCATGGAAAACACTTACAACAAAAAGCGGTGAACCTCAAAACACAAACGCCAGAAGACCTGAGCAATGTCAGCATTTATGTGGGAAGAAGTGGTAGAGGGTGGGGATTGGCAAATTCATAGAGGTAGAAAGTAGGATGGTGGGTGGTGGCTGCCAGGGGCTGGCGAGAGGGGAACGGAGAGTTGCTGTTCAATGGGTAGAGAGTTAGGCCTTTGCCAGAGGAAAAGAATCCTGGAGATTGGCCGCACAACAATGTAGATGTATGCCAACTCAAGGTTGGCACCTGCCACCTGCCTCTACAAGGATTAAATCACAAGCTGCTGGGACCACTGACCTTCAACACCCCCTGAAAGGAGTTCAGGGTGGAGATCAGGAGTGAGGCACTCTGTGCTCCAGGAAGAACTGGCAGAACAGGCCTTCAGATAGTTAGATATTTGCAGGAGAAGATTATGAGCCCAATTCTTGCACCTCCTCATATCTAGAAAAGCACTAAAATCTTTCATGGTGACGCCTGCTCCTGATACACTGACATTCCCCCCCAACCCCCCGCCGCCACCTCTTCGGAACAGTTCCTCGGAGCTGTCTGAAATGCCGTCTCTTGGGCTATAGTCCCCATTTTGCTCCAGATAAAACATAACTCACAACTCTCACGTTGTGCTTTTTTTTTTTTCCAGTCGACATGTATTTAACACTGCTGACTGCACACTAAAAAACAGTTAAGATAGTAAGTTTTATATTATGCGACACATACTATTAAAAAAATCAGGATACTAACCTCACATACAAATGAGAATTGGAAGTATCAAGATTAAATCCCATACAAAGATATTTTAATAAAAACAAAAGGATCATTCAATACGGCTAAAGAAAATTTAAAAGGCCTATGTAAATGAAAGATACAATCATACATCAGAAGACTTAATGTTGTTATCATGTCAATTCTTCCTGAATTGATCTAATGCCTCAATGCCATCCCAAATCAAGGGAACTGGCAACTTAATTCCAAACTTCAGAGGGAAATGCAAAAGGCCTAGAATAGCCAGATTTGAAAAAGAAGAACCATGTTGGAGAACTCACACTACCTTGTTTAAAGACTTACTCTAATTCTCATATTTAAGACAGAGTGTCGTTATCGTAAAAATAAGAAAAAGGAAGCAGGCTGCAGGGGCTTTCAGAGAGAAAGAAGGCAAAAAGCCTGGGTTTTCCTGTTTGAATTTTCATTCTCTAGAACCAGAACAGACTCTATGAAGCTTAAGAGAGAGCGAATTAACACCTGAAGACATCTTTGGAAAACAGTACCTGGAAGACTTTAATTACAAATGCATTCAACAGAAGGGAGAAAAAAACAACAGTTTTCAATTTTATTAAAGTTAACAAGTTTTGAGTATTCTACCTAGGAAAAGACTGGTCAACTTCGGCTGCTTCATAGAAAAATTAGCATCCAAGATAACAAACATAAATCCATAGTTGCCTTTGTGACTTAAAGGAAAAACAATAACTATTTTAAAAGTTACCACAACTCCAACCATATCTGAGAGCATTATAAATTTCAAACAGTAGATTTACCACACATATTACATTTTCAAATTCTAACATAGCAAAACATAACCACATAATTTGGCTACATCTAATTATTTCAGAAAAGTTAAAAAAAAGTAACAAAGTTATGACTATAAAACTTTTGTAGTTTTTTTTTTGCAAAGTAAAAAAACCTTAAATCTTTAATAAAGGAAAACAAAACAATCCTTAAATTTCTTATAAATAGCTCTCAAGACATATATTACCCATCTGCTACAAGCTTTCTTTACCTGAGAGAATTTCCCAGGATCCTTCACCACAAAGGATTACCTTAAAGAATTCTTCTAAAAAAAAAAAAAAAGAATTCTTCCAACATTTTACTCACATAAATATGATTAAACACCTATAGAAGTGGATGTAGACAAATGCATTCTTAATCCACCCTTCCCCAAGTAAGTTTTTGCTGAAAGGATTTTGCTTTTAAAAAAAGAACACCTCTTTGGTAAAAGCCAAATATTTCCTCCTTTCAAAATGAACGCCTCTGCAAATGATTTACTGAGGAAGGGTGAAAAAAAGAAAAAAGAGCGAGAGGTCTTTAGAATGGCTAGCATCAATTCAAAAGATCTGTGTCCTGTGAAGCAGGTCTAACATTAGAGAACACATTTCTGCCTAAAATGCAAAACTGGATTAAAATATCTGAGGCTTTACAAATATATTAAAGATGGCAGGAAACACAGTTAAGAACAAGGCCAAAGGGATTTAGTAAATTAAGGAGAATACCCTATAGAGAATGCCATGAATCCAGGGGCATTGGCACTGTACCTGATTAAGGAGGGCCCAGCGTGCTCTCTGGACACGTGGGGTCTTGGCCCAAGGTCACAACCTTCTTAGTTATAACTAAAACCGCCTTTCACTTCCAAGAGGGGTAGGACATGAATACATACCAAGACGAGATGCTCGTCAGAAAGGCAGTCAAAGGAGAAAAAAGGCCTAGGCAGCTTAAATGCACACAGGCTCTGGAATTCCCTTTGCAGGGTAACAGGAAGCACCAATGGTAGTAAACTTCTGGCCAAAATTAAGCACATAATCTTAAAAAGGCAGAAGGTGACAATTTGGGGGGGAATTAGCACTGCACAGAGGTCACCCATAATGAAGGCACCGCTGAGCAACTGGAAATAAACAATGGGGTGTGGGAGCCCCTCTGTTAGCCATTCTGATGGGCACCAGAACCCGAAATCCCCAATAACCCCACCCTCCATCAGTCCACATGCACATGGCCCATCTACTCTACAAAGGAGCTCCAAAGACCTCTGGAACAATTCTTTCAAGCCATTTCCCAAGAAACTGTGAGAACAAAAAAACCAACTAACCAGTATTAAAAACTCAACCCAGTGAGGACAAAGTAGGGTTTCCAAAAGCCTTTGACAAAAAAGTCTCTGGTCTTCAGTCAGGTGACACATCTAGACATACACTGCAACACTCCCAGAAGAATCCCTTCCCCTACTTAAGTGTCTGTACTCATGAAAATGAGAGGGGAAAAAATTTCCTCATCGGATGAACGGCACAGAGGAAGCATACACAGTTTTAAAATATCTTCGGCTTTCATCACTAAAGGAGTCTGACCAGCAGCTTCTGGGAATGCACTTTTTAAATCATGTATAAAAAGTTGTAGGAAGCAGAAGTCTATTATTTTAAAAAGACTATCAGTGAATTTATCAAATGAACATCATCCTTAAGAGCAACTCAGAGCAATTGGCACAATGTTTCCAGTTTCTTAAAACACAATAGCACAAAAATGTAGGTTTTTTTTAAACCCATGAATGTTGACTTATCACCTGAGTATTGTTTATTACAATTAATAATCATTAAAGTCAACTTATTTATATGCCCTCTGTCCTCAGAGAACACCTACATCTCTTGATCATTCACATAAGCTTGCTTAAATTTTCAGTTGAGAATAAAATCAGAGTGACTGTAACTCTCCTTCTTGTGTCAGACCAACCTTCAGAAAGGAACATTATTAGTCTTAAGCAGCTGGAAAATGGGGGTTGGCTGTAGGAGAATTTGGGCGGCTAAGGAAGGAAGCTCCGAGGGCCTGGCCACTGGCAATGTCCTTTCCTCTGTGTCTCCCTGAGCTTCCTTCGGCACAGGAAGGGCCCAACGAAGGCCCGCTAAGGAACACAGGGCCTGGTCAGCTTGACCTTGACCTGCCAGAAGGGCCAGTTCTAAAGTCACACGGCTGGATGCCAGACCCCACTAGACCCCAGCAGGGAGAAGACACAACGAAACCAGTCACTGACGGCACCCCGGCTCCTGAGCTGCCTCTCCTTTCGGCTTACCCAGAGCCCGTGTCACTGCACCGGCCGCTGCGGTGGCCTCTGCCAGGATGCTGCGACACACACAACCCCACTCCCTCCACCTGTCCGACCCACAGAGCTCACACTCCCAGTGGCTTAAGCTCGGGCTACGCATAGCGGCCATTCATTTTGTGCCTACAGAAGATCTCTGGACCACTGAGCTCAAAGAGCTCCTGGTCTGAAAACAACTTGATAAAGTTTACAAAACAAGGCTCTCTCACACACACACACAATGAGCGAACCTCCAACACTGTAAATAAGTTCCTGGAGGAACTCATCCATTGTTTGAGCCCCGCCCCCCAATTTTCTTGAAAGGAGGGCAAAGCAGTGAGTGGAAATGAAGAACTAGACTAATTTCTCAGGCCGGCATTTGGCACACTGGAGGCCAGCTTAGGTGGGACCCAATGCATACAGCAGGGCACAAAAAGTACAGGCCAAATCTTTTCATCCTCAGACCCTCTCTGCCTGGGTGCTGAGAGGATTCTTTCCATCCCGCATGAAATACTAAGAGGAGGGTGCCCACCGTCCTCCACCAGGGTCTCTGATGGACTTTCCACTGCGTAAACTCTTCCCTGGCTGAGAGTATCAGCACTGAAAATGGACGTCTTCTTGGGCAGCTGCCTAGAGTCATATCTTTCTTCAGTATCACCTTAAAAGTATGTATTCTGGAAATTTCTGCGGCTTTTGCTTATGGCTTAGTTAAATACCTCCCCCCCACCCACCCTTTCTTTTAAGTATATTTGGTCACTTGTACAACTTGTATAACTGGAGGCCTTACCTGGTCAGCCCTGTTTGAGGTGTGGCCTGCGGTTCTCACCTCAGCAAATCCACCCCCAAAATCATAATGGACATTAACGGTGTGGTCACATTACAGGTCTGGAAAACAAAAGTCCTTTTGCTTTTACAATTTCGAAGGCCTCAAGTGGAAGAGAAAACTGGCTGACTTTAGTAATGGAAAGAGGGGCGCAGCAGGCTTCAGTCAAGAAGCAACTTCCCAGGTAAGGTCCTAAAGTATCATGAATATCAATCCACAAACAAGAACTATAGCAAAGAAAACAACACGAATATTGTTCTCTAATCAGTGAGTAACACCACGTGTAAGAGTCATCGTATTGCAGTAACTCAGATCAGGTAGTGATAACCTGGTGGGGGATCACATGGGTGGTGATGACAAATTGTGCTTTTTCACATTACAACAAAGATGTTGAACCCAGAAAGGATGAGGGGAGCTCTGGGAAGGGCAAGGACAGAGTGAAGTCTGTGATTCCCAGCATCACAACTTCAAAGGGAAACGTTTGGGGGCTGGGAGGAAACAGCACAAGGGTGGAGTTAAAAGCAGATGCTTCCTCTTGTAGCCAATAAATAGCAGGGAACCAGGAGCAGGGGTCCCGCAGGCCGAGGTGTGGGAGAGGGGTCTGCGTTCTGTCAGGAGCTTAGGGCCCCAGATTCTGTCATGTCTTTCTATTTCAGGGATAGGAATAATAGGCCACACAAGGTAAGCTTTTCTCCCTGTGATAAAATGTCATGTCCCAAACTCTGTTTTGGTAAAAACATACAGAAGGAAAATACTTGCCTAACTACTATCCCAGTTTTTAGGGGTAAGACACATACAAAATATATCACTCAGGATCCACTCGGGTGAAAATTTCAATTTTCGGGGGACAAACTGGTAGCTTCTTTTCAAATTTCAGAATTAAAAAAGATAAGCAGGTGATTTTTTTTTCCCCCCTGTTAAGTTTTTTTAGACCCACTCAAGCCAGCCAGGGGGAATGCCAGCTTGTCACAAAGTACCAGTCACTGCTCAGACTCCTGGTACGTTTGTTCAAAGGACGTCACTTCCAGCCTGCAGAACCTAGGAGATTGCTCAGATCCTCACACGGAGAAGTGCGGAGAGGGTCGACAGAGGGGAGCGACCAGCGTTCCCAGGTATAACAGCACACATATCCAGCAGGAAGCCATCTTGACCCAGAAGATGGACCAGCTCCCGCTGAAGAAGGTTTCAATGTTGGCACTTTCATAGCTGCGGAAACAAGAGACCCAGCTGTGATCAGTGCAGGGTGAGAACAGGTGGTGAGAAGGTCTCTTCCACCAAGTCTTGTCTCTCCCTGCTTCCACCACCTCCAGCCTTTCTTTTTTTCCCTGGCAACTCAATTCAGGTGTAATTCACACCCACTTAAAGTACACGATTTTTATTATATTCATAGACTTGTGTAACATCACCACAATCGATTTTAGAACATTCTCATCCCCCCAGAAAGAAACCCTGCACCCTTCAGCGGCCCTCTCATTTCCCTCCTCCTGCCAGCCCCTGCCATGCATTTATCCACTTTCTGTCCGTATGGCTTTGCCTATTCCGGACATGTCACCATGCATGGAATCATGTGGCCTCTTGTGACTGGCTTTTTCCGCTCAGCATACTGTTTTCAGGGTGTATCCATGTTGTAGTATGTAACAGTACTTTATTCCTTTCTGTTGATGAGGAATATTCCACTGCGTGGATATAGCGCCTTTTGTTTATCCATGTGTCAGCTGATGGACATTTGGTTGTTTCCACTTTTCGGCTATTATGAATGATGCTATTATGAACATTTGTGTACAAGTTTTTACATGGACATATGTGGTTTTTTTTTCTCTTGGTTATATAACTAGGAGTGGAATTGCTGCATCATATAATAACTCTGTGTTCAACATTTTTGAGGAACTATTTTCCAAAGTGGCTGCACCATTTTACCTACCAGGAGTGAGAGGGGGTTCCAGTTTCTCCACATCCTTGACATGTTATTTTCTGCCTCCATCCTTTCTTAAACTTCCGAAGCCAAAATTTTCCAGGAATTCTCCAGGTATCACTGGGAAGCATTAGAGGCTCTAACACCCTCTTCTCCCTCAGGATGTTGGGGAAGAATCTCCTCAGGGAAGCCTTCCCCATCACTCTATTTGAAACCGCTGCCCCCAGCATCCGCGACCCCACTGGGTACTCCTCATTCCTCTTCTTCATTTTTCTCCCCAGTAGTCATCACTGTTTGACACGCTGTATTTGATGTGGATCACCGTCCATCTCCCCTATTAGAATATAGTCCCTACCACCCACAGCAGTGTGGCATGAAGGAGTCACTCACATGTTTGTTGTACAATGAGTCTTAATGTCTATCCTAAGTTATTCTAATGTCTATGTTAGGTATATCCTCAGGCACAACAAATTATGATGCAACAGAAACTTTGGATCGGTCAAAGAAATCTCCAAAAGGAATCAAAAAGAATCTCCATGTAGTGACAGGGAAAGTCAGGCCCATCATGTATTGCCCATCACGTAAGTTAAAAAACAACCCTCAAGGGGGAGAATATGTGTAATCACGTTTATGTTTTAAAAATTATATAGGCTAGGGCTTCCCTGGTGGCGCAGTGGTTGAGAGTCCGCCTGCCGATGCAGGGGACACGGGTTCGTGCCCTGGTCTGGGAAGATCCCACATGGCGCGGAGCGGCTGGGCCCGTGAGCCATGGCCGCTGAGCCTGCGCATCCGGAGCACAGGCTCCGCAACGGGAGAGGCCGCAACAGTGAGAGGCCCGCATACCGCAAAAAAAAAAAAAAAAAAAAAAAATTATATAGGCTTATAAATACACAGAAAAGGAATGAAAGGATACATACCATATAGTTAGCAGTGGTTATGGGGTGGGGGGGGTCCATTGTTACTTTTCACACTTTCACCTTTTTTTTGGCTATGCCACGCTGGCAAACCCGCGCCCCCTGCTGTGGAAGCAGGGAGTCTTAACTACTGGACCACCAGGGAAGTCCATATGTTAGTTTTTTTTAAGAAGATGTTTCAAACTTTTGTAATGAAAGTGTAAAAAAAAAAAAAAGACAAAGTACAAAGTAGAAAAAAAGAGTATCTTCTCTTTCTTAAAGGCAGAATTCCATGTTCTTCCTCCTCACTGTTACTATGTTCTCAAGACTGCCCACGTGCCATTAACCTCCCATTTTCTTAAAGCTGCAGTAAGTATCACCAACTGCCAGGCTTAAAAGCATGCCAACAGAGGGACTTCCCTGGTGGTCCAGTGGTTAAGACTCCACGCTCCCAATGCAGGGGGCCCGGGTTTGATCCCTGGTCAGGGAACAAAATCCCGCATGCTGCAACGGAAAGATCCCTCAACTAAGACCTGGCGCAGCCAAATAAATAAATAAATATTGTTTTAAAAAGCATGCTGACAGACTGTCAGGAACGCGGACTGTTTCTGTGAAGATGAGTACAGCAGCACTTGGAGAAGAAGTTAGTTGACTCCAAGAGATCTGATCTTCGGGCTGTAAAGAATAGGATGTTTTTAACAAACAACCCAATCCAAAAATGGGCAGAAGACCTAAATAGACATTTCTCCAAAGAAGATATACAGACTGCCAACAAACACATGAAAGAATGCTCAACATCATTAATCATTAGAGAAAGGCAAATCAAAACTACAATGAGATATCATATCACACCAGTCAGAACGGCCATCATCAAAAAATCTAGAAACAATAAATGCTGGAGAGGGTGTGGAGAAAAGGGAACACTCTTGCACTGCTGGTGGGAATGTGAATTGGTACAGTCACTATGGAGAACAGGATGGAGGTTCCTTAAAAAACTACAAATAGAACTACCATACGACCCAGCAATCCCACTACTGGGCATATACCCTGAGAAAACCATAATTCAAAAAGAGTCATGTACCAAAATGTTCATTGCAGCTCTATTTACAATAGCCAGGAGATGGAAACAACCTAAGTGTCCATCATCGGATGAATGCATAAAGAAGATGTGGCACATATATACAATGGAATATTACTCAGCCATAAAAAGAAACGAAATTGAGCTATTTGTAATGGGGTGGATGGACCCAGAGTCTGCCATACAGAGTGAAGTAAGTCAGAAAGAGAAAGACAAATACCGTATGCTAACACATATATATGGAATTTAAGAAAAAAAAATGTCATGAAGAACCTAGGGGTAAGACAGGAATAAAGACACAGACCTACTAGAGAATGGACTTGAGGATACGGGGAGGGGGAAGGGTAAGCTGGGACGAAGTGAGAGAGTGGCATGGACATATATACACTACCAAACATAAAATGGATAGCTAGTGGGAAGCAGCGGCATAGCACAGGGAGATCAGCTCGGTGCTTTGTGACCACCTAGAGGGGTGGGATAGGGACGGTGGGAGGGAGGGAGACGCAAGAGGGAAGAGATATGGGAACATGTGTATATGTATAACTGATTCACTTTGTTATAAAGCAGAAACTAACACACCATTGTAAAGCAATTATACTCCAATAAAGATGTAAAAAAAAAAAAAGAATAGTATGTTTTTAAAAGACTTTTTTTTTAACAACTTCTAAAACATCTAAGACAACGGGGCCACTCACTTGAACCAGTTGGTGACGGTCATCATCACATAGAGGGAAGCCAAGAAGAATACGAAGTGGAAATAGGCATAGCTGTAGACAGTGCTTCTCTTCTCATCATAAATGACCCTCGGGCCCTCTTTCACATTCTGCTGCTCTTCTGTGTCTGTGAACCACAAAGCGAGCACAAGCCCAGTGAGTGAACACACGCATGTTGACCATTTTCGCAAAGCCACACTCGCTAGTTTCCATCCCAGGGGCTGTTGAGTAGAAAAGCTGTCAAAAATCATTTGTACCCTCAGGCAATTTCATCTATGCCATAAGCCCCAAACGCCCACCTCACCCCAAAACCTTCTACAACAGGATGAGTTACCTAATGTCGGTCACGTTTAGTTTAACAGAAGAGAGCCCTTAAACACACAAAACGTATTATAAGCTCAGAAGAAAATGAGAGGGCAGAGCAAGAGTTCTCAAGCCCCTGGGATGCTCTAATTCAAGAAGAAAAGTAAGCTGAACGAAAGAAAATTTCCAAATTATCATTCGTTTAAAAAATGCACCTCCCGCTCCTTGAAATCTCACTGGGTAATGTAACTTATATAAACACGACCCAAAATATAGACTGTTCTTCGCTTGCCAGAATATCAACACAAACGAATCCCAGCAACCCTTTGGGAAGCATGCGTAAAGTGTAACACATAACGATAAACCAGCTCTGGAATAAAAACGTCCTCTCACCACTCAAGTTATTTGTGCCTGAATCCCAAATGCCTACAGACTAGAGCTACAGGTCTGCAGGGCCGCACGGAGCCCAGAAGGAAAGCTGTCTACTTACCCTCTCCACCAGAGCCGAAGCAAAAACAACACCGGGCTACCTGCGAGGGCAAAACCAACAGTCAGGCGGCTTGCTTTCTGCTTTTCTATCTCCACATTGGTTAAGAACTGAAGGCCACCTATGTGCCAAACCTCCTCCATCTGAACTATATCCCAAGCCCCGAACTGCACGCTTCACTCCTTCGAAAGGTTCTGACCACGTGTGTTCTTCCAAGACGCTCTGGGGGCTAGTGACAGGAAATCAGGACATGGAGGTGAGCCACCCAGATCCCGTTCCAAGGTGCTCCCTTAGTGCTTGCTCAGCTACTGCGAGGCTCTAGAAGGCAGCTCCAGGCTTTGCCCCAGCTGTGGGTTGCCCCACCCTCGAGGGAGCCTATCCTGGGCAACCCACACAGAATGACGGCTCACGGCAGGGCGGTAAAGGCGCAGCCACTGACCCCTGGGGGACAGCTCTGATGGGTCGTGTATCTGCTCCGAGTGCCCGGGGGGTGAGCAGTGGCTCTGTCCAGCCTGCAGTGCCCTTCGACCTCACCCTCTGCCCCATGCTGCCCCCTTCCCTCCTTCCACATGAGTTGATCCCTAATAAACACCCGCATATCAGGCTCTGCCTCGGTGGCTGCTTCTGGAAAACTCAACCTGGAACACAAAGTGAGTGAGACAAGGTCGCCACACTCACGGAGCTCACTCCTGGTGCTTTGCTCTTCTTGCTACTTGATGAGATCCTCTTCGGCGCCTGGGGCTGGGATCATTATCCTGTTTACACGTGAGGAAACTGGGGTCCCGCAGGCTGAATAACTGGCCTGAAGTCACAAAATTAGGTGACAGACCTGGGAGAGGAACGCAGTGAACCCCAATAGGCAGCACATGGTATCTAGGAGATGGTGGGGCTGACAGACTCAGAAAGGGTAAAACAACTAAGGGATCTGGGGCCAGGAGGCCTGCCCACATTTCCTATGAAAATCGGGCTCTGAGCTGGCTGCCTCATGGGGGCAGGGGTGCTGGGGACAGCGATGGATGGGATGCTTTCCTTTAACAGTCCTTGGTTCCTTCCAAATGTCATGCCATGTTTCTGACCTACTCAAAACAATAAACAATTTAAAAAAAAAATCAGGTTACGAAAAATTACTCCATGATTCCTTCTAGAAGTACTCCGGTAAACAGAGTAAGAAATGCTACACACGCCAGGACAGTCTGCGAAGTGCTGGGTCCTCAGCACCTTCCGGCTAACAACAGTTTCACGACAAAGAACACAGAGCCAGGGGCAAGGACGTGGGAGCTTGAGCCTTCGTCCCATTTATACATCTCAAAGCCAAGCCCTTTTTCCTTCGTGCATCAAGGAAACTTGTCATAGAGGGATTGGCTCTGACAGAATCTTGGATCAAGTGATACCGTCTAAGATTCACTAATTCATTCAATGGGGCCAAGACATCGTATGCTGGGGTCCCAGTTCTTTTGAAGCTTAAGTTACAAGAAATGACTAACTCTCTCTTTCAAAGGTATATCCTGTGAAATGTGAAGCAAGGAGTTAGCAAACCAACTTCCATCCTGTGTGCTCTCCAGTTCAGAGGGAAACGCTGGGGCTCTTTCCTTGGAATGCGAAGAAAAACATCCTCTCTTAAATCTAACTCGGAGACTTGCTGTTCTTTGCACTTTAACTGTGTACACAATGGGGATATTGAAGCCAGAGAGGTCCAACCTCAGCAGGGGGTGACCCAGTCAGCGGTGTGAACAACCACTTGCCTTCTAGAGGCCATTCTCTTCTGGAGAATAGGCAGTAACCCATTCAAACTCAGCACAGTTTTCTCCTTCTTCAAGAGACAGAAAGAGCTGGTGAATGATACTGGCAGACTGACAACCCCTCATAATGGTCCACTATCTCCAGGTCAGGTGCAGGGAGGGCCATCCCCAGAGACCCACTGCAGAACAAAGTGCGCATATCTGGACAGACGCCAGGGCTCTTCCTCCATGCAGCCGGGGTTGGACGCCAGGCAGAATCAGCAGAGAGCAGCTGAATCTCGGGCAGTGGTGGTTAGGAACACAGCATAGACTCTGGAACCAGAGGGCACGGTTTACACGCTGGCAAATCAAAAGTTTCAAGGACTTAACTTTTCTGTTTTTCCCCCTTCTGTGAAATGGAGATAAAACGCTCCTTGGGTTTCTTTGAAGATTAAGTGAAGTCACAGATGTAGCGCTTAGAACACAGCTAGTCTTAGCCATCATCGGAACCTCCTGTTCGTTCCATCCTTGGGGTCAGGGCTGAGTCTCTTCCTGGCTGCCTCCATCTGATCAGACCTTTTGTGACCTTGGTGGATGTTCCACTGAGGGCCCCAGAAAAAAGGCGTTTGCACAAGAAAGAAAATGACATTCTGCTGACCGACAGGCAAATGCTGACCAGCCTGGTTCTTCGGACGCCGACTGTTCACCATTCTTCTTCGCCCCATGGGATGGCCCGCCTGCTGGCGCTGCTGCAGTTAACAAGCTCACGTACAGGCAGTGCCCAGCAGGGCGGCACAGAGCGCAGGCGCGTTCCTCCCCTCTCCTTCCCACAGCTACCCTATGACCTCATGGCCGTGCTGTGTACGGAGAGCGCAGACAGGTAAAGACGAGGGGGATGGGCTAGAAGTTAAGACAACCCGCACACATTCTGTTACAACAGAGGAAACGAGCAAAGAGCAGCCCAACGAGCTACCCAGGCCTCTGGTGGGAGTGGGGCGGCCGAATGCCACACCAGAGGCCAAATTTGTTGGAGGAAGATCAAGGATTTGTTTTAATCCTGTAGTATATTCAGGACATTTCTTTTCCTGGACGAAAATTGTATTCCTTCCTGAGGAGAAAAATGGGATCGTGGAATACAGACCACTAAGGATGCAAATAAACACATAAAAAGCCTTCTGAAAAATGGGTCTTCTGAGATGAAGCAGGGCCAGAAAAGGAAATAAGCTTACTTCCAGGTCAGGAGCTGCGTACCGCCCCTGCAGAGCATCCGAACTTGATCTGGTCGTCGATGTCAAACTAAGAGATAAACAAAAAAGGTCAGCAAGGCCTATTGACGTGTTATATCACATAGAAGGAGGGCAGAGTCTCCTGGCGGAGGCTCCAGTGAGAGGCTCACTCTAACCTACAGTCCTGCTTAAATACAAGTTGTCTATTTTAACAACCCACTTTATTCCAAAATTGCCTGACCTGTTCGATGGCTGATGTTTTTTTCCCATGTTGCATGAGATCATTTTATGCAAAGAGAAGTTTATAGGTTAAAAAAGATAAAAGTCGTTTTTTGATCCTATTATCTTGTTTTTCACTATTGGTTTCCGCTTCTCCTCCCTCAAATGCCAATAATTTTCAGATTTCATTTTTATCTTTCCCCTCCCTTTGACTAGTCTCACTTAGAAGGGATCAAAAGCAATGAAAGAAGCCAGAAATGGCAACAAAACGCAAAGGCACGAAAAGCAAAGGTCATCACTATTTTCTGTGATAATCAGCCTTTGGCAGAGCAAGGTTTTCTGTTTGGAAATTCAGCACAGAGTAGTTATCAGTGTGATTAAAAAACATTCTTCCTGCCACTCTCCCCATGCCTAGAGAGGTAAAATGTTATAAAATCTGGCTTACAGGGGTAAAAAAAAAAAAAAAAAAAAAGTATTTATTTTTCCTGGGGGAAAAAAAGGACCATTTTAAGCAAATAGAAAAATATTCAATATATATGAATAATCTTTACAGATTGATTTAGCAAATATTTACCGAAGGTGTGCCATGTGCCAGGCCCTGTTCTAAGCACTGGGGACTCGGTGAAACACACAACAATCCCTGCCCTCCTGCAGCAAATGCGCTAGCCTGGGGGCGGAGGGGCTAGTGGAGAGGCAGGAATTAGCAGACCCATTTCAACCGAATAAACTGCAAGACGCAGCACTACCTTCTCTGCTCATTCTCATCCTCTCTCCCAAGGAGAGAAGAGATCAGTGAGATGCAAATAAACAATAAAAAGTTTTCCTCATAAAAAGGTCCTCTGGGATCCAAGAGCATTGCTTCTTTTGTGGTCCACTCAAGTCCAATGGCATCACTTTCACGTCTGCTTTGAACAGATGGATGTTAATGGAGGCCCGCTCCACCCCCACTTCCTGACTTTGAACCTGGTCTGAGGAAGGATAGAAACAATTCCCAATGGCTGTGCACCCAAGAAACACATACACCTTGCTCCTGCACTCAAGGCATGCTCCATTTTGTGCATATGAATTATGATTTCACACAGTACATCGTTTCCATGGAGGAAAATGTAACTTAACTTTAGGAAGAGATCAATATCTGGAATTTTCATCTGAAAGATGATATTTATTCTTTAAAAAAGTTCAAATAAATATTCCATTTCATAAATTCTTGGGAATAAAATGGTTTCAGAAAAGCAAAGCTTTTGATCCTGGCACCTCTGCCACTTTGCTTCCATCATCAGAGAGCACTTTAAAAGGGGAAGCTTTTGTTCTTCTAAAAATACCTATAATCAGTTCATCATTAGTGACATGTGACTTCTATAAGTAGATGTTACCATAAAATAAGGTCTTTATTCAATCATGGCCTTTACCCACAAAACACTCTTCTTAAAATTACTGAGAAAATATTGTTTTTAAAAACTCTTTAAAAGCCTAGGAAATTCTTATTGTCTGCACTCTGGCTATTACTAAGACCCATCTGGTCGGCACAAGACAACAATTCCCGTATTATCCATAACCTCTTCCCTTCCAGGGCTAAGGCCTGAGTGACTTTAACCCAGTACTTCCTGTGGGGGTGGGAGGAGCCTGACAGCATTTGGTTGGGACAATGCTTCAGTGGACAGAGAAGGTCTAATCACCTTATTTGTTTACTATCTCGAGCACTCTCTCACCAAAAGCCAGGGGCATCTTGCAGTTGTTGTGACAACCAAAAAAGAAAAACGCCTCCCTGCTACCCCCAACCCCTCCCAACCTCTGTCATGCCCAGAATCTCTTCCATATTGGAAGAATGATTTGCAATGCAGGTGCCCCTCCACATCTGCTTCAGCGGGTTCGGGAACTGGCCAAACTCCACTAGGTCACAGAAAATCTCTAGACAACGCGTCCAGACTTTCCTATCGAAGACCACAGATTCTGCCCCCGACAAACTTACAGGGCCCTTGAGAGATCCCGTGACTGTTCTCAGACTTGGTATAATCAAGTTCAGTTATGTTCCCAGTGGAAACCAGAGATGGTGAAAAGGGGTCCTCAACATGTTCCTGATGCAGAGACATGAAAACTTCTAGCTGGCAGGTTAGGCAGTAACAGGATTCCCAAAAGGTACTCCCCCCACCCCCTTCTTAAATAAAAGCAGTAGGTCCAGAACACACCAAAAGAATAGATAACCCTCCTTGATTTGCCAACTTTTCTCCATTTAAACCAATCTCTCCAGTGCCATCTTACCAATCTTGCACCTATTTCCATATGGTCTGCTATAGTGCTGTGAAATGTCCCATTTGGAACTAGCAAGTTGTTTGACCTTTACTAAAGATTCTTAGTTTTTCCAATTTTGTTCTCAAATTCCTAAGACAGCTGAAAAAAGAGTTATTTTTTTCTCTTAAGCATAGTTAAAACTGAAATAGCCGGGGAACATTTTACAGCACAAATGCCTCCTAATAATGCAATTATGCAAGTCATCCAGCTGATTGTTCCACCTAAGTGAAGGACCTTACTCCAAGTCTTCCCAGGGCGTGGGTGGGGGGTGGGGGGGGTGTGGAGAATGACTATGAACCTGTCTCTCCCAATACGCCAGCAAAGGAGATGTAAGGAAAGGTTTCCTGAACTGGGGGAGAAATATAGGAGCAGTCTCCACATCTCAATTTTCCTTATGTGTACAATGAGGGAATTGAACTTTTCTTTTGTTGGGGGGGTGGGGGTGGGGTGCACAGCTTGTGGGATCTTAACTTCCCAACCAGGGATGAAACCCGGGCTGTCGGCAATGAAAGGACAGAGTCCTAACCACTGGACCGTCAGAGAATTCCCAAGAGGGAATTGAACTTCATCGACTCCATGATCCTGTCTCATCTGACAGTTTGTGAACTTGAATCCAACAGAATAACAATTTCAATCAAAATCTAGAGACCAAGGAGGGACTTAAGGAATAGCTGGGGGAGGCCAGGGCCTATGACAGCAAGGATCCAGGCCTAAGGGGGTACAGGGGCACCCGCTTATAGAAAGAGCCATCAGGGGACTCCCGACGGGGTCCGGGCTGTGACATTTCTTTACAGCATAATGCCTGGGTACAGTAGAAGAGGCTTTGGGAGAAAGGGCAGCCTCAGTTGGAAAGCTGGCGAGTGAGTTTTGGCTGAGCCCTTCTTCCAAGCTAAGACAGCCAAGAGTAAAACATCCTCATAGTGAGTGCCCAGAAGCAGGACTTGGGACAGAGAGCCAGAAAGTGAGACTGGAGGCCATCATGAGAGCCTCCTAAAGAAGTGTCTGAGAGAGAGAGAGTGTGTCGGGGGTGAGGAGACTCCAGTTGGGTGAGAACATAGCACAGCAAGCCTCTAAGATCTTACCAAAACAAGTTAACCCCAATCCCAAGCAATCCTGGACTTCCATTGAAAACAGGTGATTTCTTCTCCCTTCAACGCACACCACCCAATCTTCTGGCTTCCTACAGAGTCTATGGAGAATTCTAGATATTCCTGCAATCATCTTCAAATGACAGTTTTCGCCCAGGCAGTGCAGCCTCCTTCTGTAGTATCTTCCAATCTCTCAATCCTCTGAGTCTAGGAAAGTCAAGATTTGAAACACTCCTAATTGGGTCACCTCTCACACCTCCCTGTTCAAGGCCCTCCTAGGCTGAACTCAGTACCCCTTGAGCTCCAAGATGCTTGGTATAAAGTTCTCAAAGCCCATTCCTCCTGGAGCTGTGGTGGGTAATCAGAGCAAACATCAGTCACTCAGACACCCTCACCCCACCCTGTGCAGCACTTCACTGACCCCTGAGGAATCACCTGGCATCACCAGGCAGTGTGTCCGCGCCATGTGTTACACCAATACCCTGGAGCTGCCTGGCTACTCCTCATCTCCACTCGGTGTGGCTGCTGTTTTCTGTCTCCTCGTTCCTTTGCACACTATGGTTTTGCAGTTTGATTACCAGCATTCAAAAACGTTTGTTGGGCTTCCCTGGTGGCGCAGTGGTTGGGAGTCCACCTGCCGATGCAGGGGACACGGGTTCGCGCCCCAGTCTGGGAAGATCCCACATGCCGCGGAGCGGCTGGGCCCGTGAGCCATGGCCACTGAGCCTGCGCATCCGGAGCCTGTGCTCCGCAGCGGGAGAGGCCACAACAGTGAGAGGCCCGCATACCGCAAAAAAAAAAAAAAAAAAAAAAAAAAAAGTTTGTTACTGGCATTTAGACAGATGTTAAGTAGCAGCTGTCAGCTTTGAAATTTGTTATCTTTTGGGAATATCAGATTAGACCTTACCAACCTCCACTAAAGTGCCTCTAAATTCCAAAAGGAGCAATGTTTCATTCATCATTTCTCACTCAAGGGTGGCAGTGAAAATCTAACAGGGTGGAAATTCCACACCACAAACCAACACCACTGGTGGCAGTTCCATCAGCACATTAAATAGCATTTTTGCCATCTTTTCCATTGATGGGCTTATAGCAAATCTATGACCTATTTTTATCTAAGGGCACAAACATTTTTTATCATGCAGGATTAGGCATTCAGCAACTCAAAAAACACATGATTTTATTGTATCCAATATCTTTACAGCCTTTTTTTTTCTGATAGCACAAACAAAAGAAACACTAGCTCATTGTAAAAAAAAAAAAAAAAAAATTTTTTTTTTTTTTTTTTTAGAAAAAAACAGAAAAAAGTTATCCCTAATACCACCACTCTTACAAGCTTGGTTTATCTCCTTCCAGGAGTTTTTCTACATGTGTAAATACAACTATATTTTATTTTAAAATGGAATATTCTACACTTATAGTATAGTAACCTACTTTCTCCTCACTGGATTTACCAATATTTTTTTACATACCAATGCAGAAAAAAATGTGAGTGACAAATTGCAAAATTAGCCATGTTGCTGACACTTCTCCCCAAAGCCCAACAATAACAGACTCAGGAAGGAAAAACTTAAGAAAGGAAGGGCCGAGAATCAGCATTAAAATGTGGGTGGCCTTTATGGCTTTCCTGAAAACATTCATTGATGAGGGCCCGAATCAGTGAACAAGTATGGAATTAATAACGGTGCAAGGCCAGAAACCGGTCACCACAGTCCCTTCTGCTGCATCATGGAAAGGCTGTCACCACATCACAGACAGGCTGAGAGCTTGCACGCGTTTGAAAGCTTGATGCATGACTGTGAACACGTACTTTATAAAACTCAGTTCTCTTGTCTACGTCTGTCATCTGTCTATGTCTGTTGGTCTCTCTCTATGGCATTAGGGGGTGTTAGAAGCTCTAAGAGAAAAAGCCAACATGCTCAGAGAGACATTCTATTTATACAAGCTATCACCACCAGGATAGTACAGTTTTGTCCAGAGGAAGATTACCATGTGCCTGTGACTAGCTGAAATTTTTAGACACTGAAATATAACAAACGAGGGACTTCCCTGGTGGTCCGGTGAGTAAGACTCCATGCTCTCAATGCAGGGAGCCCAGGTTCGATCCCTGGTTGGGGAACTAGATCCCGCATGCATGCCACAACTAAGAGCCCACATGCCGCAATGAAGATCCCGTGTGCCGCAACTAAGACCCGGCATAACCAAAATAAATAAATAAATAAATAAACATATATATATATATATATTTTTTAATAAAAATAAAGAAGAAATATAACAAACGAAATGTAAAACACAGGAGTAAAACCTAAACATGAAAGGGTTACTGTCAAAGGGAAGCTTGATCATCAGTGAAATATGTACCTGAAGTAAGAAACTTATCATTCCTACCCTTTACTTTTCTCCTTCTCGTATCTTCTACAGATTTTGAAGGTGGAATAAACCTCACCCCAAGCATCTGCAACACAGCCTGTTTATGTATCACACTTACTTTTGGAAGAATGACTTCGCCTCCTTAATAGCAACGTGGGTTTTAGCATAAAAGAAAAGGGATGTTTCCTGTCTTTCCTGGACCAAGCACAAAATGACTGTGCATGGAGTACTTTGTACTCTTTCCATCAACAAGAGAACAAACGATATTTCCGCTGGAGTAGAAAGTTGCCAAAACATTCTGGCACATTCCACCTCTTCCTCACTTTGTGCCCCCTTACCCTCCAAAAATGCTTTAGCAAGTAGTACTCAACCGTCTGTTAAAGCATTGCAACGTACCATATATATTTATTTTATTTACCACATAGAAATACAAGTTAGGCAAATGAAGTCCAAACACCTAGATTTCATGCTGTAATACCACCTTTTTACTTCAGGCTACATTTTCCCTCTTCCTCAGATGGTATTTGTTTGGCTGCCTCACACTGCTAAAATGTATTTAAATTCTCCTCTTTTACTTTTAAAGTCTGCAAAGATGGCCTTAGGTAACTCCTGAAACTTACCAGGAATACAAGATGCACGCACACAACAGAGTGGTACCCAGTCCAGCAACCAAGTTTTTGTCTCTGTACAGGTCCTGACCAAAGTCAGGCACGCAGATGGTGACATTCTTCCCATGTTGATCTAGAACTTGTGAAGAAAAGGGAAAGGAATCAGAGCCACATTAGAAAAGCCCGCTGTTACTCAGGGATGCATTCACTTTGAGAAAATTCATGCAGTGCAGAACAGTGAGACTCAGCACTGGAAGCTTCTCCTCTACTGTCCCACTCGACTCAGACTAGATTGTTACTACTGTGAAGCACCCTCTGCCACTTAGGAAGCCTCTCGGAGCAAGACCCTCGGGTTCCAGTTTAGTGCTAAAGGGATCTTCAGTCCCAGGACTTGCTAAGAGTCGTGCTATTTTTCAGTACTATTGAAACGATAGTAAAGAGTAAACTTAGGTCATTTTTCAGTTGATTGGGCAGTTGATTGGCAGGTAGCGTGCAGCTAACTGAGAGCATCCTCCATGTCTATCCTCCCTGGAGGAGTGTCAAGACTATTACATCAAACAGGAACCTGCAGGAACTGCTATCTGGCCGACAGCCTCCACCCAGATGAGAAGTCATTTTACTGTTGGTAACAGGACAGTCATGACATCTTACGGCTGTAACCTGGGAACCTCCTCAAGTGGTCTAGAGCTTTAAAAAATTGTGAGAGGCTACATAACAAAGATTTGTATCATATTACCATCACTAGTCGTTTACTTTTTATCTATCACAGAGTCTTCAATTTTGAACACCCAAGCTGGGTCTGTTTGCCAACTCTGCCCAAAAATAAGGAACATAAACATAAAATAACAGGCTAGAAACCATTTTACAAACATGCACATTCTAAGAGTTTAAAGTTGGACTAAAATTATTGCTGGTGCTCCCACTTGAAACTGTAAACTGTGTGTGCTGTGGTTTAAGGAATCTTTATTCTTAGGCCAATGAAAATTTTCTTTACAAAACTGACCAAAATATGAACTTTGCTATTTAAGTAGCACCACCCAAAATTAAAAATAAAAGTTTTTTTCTGTATTTAAGTGATACCTGCCATTAAAAAGAAAAATGTTGTAACCAAAAACCCCGTTAAGTTAAAAACAGAGATTAATACATAAATAGTCAAAACACTCATAAAAGTCTTAAATAGAGTAGACTTAAATAAACTTAGAGTCAAGAGAGATTTAAAAAAAATATATCCAGGATAGACTATACTTAATATAAGATGTACAATTATATTTGCATTGTACTATAAATAGCTATAAAGGCAAGACCCATATGTAGTACATGTATATGCTAAAAGTTTCAAATTATCTTTGCATTTGCTTTCTAAATTTAAAAAAGGAAAACAACTTCAATTTTCTATTCTAGAGAAAAGAGAGTACATGTATTTCACCTGATGTATATAAGATAAAATGTACCCAAACATTCTCACATGTATATGAGTATACATTTATATACACATTTACATATCACAAAAGTGATAAAGATGATGAAATATAATGAGTTTGGAAATCAACACAAGAAAATCTGGTCCTTTACTGGGAAAGCTTATAATATAATAGTGCTTTTATAGTTCTCAAATATTCATTGCAACCACTCTACAAGAATAATAGGCATCCTTTATATAGCACCTACTACATGCCAGGAACTGTACTTATACTTACATACACACACATACTCATTGAAATCTTAAAAACCACCCTATAAAAGAAGAATTTTATTTAATTATCTTCTTAAAATAATAATTAAAATTCTTATTTTAGGGGCTTCCCTGGTGGCACAATGGTTAAGAATCCACCTGCTAATGCAGGGGACACAGGATCGAGCCCCGGTCCGGGAGGATCCCACATGTCACGGAGCAACTAAGTCTGTGTGCCACAACTACTGAGCCTGTTCTCTAGAGCCCACGAGCCACAACTACTGAGCCTGAGCACCACAACTACTGAAGCCCGCGCGCCTAGAGCCCGTGCTCCGCAACAAGAGAAGCCACCACAGTGAGAAGCCCACGCACCACAAGAAAGAGCAGCCACTGCTCCTGCAACTAGAGAAAGCCCCACATGCAGCAACAAAGACCAGATGCAACCAAAAAAAAAAAAAAAAAAATCTTATTTTAAAGGCGAGATATCTAGGGAGAGAAAAGTGACTTCATACAAGTTACTTAAGTGGCAGAACAACTCCCATGCTCTTTCTACTCTCTGTTACAGTCAGAGAAATGATCACCTAAAGAAAATTAATAACCATCTAAAAATAATAATAAAAAATAGAGCAAAAAATTTTTTCTTGAATATTTTTGATTATTTCTTGAACATTTGAGTATTTCTGAGCAGGAAAATGCAGATTAGGCCTCAAAGCAAACTCAACAGCCCTCCTTAGTTCACGTCTTTCCTGAACAGCAGGAAGACTCAGAAGAAGGAAGTTTCATGTTCATATCCCATGTTGAGGACCTCATTTAATGAAGAAGTCTAGATCATCTCTCTATTTTGATGTGTCGTATCCCTGATACTTAAACGATAGCTCACAGAGACATAGTGCTCACTCCACAAATGACAACATTCATCCTGCAAGCACAGGCTCCCTAACAAGCTGGCTTACCTACTTCTACAGGTTTGCTGGACAGAGCTGAGAACGTGAGATACGTGACGTAGCAGCTGATGAGACCCGACTGCAGTAACCCAGAGTGCGGTTGTCCTGGAGAATGAGAAGAGACAGTGTTTTAAATCAATGATGAGAAAGCATATGTGCCTTAAAAAAACAGGTCTCCCCCAAATGATATCCCTCCAACTTGGAGCCCCACCCTTCAGGGTAAGAAGAGGTACGTAATGTGTTTCTCAGATGACACCAAAACATTTGGGGAGGGGGCGGGGCGGGGAGTGATACACTGAACCTAACTGCTGTTTTAGAGATGACAAGTTCTACGGAGTTCTCCCCCAACACCCTATTTTGATAATAACTACAGCTGTACTGAAACATATTGCCTGGTCTCCGTGAGGTTCATAACATTAGTTCTTAAATCACAAAACCTCCAAAGAAAATTTACCGTCGTTATTTGTGAGATCACATAGTTTAGTGGGGTAAATAAATGATGGATTTTATAGGGAGGGCCTGGATTCCAGATGGGGAGAAAGCTCGTATCTGTCAATGGACAAAAAATCCTTTGGGAATACCAGAGCTGGTCCAAACCAAAGAAGAAGGCTATGGGACTGAGCATTCACTGGGAAAAGGGTTTCAATGTTACAATATTTAAATTAAACTGTTCGGATAGTTGAGAGTAACCAAGATGTGATAAAAGGGATTTATCCTTTTTTTGGTGAAATTTTCAACCACCTGCAGACATAAAAGGATTTAGTTTCACCCAGTCTTCCATTTGATTAAATTTATTCCCAGAGTTATAATTATTAAATTATAATGACCCATAAAGGTAAAAAATAGGCCCTTTCATAATGTTGCTCTTTGGCATGGGAATAAGACTCACCTTAACAATTAATGGCATTAAACCAAATATTTCAAAATATTATAACTATTTCAAAAAGTAGGATTTAACCCAAAGCACATTTTAATCTGAATACTAATGCTTTAGGAAATTCTTAATTGATCAATTAAAGGAACTGGTGGAGTAATAACCATCTCAATTTCAATAATGAACTTCCATCATCTCTTCCTTTTAGCTTTGAAACAACCATGAGCAAGATCAGGCTCACAGGTTTCTGTTGGCTTCGCAGAGGAAGGATTGGGGTGTGAGAACGGTTAGCTCCCGGAGCTAGCTGCTGGCAGAGCCAGGATCGGATTTCCTGCTTCCTGACTCTGGGACCACGCTGTCCTCAATTTGTGGTCCACAGGGGTCTTAAGTGAAAGATGAGCCCCAGAACAGCTCCTTCCGTAGCCCTCTCACTCATTCAAGTTTTACACAGAGTTCACAGGGAAGAGCTAAATATCCAGTAAAGGTGTTTTCCATTGAAAGGCTCCTTGTAGTGCATTATGTAATGGCAACATCTATCTCCTTATTTATTGGCTTCATTACACTCAAATCTTGGACACAAGGCACGCGTGACTATCACATTCGCCCCAGTGTGGGGCATGAAGGGGACACTGGGGTCCCACCTTTCCTATTGCTGATCCACCCATGGTAAATTAAGGAATGACCATAATTTCCAAAAAGGGAGGGGTGTTGCTCAAAGACATTTATAATATGAATAAGAATGGAAAAAAAAACTGTGCTTACGATCTTGGACACAGGGTGAGATGGCTACCACTGAAATAAGCAGACACAGGCCTCCGTTTACCCCCAGAAGAATTTTATTTTCCAGGCAACCATCTTTCTGTGTATAAAACACTGCCATCAAAATCAAGCCTCCCGTGGCGATGGAGTACATGATGAGAGTCACCAGGGACAGAGAGGCGTACCACAGCTTGTTGCTAGCTGTGCCTGCGGTCCTGTTTCTCCAGGAAGTGGAGAAGAGGAAGGGGAGAGAAGACAGGTCAATTGATTCTCCGACAGCATCTATCATCCCTCAGGCATTATTCACTAATGCTATCAGGCCCCAGCCCATAGTAATGAGTTATCCAAAGGCCTATCATTTTACCCACTAGAAGCTAGAAGGTACAGGTAAATATGCAAAAAGTTCTTGGCTCAAGGATAGAATTTTTTCTAAACACTGATAAAATTCCATCTTTGACTCAAGTGTATTCATCAGCTAAAATGAATACACCACAGACTTTATTCTAGCTTCCCCGTTCTGGATGTCAATTACCCTGGGACAGGTTTTGGCAGTATTAAAAAGTGGCTCTTTGCTGGAGTTGGAGTTTTCCCCATAAACACAGAGCCTGGAGGTGCCAGTCTCTTAGCCAAGTGCTGCCAGCAGCTCCTGCTGACACTCATCTTCCCTTTAGGGAGAGAGAAGCAAATGAACTTCACCCGGAGAAAGACTGGCTGACCTCAGCTCTTCTGTCTCTGCACTGAAAAGGAGAATCTGTACTAGTTCTGCTTCTCCCAAACAATGCCAGGTATGATTAAGAAGTTTGACATTAGAAAAAGTGAAGACAGGAATTCCCTGGTGGTCCAGTGGTTAGGACTCAGTGCTCTCACTGCCAGGGGTCCAGGTTCAATTCCTGGTTGGGGAACTAAGATCCCGCAAGCCACGCAGCACGGCCAAAAAAAAGAAAAGAAAAGGGGGGGGGGGTGGAGAATAAAATCAGCCGGGAAAAGAGTAGAAATTTTAATGGGATTTACAATAAAGAATCTAAAAGAGGAGGTTAATGTGCTCTCTGATTTATGTAAACATTAATAAAGGGATGGGAGAAATAAGCAGTGATTTAACAATCTACAGAAATTGTTCAGAACAAAGAAAAGAGGGCTTATTGATGCTAAATGAAGAGGACAGAACAACAGGGGGATGGACTGAATCACTGTCATCTGCCTTAGGATTCAATTGCCCTTTGTAACCACACTCTCACAAACCTTCACAGAGAAAGCAACATACTTACTATCTTCACAAAGCTGGAGAGTGTTCAAGCAACCCAGCTAAAATGTTTCAATTATGAAGTTACTGCAGCCCGGAGACAAAGAAAACAGGGAGGAAAGGCCAAAATGACAATGACCATCATATTCCTGAAACGGAGCCAGGTGCTCCGATGACCACAGTTATTCTAACAGGGAAGGCACACAAAGCAAAAAGAGAAAATGAAACTAGAGAAAGGAAGGAGCCAAATGGTAATCGACGACAGGGAGAGAAAATGGATTAAGTAGAAAAAGGTGAACACTGCTGACCAGTGTGTAGGTGGGGTCCAGCTGTTTCCTCACTAGTCTTTTGGGCTATGTTATTACTATAAGAAGGACTTTCTTAACAGTTAATTTATGCTTAGATTCCCAAGGTTAAATCTTCAACCCTAACCTCTCCTCTCAACTCCAGGCTCCTATTATCCAACTGTTAATGTCTTCGCTTGGAGGTCTAATCTGCATGTCAAACTTGGCAGGTCCAGATTAACTTCCCAATATTCAAACCTCCATCCCCAAACATGCTCTTCTGTGATCTTCCCAACCTCAGAACATGGCAATTCCATTCTTCCCATTAGGGGTGGGGGTGGGGGTGGGGGGAGATTAAAGAACTGCAGTTGCTCTTGACTGCTGTCTTTTTCTCTCCCTGCTCCTCTCCTCTCCCCACCACCATGCCATCCCCAGCAGCAAATTCCACTGCTTCCAACTTCAGACTATATCAGAATCTGACTGCTGCTACCATGTGGTTTGCACTCTTCCCTCACCACTGGGGTCCAGCCACAGTGGATGTCCCTGTGCCCCTTAAAGAAGCCAGCACGATCCTGCCTTAGGCTCTCCCCAACTTCCTTCGTCTCCCTCACACCTCGTCATGAAAGCCTTTCCCTGCTCTGCTCACCCCAACTCCCACACCCTTTCTTTTTCTCCAGACCACTTTTCACCATTAAACCTAGTACGTATTTGCTTGATTATAAGTTGATTATCTATCGCCCCTCTCCCCAGGAGAATGTAAGCTCCACAGAGCAGGACACGGTTGCATTCACTGCTGCTCTCCTACTGTCGAGTGCCCGGCAAATAATAGGTGCTTAATGAATATTGGTGCAAGGACTGCCAACTGTCAGAGGATAACTGGAGGCAGCAATGGTGGCAGAGTGGCTGTGATTCCTGCTGCTCCAGACTCAGTTGGTCCTCCCAATGACATCTGCTATAGACACCCCAAATAAGTGCTGTGACTTATTATCTTTATACTCTTGGTGCCCGGCACACAGTTAATAGTCCAAAAATTTTGAATCAGTGCTCAATAAGAAGCCCTTGGATGGAGATTAGAAAAAGACCGGGCAGTGGGGAGGAGTGTATGGACACAGAAGCAAGCAGGTTATCAGGTTAGGAAAGATGTCTGGGCTCAGGCTTCGGGTGAGGGTTAGGAGTAAACAAAACCCAACAACAACATTAATTTAAAATCCATAAAATCTAATAAATAAATAAATAAAATCTAGAAAATGGGTCTTTATTAGAAACACCTAAATAGGGCTTCCCTGGTGGCGCAGTAGTTAAGAATCTGCCTGCCAATGCAGGGGACGTGGGTTCAAGTCCTGGTCCGGGAAGATCCCACGTGCCGCGGAGCAACTAAGCCCGTGCGCCACAACTACTGAGCCTATGCTGTAGAGTCCGTGAGCCACAACTGCTGCGCCTGTGTGCCCAGAGCCTGTGCTCCACAACAAGAGAAGCCACCGCAATGAGAAGCCCGCGCACCGCAACGAAGAGTAGCCCCCGCTCACCGCAACTAAAGACCCAATGCAGCCAAAAAAAATAAAAATAAATTAATTTAAAAAAAATGCAACTCCCTCCAAAAAAGAAACACCTAAATATACTGTTTACTTTTTGTTATTTCAGTTTTAATATAGAACTGATGCTTCGAATTATAAAAATTGACCTAGAAAGTGTCAAAAACAAGACAACAGGCTTAGAAAGGAGTCGCTTATGCTAAGCCCCACACCACCAAACCAACACAACTTAGAGTTTCAGCTCTCCCAGAAACGGAATCTTAAACCAGTCAATCAGGAATCCCCTGATTAGCACTAGTTATGTCACCTAACTGGTAGATGCCTGCCATCCCCTGAAGGGAAGTTACCTCACAATAACCAACCTGCTTTTTTGCCTAATATAACTTCCTTGTCCCTGCTCTCTGCTGCCTATGAACGTCTTTTATTTTGTACAGCTCCTCGGAGCTCCTTTCTATCTGCCAGATTGGAGGGCGCCCAATTTGAATCAATTTTTGCTCGGACAAACTCTTAAACTAAATTAGATGAATTTACATAAAAATAACAATACTTGTACATTTCCTAGCTTAATCCTAATTTTAGGCAGACCAACCAGCTGTGAGTATGTGGACAAAAGAGATTTTATTGGGACACTGGCCTCAAAGCCGGGACAACAGCAACATCAATCGTTGCAAAGCTCTTAAGCCATTCCTATTGGGTGGTTTCTGGAAAGTTTTTAAAGCAATCAAACTCTTCCAAAATGCCCGTTAAAACTTGGCATCGATAATTAGTCCCAGAAAATGGCTTCAGAATCAATCAAAACATTAAAGTCAGAGTAAAAAAGCACAAGTATTCTCAAGGAAGCATACTATTTAATGGGCAAGTCAGGCACTCAGTATCAAAGATATTAGTATTTTATCATAAGTTCCTTACTCGAAGTTTATTTGTAAAAATTTTAGAAAAAAGTGTGATGCATTCCTTTTGTCAAATAAAAAATTCAGAATGAAAGTACATAAGAATCACCAGGGAATTCCCTGGTAGTCCAGTGGTTAGGATTCCACGTTTTTACTGCCAAGGGCCCAGGTTTGATCCCTGGTCTGGGAACTAAAATTCCACAAGCCACATGGTACAGCGCCCCCGCCCCCCCCCCCCGGAAAAAAGAATTATCATCGATGGAAAGAATGGTATTTAATCAATTAAAATGCATTTCCAACTTACTGTGCATATTTCTTCTGTATAACTGAGAACAGGGTCACATAAAACTATAGTCAACCATTTGACTTATCTTTAGGAAAACTTTGCTGCCTCGAAACAAGATCTAGTAGAAGCCCCAAACATACTAGGTTTCAGGGATGACTCAAAATGCAGGACAGCATGCAATAATAAACTTATATATGTACTCAGACCTAGAAATCTGTATTATCATACAGATTAAGATTTGAGGGGAGTTCCACGGCAGTCCAGTGGTTACGGCTCTGCACTTCCAATGCACGGGGCACGGGCTCAATGCCGGGTCAGGGAGCTAAGATTCCCACATGCCGCGCAGCGCGGCACCCGCCCCCCCTCCCCAAAAATAAAGATTTGAAAAAATACCAAAACACGCCTGTAGCGCTACCTGTATGACTATTCAATGTGCTGCAAACATTTTTAAATTGGTATTTGGGTGCTTACTCCAATATTTACCAAATAATAAAATGTTTAACCTATCTTTTCACTCAGGCATCTCATGATTCGATTTTCAAAAAAACAAGACCAAAACAAAACAACTACTACTACTACCAAGCTGAGGAATATAATCAGGATGAAAAGTGTTTTGAGAGAATTTGGACAGTATATTTTGTTTTGTCCAAAATAAAAAATAAAATTCACATTCATATAGAACTTTCAGATACCCGCCCAAACAGTACAAAATAACATGATGCCTACAAAATCTACAAAATTACAAAAGCCTTACTGGATATAGCAGGCAGTTATTTTCATTCATATTTTATAAGTAAAGTAAGACAGAGCACTTCAGTGCTTTGCCCAGAGTCACAAAGAGAGTCAACCTGGCCTTAGCACCGAAGGAGCTGGACCCCTGTTTAGCTGTCACTTCCTCAATGTGGCTCAGCAAGAAATAAAACGAGCCATTAATAGTTTGGCATTCCCCATGTATTCTAGGATGTGAACTCTATTTTCAAGGCACTTAAAAAGGGTATTTTTTTTAAAGTCGGGAAGGCTTTCTAAGGTAGAACAACAGATCTTCCTAATGAAGGGGTCCTTCCCCTCTTAGGCAGTTGAGAAGGAACAAAAATTTTTTTAAAAAGAAAAGCACTATTTCATTGAATATTCTTTGCAGAAAATGAACCTCCAGCTCCAAAGTACTTTTTTCTTTTTAATCTCCTATGGATGGGAGCCTAAGATAAAGCCTACCCAAATTTTCAGCCACTAACGCAAGCACGGAGCAGGGGCTGTGAGGCGCCAGCAGTGGGGTTGAGTGTGGCTAAGTCTTAGAGCCCAAATGAGAGGGTGCAGGGAAAAGAGAGCCAAAGAGTGAAAAGCAATGAAGTGGAAAAAGGAAAAGTAGAAAGGCGAGAAAAACAGTATGGGAGAGGAGTAAATGAAGAGGTCCAAAGAGCAGGAGGGAAGGGAGAGAACAAGCAAAAATTGTTTTTGGTGTAAGCAGGCTGCTAATCGCTGGCAATACAACTCGGGGTAGAGCTCCTGTCATCATGGGCACTTTCTCTGAGTCAGAGAGTGAGTTCACGTGGAAGCTCTCCATAAAAGCACATACCAGTTCTTGTTCCATTTATGTGCAAACTCCACAAGTAAGAGGAGCTGGATGCCTATGAACAGGAAGCCTCCGACGGCTCCCACATAGCGCCAGGCTGCAAAAGAAGACCGTCCGAAAGGAGATGAGGTGACCGTCCCAAGTGTTTAACTCAAATGAGAGTAATGACTACAGTTAATTTTTACTGCAGGCTCCCTGTACCAGTAACACATTTAATTCCCACACAACCCTACAAGGTGGGTACTGCTATTACACCCACTTTACAGATGAGAAAAACTGAGAGTCTACACGTAAGCTGACAAGGTCCCATAGCCAGTAAAGGGTGGGGCTGGGATGTGAACACAGGCAATCTGGCACCACAGCATCCAAGCTTCACCTCCATGCTATAAATAAATGCCAGATATCCTAACAGATGCAGTAATTAATAAAATCAACAATGACCCTCAATTTAAAAGTAAAATCACACAATGCCAGAAAAACCAAGGATTCAAATTTCACCGGATAGAGACCCACCAATGTCCAGTGAGGAAATGAGGTTCACATGGGGGGCCACGGACTCAGGTTCTACTTCTGGGTCGGCCACAGAGAAGCCCAAACCTTGGATAAGCGCATCACATCTCTGGGTTGTCTATAATACAACTGAGCTGGGCTAGAGGATGGACAGCTAGGTCCCATCCCATTCTAAGTATATTACTCTAATATATACAAGGACCTCTGTGGAGAATAGAAAACTAGTTACCAGTATTTTAGGTAAAAAGACAACTTGGATACAACTTCCTTAAGGAGTACATAAAACCGGTATGACCCTAAGAAACTAGCTGGAGCCTGATATGTGGCTATTTGAGGGACTATGGCTGTTCCTTATTCACAATGTGAGTATTTTTACTATCTTAATAAGGAAAGTGAATCCATTTGGGTCTGAACAGTGTTCTGAACCTCTAAAACTCAGGCTTTTTTCCTCCTCCCTACCTCATATGAAGAAGGGCCCCTTGTTTCAGCTATGATTGAATGCATTATATTAAATAACTTTGGTAGGTTCTATCGATAAGGGATATAATTCAGTGTTGTACAGTTTCACATAAGGCAAGTTTAGAAATGGTCTGGAGGATGCCTTTCTTACCCCATTATAGCTACAGCAGATTTAAAGCTGCTGAGAAGCCTTGGGTTTGTGTGCAGTGCTCAGAAAGAACAAGGTCTCCCTGGGTCACGCTGACATGCTAAACTAGTTTTCAAACAAGTTTTAAGTGCTTCATTTTCCCTTCAGGCTAATAACCTTAATTTCAATTCTTCAACCGGTAGAGTAACTAAAGGTCCTCTCACCCCTCCCAGGGAGGGAGAAGTGGAGGTGTGGGGTGAGGAGGGAGGAAGTACAGAGGGTGGGTGAAGTGTGGGCAGCTGAGGCAGGATTTTTTTTTTTTTAAGCTACAAGAAAGTTAGTAACCTACAATATCAAAGGCACCCTGGACTACGCTTTCAAACAGTTTTACAAAGTGAATAAAAACACAATAAATAGATACCCCCAATGCCCCATTTGTACCATTTAGAAAGGTCTCCTGATCTGGAATGAAGAAGGCTCCTGAGCACATGGCCCCCAACAGCAGAAGTTTAAAGAACCAAAAGCTGGAGGGGAAGAAAAAAAAAAAAAGGAAATGTATTTAAATGATATTCAAGGAAGGACAAAAGACCTCTTAGAGGTAAGCGTGTCAATTCATGATTCTGTTCTCTCCAAATGGAGGGGAAGTAATTAAGTGACTGGAGACTGCCTTTTCCCATAATTAGACAGACTTCGGTGTGGCCTCTGATTGTGCAAGACCATTTTGTTGCAGGGGTGGAAGTGATCTGGGGGAAGCTCTTGGTACAAGAAATAAACTCTTGTCTCCAATGCATTTCTCATTATGGTACCAGGTGTTACAAATAGGATTCCAGTTCTTAGGCCACTGTGTGGTAAGTATAAGTTCCACCTTCCCTAAAATCGGTGTCAACAATTTCAACTAGAGGAAAGCAGTCAGAGGGTCTGAAGAGTGAAAGAGGTCCTGGAATGTTGCTCTGAATATAAGGAAGGGTGAAAGGATACCCACAAAGACTCACCCATTGTGAATATAGGCTCTACAACTTTTACTGTTGTTGATTTTCAAGGTCAGGAGGCAGAATATAAAGAAGAAACAGGCCATTCCAAAACAGACTCTATATACCGCAGAATACCCCACCAGCTTCTCACAGGTGTCGCCAGCTTTAATGCCTTTACAGATATCTTCGAAAAAAGGGATCTGAAGAAAAAGAGAAAAAGTAATTTGTTAAAACTAGGAAAAGAAGGGCTGCCAATGGAGTGTTCTTTCAGCCTACAAGTCAAAATCCAATGTGAAATACACCATGTGCAGAGAGAAATTAAGACTGAGAAGAAAGTCTCTCTTCCAAAGACCTCTTTCTTTCTCTGAATCTTTCTTAAAAATACAGTGCTCATAACATACCACTCCACCTCCACTTACTCCTAAGGAATTCTGAAATCCAGCATCAGAGTTTTAAAAAATGATACTTATAATACACAGGTATATTTTTCTTTATTCATCCATTCATTTTTGCTGCGCCAGTCTTAGTCGCGGCATGCGGAATCTATCATGCGGAATCTATCGTTGCGGCCTGCAGATGTCTTAGTTGCGGCCTGTGGGATCTAGTTCCCCAACCAGGGATCGAACCCAGGCCTCCTGCATTGGGAGCTCGGAGACTTACCCACTGGACCACCAGGGAAGTCCCACGGGTAGATTTTTCTTGAAATGCATAAATATGGAGAATAATTGCACATATGCCATTATTTATATAGGATAAGCTCCTGACCTGGAAATGAAATCAGTGGGTCAAGTAGTATCTACATTTTAAAATTTCAAGAGATAAAGTCAAATCACACTTTTAAAGGCTGCCTTTACATCGTACCAGTAACATTTGAGACTGCTCACATTCCCAACCTGAGCACCAAATTTAAAGGTTAAAAACCACTATCTTGTTTTAATGTCCGTCTTCCTCATTACTAGTAAGGTTCACATCTTTTCTTAAATTTATGGCCATTTGTATTATTCTCTGTGAATTGGCAGTTAATTGGATTTTTTTTCTTGATCCACTGGAGCTCTTTATTTACGGACCTTAATCTTCTGATAAATGTTGATAATGGTTTATTCTAGTACAATTAGAAGGTTTTAATGTAAAACCCACTTACATTATCAGAATAATTAAAACCTTACATTATGAGAACAAGCAGCACGTTTCTATTAATGTCAGAAAATAAAGATTTAGTCAGTGTTAAAAAGAAAACTTGCTTCTTACCAACATCAAAGCTGAACACTCTTTAGAACAGAAAATAAGTTGAAAATCACATTACAGCCTTTACTCACAAGACAAAAAAAAAAAAAAAAAAAACCAGGAAAAAAAATGACATAAAACTAGAGGTAAAACTGAAGCATGATAATTTAGTTTCTTCTCCAGAAAATATCCTAAAGAAACAACAACAGTGGAGGTTATTAAGATTTCCGTAAACAGAAGGAAGACTACACTTAATTGCAGTTCATCTTCCTCCACTAGGGTTCCCTCCCTCAGAAAAGGGCTGCAATCATTACTACACCTGAATCTCAAACATGCTTTTCCAAACAAAGCATGTTTTTCAAAATTAGTGTCTCAGGCAAAAAAGCATTAATACTGAGACCCTATTAGGATAGCTCCATTTCCATGAATAGCTATAAAAGATTTCATGGGACTTCCCTGGCAGTCCAGGGGTTATGCTCCCCACTTCCACTGCAGGGGACACGGGTCTGATCCCTGGTCGAGGAACTAAGATCCTGCATGCTACGTGGCACAGCCAAAAAAAACAAAAAGATTTCATAAAGAAATGCCAAATATTTTGCAGTCAGCAAGTTCCTGCAACTCCAACTTCTTTTTGATCAGAGCAAGAAATAAATGCATAAAGAGAGACACTACTATATTTTTGAGCAAGCCAGGTAAAATACTAAGCCTAATGAAATACAGAATGTCTAGTTAAATTTAAATTTTGGATGAATAATAACTAATTTTTTAATATAACAACACTTGGGACATACTTAGACTAAATATTGCATGGGACATATTTATGCTAAAGAAGCATTCCTTGGCAAGAGATGAAGCTCAAAAGAAGGCAGGGTCTTGGTGGGAAGGGCCAGGTGTATGCCATGCTAAGGAGTCTGGCTCCCACCCTGTAAGGGAAACAACTATTTAAGCTGGAATGCCTTTGGCTGCAGAGTGGAGAACATATGGGAAAGGGACAGGTTTGAGGCAGGAGGATAAATTAGAGGGCCACTGGATTAACAGTCCAGATAACAATCGAAGAAGGTAAACTACTAGCAGAGAAAACAGAAATTCTGTGGCTAGAAGTCATAGTTGGCAGGACTGTGAAGGATGGGGGGAGGGTTCTCTTCTGCTTTATTAAAGCTGTTTGGGGTGGTGGGGGAGTAGGGTTGGCAGAGGATGAAGAGTGGAACTGAAAAGAACAGATCGGGAGTTTGCTTTTAACATATAGGGTTGGAAGCGCCTTGAAGCATCCCAGTGAGAACGGCTGGTCTGGAAATTGCTTCAGTATAGCGATAAGGATACAGGATACAGGAAGTGCCCTCACACAGGTAATGAGAAGTCAGGAAGGGCCTTCTGAAGGACCTTGAACTTTTAGCAGTGTTTCACAGTGAGTGAGCAAACTCACATGGTTAAGATCCTCATATACTGAAGTGATGGGGGATGCCACACAAGTGAACGTTTCAGAGCCTCTAGCAGGAAACAAAAGCTGCACCCGTATGAGTGGTACCGATAATAAGGAGGTAACATTGCATTAAATCTGTAAAAGGAGGCGCCATGCCACCTCACTTACTCCTGTTTTGTTCATATGGGATTTACTGTTCTGTAATATTCATGGAACTCTTCTTTTCCCTCCCTTCCGTGTCCCACTCTATCAGCAAAGCTAATCCCTGCTGCACACCACCGCCCTCACTTCCACTGTAACACGTGCATGGCAGCATCCCTTTCGTCTACACCAGCCCATCTTTCCCGATTAGACTCTTCTCCACCTCCCTACCCCACACCCACTTCTCTCTTCTTCTCAGATCAGTTCAAGAAGAACGTTACTGCCAGCAGGCCTGAACGCCTACCCTACCATCCCCCACAAATCCCCCCTCCCCTAAAACCCTTGTTTACCGCCAGAGGCCCTTAGGCTCATCAAAGGGTGGGTATGTGGCACTGCATACTTCATCCAAAATATCAGTAGGCAAACAACCCCCTGCTCCAAATACTAAGACCTGCTTTATGCTCTATGGGTGACTTAGTCATTTAGCCTTCAGTACGTGGTGAATATTTTTAGGCAAAGAATCTCCGAGTTGAACAAGCTGGCAAGATTTAGTGAGGGGAATCTGCTCTGATTAAATATTTGCTGTTCCAAGCTCCATCCCGGTTTTAGAAAAAGAAAACATTCATTACACACAGATTCCACACCATGGGGTAGAGGGGACAGGCCTGCTAAGGGTGTTACCTCTTATGTCTGGTTCTGGGCATCCAAGGACGCTGCATCTGTGTTGGTTCTGTACAGACCCAAGGGCAACGGTTTCCCCACAAGCCTCAAGCAACCAAACTCAGAGCCACAAATTATCAGGAAAAATAAAAAGCTCACATGGACTTCCAACCCTGAGAATTAAATCGGTGAGTCGTTGTAAAAAGTGCTCGTCACAGTTCCTAATCCATAGTAGCCATTAAGTAAACTTCCTTAACTCTAAGGTACTATTTTATAAAAGAACTTCTCGGGGAGGGAGTTAGGCACATTACATGAACCCCTGATTGGCTGATGCATACTGATTTAAACATGGGGGGACATGAACATCTTAGAACTCAGCAGATGCTCTATTCACTTTACAAAGGATTCATATTGAAAGTTACAGTTGGACCCCCATATCTGCCAGTTCTGTATCTGTGGATTCAACTAACCACAAATGGAAAATATTTTTAAAAATTTTTTTATTTTTCAGGGAGTTCCAAAAAGTGAAACTTGAATTTGTCATGTACCAGTAACTATCTACATAGTATTAGATATTATAAATAATCTAGCGATGATTTAAAGAATATAAGAGGATGTGCCTAAGTAATATACAATGTCATTTTATATAAGGTACTTGAGCATTGGTGGATTTTGGTATCCGATAGCGTCCTGGAACCAATCCCCCACAGATACCAACAGACAACCGTACCGGGTAACTTTCAATAAGATGAATCCTTCCCTGGCACATATATAGGCATACATGAGAGATATCGTGGGTTCAGTTCCAGACCACTGCAATAAAGCAAATGTCTCAATAAAGCGAGTCACACAAATGTTTTGGTTTCCCAGTGCATATAAAAATTATGTTTACACTACACTGCAGTCTATTTAGTGTGCAATGGCACTATGTGTTTTTCTTTAAAAAAAAAAAAGCAGTGTATAGACCTTAATTAAAGAATATTTTATTGCTAAAAGAACACTAACCATCATCTGAGCCTTCAGTGAGTCATGGCAGTAACATCAAAGATCACTGATCACATAATAATGAAAAAGTCTGAAATATCGTGAGAATTACCAAAGTGTGACACAGAGACATGAAGTGAACAATGCTGTTGAGAAAATGGCACCAACAGACTTGCTAGATGCAGCATTCCCACAAACCTTTAATTTGTAAAAAACGCAGTATTTGCAGAAGTGCCATAAAGGACAACAAAACAAGGTATGCCTGTATAAGAATTGAGTTCTAAAAAACAGTGCTCACTACCTATCTTTCAGAGACCTAGTTGCCACCCAAAAGAAAACACGTCTGAACTCCCAAATCAGGGAAGACATTTTGAAACATCAACACAAGTATTAAGCTCAAAGAGATGGAAGCTAGAAAATCCCTGTAACTCATCTATATAGAAGAGAGGCTAGCTATGCCTCCAAAACAATTTCAATCTCAGGTAGATAAATATAAACAAACAATAGAAGAGCTACAGAAAGGCTTACAGGTCTAGTTGGCCAGGGGCCCACATGCTGCAAACTTAGAAATAAAGTATAGAATTTGGGAGTGTTTCTTACAGAAATGAAGAGGAAAAGGAGCGGCGTGTTCCTATAATATTAAAATATTATTTGGGAGAGATGAGAACATGGCATATTAGCAAAGCGAATGAGTCTTACATTTCATTACATCAAATTTTTAGGGCAATGAATGAAACCAAGCTGCAGAGAAAGCTTTGGGCAGCTGAGCAGGAGTGATACCATAAAACCTAGAAGAACCACATCTGTAGGTTCTGTTTAGCATCTCTTACTTGAAATGAATTTCAGAATCGAGACCCTCTCTCCTTTTTGATATTCCACTTATTTTCATACTTTCTAAGACAATTTCTTTTTGTCTGTGGAAAAACTCCAGTGTCCATGAGAGTGATGCCTGTCTGTTACCCACCCACGGACAGGAGCTGTGAAACAGGGAACATTAAGATCCGCTTCCATCCTCCCCTCAGTGGCCTCTAGCAACCAAGGCTCATTTCTCTGTAAATTATTACCTTTGAGGCCCTTTTTTTGGGGGGGGGGGGCTATTTTTAAAAACAGTAACAATCTCACATCTCTTTTGTTCGGGTTTCTAGACATTTTTACAAGAAAAGTCTACGTTGTGCCATTATTAAAAGCCATAAGGGGAACTAAAATTTCACCGAGCCTGGTTTTATTTGACCCCGCCACCTCTGCCATCAGGAACTTGACATCCCCAAATAGTAACTCCCCAGAATCTCGGAAGCATGCAAGACAGAGACGGCACTGGTGCTCACAGCTTCTCCTCCACCGTGAGCATTTCGTCAGGATCAAACCACCCCAAATATGATTAGACAGTTAGAAAACAACTCCAACCAAACTCTAAATAATAAGCTTTCAACCCAAACAAGACAACTTGCAGAGAACTGACTAATAATGATGGCACGAAGGGCTCTTCCTCAGGAGGGAAGCAGGCGACAGCTAAGGTCGATCTGCTCAGGGAATTAAGGTAACATGAAGGCAGAATGTACGAGCAAGAATCACGCCAGTTACTAATCTTGAAGGAGAGATAAGAGTTAATCCCAGGGAAAACTCATATAAATCTTCAATTAGGCAATGGCAGTGGGGATTGGGGCCGTGGAATAGACAGGTCCCGTGGAATAGACAGGTCCCGTGGAATAGACAGGTCCCGTGTGCTGATTTGATGGGGCCTAGGAAGAAAGGCAGAGGAACCCAGAACTAAGATTCCCAGTTCCTAGCTTGGCAGTTGGTTGGATGGCGGCCCAGCAGTGGATAGGAATCACAGAAGAGCGGTTTCAGGATGGAGGGGCAGTCATTCACTTAACGACAGGCGGCCAGTATCCGGGGGAAATGTGGGCAGATGGCTAAGCAAGGGTGCAGTGCTCCAGAAAGACAGCAGGACTAGAGAGAAGGACTTGGTAGTGACCAGCAGAGATGGCAAAGGAGGCACTCAGTGGAGTAAATAAACTCACCTGGAGAGGAATGTGGGTAGAGGAGGGGGAGGGAGACAGGTGGGAACAGCCCAGAATGCTGGGGAATGCAAACATTTGGGGACTGGGAAGAAGCGGAAAAAAAACAAGGAAGAAACTGAAAAGGTACAGAACCAGAGAGAAGTTGAGGGAGGCTTTCAAGAAGCAGAGTGTGTCAAATACCACCAATGCGATGACAGCGCAGATTGGATTTGCCAACAGTCATCTGGGGCAGTGATCAGAATATTCTCTAGAGCAGATGGGGGCAGAAGCCAGACTGATGGCTGAAGGCTGAGCAGAGGAGACAGTCAGGAGGGCTGGGTAGCAGGCAGAAGTGAACCCAGCAGCCCTTTCACCCCTGCTTTCAAGAAATCTAACTGCAAACATAAGAGTCCAAGCATCATTCTAAAATATATTTATTTACAATTATACAAGCAATACATAATTATATTCTTGTTGCCAAAGATAATGTAAATTATAACATACAGATAACTGAATCCCCTTGCCCATCATTACTCCAACCCTAACCTGACTGCTTCCCAGAGGGAATCACTGTCACACTTTCATGTGTATCCTTTTAGGCCCTTTGCTGTGTTATTCCCCTCTCATTACGTCTCACAGATTGTTGCATGTTCAACACATAAATCTATTTTCATCCTTTTTAACTACTATACAGAAATCCACAACCCAGACCAATCATAATTTAGTTTCTGTGACGCTAGTGGCAGACATTTACATTGTTTCTGAGTTTTCACTCTTATAAACAATGTACAATGGTTAGTTCCCATATTGTGCATGTCTCTCTCTGCACATGTAGAGCATTTAGGAGGACTGACATCCACAAGATGAATACTGAGTCATAAAACTGGTTAAATTTTAACCGACACTGCCAAACTCTCCCCAGGGAGGGTTTCTGAAAACCCTAGGGTTGGGGGGAACAGGGAGAGCAGGAGAGAGGCACAGAGATGCCCACAGAGCCCCCTACACACCCATCTCGGAGCGAGGAAAGTCTCTGCTGCTCCCCCCTAGGGTCAGCACCTCAGTAAGCACTGCCCCCCATAATCAAGAGAAAAGGGGTGGAAACAGGGGGCCCTCTGAGTCCAGAACACAAATCCACACCTAACCTCAGAGACAAAACTGCAGCTATGGCGGCCTGGACTTTGTTTCAGATGGCAAATACGGTTATTGGCCCACACTCCCTCTCACAGAACGCAGGGTCTGATAGAGAACTCTGTGCCCCCTGAGAGGAACAAGGCCCACTGACAGTTCTCTCTTGAACACAGAGATGCTGAAGTTTCTATTAAGAGGACTAAATGTCTAAACAGGCAGAGCTTTCTAGTCAGACCACTCATCAGTGGGAAGATGTGCTTACGGCCTAAGTGAGCACCAAATCAGCTAGCTTCCTCTTGAACTTGTGAACCCGGAATAGAGTGGTGACATATCAAATGCAAATCCAACTATGCTCATGGCTGTTTTCTGTAAATAATTATTAAAAGCCCAGTGAAAATAGAGTTTACGTGTGTATTCTCCATCCCACACGATATATTATATAACTATACCTAAGCGTCACAGCACAGGGTTTGCTCATTCCCTGACTCATTCATATCTACTATGTACAGGTACTGTTCTAGGATATGGAGATTCAAGCAGCGAATAAAATAGGTTAAAAGATCCATGCTAACAAGGAGCTCCCTTTCTAGTGACATGCTGTACACACAAAGCCTGTGTGCTCTGCTTTATGGATATTTCAGGCATTTTCATGGTTTAATTTCAACTATCCGTGATTTTGCCTTAGGTGGGACACAAGAACCTAATCTCCTCCAAAAGACTGAATCCTACCAAACCTATACCCTCAAGGCTCTGAGAGCCCCTAGTCACTTGTTCCCCAATCCTAGTTCTGAGAACCCGGCCAGGCAGACATTTCAGTTTCTGGTCCAGCATCCTTCCCATTTTACACTGGACCAGGAATTGGGGGCCCCCAGGAGCAAAGCACTGGGGTACCCACACACTCATTCTCTCCATCCCCACTTCTTCCCAGTCACCAAAATGCTTGGCTTGGCTACCTAAGAAGAAGGGCTGATTATTATTATTTTTTTTAAAATTATTATTATTATTATTTTTTAACCTGTGAATGATTTACCACGTATTTCAAAAGGCCAGGAAGAGTAAGACATCATACTGTTGAACGTGTCACACTGAATGTATCCCTACATTGTTCTTGCCTAGTCAACCCAGTACATACGAGCTCACACAGCCCAGTATTTGCAACTTAATCAGGAGCTCCGGTACCCTCAGCACAAAGTTGAGGCCATTCAAGTTTCCCCTTCAGGGAGAAGGGGAGAATAACTGCATATGACAGGCACAGGGCCACTGAGGTCTACCACAGGCCAGTGAAGCAAAGGGCAGAGTGTGGGTCAAATCCAGCTAGCTCCTGTTCATGTAGATAGAGAACAGAGCCACGCTCGTTTGCTGGCATTTTGTTTTGGCTGCAGAGTTGAGTAGTTGCTAAAGACCACAAGGCCCTCACAGCTGAAATGTTTACTAGCTGGCTCTTTACAGGAAAAGTTCCCCCGGCCCAGGACTAGGAAGCAGAGCTGAGGAGCTGTGCTGAGCTGCTGCTGAAGCATGAATTAGCATCTCAAAGGCAAATGACAACTGGTGATGACTTACTCTAAGGATCGTAAGTCAAAGGAACAGCGGAGACGCGACTGGCGGAACTTGTGCTTTGAGAGAATTAAATCGGACGTCTCCCGTATGTCATTTTCAGAGCTGCAGCTTAAGGATTTTAATTTATCTGCCTGCAAAAAAAAAAAGCTTTGTGGAGGAGGTGGTGGAGGACATGCCTGCGAGTTCAATGCTTTTTTTTTTCTGCAGGTCAGAAGCCCGCATAGTAGGAAAAAAACCTCACATCTGTTACACAAACATGGCGTGTAGAACCAAAAATAAAACCCACACTGATGAAAGCCGGCATGTAGAGAGATAATTTTAGACTTAATTTTAAGACTGTATAAACAGCTTCACTGAAATTTAAAAACCACACCCCCCAAATACCCAACCCCCCTTGCGATTAAGCTCAACCCTGCTTTAGAGGGCAACACACTCCAGTCCCTTTTACAAACCTCCTACCTCACCTCGGCTCCCAGTCTCCTATGAGGACGGTTCCCAGTCTCCTATGAGGACGGCTCCCAGTCTCCTATGAGGACGGCTCCCAGTCTCTCATGAGGACGGGGGAAAAAGCACTCCTGAGTTCTAACGTCACCCCAAAGGTCAACAGAAGGGACAGCTGACACCACCGTCTCCAACAGTTGCTAACGGAATTCAGATTTTTTTTTTTTTGCGGTACGCGGGCCTCTCGCTGCTGTGGCCTCTCCGGTTGCAGAGCACAGGCTCCAGACGCGCAGGCTCAGCGACCATGGCTCGTGGGCCCAGCCGCTCCGCGGCACGTGGGATCTTCCCGGACCGGGACACGAACCCGTGTCCGCTGCATCGGCAGGCGGACTCTCAACCACTGCGCCACCAGGGAAGCCCCAGATTATTTTTAACTATGCAGCCTAACGCTGGGGGCACCTTCTTTATACACTTTCCACCTGAGGCCCAGTTCTCTAAGGACAACTGTATGTTACTCACACCCACACCCCCTGCACCTGCCACACTGCTTGGTACTTACATAGGCAGGAAAGAAAGGAGGGAGGGAGGGAGGGAGGAAGGAATCAATTACATGACTTAAAAGATATTTTAAAACATGAACTCAGATTACAGTTTAACCAAGTAACACGATCACCCTTTTAAACTCTGTTATCAAGTATCAAGACTCAACTATTCACAATATTTATATTTCCTGCTCCCAGCGATCTGAGGCTACTGTTGTTTGTGTATTGTGCTATTTGTTCCCTCTGGCTCCAACTTTATAACAGAGCTGTTTCCAACCAAAAGCTCTTGTCTGTCCCATTTATCTGCAGAGAGCTGCGTGGTCCCGTCTATGGACAGTTGCTTAACAGGTGCTTTTGATGGTCACAGAAAAAAGGATCAGGAAAACTTCAGTTCTCACATCTTATCATTGTACCCCTCCTACAGTTGGACGGATCCTGAAACAGAGATCCTGTTAACATCCGATGCTCCCCCAAAGCTTCTGGGTAACAGATCCTCCAGACCAAGGACAATAACTATTGTTTCTTGTTTTCTGGCTCCTGGTAAGCTCATTATTACTGGACTAGGATCAAACCTCTTTGTCTTTGGTTCAGACTCAAAAAGGCTCTCAGCAGGGTTTACATTAGTTCAAATCACGGCCTGTAGAACCAGACTATTTCCCACAATCACTCTCCCCGCATTCACTGAGCGCAGGAGGTTGGGGCCTGAGCCATGAGAGAAGCAAGGGATGGGAGGGCTGCAGGGACTGTTTTCTCCAGGTGGTGTTATGCCTGGATGAACTTGAGACCTAAGATAAAACTGTTTGGAAACATGTGTCCCCAGGGTCACCCCAATTTAGAGAGGAGGGGACCCACAAGATTTAAGAGGTGGAACCTCACTGCCAGCACACCCCAGGGAAACTCTGATCAGGCCACAGTGAGAATCTTTCCTCTGTGTTCTACAAAGAACTTGAAGTTCAGTGGCCCAGGCCCACCTTTAACCTCAGAAACACACTCGCTGATACACTGGACACATATAAGGTACAACAGTACAAAGAACTCAGCTGCTGTTCAGAACGAGGACTTTTGAAAAGCATTCTATCTCAGCTGGATTAAAAAAAAAAAAATACTCCAGACTCAAATAACTGGGTCAGCAATATTTTTTTTGGCGCTAATTCAACACTTGTTCTAACACAAAAGCATAAAATGCCAGCTGAGAATGGAGAGTTCTACTTCCTAGAACTTCAATGCACGATAGCAACACCTGATGCTATGTCTCAGGTACACAGTTCTCCTAACATTCAACCAGTAAAGACCAAGATCAAAACAGGAGCCAGACTTTCCAGCTTCAGCGTGAACACCTGTCATTCTATGCTGCGACAAACTACATGGTGTTCGGGATCAAACTGGAATATTTTTCGTTGCTGCTGTTTGTTTACTTTGAAAAGACGGTCACACCAAACACAGCTTGAAGGCAGGTTCTATTTCACATGCAACGCCCATGAATAAATTGGATGGATTTGTGGTTGCCCCTATTTTCTATTTCAGACTAACCATCATCCCTTGAGCCCAGCTTCTGGCTTTACAAAGGGAAGGAGGCACGTGGGGAAGATAAGCTAAGAAAGCCACTGAGGGCCCGAGGTGGTACTATTTCCAGAGGAAATACTTCTCCCTCACCACCAAGTCCAGAAGAAAGACCAGGAATCAAGAGGAAGGATAAGTTTGCTAAGCCGCCTTCTGCTACTTCTGTGAACATCTGAGCAACAGCCGACCCCAGTCGTACAGGCCAGAGGCACCCCTGGTCGGGGACCAGCAGTCCTGGGTCCTTTTCCCAGCTCTACCTGGTGTCACGGCCTTGGACAAGCCACCTCACTGCCCTGCGCCACATCCTCTCATCTGTCAAATGAGGGGGGTGGTTAGGGTTATAACAAGATTCTTCCACTTTAAAATAATGTTTTATCCAAATTATACTCTAAAAAGAGAGCAATATTTTCTCTGCATGACACTTAACATCGCATAGTATCTGCTGTCTCTTCACTGGGCAGAACACTTATGAATGGGAGCTGCATCCTTTTTTCCATTTCTTATCTGTTTAACTAGATCCTTTAACTAGTAACTTTGTTTCATGTATTTTTTTTTTTTTTAACCCCCTGTGACTGGCACGGGAACGGGAATGGGAGGGCTTTCCCAAAACCAATACTTACTATAATGCTTTCATATTCCTCATACTGTAGGTTAAAAAAAAGTAGAGTAGCTCGTTACCAAATTTCAGCATTGGATCAAAGCTCTGTCAACTCTCTGTCAACTCTAAGAACCACCCAAGTATGGTTAAATGTCACTGTGAACTGACCACAGGGTGTACTCAGGAAAGCATTTTGAAATCTAAGTCGTCTCTAAGGAAAGTAGCTTCTGTGTTCATCTACAGTTGCTACACTGTGGGAACTCCAGAATTTGAAAATGGAGTATCATCTGGGAGACATACAAGTACAAACAGCAACCTCATGGGGTCACCCATGGGGTTAGTTCTCTGGAGAAAGAAGTCTGAGGGGAAGTGAACGTGTGAAGCTAGGGACATGGGGACAACCCAAGTCTAAATAAGACAATTGGAACAGGACATCAAGGAGCCTGGTGGGGTCGAATCAGGACTGCCTGAATGCTGAGTAGAAACCCAACCCTTTTATGACCTGCGTGGGGCAAGTATGTCGTCAGCACTGGACCTAGAAAAAAGGGGGAGAATGGATCTGTCCCCAGCACTGTCCTGAGAAAAGTGTGCCTCAACCAGCAGATAAACATTAGGAATAACCAAAGCCGGAAATGAAAGCACGGCTCAGGGAAAGCAGGCAGAGGAGAAGGGCTCAGGCCAGGAGGTGACCACTACACTCGGCACGGCGGGGGGAAATGGATGACCAGATGTGGATATGGCCTCGGAACGAGCCTGGCTATAAACAGTCCTCCTTTATTCCATTTTCATCCATCTACTTCCACGTAATCTATGTTAATACAGCTAATATACATGAATTTCCCATTACCACATCTCCTTCTCCTTCTAATGAACAGTGAAAATGACTGAGAAATACAGACCAAAGCTCATTTATATATCACCTCTAGGGAATGTGTTGAGAGAGAACTGGATTTTCTGAATAAATAGAGAAAAGTCCTTTAAGCCCGTCCTGCTACCTCTGTTCCAGGGGCCTAAATCCACAGTTGGCAGCCTCAACATGCATCCCTGTCCCCCTTCCCTGGCAAATTATGGACTTCATGATAACTGCAGAAATCGCGAGTAGAATACCTACTTAAGATTTTTTTAAAGGGGTGGGGGGAGGTGATGACTGTAACTTGGGAATGTAACTGAAGGAGGGGCAGATTTAGATCCAATCAGGGTCCCACCTCCACTTAGTCCTGAAACTGAGTGGTCCATTGAGTTCAGTGGACCAAAGTGACCAGAACAATTTCTAAATAGTCACTTGGATAAAAATGCCAGATTCCAGCGTGCCAAGGGTAGACGAGTCACGGCAGAGACAGGCTTCTCGGGCCCCGGCCTGGGGCTGTGCGTGAAGATCTGCAAAGACCACTCGAGCACATTCAGCAACCTCCCTACCCCTCACCGTCTGGGGTGGGTAAGAAGCCTGGTGTCCGTTCTGACATTTACAGCCTTTTCAGAAACTCACGAACTCAAAGAGTTTAAGCTATTTCAGGAGTTTCAAATCCAAATGCTATTCTTGGGGGGCAAGAAGTAAGGGGAAATGTATGGGACCTGATGTAAGTAAACATCCAGTGATGGGGCCTGTGGCGAGCTACAGCATGCTAGCCCCTTCTTGCCAAATGCAAGAAGCAGGCGGCCAAGTGCACATTAAAAAAAGAAAACTCTGCTGGCCTAACAAGAGCCTGTAAGCCAACTTAACAATGGCTGAGCTAGGAGATTTCCAGGCGCACCTGAAGTCTCTGGGTGTATCACTGGCTAGTGGGGGAGGCTGGGGCATCAGGGGTTCTACCAACAAGAACGGGTTTTCATTAAGTCCAGGGAGAGAATGGAATTCAGAAGCTGCTTTTAAGACACTGAGGAGACTGCAGCCCTCAGCCCCCCTCACCTCTGGGCCCTGTCAGCTCTCATCCAACCCTCCTCTGAGGCCCACTCTACCCTGCAACAATTATCACCCTGTGCTGAAAAGAACGGAAAAGCTCTTCTCATCCAATCATGGGAATGGTTCAATTTCCACATTCTTACTCACTCAGAGGAAAACTGATCCAAACCCACCAGCAGAAAATAATGTATAAAGCAAACCATGTCTCCAAAAGAGATTCAGTAAGAGTACAAACAAAACGTTAACACCTTTTAAAACGACTGAAGGGGGCTTCCCTGGTGGCGCAGTGGTTGAGAGTCCGCCTGCCGATGCAGGGGACACAGGTTCGTGCCCCGGTCCGGGAGGATCCCACATGCCGCGGAGCGGCTGGGCCCGTGAGCCATGGCTGCTGCGCCTGCGTGTCCGGAGCCTGTGCTCTGCAATGGGAGAGGCCACAACAGTGAGAGGCCCGAGTATGGCAACAAAAAAACAAACAAACAACTGAAGGAACAAAAAAAGATTGCTACCAAAAACAAACATCATAGGAGATTCTCCTCTCAATACAAGGAATGATTCTTCAAGATTTAAATTGCAAGCAAAGAAACACACTAAAACAACAACATAAACGCGTCTTCCACGATGTGGGAGGTATGTTTTGGTTCTGGAAGAAAAAAAACGCAAAGGTTCAGGTACTACCTACCACCCATGTCAATGCCTCAGAGCAGCCTGGGCACCAAGTGGAATGCGGGATGGAGAAAATGGATTCTTCCACTCAGGAACCTTTAGGGCTCTTCTTCCCTCGGCCTGGCACACAGCTCACAGGAAAGAAGCCCTGAGGGCCACATAGATGCCCTGTCCTCCCTTTTCCAATGCAGGCTTAGTCTTAGGGGCTCCTGTCCCACAGGAAACAAGAAGAGCCTTCCTTTCTCCTCCCTCCCCAAATGCCCGCGCAGCTTCCTAGGACGCCCAAACTCAAAGTGTCATCATTGGTCTCCACACAGAAGTTCCACCTTGATTTAGTGGTGCCGGTCAGGAGGCTTAAATCTCTCGCCCATTTTGTGGTTGCTGTTCTACATTCTAAAATGGATTTTTAATCCCCACAAGCATCAAATATCTCAAGACTGTTCCTGCGTGAATTACATGGTCACTGACAAGAATGACCTGCAATAAAATGGCTGGTATGTTTTGAGATGGGAAAAATGCTCCAGGAGAAGACAGAAATCGCATCCCATTCAACCAGCACAGCAGAGCCGAAGTTCTCACGGGAAAGAGGAGTTTCCCCGAGAGAGATGAGGCGGGACGAAGTCTGGCCCAGCAGCTCTTTGCAGTTCCCTCTCGCTCAAACTACAACACAGGCCGCATTGGGAAGCCAAGGCAAAAACTGAAAACAACTGAAAAGGTGCTGCCTTGTGTTCAAAATCCACACACCCGACGGAGCCCTGGCCACTGCGCAGGAAGGCAAGGATGCCGGGTAGGAGGCAACTGCGCTCTCCCATCTGGGCTGTTACAAGGATACGTGCTTCCCCTCTTCCTGTCACACCCTTAACCATTTCCCCAGGCCAACGAGGAGGGAGGAGGAAGGACTGCAGCAGAAGCCCAGTGTGCATCCCCCAAGGGACCTTCCAGCGCTTGCCCTCGAGCACCGCCTGAGGGTGAGGCCAGCCTCTATTCTATAGGCCCAGAAACAAGCTGACTTGGTGACCAGCTGGCTGGCCCCCTGTGAGGCCTTAGAGATGGGAAAGTGTTGGTTTCACCCACAGGGGCCTCATTCCCTATTCAGGAAGCCCAGCCAAACCATTTTCAAATCAGTACCTTCAGGGAACAGGCAGAGAAACATTTACAAGAGCCTCTGTGAGGCCTCGTGGTTGCTCCTTCCCTCTCTCCCTCCCTTCCTCCTTCCCTCTGCTCTGACCCCAAGTCACACTGCACACACACCACTGCTGGGCTCACCCCCTGAGTATCTCGGCCTGTTTCTATGACAACAGCCTCCTACTCAAGAATCTCTAATGGCTTCCCACTTGCCACAAGACCACGGCCAAATGCCTCACCTTAGCACTGAGATTCCTGTAAGTCATTCTACCTCCCCATGTTTCCTCCCTTCTACACATGTGTTGTCCTTATTCTACCTACAGAGCCCAGTCGCTAAGAACTCAGTCAGCCTGAATTCAAATCCCAACTCCACCACTTAGAGCTGGAGACCTTGGGCAAGGTACTTAAATGACTCAGTACCTCAGTTTCCTCATCTGTAGAGCAGGGATAATACTGCTCAGGTGAGTACAGTGGTCATGAACTGAGATGATAATGTAAAATGCCTAGAATAAAACCTGGTACACGGTATCACCCAACAGATATTAGCAATTGAAATATTCATTATTATCACACAAGTCACTTCTTCCACGAAGCCCTCCCTAGCAACACCAGTCAACACCTTCTGTTTCTCTTCTTTCTTTTCTTTTTTTTTTAAATCTTCTGTTTCTTAAACGTTCTATGAACAGTCAGATACTGACTGGAGTTGTTAGGGACTGTTCCATGAGGCAGGTTACTTGGATGGTAATCAAATGTTAAAATTATCATTATGAAAGTCATATCCTAAAATAGGTCCTGTGGTTCCCAAATTATCTTTACCTCCAGTAACAATGTTTCTGATGGGTTCATCTCTAAGAGGTACTATACATTTGTAGTTTCAGATTATGTTTCTGGGATCCAAAGCCTAATTCCACGGAGACTGAAAGCTTCTTAAGAGCACCATGGACACACTGGCAGCTCCTATCACAGTGACACACTGGGGCCTTTTTTTTTTTTTTTTTAATTTTTCCTTCCTTCCTTCCTTCCTTCCTCCCTCCCTCCCTCCCTCCCTCCTTCCTTCCTTCTTTATTTATGGCTGTGTTGGGTCTTCGTTGCTGCATGTGGGCTTCCTGTAGTTGCGGCGAGTGGCGGCTACTCTTCGTCACCATGTGCGGGCTTCTCATTGTCGTGGCTTCTCTTGTTGCGGAGCACGGGCTCTAGGCATGCGATCTTCAGTAGTTGTGGTACGTGGGCTCAGCAGTTGTGGCTCGCGGGCTCTAGAGCACAGGATCAGTAGTTATGGAACACGGGCTTAGTTGCTCCACGGCATGTGGGATCGTCCCAGACCAGGGCTCGAACCCGTGTCCCCTGCATTGGCAGGCGGATTCTTAACCACTTCGCCACCAGGGAAGCCCCACACTGGGTCCTTAAGCCAATGCTTGTTCATTTAAAAAGAGAATATTAAGTTACCTGAAAAGCTAAGGTAAGAAGTGGGAGATTAAACAGACCTTCAGAATAAGAGTTAAAATCTACCCTTTCAAGTATTCCTCCTCTCAAACTTCTTGTCACAAACATTTAAGATTAAACCAAGTTAAGAAGAAGAGAAGAGTGGAAAACACCACCGAGATGGAGTAGGACCTGGTGTAGACGAACAAGGCAGCCTTAGCCCTTGGTCTCCCTGCCTCCAAACTTCCACAGCACTTCACGCATGCTCTCATAAGACACAACTTCTACCTGGTTTTAAGCCTCAGAAGACTTCATACCTGTCTCTGGGTTAGAAGCTCCTTTTCTCTCAAGTTTGAATGACCCATGGCTCCCATGCAGGGCCTTACTGAACAGAGATCCACTGTTTAAAGCAATCAGAGGAGAATCTAAACTTCACAAGTTTTCACATTAGTTCCAGTATATTCCAGATCATACCACCACAGTTATAAAAGCATTACCCAACAGAAAGCTTCAAAGGGACTACTTTAACGGATAAGAATATAACAAGTGCTTCTAAAAACATGATTGTTCTGAAGCCCTTGAGTGCATTTAAAACAGTCTGCAGTTTCAGCATAAGGTTGGGGAGAACAAACAGTTCCTCAGGAGTTGCTCCTGGCGATGCCATCTCCAGGCTTCCAGTAGGGCACTGCCCTGACCTTGCCCCCCACCCCCCACTCTGCTGGCCCCAGGAAGCTTCAGTGCTCAGCACTAAGGCTGCGGGGCAAATGGGGTCTGGCTGGCGAGCCTTTCTTCTCCCGCTTTCCCTCCGAGGAGAGCTGCCCCCAGAGAACACACCTGCAGCTCTTCCCAGCAAACTGTGCCCCTGCAGAGGAAGTGCTCCCTGGCTCAGGTGGGGTCCCCAGATGGGTTGTCTAACTCATTTTGGGGTTCAGTAGTAGGAAGACCACTTCCTTGCAGATTCGAGCCACAATGTCTTACATCAACTTCTGGGGGGATAAAGGCAATGTTTGGCATCTACCCGCTGAAACTGTAGTCTTTTTTGTCAATTTGTTCAAAACCTCAGAGCGGAAGGATGGTGTTATTTATTGGGCTCCCTCAGAACCCCTAACACTTCCCCCCATAATCAGGCCTACTACGAGGAAATTCCAGAAAAAAGGCCCTATATGTGTCTCTATCAGCATCATGTACCAGGGATACCTTTGTAGACACTGCCCGGGAAATGGCTGGAAGCAAATCCATCCCTCACCCCTGGAGACACCCACCCCACAAGTGACATGTCCAGAAAAGTAAAACTTGCCCAATAGCCCACTCCTCATTACCTGTGGGATTACGTAGGCTTTACCATACTGGCTACATTAAGTGTTTATATATAACAGCTGCTACCAGAGACACTGGCAGACAGCCTTAGAACAAGGGAAGAGTACAAAGGTCTGTAAGAAAAGACTACACATCTAATCAGGAACGGCCATCAACAAGGCTAAGATGGGACTTCCCTGGCGGTCCAGTGGCTAAGACTCCGTGCTTCCACTGCAGGGGGCGTGGGTTTGATCCCTGGTTAGGGAACCAAGATCAGGGAACCAAGATCCTGCATGCCATATGGCATGGCCAAAAAGGAAAAAAGACAAAAAAAAAAAACCCAAAATGAAGCCAAGACAACACACACAATCTTCTGCACCAAAAGCATCAGATGGCATCTGTCCTTCTACTAAAGATAGAGATGGTGAAGGGTTCGCCCACTTGGAAGGAAAGCACTGAAGAGGCTTCAGGGAAGTTTAGGGAGAGCGGGTATAACCCTAAACCACCCTGGGGTGGGTGGGCCCCATCCTCTAAACTGAATGTTTCCCACACACCCTCATCAACCGTTCATCAGCAGTAGGAAGAGGTGAAGGGGTGACTTACATGCTCCCTCATCCCGTTGGCCACGGTGTTGGACATCATGATGCAGCAGATGATGACGACCAGGATGAAGTAGAGCGCGTACATGAAGCGGGTGCTCCGGGACTGGCGGATCTTGGGGCAGCAGCCGCAGCAGTAGGAGCAGCCAGCATTCCCACAGCAGCAGGCCAACTAGGAAAGGAACACAAAACATCCTCTCGGAGCCTCTCCTTCACAAACCTGCTTACCCCAGACCTCTGCAGGTGAGCTACCGTTCTTCCAAGGCGTCCTGCCCATAGGACATGTGTGAACAGTTGAGTGCGTGAACAAAGTTTTCGCCAGAATTGGTCTGACATTGTCTTTAATAAACACGATGGCTTGGGAGATGCCCAATACTTAAACAGAAAAGGCACACTTCACCTGAAGCACTGTCATCACTCTTAGACAAAAACCAATTGGTGAAGAGCAAGAAGCCAAGAACTAGAAAAAGGACTAAGTGAAGTGGGAAGGACGGGAATACCAAGAAGTTGGGCCCAAGAAAGGGACCTGTCTAAATCCATGAGCCAAAGAATGAACTGCATGGGCGGGGGGGGGGGCGGAGGTAACTTGAAGCACAAAAGGCACAGGTGCCTCTTACATGTGTGTTGTTGACCACAGCTTCAGGCCCCTAAGGGTAGGCTTTAGGCTAATGAGTGGGGCAGGATTGGGCTTTACTGGTCAATGCAACAGGACATAATTTTATTTGAGAATATTAAATAAAATAGGGGATTAAGTTTTCAGGTTTGGGTCTGGTGTTAATTTTTTTCTTCTTCTTAAAGAGCTTGTTTTTTTAGAGTAGTTTTAGGTTCACGATAAAACTGAGGGGAAGGCACAGAGATTTTCCATATGCCCCCCACTCCTACACATGTATAGCCTCCCCCGTTATCAATATCAGTCACCAGAACGGTACATTTTGGGTTCACTCTCGGTGTCGTGTATTGAACAGGTTTAGATAAATGTATAATGACATATATGCAACATTATGTAGCAGAGTATTTTCACTGCCCTAAAAGGAAACTAGATCTTTAGTAAGCCTGGGTTTGGGCCCTGGCTCTGCCACCTACCAGCTATGAGCGTTTTCAAGGCTCAGACTCCTCATTTTTTTTTTGCGGTACGCGGGCCTCTCACTGCTGCGGCCTCTCCCGTTGCGGAGCACAGGCTCCGGACGGGCAGGCTCAGCGGCCATGGCTCACGGGCCCAGCCGCTCTGCGGCATGTGGGATCTTCCCGGACCGGGGCACGAACCCGTGTCCCCTGCATTGGCAGGTGGACTCTCAACCACTGCGCCACCAGGGAAGCCCCAGACTCCTCATTTTTTAAAGTGAGGGTGCTAACAGTACTTAGTGTACTTGGTGGTCTCTTGGACAACCTAATCAGACACACCTGGTGTTAGGGAGGGATATCCGTTTAGCAAATAGGGAATAATACAAAAGAGATTACCATAAACCACGAATAACAACCAAATCTACATGTATTAACACTATACATAAAACCTAACAATGCAATCTCTTGATAGTTATTTAGCAGGAAGTTCAGAGCTTTGCATGGCTTCAAAACAAGCATCAATTAGAAGGCTACACTATAAACATCACTTACAGTAAGAAGAGACCACAGGTGTAAGACCACAACAGGTTATAATCATAATGACGTTAGGACAGATCTTAGAAACATACACATTTCCCAAGATATTTCATCTACTTCATGGAACCGCCATTGTTGGAGCCCTTTGTCATTCTGTACTATTTCATTACTTAAAATTTCTTAATGTACTCTCTCCATCTTACCTTCAGTTTTCTAAGCCATTTTTCTCAAGACTCTTCTTGCCTCAGAAGGCTGGGACTGCTCTGCAAGACAAGCTATTCTATCGGGCTGAGCTAACAGATCACACGAGTGGGATCCTAACACTGCTGCCTGTGTGGTGTTCTTACAGGCCACCTTCCTTTACAGTTCACTCATCCATATTCTCTGTCCCTGATTTTACTGATCCCTTTCCACTCATATGCCCCAGTTTTTCTTTCCTCTCCCTCCCCGGCTCCCTCTTCTCCGCTCCCACTGGCTTAGATGGCTTCTGGCCCAGACCCGCCTCCCTCCTCCTCTGCCTGCCAAATTCTTTCCAAACTGCCTCATTCAACGGTTGCTAACTCTTTAAGCTCTGTGGTCTTAGATAACCAGTTTTACTGTATTTCAAATGTGATCAAATATTTATCCTATCTGGAAAAAGAAATACTTAGAAGCAGTTGATACATCCTATGAGAGAACTTACCCATAGCAGAATCAACATTTACACTTACTATCTCCACAGAGGGGAAAAATGAGCACATACAGACATAATGTCAGCCTAATGGGTCATTTAAAGACAAATAGTGACAGAGGAATGTGATCATGGAAAACGTGAAGAGAAAATCACATTGGTTTAATCCTACTCTGTCATTAAAGTCATGTGTCATTGTATGGATCTAATTTTTTAAACTCTCCTTATTTTTCACTTTCACCCTACATGTGGTGCTATGATATTTATGTGTGTATACATATATATAGACAAGTGTACATACATACACACATGCCTAATATTAGAATCAAAGAGCACTTCTCTACTAGCCTAAAAGTTATTTATGAAAGCAAACTATGCCAATCACCAATACCATAGTACAAGTGCATTATCTTAAGCTAAACGCTGATACGGAAGTGGAAATTCAAAACAGCATCCACACAAGCAATGTTATGTTAGCAGCGAGGAAAATCTCACAGCCCTGCTGACTTACTACTTCTTTCCGGAAGAGCATAATTTAGAATAAAATGGGTTTACCTTTTATTCCTTGCCACTTACAGCTTTATTACTGTGAACATGTCACTCCCCTACTCTTCACCCTCAAAACTGGAGAAAGCAACTCCTGGCCAACCTAACTTCAGGGGCTGTCACAAGCTTGGAGAGAAGTGCCTCTGTCTTGTTACCCCCGACTCCAGAGGACCTAAACATTTTACTGAACAAGTCAAGGTATAAAAAACAAAGGTAGAATGGACAATACCAAGAGTGAACCCTAATGTAAACTATGGACTTTAAATAATAATGATGTGTCCATGTAGGTTCACTGGTTGTAACAAATGTACCACTCTGGAGAGGGACGTGAATAATGCGTAAAGCTGTGCGTGTGTAGGCGCAGAGGGTATACGGGAAATCTCTGTACCTTCCTCTCAATTTTGCTGTGAACCTAAAATATCTCTTAAAAATAAAGTCTATCAAAAAACAAACAACAACATATGAACAAAACAGTGCCCATCAATGGCTCAATAAATGTTGAATGAATAATATATGATAAAGTCCTAACAGCAACACTCCTCAAACAAAAGGGCTGGCAATCCCACTCCACAGGGCCAAGGGCACAAGTCATGTGCTGCACTCTGAATTTCTCACACCCACATTGTATCACAAAGAGTTCATTATTAAGGGCTTTAATTTATAGATACTGCACACAATCTTTTTCCACAAGAAATCAGTAGACATTCAAGAGGGACCCAGGACAATCTTTTGGGAGGGCGATGCTTACAATTCTTCTAGAAGTTCATCCTGTAGGTATACTTACACAGGAGCACAGAGATTTAGGTATAGGTTGTTCATTAAAAGCATAAAAACGGGGACTTCCCTGGTGGCGCAGTGGTTAAGAATCCGCCTGCCAATGCAGGGGACACGGGTTCGATCCCTGATCTGGGAAGATCCCACATGCCGCAGAGCAACTAAGCCCGTGCACCACAACTACTGAGCCTGCACTCTAGAGGCCACGAGCCACAACTACTGAGCCCATGTGCCACAACTACTGAAGCCTACACGCCTAGAGCCCACGCTTCGCAACAAGAGAAGCCACCGCAAAGAGAAGCCTGTGCACCGCATTGAAGAGTAGCCCCTGCTCACCGCAACTAGAGAAAACCCGTGTGCAGCAATGAAGACCCAACGTAGCCAAAGATAAATAAAATTAAGAAAAAAAGCATAAAAAAGGTATTATTCTCCAGCTACACAGGGGCAGAATAAATGAATTATGGACTATCCATACAATAGGACATAGTTTAAAAGAATAAGTCAGTGTTATGGGCTGAACTGTGTCCCTGCCCCCGCCCCTCCAGTCATATGTTGGAAATCCTAACCCCCTGTATCTCCAAACATGACTTTATTTAGACAGATGGCCTTTAAAGAGGTAGTTAAGATTCAATAAGGTCACTGGGGTGGACCCTAATCCAATATGACTGGTGTCCTTGTAAGAAGAAGAGATTAGGACACAGAGACACACGGAAAGAAGACCATGTGAAGACATAGGGAGAAGACAGCCATCTACAAGTTAAGGAGAGAAGCCTCCTTAATCTCGGACTTCTAGCTCCCAGATCTGTGAGAAATTAAATTTCTGTTGTTTACACTACTTGGTCTGTGGTACTTGGGTTATGACAGCTCCAGCAAACGAAGACAGCCAGTATGCCCGGATATTTTATACGTACGCATATCTGTACGTGGGAAATATGTGTGTGGACACAAAGACCGCTAACATCGATCACCTGGGCCTAGATGAGTGGGCCTAGATGTGGGGAGGAAACTAAGACAGCCACGTCTCAGTCTCACTGTTTCGCTCTCCCGTCTGGGTTTTTACCATGTGCATGTATTACTCTCGTGATTAGAAAAAGAAAACGGACTATTTAAGAAAAGTAACTAAGTTTCAAGATAATGATACAGAAGTATTTGCAGTGTGGTATTGACGTGTGTGTTTTCTTTCTTTCTGAAGAAACTTTCCCTCCCCCAAATATACTGAAAGAGAAAAATTTCAAAGAGCCGTTCACACCCTCTATCTAACTTCCTTTGCAATAGCAACAGCATGAATAGCAAAGGCTTTTCTAAATAGAAGGTGCTTTGTCCTTGCCGGGGCAGAGTCCAAATGAAAGGATTAGCCAGCCTCTTGCTGCTACCTGGAGCTGGGCCTCCCCCTTAGTGTTAGTTTTCTTCTCCTGTCTAAGGTGCGTGCCCTCGTGCTCGCGTGCGTGTGCACACACACACTACCAAAACCACAGTAAATAAATACACACTCTCCTTGTCCTCCCACTGGCCTTGGGCTGACAGTTCTTCTAAGGACTGATGCCAGGCACGTGAGGAAGTGATCACAGAAGCGAAACATGAGCTAGGGCTGGTAGTAACTTCCGGGTTCTTTTGTTAAACTAAAAAGCACAATTCCTTTATTACCTAGAATTCCCTGCTGACAACACCACCAATTGGAAATAGCAAAGAATCAGGAAGAAAGCCAAAGAGACGTCATAGAATCAGCACAAACACATGCTCATGTATCTTGTGAGAGTTCCCCTCTTCCTCCCTCAGGTCTTTTTTTCACAGTTCCAACAGGCTTGCTTAAGTCCACTGGTGGGAAGAGTACAGGTCTGAGAACCAGAAGGCCTGGATTCTAACTCTGTGCAGCTCTGAGTCTTGGTTTTCCTCACTTGCACATTGAAGGAGCCTAGGCAGATGACAGAGGATAGGTAAACAGGTTTCATCTGACGCTCAACTCATTGGCAGTGGTGGTCCTGAGGTAGGTTTTAAGGCTGAATGTCTCAATCCACAGGGAAAATGCAAGGACCAATGAGCACCATGTGCATGGTGACACCCATGCTACAGTCTGTTCATCCCTGTGAGAGGTGATCTGATTGATCCCTACCATCCACAAGTTCTTAGATGTTGAAAAATGACCTGCAAGAGGCAAGCACACTGGGTTAAACCCAAAGCAAGAAGAGAGAGAGAAAAATCGATCAGAAAGAGAAGAATTAAAAAGTGGAGCAGTCAAAAGCTCTTCAAGCAGGCGCGGGTTCTATGAGCATCACCCCATTGCTTCCTGGGCTACATTCTGCGATGTTCAGCTCCCACGGCAGTGAGATAACTCACATTCATCATAATGACTCAGGCACCCCATTAACTCGGGTTCCCTTCGTTCCACTTAGGAAGGCAAACGAGTTGCATAGGACACTTCTGTCGCAAGAATCACCGCAAACACAGATCACATTTTTTTCAGTTCCAATGCTTTAGTTTGGGGGAATGTAAATCCCTCAGCAAAGTGGAAAACGTTCATTCATTCAGACTTATTCCTTGAGAGCTCTGGACAGCCTAGTTGGCTTTAGCACGTCAAAACTAAGTTGAAACTGCAAAAGGAAAGACTGCTTCAAATCTGACACGGACCTTCATTCAGTCCCTTTTCCTGACTTGGAAATGCAGGAGCCCTAGCAGAACTGAGGAAAGACCTAAGAGATTTTTTGTTAACTACAATAATTACAATATTGTCCCTTAATAAATGGTGAGGAGGCGGGGCAGCAGTAAGGAAGTTCCTAAAAAACTGAAGTTGTTGGGGGCTTCCCTGGTGGCGCAGTGGCTAAGAGTCCACCTGCCGATGCAGGGGACACGGGTTTGTGCCCCGGTCCGGGAGGATCCCACATGCAGCGGAGCGGCTGGGCCCGTGAGCCATGGCTGCTAAGCCTGCGCGTCCAGAGCCTGTGCTCCGCAACGGGAGAGGCTACAACGGTGAGAGGCCCGCGTACCGCAAAAAAAAAAAAAAAAAAAAAAAAAAAAAAAACTGAAGTTGTTGAAGCTGCTGGAAGCAGAACCCAGGTGTTCCTGTGCAAGCTGGGGGGGGGAGGGCGTTAATACCAAAGAAAGAGAAGAAAAACACACAAGACATAAAACCAGGTTCAGAATATTTTATTAAAGTGAACGGTGCTATCTTTTAATTTCCATTTCCACATCTCTTGGTAACACACAATACTACTCATGCCATGTCACAGCCCACTTTCCTTCCTTCTCCTTTGAGGTTTTAGGATTATCTATGAATCACCAGCGGTCAGCAGAGAGGTAAGGAACAATTGATTCTACTTTGATAGCAGTATTTATTTAAATTCTGGACTACACAACCAATATTTTGCACCTCATTCTCCTCACTAGATGCTCAGAAACAGCTTCCCACTGAGCTTATACAGATATTTTCCTCCACTACAGTCAGGAGGCAGAGGCAGTGGTAAATAGCAACTCTTGCCACCGTGGTGCCACGTGCTGCCCTTTACCGGTAGCTATACGAGAGAATGATGCGACTTGAAAGCTGGGAGAACAAGAACACACAATTCCTCTGCTCAATAAAGGCGTATCTTACTGCACAAGAAATACAGGTGGCAGGTAGTCGCTAATTCACAAAAGGATTGTGTTTTAGAAACCTCAACACATATTATACATGTGTTAGTAAGTTGGTTTGTTTGGAGCTTACAGTGGATTTCTCCCACACAAAAGAATATAGGGGAACCTAGTAAAGCTTACTTAATCCATAATAATATTAGCTAACACTTATTAATCCCTTGCTCTTTGCAAGGTACTACAACTTATCATGAGCTATTATATCAACCCCACCGGACAGAGCTGGTGAGTGGTAGAGCCAGGATTTGAATCTGTAGGCTCTTTGCCATTCTGCTCTATTCACTGCTGGCATATACAGAGGGTGCACTGGACAGACAACACTGGCCTGAAACCTTGGTTTCCTACAGAAGGGAAATTGGCTGTGTGGGAAGGAAGCAGCAAGTGAGGAAGCAGTTTTTCTCTCCTGCTCTCAGGGGTACAGTAAGCATTCAACAGGTATCTGAAGAAGGCATCTCCCTCTGTGTGCCCCTCCTCTCTCCTGGCAACCTCTGGCTGCAGTGGACCTGGATGCCCTCTATTAGCGCCCTGCCAGAGCAGCTCAACCACTCCCATTACCAAGTTCCCCCCTCTCTCACCCCCAAGCCCTAGCCCACTTTAAAAGCCCTACTACCCCTAATCCTATGGAAAATAACCAGGCCATTCATTCACTCAACTAATGGTTAGTATACTACATACCCAGTTGTGCAATGTTAATTCCTGAGAATGCAGCAATAAACAACAGACCTTGTTTCTACCCGTGAAATGACCCTATGGGGCATTCCCCCAAACCCTCTGCTTCAGCTCCTCTCTGAAGTACCTAGATAACAGCATCTAATGCACATTCCTGAGTTGCTTGGCAGATGTGAAAACCTCCACCAAATGAAAGACGTGAACTACCTGATGACCATGAGCACATAGCCCCCAGACCTACTGGTGCCTAAGGACTGGTAGTGTTAACCCCTGTGACACTGCCCTGTTACCTCACCATCAGCCAATCAGAGAACTGTGCACAAGCTGATCACATACCCTGTGACCCTCTTCCCTCATCTGGCCTTAAAAATGCTTTGCTGAAACCTTCGGGGAGTTCAGGGTTTTGGAGGGGGCACGAGCCACCCGTCTCCTTGCGTGGCCCTGCAACAAACCTTTCTCTGCTCCAAACTCCGATGTTAGGGTTTGTTTGTCCTCACTCTGTGTTGCGCACACGAACTTGCGTTAACATAACAAGTTGTTTAGAAGAAAGGAACCTGGATGCTCCTTTCTGTACTGGAAGGAGTACTGATCACTGACATAATGGTGCATTCATATCATTGAATCCAATGCACCCACTGAAATGATTATACAGGAAAAGTTACAGCCATGGAAAGATGTCCACACTGCATTAACTGAAAATAGATAATAACACAACAGTATAGAGCATGATAGCATTTGGGGTAAAATTATAACACGATACAGATCTGCAATAACAACAACAAAAAACAATCTAAAAGGATATACCAGTATGTCAATGGTAGTTAACAGAATTGTGGGATTATGAGTGACTACGCTTTTCTGTATTTTCTGAACTCTTTGTAACCAGCACATATCTTGTAATTAGAAAAACACTTCAAGTTTCTCTTTTGGAAGAAAACAAAACATTTCTCTTCTACCTTACAGGTAGTAAGCACTCAAGCATTTGCTAAACGAATCAGCCAGCGAGTAAATGAGATCTACTTCTGCTACGTGATTGGTAGAAAACAGCCAGAGTGAACTATCACTGTAACTGAGGCATAAAACTAGAAAATTCTACTGTGCTGTTTTGTTTGTTTTCTTTTTTGTGGTACGCAGGCCTCTCACTGTTGTGGCCTCTCCCATTGCGGAGCACAGGCTCCGGACGCGCAGGCTCAGCGGCTATGGCTCACGGGCCCAGCCGTTCCGCGGCATGTGGGATCTTGCCGGACCGGGGCACGAACCCGTGTGCCCTGCATCGGCAGGCAAACTCTCAACCACGGTGCCACCAGGGAAGCCCTGTGCTGTATTTTTAAGTATGGTTAAGACGGTGAATTTTGTTTTTACCTCAATTTAAAAATTTTTTAACCCTTATAAAGTTTTTTTGAGTTTAATTGCTATAAATAAACCTCTACTTGGTAGAATTTGAAGCAAATGAAAATGAAATAGGAAAAATTAAATGGCTACCTAAGAGTGCAAGTTGAACAAGAAGCTGTGTATTTGCCTGGCCCAGAAATTGGCTCTTGTGTTTCCTTCATTTCAGGTTCTTAAGTTTTTCCCTTTTGAGTTCAGAGAATCACTTAAAGCTCCAAGATTTTCACAATCTTTTCCATAACTGTCACGACACGATTCTGGAGGGTTGTCGGAAAGGAGTTTGGGACAGGAGGTTTCTCACACAGGTTTCAACATTCTAGAACGTGCTGGTTTCAACAGCATTTCCATGAAAAGCATTGTCAAGGGTCAGTGTCCTTCCTTCATGAGCACTGAGTACCCACAGCCACTGGGACCGAATCTGAAACAGGCAAAGGACAGGTCATCAACACCCACCAAGCCAGCACTGGCTTTTGGGTCACAACGAATCTGGACACAACCGTTCCCCTTGTTGGGAGTCTCTTTCTCACGAGGTTAGGGTTACTTACAGAATGCTGATTGAGTTCTCTGTTCTCAGACAGCAGTTGGATTCTTTGAGTCATTCCCTCACACCACCCTCCGCTTATGCATCTTCTAAAAAATACCACACTCGATATACTTTAGTAAGTTGGTGGAGAGAACCTATAAGGTTTAAGGTTAAAAGGTAAACTAACTGTTTTCTGTTGAACTGCCAGAAAGCAGAAACACTCGTGGGAGACAGATCATTTAGAGCAAAGTTTGTCAAACTCTTTGGGGCACCATTGGGAGCCCCATAATTCTTTGGGGGGGGGTTGCTGTCCTGTGCACTGTGGCACGTTTAGCAGCATCCTTGGCCTCTCCCCACTACATGCCAGAAGCAACCCCCCCTCTTCTCCCTCACAAGTGGAGACGATCAGAAATGTCTCAGACAAATGCCCTCCCCCGTTCTCGATGGAGCCAGGCTGTCTGGGTTCACACCCAAGCTCCTGTCTGGGTTCACACCCAAGCTCCAATGCAGCCTGGTTAAGCGGCCTTGGGCCAATTCTTCACCTCTCCAGGTTTCAATTATCTCATTGTTAAATGGGAATAAAAATACCTACTTCACAGGGTTGTTGTGAGGATTAAATGAGTCAGTTCAGGAAAAGCTCTCAGCGCAGAGCCTAATACAGGGTATCCATCCACTTTCCCAAGAAAGCCACCTGTACTTATCATCTACATCATCAATAGTCATGTCCCTCCTCCCCAGAGAGGCCCCCCTCCTCAGTCCATCAGGTAGATATGGAAAGAGGTAAAGATGGGAGGGGGATGGGATCAAATCATTACTACCTCACTTATAACAATGCTTTCATTTTTCTGCCCTAATGTGAATGATAAATGCATCTGTTGAAGGAAAATACTTTCAGAAATAAAACTTCTGAGATCTAAACCCAGGAAAGCATCCTAGCAACTTGGGGAAAAGTTGTCATGTGTGTGGAAGCACTTCCCACGTGCCCTCTTTATTTCCACTGAGGAACAAGCAAGGCAATCAGAACATTCATTTGCACCCACTGAAGCCACAAATACCTGCCGCAGAACAGTTCTGAGAAAGATGAGTTAAGCAAGTTCCAGAAAAAAAATGCTGTAGGAAAACAAAACCTTGAAATTCAAAATGGAAAAGTGTAGGACAATGGGAAGAAAAGTGCTCATTAGGTTTAAACCATTTTTAAAAGTCAGTTTTAAGGCTTCTCATCAAAATGAGAGAGGGGGGCAAAATCCTGCTTGTTCCACTTCATAATAGCTTATCAACAAACAGTTAATGAAACACAAAGCCCAAAATGTGCCTGATTGTGTCCTGGAGATTACGCCGCAATGAAGAAATGTGCCAAGCCCTTTCTAAGAGGTCCTTTACGCCAGCCCAATCCCCAGACGCCGCCAATCCTGGTGATGGAGGCCACAGAGCCAACTAGATCCAAGTGTGCTCTGGGAAGGAGAACAGAAATGGGCTCATTTCACAGACAGTTCCAGCAGGCATGACCTCAGAGCTCAGGTGGGCCAGCAGTTTCAAGGGGTTAGCAGTGCACTCCTTTCCCTACCAAGTGAAATCCCATGTGCAACTCCAATGTATAAAACATATGGGTGCACTAAAACACTACAAATGTTCTTATATATACATGCAACACATATTTATCAAATGCTGACTAGTGACCAGGCACTGTTCTAGGAGCTAGGAGTACAGTCGCTGCCCTCATGAAGCTTACATTCTAGTCGATTTATATCAAACACGGCATCCCCCAAATTCCACCCAAACTGGGACATGTCGCAGCACCTAGGTTGAAAACCTCTGATCCAGTCCAGTCCCCTTATTTTCCTGATATGAAATCGGAGGCCCAGAAAGGTTAGGTTATTTGACTGAAGGACAAATCTAGTGGTGGGCATCAGTGGACCAGCAAAAAACACAGCATTTGAGACAATTCAGCAGTCTGGAGGCAGGACGAGCTAAAAACTCAGCCCGTGGGTCCCACACTTCTGCATCCATAGCGCAATCAACTCACAGACACGCAAACCCACTAAAACGTGGCACCATAAGTAGTTTAAACAACGCTCTGTCGACTCTAGCAAGAAGGCAGTAAGTGTCTAAGTGTCTAGTACAGTTTGAAAGGTTTCCATCACAACACAGTTAAAGTGATGGCTCACGATGAGTCAGCCCTGGGGTGGCCACAAAACTGAGCTCTCTGGAAGCTACGGGCTATGGCTGCTAAGTGCCCAAGCCCCTGAGGCGCCTCCCTCCCTACTTCTGAGAAGCAGGCAAGTCCCTCCCCGCATCCCTCACACAACCGCAGGGTCAACTGCTGGTCGCTCTCCCTCCCCGCCGCCGTAGGAAGAGGCCACTGCTCAAGACACCTCCGACCCCTGACAAGTGACAAGCTGGCTATCTCTGAAGGTGAGACTAGCTGCAGTGGTTCTGTGCAAGGACAGACTCACACACGCCTCCTGCCCTAGATTTTCCAGCAGTCAGGACTTCATATAATCCTATTCTTTAGGATTCCCAGAATGCCTGATAGAAGGTGACGTTTTAAACCTGTTTTCACATAAACGAATAGAAAAACTGGAAAAGAGAGACGCCAGACAAAGGCCTCTGGCTTGGAACACCGGTTCCCGTGCGGTGCCAGCCCTCAGGGGCGGGGAAGGGAGAGAGAAAGGGCCGCAGTGGCTCTCACGGGGACCCTCCTACAGGGACGCCCTCACCCGTCTCTCCACATGAAAGCCTGGTGGCCACATGAAAGGTCCTGGTCCCGCAGCCTTTTCTCAGAGCTGGAGTAACAGCTGCACTGTTTTCCTACAGCTGAGAAAACACCTTCTCACAGTTGAGATTGCCGTTCCTCAGTCCCTCAAAGATTCAGGAAGCCTTCTTCCCAGCCCCCCTCTCCTTCCATCCCCGAAGTTTACCTCCTCCCTCATACTTGTAGCTTGAAGAGGAAGGAATGAATAGGTGTGTACCCTTCCCCCAGGCAAATATCCACAGTTAACTGCCTTTTTTGGTTGAAGAGCTGCCCAGGGGCCCAGTGGATCTTATCAGCAACCCGCCTACCCTCTTCTGAACCTGGGTCTCGTGACAAGGCCAGCTGGCACCAAACCCTAGGTGTCAGGGTTTGTGAGGTTGCTTTTATTCAGCGACAGGCAGCTTTCATCACACCGGCCGGCAGAGAACTCTCACACATGTGCAACTCCCCCCTGCGACCGCGCCCCCATCCTGAGAAGCTTCCTGTTAATGTTCTTAAAATACCTCTGCAAAAGGAACCGAGGCCACACACGAAGGAGTGCATGAATCATATTTTTTTCTATCAAAATATCAACAGAAATGAAAATATTCTTATATAGCCCCCCCCCGCCGCCGCAACCTTCACCTTCATATTTTTAATCCATCAGAGCACTGGCTATGCCAGCAAGGAGGGCAGAGGGGAGTCTAAGGGATGTTCTCCCAGGGGCATTCTTTTCAATGACAGAAGTCACTTCCCAAGTTGGGAGTGGTGTTCCCTCTGCCACTTAAAACTACAAAGATAGAGCCCTTCTACCGGCCCTACACTGTGGAAGAACAGTACCCCGGCATCAAAACCAAATGCCACGGATCAAAAAGCCAGGCTGACACACATACTCAATGAACTGTTATCGGGCTGCAAGGTAAATAGGCCCAAGGGGTAGGCGGTTCAGGAAATGGACCTGAATTACTGTGATTTGTTCAGTCACACCCGGTGTTTCTCAAGCCAGCTGGGTGGAGTGGATAGGGGGTAGACAGATTAGAGGGTTCCCTGCAGGAGTCTGGTCTGTCTCGCCCCTCCTTCCTTCCCCCAGGGAAATCCAAGGGCCAAGGGGCCCAAGTGGGGCAAATGCCAGGTTGGGGCCAGGGCAGGACTGACGGAGGGTGCCTCACAGAGAGAGAGGGAATCAGCCAGCACAAGGCCCGAGCGCCTGCACAGGAAGCTGGGGCGATGGGGGCAGCAATGAAGTCGAAGTCGCGAAGAAACCTTCCTGGCCCCTGACTTGGTGGTGGCAGGAGGGGGAGGCCCAGGAAGCCAAGAGCTGCTGGAGTGACAAGAGCGCATCTGGTGGGGATGTGGTGAGAGCACAGGGCTATGGACAAGAGCCTGGATGAGGGGATGGACAGAGGAAGTGCAGGAAGGCCCCCAAACAGACGGGCCCAGAGTAGACTAAGGCACAGACTGCTTCACAGCAAGAGCAGAGAGCGCTCGGCAAATTCTGAGGTGCCCGAGCTCGAGGTGCCAAGTGTGGCTCCTGGGCCAGCAGTGTGGGCATCGCTGGGAGCCCGTCAGGTCCCAGCCCCCAACTACCACTCAGAACTGGAACCTGCACTTATTCAATAATAAGCTCCCAGGTGATCTGTGGCTCCTTCAATGCTGTACCCAAGCTCAGGGAACTAGGGTGAGGGCTTTGCTTCTGCAGCGGCAGGGCCTCCTCTTCCACGGATCTGGAACAAGCCAATGGCAGGTGCGGGTGTGTGTTTAAGGAAGACATTTCACACCCCTCACAGGAAGCTCCCGAGCTCTCCACTCAGGAGGACTCTTCAGGGATGGCAAATAGGGAACGCACGTTTCCAGGGGGATCAAACACTGCTTCAATATGACAAGATAAGGGGATTCCGACAGACACGTATGCGGTCCCTGAAAAAGATGTCGTTAAATAATTTAATATGGGAAAATGCTCATGGACACATCCCTGGGAAAAGACAGAGTAAACACACTAAAATATTAACCAGAGCTGTGATTTTTAAATCATCTTTGTGTTCTTTACCTTGTCCTGATTTTTCCAGGTTTTCAACATTAGGATGAATTTCATAACAAGTTCTTTTAATTAAAAGAAAATTATGCAAAATTTTACTCAGTGAAGAATAAAAGAGTAGAAGTCTTCCGACCCAGAAAAAAGTACAAAGCCCATTTAATTTGCTACCTTCCACATATGCTATGACTTGCTATCTAGCTGTCTATTTTATTTATAAAATTCATTCTAGGAATTCCCTGGCAGTCCAATGGTTAGGCCTCCGCGCTTCCACTGCAGGGGGCACAGGTTTGGTCCCTGGTCGGGAAACTAAAATCCCGCACGCCGCGCAGTATGGTGAGAAAAAAAGCAAAAAAAAAGAAAAATTCATTCTCTTGGGGTACATTAAAAAAACAAGACAACCTTGGCAAAATCAAAGAATATCAGAAGGGAAGAAATACCGTAAGCAGTTCATGCAGCTCAATATCAAAAAAACAAACAACCCAATCCAAAAGTGAGCAGAAGACCTAAACAAACATTTCTCCAAAGAAGACATACAGATTGCCAACAGACACATGAAAGAATGCTCAACATCACTAATTATTAGAGAAATGCAAATCAAAACTAAATGAGGGAAAAAAAAAAAAAACACTAAATGAGGGGGCCTCCCTGGTGGCGCAGTGGTTGAGAATCTGCCTGCCAATGCAGGGGACACGACACCAGTCAGAATGGCCATCATCAAAAAATCTAGAAACAATAAATGCTGGAGAGGGTGTGGAGAAAAGGGAACCCTCCTGCACTGCTGCTGGGAATGTAAATTGATACAGCCACTATGGAGAACAGTATGGAGGTTCCTTAAAAAACTAAAAATAGAATTACCATATGACCCAGCAATCCCACCACTGGGCATATACCCTGAGAAAACTATAATTCAAAAAGAGTCATGTACCACAATGTTCACTGCAGCTCTATTTACAATAGCCAGGACATGGAAGCAACCTAAGTGTCCATCGACAGGTGAAAGGATAAAGAAGATGTGGCACATATATACAATGGAATATTACTCAGCCATAAAAAGAAACGAAATTGAATTATTTGTAGTGAGGTGGATTGACCTAGAGACTGTCATACAGAATGAAGTCAGAAAGAGAAAAATAAATACCGTATGCTAACACGTATATATGGAATCTAAAAAAAAAAAAAATGTTCTGAAGAACCTAGGGGCAGGACAGGAATAAAGACACAGATGTAGAGAATGGACTTGAGGACGGGGGAAGGGGATGGGTAAGCTGGGACGAAGTGAGAGAGTGGCATGGTCTTATATACACTACCAAATATAAAACAGATAGCTAGTGGGAAGCAGCTGCATAGCACAGGGAGATCAGCTCGGTGCTTTGTGACCACTTAGAGGGGTGGGACAGGGAAGGTGGGAGGGAGACGCAAGAAGGAGGAGATACGGGGATATATGTATATGTATAGCTGATTCACTTTGTTATGTTATAAAGCAGAAACTAATACACCATTGCAAAGCAATTATACTCTAATAAAGGTGTTAAAAAAATGACATAAAATTCAAAAAAAACAATCCAAAGAATTATATGCTGTTCTGCCATCAAAACACCGAAAATTAAAACTGGGAATGTCTTAAAAAAAAAAAGACTGGGAGTGTCTTAAGCAACCAGGGAGATCTTTCTACCCAGTACTCATTATAAATAATAGTTACCTACCATTTCTTAAACACTTCCTCTGTATCAAGGTACTACACTAAGGTGTTTTCAAGACATTCTTTGATTTAATCTTTTTTTTGGCCGCAAGGCATGCGGGATCTTAGTTCCCTAACCAGGGATTGAACCCGTGCCCCCTGCAGTGGAAGTGGAGTCCTAACCACTGCACCGCCAGGGAATTCCCTGATTTAATCTTCAGAAGAGCCCTATGATTTAAGTATCACAATCCCCATTTTACAGATAAGGAAACCTCAATCTCTGATTGCAAAGCCCATCAGGATTTCGAAAACTGTTGTTACATTACCACATCCCCAGGAGACCTGGAGTACACCGTTTTAAAGCCTCCTCCACCTGCCCCCATACAGAAACATAAAATCAAGAAAGATCCAAAAGCACCTAAATGCACACAAGACCTGAGGCAGTCCGAAGGGCCCATTAGATATGCATCGTCCTCACTGGCCCTCACTCAGCACCATTCCAAAGGCTTGCTGTAGTATAATACAGCCAAGGCCTTCAGCATCAAGTATCATTCTGAAAGATATTTGGCAGTGTTTATTCTTCTTATAAGTTGTGGTAGCAGTAGTAATAATAATTTTTTTAATAATAGAAAATTGTATTGTGTATTCTCTAGGTGCCAGGTAGGGCCCTAAATTCCTAACATAGTTTCATTTCATCCTCACAATCCTGTGAGGCAGATAATGATTTACCAGTTTTTCACTGGTATTTTTGCCATCTTTTCACAAATGAGAAAGTATTACTTAACTTTTTGGCATGAAAATGTACCACTTTTAGAATCAGAGAAAAAATTTATAAGTTATGCTGACTTTGAAAGAGTGATGTGAAGACAAAAGAAGAAGCAGAGGAAAGGAGAAAAGAGAGAAAAAGGAAAAAAGAATGTCGATTCCATTTTTTTCACAAACGAGAAAACTGATGTGGACAGAAGTGAGGCAACTTTCCTAAGGTCCTGAGATGTGGACTCAGTCAGCCAGGTCCTAACACTCAAACCCAAACCTTTATGCTGCCATCTCTAGGATGGAGCAGCCACCAAGAGCTACTGACATACACTCAGGATAAAATTACAGTCTACAGAGAGGGATGATGTTTAAAAGTTTCTAGCAATTATTTTGGACTCTAGCTTTAAAAACAGACACTAAGCATAAAACAGAGTGAAACTGAGTTTGGCACTTTGCAGCAAGCCTAAAATCTGAACTACAATCCAAATCTCCTTTTATCATTCGCCTTCTTCTTTCAACTATTACGTTAAGGAAAAAAAATTCAGGTTGCCTACATTCTCAATCATTATGATACGGCACAAAATGTCCATTTCTAAACTGTCCCATGATTCACATTTTTCCCATTGCTAACATGAGAACACCTCCCACGCTTTCTAATAGAAATGAAAAGATCATTCTGAACTCTTCCAAACGAATTATACAACAACAAGATACTTAAGCAAAAGACAGAAAACAAAAATTACACTTAGGCTTAAAGTAAATTTCATGGTAAGTTCAGAAGACTCCCTTTCCCTCAAAACATCACATAGAAACTTCTTTTTTTAATTTAACTTCTTGGGATCATCTCTTCAGAGACTGCATAAAACAAAATAGTTTTTCAACCAACCTCTGAAGTTATCAAATAACTGAAAAGTGATCAATATGAACAAACAAGAATTTGAAGTCACCTACATTAAACATTCACAGTTTAAGACAACACTAGGCAAGAGTAAAAGTAAACAAACAACAGAAACTTGCTCCTTTGTAGGTAGGAATCCCTTGGCCAGTGGAGCAATGCAAACAGACTTGTTCCCCCGTATCAAGGCGATAATGATGACATCTTTAAGGAGGACATGAGATCAGCCATGTAAAGTGCTCAGCCCACGTGCCTGGCACATAGTAAGTGTTCAACATTAGCTTGTATTAAATGCTCATCCCATCAATACAAGGTTACTTATCAGCTCTGCACCTCAATCACCTCATCTACAAAACAGAGGTAACAGTAGTTCCAACATCATAGGATTGTTAGGACAGAAAATGTAGTAAAGCACTTAGAACAACAATGTTAGTTACCAATATTATTCTTAGCGCCCTCAAAAAAGAAGCTGAGAGGCTTACAGGGCGGGGGGGGGTCTGAACCCAGTAGCTCCAAAGTAGCTAGCATCTCATTTCCTCAAACGCAAAGCTGGAGCTGACGCTTAGGGAGATTTACCCGGCTGCCAGCTCTCTTCCCACGGCACAAGGAACAAGGGGACAAGGAACCTGTGGAAGCTTGTTCCCAAAGGACAAGGAACCTACGGGCTCCCTTCTTCCTGGCAGTTCCACCTGCTCCAGCAATGTGCAGCTTCAGCATCCTCAGCCCCATCACCCAAACCTCACATCTAACCAAAAAGTTATTCCCCTTTGCATTTCTGTTTGCCGACTTTTTCCAAAAGGATTTTGTTGGGGGGTGGGAGGGGGGTGTTTTGTAACTATGTAAACAAACAACAACAACAAAGGCAACTGCTCCCATTTCTGCAGCACTCACTCCCAAATGCTAGGATGGACTCTTACGTGTGGATAGTTTCTTCCAACCTGTGAGATACTTACTTTTGTTATTATCCCCACCGCGGCAATGAGAAACTTGGGCTCAAGAAGATAAGTTGCCCAAGGTCACAGCTCATTAAGGGTGAGGACAGGGCCCAAACCCAGGTGTGATTTAAAGTCAGCATTCTTAACTGCCCCACCAAACTAAATGTGGAAAAGAAGAAAGGAAAGAGGGATTAGCACCTTCGAAAAACAATAACTGCTTTGGAAAATCCAATCAAAATTCATTTTCTAATGAAGTTATTGCTTAATAAATGAAAATATTACATAAAGAGCTGGCTAGTGCTGCAGACAGCAAGGAAGCGTACTTTAGCCCTAACAACTCCATGACTCAGAAGCACAGTTTAACAGTGATATAGGGACGACTCCAGTTTCCACTGACACCGTATCTATACTTTGTGATTTGTATAAACAAAACCATCTTTCATGCCTCCCAACATCTACCACAGCCCTGTGAAACCTACAGTTAGAAATCTGAAAATATTTAATCTCATGACCACACGAAGAAATGAGCCAACCATCTAAGACTGACTGGTCACCAGTCCCCAAACTGCAACCTCCAGCTCACTGACCAACAGTCCCACTGTGTCTAAATCCCAGATGGATAATTCCTCCAATGTAGGATCAATTTTTAAAAATTAATAGAATTGAGAGCCCAGAAATAAACACTAACATTTATGGTCAATTAATTTCTGACAAGTGGGCCAAGTTAATGCACTGGAGGAAAAAAACAGTATTTTCAATAAACAGTGCTAGAGCTATTGATAGATACCCAAATGCAAAAGAATAAAGCTGGACCCATTCCTTATACCATACACAAAGATTAACTCAAAAAATGGACCAAAGAGCTAAACGTATGAGCTAAAACTATGAAACTCTTAGAAGAAAACACAGGACTAAATCTCCATGACCTTGGGTTGGACAAAGCACTTTTTAGACACAAGATACAGCACAAGCCAGGAAAGAAAAAACTGATACATTGGACTACATCAAAATTTTTTAAATTTTATGTTGCAAATGAGGCCATCAAGAAAATGAAAAGATAACTCACAGAATGAGAAAACACTTGCAAATCACATATCTTACAGAGCTGGTATCTAGAATATAAAAAGAACTCTTAATATTCAATTTTGAAAAAACCCAACTTAGAAATGAGCAAAGGATCTGAACAGACATTTCTCCAAAGAAGCTATGAATAGACAATAAGCACCTGAAAAGATGCTCAACATCATTAGTTATTAGGAAAATGCAAATCAAAACCAAAATGAGATACTTCACAAACTAGGGTGGATATAATTTTAAAAAAAGAAAAAAACAGACAATAATAAGCATTGGTGAGGATATGGATAAATTAGAACCCACATACACTGCTGGTAGGAATATAAGATGCAGCAGCCTCTTTGGAAAATGATTTATTTAAAACAGCCATAAAATGGAAACAACCTAAACAACCATCAACTGAAAAATGGATGAGTTAAATGTGGTATACGGCATAAAAAGGAATGAAGTACTGACACATACTACAACATGGATGAACCTTGAAAACATGCTAGGTGAAAGAAGTCAGTCATGAAAGCCACATATTGTACAATTCCATTCACATGCAATGTTCAGAACAGGCAAATCCATAGAGTCAGAAAGTAAATTAACAGTTGTCAGGGATCTGAGGAAGTTTGGGGAGAAACTGGGAACAACTGCTAATGGTCACAGAGGTGATAAAAATGTCCTAATATTAGACTGTAGTGATGGTTGTACAACTTTGTGAATATACTAAAAACCACTGAATTTTTACACTTTAAATGGATGAGCTAGGGACCTCCCTGGTGGTCCAGTGGTTAAGACTCTGGGCTCCCAATGAAGGGGGCCCGGGTTCAATCCCTTGTCAGGGAACTAGATCCCACATGCCACAACTAAGAGTCAGCACCCCACAACTAAAAGATCCTGCACACCACAACTAAGACCCAGTGCAGCCAAATAAATAGATACATAAATATTTTAAAAAATAAATAAATGGATGAGCTATATGGTATGTGAACTATATCTCAAAACTAACTTTTAAAATTTTATAAAGAATTTCTTTAATTAAAAAAACCTAATATAGTCATTTTTATAAGACAAATAAGGAAGTATCCAAAAAAAGAAAAAAGAGGAAACCTAAAATAATAATTTTAAAAGGCTGGACATTTCTGCTCAAGAGAGAAGTAATAAACGCTTGGGCATTGCTCCAACTCACTTTAAGGATAAGAATAAAACTATGAGGTTTTTTTGAACACCTGTTAATTTAAACAGGAATAAAGTGTCCCCAAGGGCAAATTCCCAGCACTTTGGAGCTGAAATTGTTCCATGTGATTCTTAAATTATTGGTCAGCTATAAAATGCTTTGTAAAGTTTACATTAAGTATTTCACGGATCTTTCAACATTGAGTTTTCTTAAGAGACTGCACATTGGAAATGGCTGATTCTCAGTACTGGAGGCTCCCATTCCTCTAACAATTTTCTTGTATCAAAAACAGCCCTTTCAATACTTCCTAGTAACCCACAGCCGGCAGCAGCACCCCGACAAAGACTGATCTGACAGCTTAACTATAATCTTGGCACCCACTTTTGTGGGTGGCACACTTTTTTTTTTCTAGTTCTATTCACTTCAGTACACTTTAGTCAAGAAAAGCCTGTATTTACATATGTAACTTGTGGGTAATGCAGATAATAATAAATCATACCACACACCCTTATCAGCGGCGCAACCAAGCTGATAATCTCAGTTTCCTGTCTCTCTGGACTCAGGCTTCTTGTCACCAGAATTGGCTCTTAATTATTCAACTGTACTGTCTGTGGACTACCCACAAAAAAAAGCTCACAAAATGCATACCGGAAATATATCTAAATGAACTCTCTCACCTTAAAGCATGCTTTTCCTTCTCCTATCAAACACATAACTTTATCTAACTAGCTTAGCTTAAGCACTCAATCTTAATATGACACTTCTGAGCAACACTGAAAGTAAACTACATCCAAAATACAACCTGCTGTCTGTATGTCAAGTTTTGAATGCATGTTATATAAGTCAAGGTGGTGCTGTGGTAGAATCATCTACCTTGCTTATCTGTGCCCTTTTTCATTTCCGTATGTACCACTGGAAGTAGGATTCAGCCCATTTTGCAGTTCTAAACTCCATGGAAAAATTATCAAGGCCAAACCACCAAGTGGTTCTTATCTGGGCAGCACCATCCTCCCTCTTTGGGCTTGTGGGTTGTTGCTTATAAAGGTGGAGACTGTTTTCACAAAGACTAGTGAGTGCTACTGATATCTAACTGGCTTAGCTTAGGCACTAAATCTTAATGTTATCAAGCATACTAAATACCAGCTCAGGACTCCCTCAAGAGAAAGAACTGCTTCACCCAAAATTCCAACAGCACTGCCCCGGGGACCCACTAGTTAAAGATCGTTCCTCCCAAAAGCCACAACTCACTTGATTAGTTATAGCTTTTTCTTTAACTCTTCTAATAAAAGCCCTATAGAATAGATACTTTTTTTTGATCAGGAGCTCCCTCCCTACTTTCTCTTAGTACCTCAAGCATTTTTATTACTCTCAGAGTCTTAGAAAGATCGGGAAGGGGGAATGGAAGGACAGTGCTGAGTGGAGGAGAAGAGGGGCATCTCTCTAAAATCTGGGAATTTGGTCAGGTCAGACTCACAATGAAGGGGAAATGGCATAAGTATCAGCCTCTTCCAGCGCTCTGTGCCCTGCTTTCTTTCTGCCATGTCACAGCAGGAAAATGAAGTCAGAGACTCAGCTCTGCTGCACCTCTAGCTTCCAAGAAAATACAATCCCATGACAACCCTCATCCCTCTCCTCCCCCCATCATAAGGAAATAATTTACTGCTTCATGCTTTTCAAAGCCTGCAGCCAGAAGCCACTGCTGGGTATAACAATTTGCATAGAGCGCCTCATTGGTTAACCAGCTCAATCTAAATGGCCTAATACCCCTTACTCAGCAACCTGCAACTTTCACAAACTACACGGCTTGGTAAGAAATAAAAAAGCACATTCTAAAAAACTGCTTTCTGCTAAAGCCCATGATCCACAGATGAAGCAGAACTTCCTGGAAAAAAGAAATTCAAACAGCTGCTTGGGAGTTTAAGAGAAGAGAGAGGACAAAAGGTTTAAACTGATTTGACTGCAGCAAAATACAGTGGAAAAAAACCAATGTGAGATTTCAACCATAAGATTATGTTTAAAATCTGCAGCCATGAGCTCTCTGTTGAACTGCAGATGTCTTCAGAAAAAGCCCAACACTCACCCATTCTCCCTCTTGTCATTTACCAAATGTCCACTGTGTACAGGCCACGGGGGCACACCAAAGGCCGGGGTAGCAGGCCAGGGTGGCAGTCCCTGCTGCACGCTGATTAGCTGTGTGAATCTGGAAGAGGGCCTGAGCTCTGCAGGCCTGTCTCTTCAATAACATGAGAGGGTGGACATGCCACTCCCTTAAGGATTCATCTAGCTCCAGAAGATGACGGTGTAACTAACCAGATTCTCACAGTCCATCAGGTACCTGAGAATGGTAACCCACCAAAGGAGTGACAGGCATCACTCACATCAGAAATCTCATGGTCAGCAGTGAGACTTTCTCTGGCTTGCTGCCAACCAAAAACTGCCCATGATGGTTCTAATTTCAAACTGCCCGACCATTATCCTTAAAAACTATTTAGGAGTGCTAGAAGTTCCAATAATTTGGCTTCCGACTGAAACTTCTCATACCCAGAGGTACAATTCCCCTCTGTCAGCATGTCCCAATTTTCAGTTTACGGTTTGGGTAGACAGTGAGGATTTTCGTAACCAGGAGAGCTGCGTCAACCCAACTGTGGTCCTCTATTCCCCAGGAGCCACAGCCCATTCCCACCTTCAATGCTGCCTCTTCTATACAAAACCACTGCAACTCTCTCCAAGTTCCGGGACAGCAAGTCATTTCAGCCTGGGGAGGCTGGCAGGAAGAGGAACTCAACCAGAGCTCCCCAAAATGAAGTAGAGCTGTTTCCAAAGATAGGAAGAGTTCCTATCTCTGAAGTTGTTCACTTACTATAGTACAAGAAATCTGAGCACAACTGGGTGGGAGGAGCAGAAGACCCTTCCAGCCACTTCCAGTACCAACTTTCTGGGAGTTGGTCCAAAGAGAAGCAGCGGGCCCAGCTCCTCCCTCACGCAGCTAACAGGCATACGAATTGGTCAGCCTTTCTGAAGGTTTGCAACGTCCAGGGCTTCTGACATATGCATTTTATAGTTGGTTCTGCTATACTTGCTCTGAAAATACAAATTTGTTCCAACAGGATTGATATGGAAGGAGTTCAGAGCATCTCACCCCAGGATATGCCACTTTGGCATATTGATTATTTTGAGTTAAGGCACCTGAGAAACAGGTGCAAGAAGCAGGTGCAAGAAGGGCACTCTGGGGGCTTCCCCAGTGGCACAGTGGTAGAGTCCGCCTGCCGATGCAGGGGACACGGGTTCGTGCCCTGGTCCGGGAAGATCCCACATGCCGCAGAGCGGCTGGGCCCGTGAGCCATGGCCGCTGAGCCTGCACGTCCGGAGCCTGTGCTCCGCAACGGGAGAGGCCACAATAGTGAGAGGCCCGCGTACCGCAAAAAATAAAAAAAATAAAAAAATAAAATAAAATAAAAGAAGGGCACTCTGACCTTCATGTTTCTTCCTGAAAGCAGAAGATGACATTCCCACGTGAGAGGTGCCCTCCCTGTACCAGAAGGAAGACATTCTTAACAAGGACAAGAAGTTGAGATGGAGAGAATTCTACACAAAGAGACCTTATTAAAATAATTTTTATCTTCCTTTCACCTCCCCACATAATTTAGTCATTTTTCCACAACTGCCTCTCTTTGTTCAATCTAATATAAAAGTAGGTTTCACTATTTCTTGGTTCTTCATTTCCTTATGAGGGCTCCCAGATCAAATAAAACTTGTGTTAAATGAATGTGTATGTTTTTCTCCTGTTAATCTTCGTCAGTTTAATTTTCAGATCCAGCCAGAGACCCTAAAAGGGTCAAGAAAAACTTTTTCCTCCCCTACCATGTTAGGGGACAATAAGGGCCAAACAGGACGAGCAGTTTTGTCTGTGAGAAACATATACTGAAGGCAGAACACTGTGCCCAGCTGAACTGAGCTACATAGAACATATGAAACACACACTCCTCCACTCCACCTGCATTATGAGTCACTCAAAAGCACATCTGGTGTTAACAACTTTCCATCCAATTTCAGATAACCCTCCATCCACCACTTCACAACAACTCACAGCTGCAACTTTTCCGACACCTGCTTCCACAAGCAAATTTCAGGTCTTTTTCAAGGTCAAGTGCCAAATTTTCATAGTATTACATATCTCTTAACCATTTAACATCTGTAGAACTGTAATATCATTTTTACCAGGTTCCCTTTTGTGTGTGTGTGTGTGTGTGTGTGTGTGTGTGTGTGTGTGCGCGCGCGTCACTGACAAAACTTTCAATGCTGTGCTCCCACCCCATTTTCCCCACAAGGCCTGTGGTTTTTGCTGTTCCATTTTGCATAGTGTGATTTTTAGGAATGCATATTCATGTTGTGTTACAGAAGGACTATTTCCAGAGCTCTAACCTAAAGGGGCATGGGACTAAAGAAAGATTACATAAGAGTTACTTAAGTTTTTTCTTTTTTTTTAATGTACTAAACATTTAATAAAGGGTAAACAGTGAAATAAATGTCCACGTGATCAATTAAATGTGATACTGCCATTAAAATGTTCTCATTCTTGCGATATGTGGAAATGTCCATAATGTTGTGTGAAAGTAGCTAGGATATAAAACAGTACATAAAGCATGATCTAATATTCATTTATTTATTTATTCATTCATTCATTCTGCATGGCTTGTGGGATTTTTAGTTCCCTGACCAAGGACTGAACCCAGGCCATCAGCAGTGAGAGTACGGAGTCCTAACCACTGGACTGACAGAGAATTCCAAGTCTAACAAGGGTTTGTTCTCTCTAGGATTATAAATGATATTCATTTTCTTCTTTATACTTTTCTGCATTTCCCAAATTTTCTATGATAACTATATATTATTTTTATAAAGCAGAAAGTACTGTTTGTTACTTATCATTTGCTAAAAAGAGTCTAGTAAACTGACCCACTCTTATCCTTTCTTCAAGATGCTATAATACATACTATAATCTTTACAAAATTTTAAGGAATAAAAAGGTAATAAAGAAGATAGAATACTGAAAAACATTTAATTAATGCCCATCCTACCCCTCCTCCCAAAAAAAGGTAAGAAAGAACAAAGAACAGACGAGGAAATGGAAATGACCAACAATATATAGCCTGAAGTTCAAGCATGAATAATTACATTAAATGTAAATGATCTAAACATCCAATTAAAAGGCAGAGACTGTCAGAAGGGATCAAAAAGCAAGTCCCAACTACATGTTGTTTATAAGAGCATTTTTAAATCTAAGACACAGATGAGTTGAAAGTTAAAAGGGTAGTATGGCCATCAGACAAAGACATGAATACAAAGAGCATTACCAGAGATAAAAAGGATCATTTTATAAAAGGATCAATTCATTAAGGAGACATAAGAATCCCAAATGTGTGTATACATAATAGAGCTTCAAAATATACTAAACAGGGGCTTCCCTGGTGGCACAGTGGTTAAGAGTCCGCCTGCCGATGCAGGGGACACAGGTTCATGCCCCGGTCTGGGAGGATCCCACATGCCATGGAGTGGCTGGGCCCGTGAGCCATGGCCGCTAGGCCTGCGCATCTGGAGCCTGTGCTCTGCAACCAGAGAGGCCACAGCGGTGAGAGTCCCGTGTACCGCAAAAAAAAAAAAAAAATTCTACTTGAAAATATACTAAACAAAAACTGACATAACTAGTGGCAGAAAGAGACAAAAACACAATCATATTTGAAAAATTTAACACCCTTCTCCCAGTAATTGACAGAATTAGACCCCTCTATCAGTAAAGATAGAGAAGATTTGCACAACACTAGCAACCAACTTGAACGCTATACCCAACCTGCTGGTAGTATGGAAAAATGAGCAGGCAGCAAAGAGACTAGGAGAGGAAAAACAGTTTACACGATACGCATTTCCATCTTCCTGCCTTTAAGTCAACCCCCTCAACACTCTGGCCTTACTTGTAAGGCTGTCATTTGGTCAAGCCACAATGGGCACAGAAACTACACAAGAACTGTAGAAAACATGTTCTTTTCAAGAGCACACGGAACATTCATCAAAATGTATCATTTTCTGAGCCATCAAAAAGAAATACATATATACAGAATATGTTCTCTTATCACCACAAGCATAAACTAGAAATCAATAGCAAAAATACGCCTGGAAAATCCTCAAATACTTGGAAAATAACAACACACTTCTAAATAACCAACAGGTCAAAGAAGAAATCACAAGGGAAATTAGAAAAAATTTTGAATTGAATGATAATGAAAACAAAGCATATCAAAATGTGTGGGATGTAAAATGATTTTAAATATTCCCTTGAGAGGAAAGAAAATATTTAAAATAAGGGTTTACGGGGCTTCCCTGGTGGCACAGTGGTTGAGAGTCCGCCTGCCGGTGCAGGGTACGCGGGTTCGTGCCCCGGTCTGGGAGGATCCCACGTGCCGCGGAGCGACTGGGCCCGTGAGCCGTGGCCGCTGGGCCTGCGCGTACGTAGCCTGTGCTCCACGGCGGGAGGGGACGCAGCAATGAGAGGCCCGCATGCCGCGAAAAAATAAAAATAAAAAAATAAGGGTTTACGTTTCTACCTTTAAAAAAATCCATAAAATAATTTAAAATAAATAATAATAGATTAAGTAAACAAAAAAGAGGAAAAGAGCAGAAATCAATGAAATAGAGAATAACTAACAATAAAAAACTTGTTTCTTTCACAAGATTAATCAGATTGATAAACTCCTAGAGTCATTAAAAAAAGAATAAAGAACACAAATTACTAATATCAGGAATGACTGAAGAGACGTATTAAGCACATTTTTTTTTTTAGAATATAAGTTATCTCGATACAGACCACTAACAGATTCCTACAAAAGACTTGCATTTAGAAAATCCACTACGTTAACCCCAATGGTGTTGAAAAATCAGGCAGGGGATGACATGATTAGGACTATACTTTGGTAGAAGGATCAACCTGCTGGTAGTATGGAAAAAGGAGCAGGCAGCGAAGAGACTAGGAGAGGAAAACCAGTTTGCACGATAACGTATTTCCATCTTCCTCCCTTTAAGTCAACCCCCTCAACACTCTGGCCTTACTTGTGAGGCTGTCATTTAGTCAAGCCACGATGGGCAGGAAGCACAGCACTCACTAGCGTTATTACACTAGTTCCTCCTAGCTTGTGCTCCACAGGGATAGTTCTCTCATTCAGCCTACATTCCCACCTTCTTCTATGGGTCTTCCAGTACTGAAGAATCTGGAAAATGTAACCACATTTCTCAGAATCCTTTGCTCTTGGGGACCTGACAATTAGCAACACTCACAATATTTGGAAGGTGAAAACAAGGTGGGGGCCATCCTCCTGCTGCAGTGACTGCTTCCCAGCAAGGTCCTAGGACAATGGCCAGACTTGGGGCTCCCATGTTAAGCCGCCAGCTGTGTGGGTGTCAAGAGGCGGGGGGCAGCAGCCTGGGCTTTCAGACTTCTGGATTACTGCTGGAGTGGTGTGCCCTTAAATCCAAGAGTTCAAAGGCGGCCCCCTGACTCTTGCTCCTCTAGCTCTTTCATTTCTTCAACAGTTAATTCCCTACATTAAATTGTTCGGCTTAAAATACCCAGAGAGGTCTCAGTTTCCTGCATTGAACCCTGACACACCTGCATCACCAACTTACAGATAACAAAGAGTCTTAATATTGTCTTGTTTTCATCCCTTCCAACAATCATATAAGGCAGGCAAGACACAAATTTCCCCCGTTTGATGAACAAAGAAACCAAGGCTCAGAAAACTTAAAAACTGGGAACGGTAGTGAGCTCCCCAACACTGGAGAGGCTCAAACACACCAGAGGTACACTTAGGAGGGGCAATTTTACAAGACGTCTAAGCTTCAGATGGGGAATTAAAAGGGATGCCTTTTAAAGCCTCTTCCAAAAGTTTCTGATTCCACGATCTGCCTCATCAATCACCACACAAATAGCCAAACCTGGGCTAAGGATCATAGCATTAGGCGACTCAGCCCTCCGTTAACTTACTGAGATACAATGCAAGAAACAAAACACTGGAAAATAAATCCCGTAAAGACCTCATGAGCTTTGTTTCAAAGAGCAACTGGCTAGTTTATAAAAAACGATATTTAAACAAACATTAGCCTGATTTTCCATCTCTCCTAGTTATCTCTGCCTAAATAAGATTTAAGCGGTTGTGTGTATGTGTTTTTCCTACTTTTGTTTAGACTAGACAGTTTTCATGAGGGGGAAAATGCTGTCTAATCACTATATTTTGTAACCTTACTTCAAACCGAAATTGTTTCAAAATTTATTCTGTGATAAGAACCCACCCTAAGTTTTTCCATAACAGCTGCTTTCCTTAAACATCAGCTCAACTTTAATCTCACAAGGCAAACTACAGAAGAAAAGCCAAAAGTAAAGTCCTATTTCCTTCAAAATTCAAACAGATGTTTTAATGTAATCAAACAAATCCATTGTTTGAATTTCCTACCCACACACACTACACTGACTCCCAGATTATGTTCTAAAATCTTCTAAAATATCATTAATACACAAGCTAGAAAATAAGAGGATGCCCCCCCCCCCGGAAATGTTTAAAATTCATTTTAACAAGGGTTGCAAAGGTTCACTTTGGACTACTTGAAAAACCTGATCGTTAGGGACAATCAAGGTGGTCTAGATGAGTAACTTGATCCATTGGATGCTTGCTCTCAGCATCCCATGGCAATCGCAAATTCAACTAACAACAGCAGTATGTAATGACAATTCACTAACAATGCCGGTTGGCTCAGGACGCTGAAAGTACACAAGATCTTTATCTATAATTACCATTATAATTAAAGATACAGAAAGCACTTTAGTCAAAGGGTAAAATGGAATTTGTGTCCAATGGCTAGTTCTGCAGACATACCATGTTACACTAGGACTTCCTTTTTAATGTTAAATTATCATAGGTGAACAGGCCACATACTGCTCTCCTGCTCTGAATACAAGTAGACAATGCCACCGTTATTGCTCTGTCCTTTCTAAAGGCTTCTAAAAGGCTATTTACATTAAAACACCTGGGAAACTGAAAAGTAAGCTTCTGAGTCTCACAGTTAACTCACTCCCAGATATTCAATATCTCTGGGAAATTGACAGGCGATATTCATAGAGAAAACGGGGGTGGGAAGCAAGCAGTGGGCAAGGGGGTGTTACCTTTTATCTCATTAGCAGAGAGATGAATCAGAGGCTGCCCTCTACTCCCTACAGATGGGCCCTCCTAGTAAAGCAATCCCACTCAGACCTGCCGCAGCCCAAAGCTATTTTGCCAGCCTGCCCAGGTCAGCTCTAAAGCCACCCAAGAAAACAAATCTGAATGAGCAACCTTCATGCTGACTCTCCACCTACAACGGCAAGGTCAGTGACAAACTTCTTTCCAACAACGTGAACTTGGCTAACTACACAGACGCATCTCCAAACCACTCTTTCTGTATCAGCAACAGTTCACTGTCAGCCGAATCACCACCACCTTTGTCAGTATGGTAGAGCAATGATGTGGCCATTTTACTGCAACTTGCCCGCATTTTATAAAACGCATAGAAAAATAAAACTGCCAATACTAGTGATAAGCACAGGACTCAAATTTAATGCAACTGAAACAAAGAAGGGCACCTTTATAGAGCAAGAAAACAGAGACAGAAAACACCATCTAGACAGATGGTATCCACATAAGTGACTGTAAAAAGACCAAAGTTAAAGATGATGTTGAAAATGGTTATTGTCGATGGTATCTAAAGGAGGTGTAGCTGGGATTTTCTTCATTATTTTTAGTCTTTTGGGAATTGAAACACGCACACACACTCGTATTAACACATAAGCCTATTAACTGACTTTCACATATTTACGTTTACTTAATACCTCTGGAAAAACTGCCATGTTTGAAGGCAGAGGACTGCACTACTTTCTGGGTATAAATAAGCCCAGAAAACATGGCTGCAAATGAGTGGCTGGTGCACTTGAAAAACTCCTGTAATTCAGCAGAGTTGAATCAAACATAGCACCTACAACATAATCCCAACTCCACAAAGTAAAATCATATATATTAAATGTGAGTGACTGTTATAAAATATCAAAATACGGTTCTCTCTGGGTGATATGTATTTCACAAATGCCCCAAACTCTTCAAAAAAGCATCAGTCATGCAAAGAATGAACTTTTGTGCCTAGATCCCTTCCAAGGGTGGAAGCAACACGTGATATAATGAGGACCTAACATTTCCAATCACTATAAACAAAGAGCTGTAGGGAAAAAGTTTTGTAACCAAAAGCACACAACAGGGGGTTCAGCTAGGTCACACAGTACATGCTCTGTCTAGGAGAGAGGAAATGCACCCACACAGTAACCAGGAAACAACTCCAGTGCATCAGATGACCACATACTAGGTGGTGTGGACAGGTTTTGTGTGCAAGTTCTGAGAACTCTTAAAGCAAGAGGAAGGTCACTTCTTAGGAAAATGCTTCCTGAGCTTGGCCTTAAAAGCAGAGATTTGGGTTTTATAGAGAAGGAAGGACATCTCAGGGAAATTAGTACTTTTATGTGGTATGTAATTTACTTTTTAAAGAAGTCTTCATGGATTTTGTGTGTGTGTGTGTGTGTGTGTGTGTGTGTGTGTGTGTTTTAAGCTACAGTCTAGAGGTGATCAGATGCCCTGATGAGGAAGACCCATTCCAGCTAACACTTAACAAAAGCCAACCTCTAAATGCCTCCTGCGTGGGCTTCAGTTACTTCTAACACCAATGACCCCAGGCTTTGTTAACCAGCGTAATGATGAGACATGGTGAAAACTGCAAGAACTCTCGACATACAGCAACTCTGCTCAAACCCCTGCACGAAGGACTTGACCAAACTTTAACAGGCTTCTAGTAGCCTGAGGCTGCATCCCTGGGATGACCTAGCTGCCTTTTGCCTTTTTGAGTTCTTGTCTGGAAAAGTTCAGGGCTGTAAAAAGAAATTTACTGTTTGTTCTAGCCAGCACCTAAGATAGGCCCTAACCTCCCTTTTTTTTTTTTTTTTTATTTATTTTTGGCTGCGTTGGGTCTTCATTGCTGTGTGCAGGCTTTCTCTAGTTGCGGTGCGCGGGCTTCTCATTGCTGTGGCTTCTCTTGTTGCGGAGCACGGACTCTAGGCGTGCGGGCTTCAGTAGTTGTGGCTTGCGGGCTCTAGAGTGCAGGCTCAGTAGTTGTGGCTCACGGGCTCTAGAGAGCAGGCTCGGTAGTTGTGGCGCACGGGCTTAGTTGCTCCGCGGCATGTGGGATTTTCCCAGACCAGGGCTCAAACCCGTGTCCCCTGCATTGGCAGGCAGATTCTTAACCACTGCACCACTAGGGAAGTCCCTAACCTCCCTTTCTTAAGAGCATTTACTAAATAGGGCTAATAATTGTGAATCCTTCCTCTGCCCATGAGGAGAAGGACAGATAGGACACATTTCCTACAAGTCTGGAGTGTCTTTCTCAAGGACTTAAATGCCATTCCTTTGAAATGTAATCAATCAGGAAGGATAGGGTCTATCTCCTAGTCTCGGTGGAAGGACAGAATCTAACCTGCCAGCTATCAGACCCAGCTGGCCTCATCACCCATACTGCAAACAAACTCTGGAACGTCTCACTTCCCTAACTCTATTGGGCCTCCACTCACTCCTCCCTATTCCCTCATCGTCCCTTGAAAACTCCCAGTGATCTGTGCTAATCAGGATGGAGCTCAGGTCTTTCTGTCAGTAAGTGGTTACTGAACAAAATCTGTTTTCATTGCTTTAACTAACGTCCAGCTTTATTTATCTTTGACAGTGGACAGCCCCTGGTGGCATTCTGTGGCTTTGTCAATCAATTAATATAAAAGACGTTAGAAATTTGCTTTCGTTGGGGAAAATCTCAGGGATCGAGTAATACAATCTGGCTGGAAACACCCTGGCGTAGGCATTCCCACCCTTATATGAGCCGGCTACAAGGACAAGGAGTGTTCTGCCTGAGAGTGGTACCGTGGGCTTGATCCATCCATGAGGTCCTGCGCTTCAGCAGTCTTGGTCAAGTTCTTCCTTCTAGAAGGTTGTCACATCTGCCTCAGGGGAACATGCAAGTTCCGTGTCAGTGCACCAAGAAGGGCAAAGAGCTGGAACTTCGTGAAGCCGCAGATCAGGCTGTGTAACTGTGTTGGGCCTGCCTGCCAATAAATGCCCGCACAAGTGACAGAATTTGGTCTGAGACTTGCTGTCTTTATAACCTGGACCAGACTGTGAGGAAGAAGCTAAACCCCACCCACTGGTAACTCCTGGCAACCACCAATATCTACCAAGACAGCCTCACAGCTGTGCATTCAAAGCTGCCTTAGGGCCATTATAAGCAACAACAATGGGCAACAGTTCCTCATGATTTATTCATACTGTATTTAGAATAATAAGGAATAACAGTTTCCCAGTTAGGAGCTCCAACTTGAGTCAGGTGGACCAGTGTTGAAGGCCTGGCTCCACCACCATGTAAATATCAGTCAAGTTAATTTATCTCTCTGCACTTCAGTTGCCTCACCTGCAAAAGGAGGCCAATTAGAACATTCCCCGACCCCGTAGGGTTGCTGTGGAGAATGAGTGATATAACGTAGGTAAAAACAGCACACTTGTGAGCATGAAATAAGCTTCAGCTATTGTTACTATTATCATTAATGCTTATACTTGCCTGGAGTAAACCCTGCCAAGCCTTACTCTCAAATTGCCTTGACGGGGTGTCTAGATCTTCCAATTACACATCTCATTTCACCTCTGACAGGGTGTCCTGTCACTTTCTGTAATGAGCTTCCCCCACACTTCCAATCCCCAGCTAGCCCTTAAGTTCCAGGAGAGCAAGGATGCGCTTTGTTAATCACCCAATGCCCAGGGGCCTTACCACAGTGCTGGGTACCCAGAAGGTGTCGACTGACCACTGTCCTGTGACCTCTGCTTCCATTAGCATCGATCAGCCAACAGCCTAAGCAAAAGCTAAGTATATCAGGGTCAATGCAAAGATAAAATGACCCGGAGACTGTCCAGGTAGAGGTGGATAATGGTCACTAAGACTTTGGGGGTTCCTTACTCTGTGCCAAACCCTATACTAGAGACATTATCCCATGTAATACTCATAATAACCCTAGGAGGTATTATCACACCCATTCAACCTCGGAGGAAAACTGAGGTTAATTGAGGGTAAGTGACATGCACAGTCACACCACCTCTCCGTGTCCAGATTTCCCAATTCAAACCCAGACCTGAGTCCAAAGCCCAGGCTCTTTTCTGGGTTACACATTGTTTCTGACAATATCAGTTAAAGTCCCCCAAATTTCTATCTCCAACCTCAAACTTCTCCCAACTTAAAAATCCAACCGACGACTTACCATCTCCATTTAATTTATAATAGGCATCTCAAATGTAACAGAGCCAGAAGAAAACTATGGGTTTTCCTTGCCAAATGTCTTCCTCCCTTCAAGCCTCCTACCTCACCTCAGTGAGGCACTATCACCTATGCAGTTGCTTGGGTCATAAACCGAATCTCTCTCATTCCCACACCCCACTTCTAACCCATGTAAAAGTCCAGCTCTACCTCTACAATATGCCCAGAAGCCAATGACGCCCCACCGTAAGCACCACGACGCCCTAAATTAAGGTACCACACTCTCCCCTCCTTGGCCTAGGGCAACAGCAGGTTGCCAGGATTCAAGCTTCATCAAGAAGAATTCGGGCTCACGGCGGAAGCCCAGACCACTGCTCACACGCAGGAGGAGGCAGCTTAAAAGTATTCACCGGGGAGCTTCCCTGGTGGCGCAGTGGTTGAGAGTCCGCCTGCTGATGCAGGGGATATGGGTTCATGCCCCGGTCCGGGAAGGTCCCACATGCTGCGGAGCGGCTGGGCCCGTGAGCCATGGCCGCTGAGCCTGCGCATCCGGAGCCTGTGCTCCGCAATGGGAGAGGCCACAGCAGTGAGAGGCCCGCGTACCGCAAAAAAAAAAAAAAAAAAAAAGTATTCACCGGGTGGCCAGCTCTGACTGCTCTCCCTCCACGCCAGTCCCTGAGAGTCAAGTCTTCACAGCACCCAAGGTGACCACTTCTGTTCCTCCAACACCTTGGAAGACCCCCTACCCAGGCCCTGACGTGGGTGCCTCTCCTCCTTTATCAGTCGCAATTCCCAGGGCACCTTCTCAGACAGACTTCCCCAGCAACCCTACCCAAAGCCACTCTGCCACCAGGACCTGTGGCAGTACCAGCACTTGCTGGTACTGGTTTCGCTGCTTTCATGCTTATGAAATGCTGCCCCACCCCAGTCACTGAGGGCATAGATGACGTTTGCCTGGCTCACTGCCATATCTCCAGCTCTTGGCACACAGGAGGTACTGTGATATGATCAGAAATATTTATTCGGTCTTCCACCCCGGTGTGGGAGGCCCAGAAGACTTGGGATTGGCAGCTGGAGTGTGCGGGGGAGGGGAGGGGGAGGAGGGCGGACCCCTAACCTGCGGGATAGTAACTCCAGGTAGTGTCAGAATTGAATTGTTGTACAGCCAGTTACTATCTGGGGAGCTGGGGAACTGGCTGGTGCGGGGGTAAAAACAAAACAAAAAGCCCGTACATTGATGTCATAAGTGATGTAGGTAAAAACAATGCACAGGTGCTCAAAATTTTTTTTCAAAGTATTTACAGACTTAGATATCTTCTGACAGTGCTGCACTTTTTTTAAATGCAAACTTAACAGCCCCATTCATACGAAATTATAGTGTCATCACCCCCTCCCTGTGTTGAGAGCCACCACAGTGAAGCCTCAAGCAGTCCCTAGAAAGCAGAAGTTAATTTTCCTGTGATGAACGGCCAGGATTTGGTTCTTTCCAAAGTCCTGAGAGGGGGATTTCAGAAACAAGTCACAAGGACTTCCCTGATGGCGCAGTGGTTAACAATCCACCTGCCAATGCAGGGGACATGGGTTCGAGCCCTGGTCCGAGAAGATCCCACATGCCGCAGAGCAACTAAGCCCGTGCGCCACAACTACTGAGCCCGCGTGCTGCAACTACTGAAGCCTGTGCTTCACAACAAGAGAAGCCACTGCAATGAGAAGCCCGCGCACCTCAGTGAAGAGTAGGCCTCGCTCACAAAACTAGAGAAAGCCCGTGTGCAGCAACGAAGACCCAACGCAGCCAAAAAATAAATAAATAATTTTTAAAAGTTCTCACTTCAAAACAAACAAAAAGAAACAAGTCATGAAACCCTGCCAAAATATCAACCATACCAATAATTCTTTTATAAGACCCACTTGAGTACTGGCAATAATTTTCAGAACCCTAAATCACCTGCTGGGAGCCACAGACAACCTCAAGGGACTGGAGAACAGGTGCCCTGAAATATCTGTAACGTAATCACTATATAATGAAGTGTCACATCAAATTAGAACTATCTCAAAATAACAACAATGGACGATTTGCAAAGCTTTGTTGAGATTTGGAATATTCTGAAAACAGCCTTTTCCCAACCACTTTGGTCTCCAAAGCCCTGAGAAGGTATTAAATGTCCTCCTGTCGCCTTGCCTGACTCAGGGCAAGGCATTCCACCTCAAGTTAAAAACCTCAATTTCCTCATCTCTGCAAAGGCCAGCTTGAATGCATGCCAAGTACAGTATTAGACCTCAAAAACCAAGTGATAACTTCACACGGCCACTGCAAAGAGGACGGATTATCTACCGGTGTAATCGGCGGGTTAGAGAAACCCACAGCTTAACCCCTGCATCAGTTACGGGCTGGCCTCTGATTGTCGCAAGGCTGAATGTATTAAGAAGCAAAAAGCCCGGTATGCCCTCCAGAGTTAGACTCATTTGAGAAAACGCACCATTAAAAACTGTACAGAAATGCCGATAACCAACACGGCTAGGAAGGAGGGAGCGCGACGTGCGGAAGGCTTTACCTACTTCTTTTTTTTCTAACTCTGCAGGAAGGAGTGAAATCAACATTAAAGGTTAAAAACTACTACTAATTCTGCCCTGCTGCACTACTAACCGGTAGAAGACGCCCATCCCAAGCGGACACAGGTGTTTTAAGATCTCATGAGTTAAACAGGCGAGAGTTACAAACAGGCTCGGGCAAGTTCAGCTGAAAGGAGGGATGGCTTCAGGCTCGCGCTCTACCCAGTCAGCCGCGTTTGGGTCCAGCCAGGGTTGGGTCGGGAGACTCAGGAAGCAGGGCTGAGTCTTCCCAGCGCCCAGACCTGAGCACAGCGGTTTGGAAAGCAGTCTTCCAGACTTTCTCGAAGAAAAAGAGCCAATGCTCCAGAGCCTGGCGAGATGTCAAGCGCAACTCGTCTGGGCCACATACGACCCGTTCAGGGCATGGAAAAGGAGTGGCTGCCCAAACCCACGTCTTCTCCTGGGTTCATCGGGTTGGCAGAGCCAGGTGGCCTATGGAGCTGAGCACCACACACTTGTGTCCTGGGGAGGAGGCGACACGCTCCTGAAACAGTCGGGATCCTCCGCCCGAACCCTGCCCGCCCCGCCCTAAGCGAAGTTCCTAAGGCCGAACGGGAAGACCTCGGGGTAGCCTCTAGGGCTTCCCCGTGTCCCTCTGGCCCGCCTGCCGCGGCACACGGTTTTCCCCGAAGGCCGAGCGCCGCGCTCCGGCCCGGAGCACTCACCCAGGCGGCGCAGGGTCACCCACCCCACTTTCGGCGGCGGAGCTGGGACGTGCACCCAGAGAAGCACGCGTTGCCTCGGTTCCTGGCCCGGTCTCCCGACCTGTCTCTCCCCGCTCACCTGGCCCGCACAGCACTGCGCTGACATCGTGGCGGCCGACCACCACCAGCGCGCTTGCCGGCTCCCAGCTTCCCTCTGGCCCTCCTGGCTCCCTCCGGCCTCAAGCGTCCCTCTGCGAACCCGCTCACGCCTCCACGCGGCGTAGCCCCAGCTGAACGCGATGCACTGAGGCCTTGGTAAAAACAACTGCCGCCAAACCCCGCCCCGCCACCCCAGGCCCCGCCCCACTCGCTCGCTCCAGCCGCGGCGGCCGCCCGCAGCCCCGCCCCGTGCCCGCCCCTTCCCGGGCGCACCGCCTCCGAGCCCGCCAGCTCCCGGCTCTCGCTTCCGCTGGCGTCAGGCGGTGGGCGGTGGTCATCACTTCCCGGTGCAGTGCTGGACTGCGAAGGCTGTTCTCCAACGCGCCGGCCAGGTATTACCGGGCTCCTGCGACGGCCTGGCGGCGCTCGGTCCCCGACCCAGGAGGGCGCGGCGCCCCTAGTCCCCGGCTGTGGTGGAAGAGCTGATTGCTGACTCCAATATACCTTGGAGCCTTTAGTGAGCGATTCTGAGTGTCCTGCACTGCACAGGCGCAATAGGGGTGGCCGGGTGCTGGTCTGTGCTGCGCCTCGCGCCAAACTGGGTTATCCACGGGATCCCAGTTCCAGAAATCCCTTTATCTCCCTCATCTGCCAAGAAAATTTCTCAACTTTTGGGAAAGTTCCCTCGACCGAAGCTTCGAATCCCTGGGCTTGGCTGTTCTGCCCTGACGTTACCATGGCACTTGGGGGATCCTGGGAGAACCCTTTCTGTGCTTCCCTGGATATTGATCTATTTTCTAATCTCTCCTCCACCACCCGCGTAAGAGCGCATCCTGGCCCAGGGACTTGGTTTGCATCCCTACTTCCTCTCGCCCAGCTCCACTAAAAAAGGGTTCCCTATATTTGTTTGTTACATGCAGAAGGCAGAGAGGGTGCCCCTAGTTTATCTCCCTACCCAAATCTTCTCTCCTCGCGGCCACTTCCCCAAGAAGAGGAATTTCTGTTACTACAAACTTTGTGCCAAGGCCTTTTTACTCCTTAAAATAAGCATTACTGTGTATATTTTAGAAATGAGGCAACTGAAGCCCACACAGGTTAAATAACTTGCCCTAAGCTTAACAGCAAAGCTGAAGAAGCAATACTGGGACTGGAATCCACGTGTCTGATCCCCTCGGGCATGATACAAAGCTTGACCTTAAGCCTTTGGCAAAGTAGTGTCTTTGAGAGCAGTTTAGGAGGTGGAGACTAAGAGGAAAGTCGCATGGAAACCAATCCTTGGATTAGGAGCAGCACAAGATCTAGAATTGAGGCACGCTGGGAACTGGGATCCTCTACAAGAGTGCTTGCACCTGGACAAACGTCTCCTTGAGCAATAGGATACAAAAAATTATAAGTGACTAAAAAGAACTGCACACATGCACAGTTGAGGCAAAGCTGAGCAATAGGAAACAAAAAGACCAGGAACAAACTACAAGTTGTTGAGGTGCCAGGAGCTAAAGCATGGTACTGTGCATGATCCTGTCCACTGCACCACCAAAGAGGTGGACAGACCACGTAATGTATGCCTCCTGCCAAACCCACCCATCCATCCCTGTTGTTACCCCATTTAAGGACCCAAGCAGCTTCACTCCGAGAGCTGGCAAGGGTACCTGTTTCTTTCTTTCTTTCTTTTTTTTTTTTTTTTGTGGTACGCGGGCCTCTCACTGTTGCGGTCTCTCCCGTTGTGGAGCACGGGCTCCGGACGCGCAGGCTCAGCGGCCATGGCTCACGGGCCCAGCTGCTCCGCGGCATGTGGGATCTTCCCGTACTGGGGCACGAAGCCGTGTCCCCTGCATCGGCAGGCGGACTCTCAACCACTGCGCCACCAGGGAAGCCCAGGGGTACCTGTTTCTTGCTTTTGCTACCTGATGCTGCAGCTCCAGCCCCAATAAAGCCTTGCCTGAAATTCTCCTCTGACCTCTTACCAACTTCTATTGATTAAAGAGTCCAAGGGCCCGGGTGAGTAACAGAAGCTCCTAGAATCTCAGCTGCCAGCGTTTAGAGGAAGAGAAATAATGGACCAGGCCCTATTCAGAACCATGGAAAGTAATGAGAATTGGCTCTAACTAAAATTTTTTAAATAACAGTATTAAAAAGAAAAACAAAAGGGCTTCCCTGGTGGCGCAGTGGTTGAGAGTCCGCCTGCCGATGCAGGGGACACAGGTTCGTGCCCCGGTCTGGGAAGATCCCACATGCCACGGAGCGGCTGGGCCCGTGAGCCATGGCCGCTGGGCCTGCGCGTCCAGAGCCTGTGCTCCACAACGGGAGAGGCCACAACAGTGAGAGGCCCGCGTACCGCAAAAAAAAAAAAAAGCATAAGCAGTATCAGACCAGTGCAGCCACCTGCTTGGTGGCAGCCTATGATTCATGAGAAGCCAAGGATCTCACCAAGACTGTCTAGTTAGGTTCACTGTTGGCTGGCGTGGTCACTCTGACCCCATTTCTTACCCTGGGAGATTACTTGCGTGCCGGGAGATTCCTATACCCTGGGAAGAGCCAGGCAGCTTCTGGGGAGGGGGAAGATGTGAAATCTACCTACGTTTGAGCCTGCTGGGACTGCAAGGTCTCCTCACCTTTTAGGAGGAGCTCAGGAAGATGAGATCCCTCATCAGGCACCACTGGGTTACAGGCAGAGCTGGTAGTAGGATCCAGGCCTCCTGAATCCTAAACTCATTTTTTCCAAATGGATGCCAACGTGGGAGGATTCTGTGACAATATTACCATCAGCCTGGCAAAGAGAGAATATGACTTAATAACTGGAGGATTTGTAGACTGTGCCCAAGGTACCCAAAAAGCATAGTAGAAGCCTGAGCCTCTGGAGCCATAAAGTTGTAAATTTTAACTCCACCAAGAACTCGCTGGGTGACCTCTGAGTCTCAGTTTCATCATCTGCAAAACGGGGACTAATAGTGCATTAAACTCACCCCTACAGACCATGTGGTACAGGGCCTGGCCTTCATAAGCACTGACTAAATAGTAGCCCTGACTGGTATTAACAAACGAGTTAAAAAGACAATAACAAGTAATCTATGCAGGCTGATTCCTCCTCCCTGCTGGAAAATCTCAAACGAATATGACTATCATTGACCAAAAGAAAAACGTACAATGTAAAGTGAGTTGAGTTGTATTCAGAGAACTTACTGTGGATCATAGCCCAGGAGGCAGCCTCTCAGATAACTCCAAATTGGGGAATTGCTCCAAAGAGATAAAGGAAGAGCCAGGATATATGTGAATTTTTTGCTGGAAAAAAAAAACATGTAGTCAAACATAAAAGTATTACTGCTAATCACAAAGAACAGACATCTCAAGTTAATTATTTTAATACTTTTCTATGAATGGGAAGATACAAGAATCTGGGGTTCTTGAAATTTTTCCATAGATGTGCTTCTTAACTATATAGGGGCCAGGACGTTTTTCCTTAGATACGCATCTTAACTATCTAGGGGCAAAATGCAGAATGCTTCCTGTTTTTCTCCATCCTGAAGTCCCCTCAGGGAGCGTTGTTGGTGGGTGACAGTGGCTAATGGCTTGATCCCTGTAGAAATGGAATGACTGGCAACATTTTTTTCTTTATGCTAGGTCTGAAGGTTTACTCCTTTCCTGGCTCTGAGGGCTTCACACTTACTATTTAAGGTCTGGTCCATAGCATCCTTTGCATCTGTGGTCAGTTAGAGAGAATAGAGGCAATGTCAGTAGACATAACATAAAACAGTGGCACCTTAATTTTATTTTAAGTACTCTGCAGGCAGGCCTTTTCAAGAAAGACAGTTGTATGCTGTTCCTAACAGGAAGGTAATTTTACAGTCCATCCCTTTTGATGTGGATTTTTCAGGAACAAGCAGTAATAGACCTGTTTCAATAGACTGTAGCTCTTGGCAGACCATGTGAAATATTCTCCCCACAAAAATGTTCTTAAATTAACTAAATTAGCTCCTTTTATACGATTTAATTATACACGTATATTTATGACATATTATAAATAACCACCTTATAATTTGCTTTTTTCCCCTCCTGAATTTAAAGATTTTTTTTTATTTTTCCTTTTTAGGAAGGAGAAGCCACTGTTGAGCTTAAAGACACCACTCACTGAACTGAAAACAATAGTTATATACATATGTTATTAAAGAAGAAAAGTCATACATTTGCTTTTTTCTAACTTTGAATTTAGAAAACTTCATTACAAATTTAATTTCCAGTTCAAGAAATGGCTTAAAAGCCAATAAAATTAATTATTCTAATTCCCTAAAATTTTCTCAACTTTGAAAAAAAAAACCTAGTGATGTGTTATTGGTATTTAAATATAAAAGAAGAAATTTCTCCAATCTTCACTCATAAAGCTCTAGGGATCTCAATCTAGTATTGAAAGTTTAATTAATTTCAGTTACAAGTAAACAACAAAGTATTCATTTAGAAACAAATAGCTATAAATTTGGGACCCAGGCAAAAAACAATCGGCGTGCTATAGTGCCCCCACCCCACTCCTTATGGTAATTGCATTCTCCTTTATTTCCATTAAATTAATATATGTACAATGTATTTTAAATGTCACAAATACTACAAAACATAAAATAAGAAGTAGCATCTCCCTTCTCCACATCCTTTCTTTCAGTCCCTTCCCCAGAGGCAACCACTTTCAATTACTTTAGCAGTTTTTCCTTATTACCTCCATATTTTTTTAACATTTTTTTTTATTATTATTATTTTTCATGCCACACGGCATGAGGGATCTTAGTTCCCCAACCAGGGGTCAAACCCATGCCCCCTGCAGTGGAAGCATGGAGTCTTAACCACTGGACTGCCAGGGAAGTCCCAACTCCATATTTTTAAATAATATTTTTTTTTTTTTTTTTTTTTTTTTTGCGGTACGTGGGCCTCTCACTGTTGTGGCCTCTCCCGTTGCAGAGCACAGGCTCCGGACGCACAGGCTCAGTGGCCATGGCTCACGGGCCCAGCCGCTCTGCGGCATGTGGGATCTTCCCAGACCGGGGCACGAACCTGTGTCCCCGGCATCGGCAGGTGGACTCTCAACCACTGCGCCACCAGGGAAGCCCTAAATAATATTTTTATGCGGTTATTTCCTGATCTGTTGACTATATTTATTGTGTATTATCTTTTATGTTCCATGTGGGCTGAAAGCTTAACCCACTGAGCACTTCTATCTGCTATCTTGCCAATCTAATTCTATCACTTTTCATAAAATAATGTGTAATTAATTTCATAAACTAATATGTAACTCTGGCTAGTAAAAATTATTCATTGCATAGCCACATAGTGTATAATAATAGCATTTCTTTCTTGTCTCTTTTTATTTTTCATTCCCATCTCCCTTTCCTGGAGAGGCAGTATATTTAGTGGTTAGGGTTAGAGACTCTGGAGCCAGACCCTGCGATCAGACCTTTGCTTTTGTCGCTTATTAGGTCTGTGATTTTAAGCAAGTGACTTCTCTCTGTACTTCAGTTCCTTCCTCTTTAAATGCTGAGGATTAATAAAAGTATACAGATTAAAGCACTTAAATAGCACCTAGCATGTATTAAGTGTCTGGAGTTGTGTTTGACTCGCATGGTTTTCTTTCTACCTAATCTTGATTTTTCTCCATTTGTCCATCTGATCTGTCATAATTCTTTTCTCCCAGATAAGCAATGTCAGATAATCTATCAATTCCATTTTCCCCAAGAGTCCTTTCTTTCTCACAGACATCTCCAAGCTACTGCAATCTGGATTCCTCCAGGCTGCTACTGATGGCTGCCATCCTGGCATTCCCCTTGCTACTCCCTTCCCGGATATCTGGCTTCCTGGAGTCCTCTTTCTTGATTTTCTCCCTTGCTTTGGTGAATACATCAACACTTTGGGACTCCAAACCCCTTCTTTTAACCCTATATTGACCTTCCTTGACCTGCTTAACTTAAAATAAAAGTTATTCATCTTTATTTTTAACTCTAATCATTCTATTGTACCCTCATCCTACCTTTGATTCCATTACCTCCTGTCTCCTCGACTTTCTCTCTTCCAAACATTTTAAGCCTTTGCTTTCTATTGAATCATTCTCAAGCTCCAAACATGGTCAGATTTCTCCTAAATTAAACAACAAATGAAAACCTCATTTCAACTCAGCGACCACCCTTTCCTCTTTTCTTCATCTTAAAACTTCTTGAAAACAAAATTTGGTGCTCCACTCTCCTGAACTCTCTCTGGCCTGGCTTCTGTCCCTCTAGGCCACCGAAGCTGCAGCTTCTGGGGTCACTGGGGCCCCCAGCTCCTGTTCCTAAGCCTCCTATTTGCTTTAACTCCTGCTTAAAATCATTTTCTTTCTATCTCTTTATCCAAACACAGAAAGAAAATTGAATATTACTCCACTAATTCCCGTTTAGAGGATTTTTTAAAGAAATGTGCTTTTATTTTTCCAAATTCAACTAATGACAACAAATAAGCTAACAATGTGTTACCTGGTCAAGATTTTTAGGGTAAATGCTTTGGAAAACCAGAGAAATCTTTTGTAATCATCCTCAGTTATTTTGTACTTAGAGAAAACTAATGATTCTTCAGCACTCAAATGGGTGCTTTAAAAGTTTTGTCTCAGTATTTTAAAGATTCTTCCTTTAATCCATTTCACATTATTAATTTGCTTGGAAAGTCCTTGGAGTGTAAATAATACAAAGGAATATACTCCTGTATAACACCCCAGGGAACCCGAAATCCAAGTTAATGAAGAGGGTAGAGCGTCGTTCAACAGGTTTTTCAGCATTACTCAACCCTTCTGGGAACAAATTAATATTTTTAAAGTCCTCTTGAACTAAGGGCCTAGTCTTCATATCAGTGGAAAGAATATATATGTATATTCTTCATATATAATATGTATATATTTCCCACACACCCCCCATCTCTGAGATGTATCATTTACACTCAGATTTTAAGTTACCTCTTTCTAAGAAAACTCAGTAGGAATGTTTAGAGAGGCTTTGCGTCTCTAACTTAATTAAACTATATAGTTGTCTTTGAGTAGATTTTTGAAAGGTTCCAATTTCTTCTCTTAGAGATAAATATTTGGGTAGATCAGGCAAATAATTATTACAATCACTATTCAATCGTATTATGAACTTTAATGAACACTTCTGAAAACAACTCATTTCTGTTCTTCTGCATACCAAGGAAAATTATTCTGACTTCTTTGGTTTTAAAACTCAATCCAGAAAACTTTCCATTTGCTGATTTCAAGTAAACACATTCAGAAAAGCTTGAGGTTGGAGGTTGGGGTTTGGGGGGCTGGGAGGGGGACAAAAAAGAGAGCAGGCATCCTTTTCAGTTTTCCTGGTTAATCCATTCTAATTAATTTCCTGAGCAGAAGAACAAGAGGTGAGCCCATTTCTTCAAATAAGAGTACTTTGTGTTGTCTTATCTTTTTAACGTGTATTTAAAGGAACTACTCCTGCTGGTTTGTTTTAAATTTGCTTCATAAGATGCATCCTTTGAAGTAAGAGATCCTTGGAGGTGATTGGTTTTAAAAGAATCATGGCCAGTTAAATGCCTGTGAAGCCATATAGTTTCATGAAAATCAATAAAAGGCTTTCATTGAGGGTTTCACTTGAAAGGTGTTTACATTGTTCTGTGAAGACTGGAAAAGCAAAAGAAGCTTCCTGAGGTTCCACAGAAAGACAATCCAGCTTCTTTATTCATAATAGGATTTCAGTTACAGAAGAACATTTTAGATTCAACAGTAGGGGAATTTTAAATGGCTGAGAAAAATTGTAAGAAAAACTTCAAAGAACATTTCATTTTTGTTTCCCTCTTTAATGCGAAAGGAAGGGAAATACACCCAGTGAAGAAAGTTAATAACCCTGAAGCCCAAATGAAAAGTTTTAAAAAACAGCTGCTTTAAGGGGGAAAAAATGAATGCATTTATTGAACTGACATCATCAATCAACAATTTTCAGTATTTTTCTGTGTTTTCTCCCATGCTGATTCTAACAGGTTGAAAGCAAGATTAAACACTCCTATTCCTCTGCTTTATATAAAAGCAGTGGGCTTCTATTCCATAATTGGACTACATGTTTTGAAGAAGCAAATGGAGCCTTAGGCACATTCATTTCTGTCCCACCCCTCAAAGTATGAAATCCAAATGGGAGTGTGTGGCTCAGTAAACTGAGGCAGGGAACAAGCACCAATTTTTATTTATGTATTTATTTTGCTGGGACATAGGGGCAATTAGTAGAAATGCAGAGTTAAGGCCACATTGTAGACTTGAAGCTGGAGAGGTAGAGACAAGGGAAGGAGGAAAGCAGAAGACTGTCCATTTAGCAGAGAAAAGTCTCGACTAAAGTCTCCCCCAAGGAAAACCTTAGATACGAATTTGTGAAAGGCCTGTGCTGTACGTAGTCAGTCTCCAGATTTACCTTCTAGCCCCGGAAAGGTTAATAGTGATGACTTCATACCTTTATCATGAGATAACTTGGGGAGATTTTCCCTTTTAGAAGTACTAGGTTTCCTGCTGCTGTTATTTTTAAATTCCTCTGGAACACAGAGACTTTTGGAAAAGTAGGAGACAGAGTAGAATGTTTTCGCTTCTACCCTAAGAATAGGTGTGAGGTTCAGTGATTGGGAGAAAAAAATACCAGTAGATGTAAAGCCTTTTGGTTTTTATGTCTTTAAGAATGCCAGATGCTGACCCTACCTATATGTCCACTGCAACCATATGCATGGTGGCGATCAGCTCGGACCCTGCTCCATAGGTGATGTTGTCACCATCTTTCCTCAAGCCCTGCTCCATGGGAATCTCCAAGAGGTGACAATACCTTAACCCTGTCACCTGAAAAAAATGCACAACCTAAAAGTTGAAAATTATGTCTTATTTGGCAGACCAAACTGAGGACTTAAGCCCGGGACACAGCCTCTCAGATAGCTTTAAGGGACTACTCAGAAGAGGTAAGGGAGGAGCCAGGATATATAGGCGTTTTTGCAAGAAAGACCAGGTAGTCACAACATCAGAAGATTACTGTTAGTTGAAGAAAACCAGCCATCTCAAGTTAGCGCATTTAGCGCTTTTCTATGTATGGGAAGATGCAAGAGTCTGGGCTCACCGAAATCATTCGTTTGGTATACACCTCAGCTATCTGGGGCCAGTATCCTGTGCTTTGTCATCCTGAGTCTCCTCAGGGTGCACCATCCGGAGTGACTGCAGCAGCTGACTGCTAGATGGCAGGCATCCTGTTTCTATCCTGAGTTCCCTCAGGGCTCACTCTTGGGGCCCTGTAATGTCATGGCTTGATGGCTGTATGTGATGGCTTTGATGGCTGCAACATCCTTTGTTTACTGATATGGCAGGCAACATTTTTTCATGGATAACCTAATCAGAGTTCTCTAACTTTGGGGGTCAGTTACACAGGGAGTGCTCGGGGGCAAACAGGCCTTTGAACAGCTGTTGGAAGTTGGATGGAAGCAAAATGTTAAGGTATAAACTCTTGGGCTTCTCTTTTACCATAGTTGATACTGGGGCCCCTGGGTTTCAGGCAAGTGCCTGAGCCAAGAACTACCAGCTCTTATGTGATGGGAGGCAGGGGCAAGGGAAACCCATCATGTCCCATTGATTTCCAAGCTTAAACATAGTGCCTTATTTCCACTCTTATGTCCAAATCAGGACAAGGGGTCACAGGGCACCTCAAGATGAGGACAGCTCATACAGTGAGGCTTGTCTTATATTTTTGGTCTGGTGAAATAACTTTAAAACAAAAGGGAAGAGGTTTGGGGTTCAAAGGGGCAGATTTAGTGATAGAATTTATCTCCCCTCTTTCACAATATCTACACTTGTTTTTTCTGTAAATTCAGTTTTATTAGATTCCATATATAAGTGAGAGCATACAGAATTTTTCTTCTGTCAGATTTATTTCACATAGCATAACACCGTCAAGTTCCATCCATGTTGTCACAAATGGCAGGATTTCCCTTTTTATGGCCGAATAATATTCTATTGTATATCTCACAGCTTCTTTATCCATTCATCCATTGATAGACACTCAGGTTTTTTCCATGTCTTGACTATTATAAATAATGCTGTGATGAATATGAGGGTGCTGGTATCTCTTCCATATAGTGATTTCACTTCCTTCAGATATATACTCAGAAGTAGACTTGCTGAATCATATGGTAGATCTATTTTTAATTTTTTTTAGGAACCTCCATAACGTTTTCCACAGTGACTGTACCAATTTACATTCTCACTAACAGTGTAGGAGTGTTCCCTTTTCTCCACGTCCTCGCCAGCACTTGTTCTCTTGTCCTTTTCATAAGAGCCATTCTAGCAAGTGTGACAAGATATCTCACTGTGGTTTTGATTTGCATTTCCCTGATAATTAGTGATGTTGAGCTTTTCATGTACCTGTTAGCCGTTCAAATATCTTCTTTGGAAACATATGTATTCTGGTCCATTGCCCATTTTTAATCAAATTATTTAATTTTTTACTATTGAGTTTGAATTCCTTATATATTTCAGATACTAATCTCTTATCAGATGTATGTTTTGCAAATATTTTCTTCCAGTCCATAGGTTGCCTTTTGATTTTGTTGGTAGTTTATTTTGCTGTGCAGAGCTTTTTAGTTTAATATAGGCCCATTTGTTTTTTGTCTGTTTGCTTGTCTGTTTGCCTTTGTTGTTTGTGCTTTAAGTGTCATATCCAAGAAATCATTGCCAAGACCAAAGTCAAGGAGATTTTTCCCTGTTTTCTTCTAGGAGTTTTATGATTTCAGGTCTTTTTATAATTAATTAATTAATTAATTAATTCATAATTAAGAATTCAACTATTTTTTTTTAAAAAATATTTATTTATTTATTTTGGCTGCACTGGGTCTTAGTTGCAGCACGTGGGATCTTCGTTGAAGTATGCAGGATCTTTAGTTGCGGCATGCGGACTTCTTAGTTGTGGCACGTGGGCTTCTTAGTTGTGGTGTGTGGACTGTTAGTTATGGCATGTATGCGGGATCTAGTTCCCCGACCAGGGATCAAACCCAGGCCCCCTGCATTGGGAGCACAGAGTCTTACCCACCGGACCACCAGGGAAGTCCCAAGTCTTATATTTATGTCTTTAATCAATCTTGAGTTATCTTAGTGGTGTAAGATAGGTATCTTACATTTATTCCTTTAAAATGATAGTAAAGGAATAAAAGGAACGAGTTCCCTACATTAAAGCAAATAAAAGTGGATGAGAGATATGGACAGTTTCTGAAAGATAGAAAGCTGGAAGAGGAAAATGGTGGTGCATGAGGCTGGGTGGGGAAGCTGCTACCTACAGTACGAGCCACAAGCCAGCGAGATGCTCCCAGGGAGGGCACTAGTTTGACAAAAAGAACCCTGGAGAGGCCCTTTAGAGACAAGAGAGGGCCAGGGTGAAACTCCAGGAAAAAGCAAGAAAATTAATAGAAATTCCTAAATAGCAGTAAATTACTCCCATCATCACCCCCACCCAACCTCCTGTGGATAAAATATTTTGGAACAGCATTCTCCCTACCCCTACTCCCCCAGATAAAATCAGGTCAGCACCAGACATCTCATTTGCAACACTGGATGTTAGTAACACAGTGGAGCAACACCTTCAAAATTCTGAGGGGAAATTACTTTGAGCCTAGAATTATACAGTACAATAAAGTAAGGTACTGATATTTCAGATTTTAGAATGAATCCATGAATGTACTACAAATGGTTTAATTATGGGTACAGAACAGTATGTAAATGACAGAAAGTTTGGTGATGTCTAAGTGTAGATGAGAGAAGTCAGAGGATGGGAGGTTTGAGGTGAGGGGGTTAAAGGGAGAGTGGAGCCATTAATATCCTTGTCTTACTGAGTCAGGAGTTGTGGTAGGCAGACTAATGGCTCCTCAAAGATGTCCACATCCCAATCCCAGGATCCTGTGAATATGTGAGGTTACATGGCAAAGGGGAATTAAGTTTGCAGATGGAGTTAAAGTTGCTAATCAGCTGCCCCAGAGATGAGGAGATTATCCTGGATTATTTGGGCAGGCCCAATGTAATCATAAGGCTCCTTATAAATGGAAGAGGAATGCACAAGAGAGAGAGCCAGAGAGATGGCAGCATGAAAATACCGATACGGGGGTGTTAGTTTTGGATAAGGAGGTAACTGTCCAAAGAGCTAAAACAGAAACACTGAGATTCAGGAAGTTGTTCCTGAGGAAACTTTGTGCACTGGTGGTGGGAATGTAAACTGGTATAGCCATCATGGGAAACAGTATGGAATTTCTTCAAAAAATTAAAAATAGAACTACCTTATGATCTGGCAATCTTGCTTTTGGGTATATATCCAAAGGAAATGAAATCTAGATATGGAAGAGAGATCTGCACTCTCATGTTTATTGCAGCATTATTTACAATAGCTAAGATATGGAAACAACATAATGTCCATTGATGAACAAATTGATAAACAAAATGTGTATATATGCACAACAGAATAGTATTCAGCCTTAAAATGAAGGAAATTCTGCCATCTGAGACAACACGGATGGACCTGTAGGACATTATGCTAAGTGAAATAAGCCAGGCACAGAAAGACAAATACTGCATGATCGCACTTAAATATGGAATTTAAACAGTTAAACTTACAGAAGTAGAGAGTAGATGGGGATTGCCAGGGGCTGGAGGGTGGGGGTGGGGATAGAGGAATTTGGGGAGATGTTAGTCAAAGGGTACAAAGTTTCAGTTATGCAAGAAGAATAATTTCTGCAACACTGTATTGTATCCATGAAATTTACTAAGAGGGTAGATCTTAAGTGTTCTCACCACAAAAAAAAAGGGAAATGGTAACTATGTGAGATGATGGATATGTTAATGAGTTGGATTGTAATGATCATTTCACAATGTATACATGTATCAAAATAGCAAATTGTACACCTTAAATATGTATAGTTTCTATTTGTCAATTTAAAAAATAGCTTGAAAGAAGTTGTACCTGAGGAGCAAGTCCAGTAGTGAGAAGGAGTGGGGTAGAGGAAGCTGCTTTTTAGTATCAAACTCCTCTTTTAAGGTTGAATTTTTAGACATATGCAGATGTGACTTCATAAAACAAAGGCAGGAGGGACAAATACTGGTTTCAGAAGGGACATCAGAAAGGCCCAAGGAATGTCAGATTTTCCAAATCCCAAGGTTGAATGGGCACTTCTTTAAGAGGAGGTTGATCTTACACCTGGGGACCACAGAAACAATCAGTTCTGATGTCTATGGCAAATGTTTCATCATTTAAGAGCTAACAAACCAGTATTTGATAATGTTTTACTTTAAACAATTAATTAGAGTCATTCTAGATTATCTGTCCCTCAGTTGCATTCCCAAGTGTTTTGTTGGGTGGACAAGAAAGGGATGGAGCCTGAATTTTCTACTGCCCACATGGAACATTCTCTAGGACTGACCACATACTAGGACACAAAACAAATGCCCTGGTACGCCATGAGAGGTGTCCCAAGAGTCAATGCCATTCCTCATGGGTCTCAAGGATCAAAGCCAGGGAGCTACTGTGCCAGAAGACTTACCCTAAATAATGAGCTGGGGTTAAAAACCCACCCACCCTAAAACAGTCCTCAGGAGCTTATGCTTTGGGAACACCTGTCTACATGTGTTTAACTGTGAAATATAACAGTCATTTACTTAAAGTAAATCAGTAGCAGTTTAAAGAATATAGGGAACACCTGTGTATGCCCTTCCTTTCCCCTCCAAAGTTAATGTGTATCCTCAGTTTTATCTTAATTATTCACTTCCTTTTCTGTATTGTTTTACCAACTATGTATGCAGTTTTGAATGTTCTATAAATGAAATCTCATTGTATATATTCTATGAATAGTTTCTTTGGCTGAAAATTATGTCTTTGAAATTAAATTGTATTATGCATGTAGTTATAGTTCATTAATTTTTACTGCTGTATAATATTCCCTTGAAAGAATAAATTGCAACTGATTTATCCATTCTACTGTTGATGGGCACGTAGGTCATTTCCAAGTTTCTGCCATTCTGAAGAATGCTGCTGTGCACATGATGGGACAGGTAATCTACTTTGAGCCCAGAGCGTCCCTGTACATTCCATGCAAGCAGGAATACAAGGTCCTGATTGCTTTTTGCTTAGGCCATTTCTCAGGGTTGTGCTTACAGCCAGAAACCTTAAACGTGTGAAATACTGTTTCCTTCCAGGACAAAGAACAGGCTCACTGTAAAAGAGGTTGATTCCTCTAGCTCAGCATTCCTCAGCTGTGATGTAAACCCATTATGTGTCACATCCATCTGAACCCCTCCAGTGTCCCTTCCTTGGGACTTGGGGACAAGGAGAACTTGTACGAACATGATACTCAGGCAGCTTGCTGTGCTATGAATAATAAAGTCCTTTGTCTCTGACCCAAGAATCTCATTTTCTGCCAGTATCCATAAAACAAGTTAACTTAACCACCCAAAGATCTGAAAACAGAAACAGACTGAGATTCAATTAATTGTCCCCAAGGAGCAAGAGCAGTGATGAGGAGGAGTGGGGTAGAGGAAGCAGTTTCAACACCAAATTCTCATTTCATGGTTGAATTTTTATTCATATGCAGTTGTGACTTTATTAAAAAAAACAAAAACATAAAACAGAAAAAAAAACAGAGGTGGAGGAGTCACAACCACTGATTTGAGAGGGGACATCACAAAAGCCCAAGGAATGTCAAAACCCTTGTAGGATAAAGTCACAGACCCTGACAGCACATTCTTGTCCCTTTCTCTTAGTGAACATGTCCAAGGGAGTGTAGAATTGCTGGGTGGTGGAGTTTGCATTTTATTAGCTAATGGCAAACTCTTCCCATAGTGGCTGTACCAACTTTTTTGTTTTTGGTCGCACCATGCAGCCTGCAGGATCTTAGCTCTCCAACCAGGGATGGAACCCGCGAATCCCCTGCAGTGGAAGCATGGAGTCTTAACGATTGGACTGCCAGGAAAGTCCCTGGTGATACCAACTTTTATCCCCACCAGTGCAGATGAAGAGTCTGGTCTCCCTAGAATTTATGAATTAGTAGGGTTAGATGCTATTATTATATCTGTTTTTTTTTTTTTTTTTTTTTTTGTAGATGAAGGAATTGAAGCTGAGAGAAGTTAAGCAACTTGCCCAACTTTGGCATGCAAGCAGTAAGTGGAAGAAACTGGGATTTGAACCCAGGCAGTCTAGCTTGAGCGTGTGTGTGTAACAACTGTACTATACTGCCCTAAGTAATATGCTGAGTGATTAAAGACATATAGAGTTTAGAGTGTTTAAAGAACTTTTAAGAAGTTAATGAGACAGGAAAATGTACGTTTTAAAAATTGGGGCAAGGGACTTCCCTGGTGGCGCAGTGGTTAAGAATCCTCCTGCCAATGCAGGGGACACGGGTTTGAGCCCTGGTCCAGGAAGATCCCACATGCTGTGGAGCAACCAAGCCCGTGCACCACAACTGCTGAGCCTGCGCTCTAGAGCCTGTGAGCCACAACTACTGAGCCTGCACACCACAACTACTGAAGTCCAGGCACATAGAGCCCGTGCTCGGCAACAAGAGAAGCCACTGCAATGAGAAGCCCACGTACCACAACAAAGAGTAGCCCCCGCTCGCTCCAACTAGAGAAAGCCCGCGCACAGCAAAGAAGACCCATCTCAGCCAAAACTAAATAAATTTTTTTTTAAAAAACTAAAAAAAAAAAACTTGGGCCCAAAAGGCATTTCACTAAGGAGGAAACAGGAATGGTCATAAACACAAGATAAAATGTTCAAATTATTTAATAATCAGAAGACGCAAATTGAAATCACAAAGAGATGCCATTTTACACCCACCACATTGTAAAAATTAAAAATACAATGACAAGTATTGAAAACGTTGGAAAGTGCTTAAAAGAGTGCCTGATATATGTTTTATATAAATATTTGCTATTATTGTTATCATCATCGTAGTCATCATCATTATATTAATACCACTACCACTACCTTTATTAACCTTTTGTCAGTTATATGTGTTTTCTCCTAGTGTATGGCTACTGTCTTTATGATGTTTTTGATTAACAGAAATTATTTATTTTACTATAGTTGAATTTGTCAGTCCTTTTAAGAAATCCTTCCCTACATGAGGTTATAGATATTCTCCTGTATGAGAATAAAGATCTTCTCCTTGTATATATTTTAAAAGTTTTATAATATTGCTTTCAGTCTTTAATCTCTCTTCTGTAACTTATTTTCTCATATGGTTCCAGGTAGGGATCTAATTTTCTTCCAATATAGCCAATGAATTGTCCCTATGCTCTTTATTAAATACTTTATGCTTTCTTTTTTTTTCAGGTTTATTGAGATATAATTGACATATAATATTAGGTAAGTTTAAGGTATATAATGTGATGACTTGATACATGTATATATTGTGAAATGATTACCATAATAGGGTTGGTTTACACCTCCATCACCTCACATAATTAACCTTTTGAGTATGTGGGGTGGGAACATACTCTTAAGCAACTTTCAAGTATATACTACAGTATTGTTAACTATAGTCACCATGCTGTACATTAGGTCCCCAGGACTTATTCATTTTATAACTGGAAGTTGGTACCCTTTGACCAATATCTCCTCATTTCTCCCACCCCTCAGCCCCTGGCAACCACCATTCTACTCTCTGTTTCCATGAATTCAGCTTTTTTAGATTCCACATATAATCGAGATCATACGGTGTCTTTCTCTGACATTTCACTTACCATAATGCCCCCAAGGTCTATCCATGTTGTTGCAAATGGCAGAATTTCCTTCTTTTTCATGGCTGAATAATATTCCACTGTATATATATTCTGTATCATCTTTATCTATCTGTAGATAGACAATTTTAGATTGTTCCCATATCTTGGCTATTGTGATGAATGCAATGAATGTGGGAGTGCAGATATCTCTTCCACATCCTGATTTCATTTCCTTTGGGCATACACTCAGAAGTGGGATTGTTGAATCATATGATAGTTCTATTTTTAATTTTTTTGAGGAACCTCCATACTGTTTTCCATAGTGGCTGCACCAATCTACATTCCCACCAAGAATGTACCAGGGTTCCCTTTTCTCTACATTCTCACTGATGCTTGCTGTCTCTCTCTTTTTGATAACAGTCATTCTAACAGGTGTGAAGTGATTGAGGTGATAACTCATTGTGGTTTTGATTTGCATTTCTCTGACAATTAGTGATGCTGAACAATTTTTATGTGCCTGCTGGCCATTTGTATATCTTCTTTGGAAAAATGTCATTTCAGTCCTCTGCACATTATTAAATCAGATCTTTGACTTTTTGTTTTCGTTTTCATTTTTTGGCTATTGCTTTTGTTTTTTGGCTATTGTTTTTTGGCTATTTTATTTATTGGCTATAAGTTCCTTATAAATTTTGGATATTAACCTCTTATCAGATGGATGGTTTGCAAATATTTTCTCCCATTGTGCAGATTGCTTTTTCATTTCGTTAATTGTTTCTTTTGCTGTGCAGAAGCTTTTTAGTTTTATTTAGTCCCACTTATTTATTTTTGCTTTTGTTGCTTGTGCTTTTTGGGTCATTTTAAAAAAATCATTGCCAGGACAAATGTCAAGGAGATTTTCTGCTACTTTTTCTTCTAGGAGTTTTATGGTTTCAGATCTGATGTTTAAGTCTTTAATCCATTTCAAGTTATTTTTGAGTGTAAGGTAGGGGCCCAGTCTCATTCTTCTGCATGTGATTATCCAGTTTTCTGAGCACCATTTATTGAAGAGACAATTCTCTCCCTATTAAGTACTCTTGGCTTCCTTGTCAAGTATTAGTTGACCATAAACGCATGGGGTTATTTCTGGACTCTCTACTCTGTTCTATTGGTCTCTGTGTATGATTTTATGCCAATACCATACTGTTTTCTTAAAAATTAATTAATTTATTTATTTATTTATTTTTGGCTGCATTGGGTCTTCGTTGCTGCATGCAGGCTTTCCCTACTTGCGGCGAGCAGGAGCTATTCTTCCTTGCAGCGTGTGGGCTTCTCACTGTGGTGGCTTCTCTTGTTGTGGAGCATGGGCTCTAGACACATGGGCTTCAGTAGTTGTGGCACGTGGGCTCAGTAGCTGTGGCTTGTGGGCTCTAGAGTGCAGGCTCAGTAGTTGTGGTGCACGGGTGCCCAAACCCGTGTCCCCTGCACTGGCAGACAGATTCTTAACCTCTGTACAACCAGGGAAGTCCCAATATCATACTGTTTTGAATACTAAAGCTTTGCCACACAGTTTGAAACCAGGAAGTGTGATGCCTCCAGCTTTGTTCTTTCTCCAAATTGCTTTGGTTATTCAAGGTCTTATATAGTTCCATACAAAGTTTAAGATTGTTTGTTCTATTTCTGTAAAAATGTCACTGGAATTTTGAAAGAGACTGCATTGAATCTATAGACAGTTTGGGGTATTATGGACATTTTAACAATATTAATTTTTCTGATAAACATGGGATATCTTTCCATTTACTTATGTCTTCTTCATTTTCGTTCCTCAAACTCATAGTTCTCAGTGTACAGATCTTTCACCTCCTTGGTTAAGTTTATTACTAAGTTTTTTGTTTGTTTTTGATGCTATTGTAAATGGAATTGTTTTCTTTATTTCTTTTTCAAATATTTGTTGTTATTGAATAGTTTGTTCTTTCCCCATTCATCTGCAATACTCTCTAAGTCACAAATCAAGTTTTTTATATATGTATGGATCTGTTTCCTGGGCTCTTCACTACAATCCATTCATGTAATTGTCTATCCTTGCACTGTATATGCTTTATAAAATTCTTTGCCCTCCAAAAAAGTATTGATGTATGGTGGATTAAGCCCCACCCTTTCTTCAGGAATGTCTTAACTGTTCTTGGCCTTTTGCTCTTCCATGTAAATTTGAGAATCACCTTATAAAGTTTCATGAAAAGCCTGTTGGAATTTTTATTGTAATTTCATTGACTTTGTAGATTGCAAAGAACTGACATTTTTACAAGAATGGCTTCCTATTCAAGGATATGGTATATATTTCTCTATTTGTTTGAGTCTTTTTACTAACTTTCATTAAAATTATATCATTTTCTCCACATAGTTTTTTATTAAACATAATCTTGAGTCCTTTTGTTTTGTATTGTTATTGCAAACGATATATTTTTTATTGTAAAATTTAAAATACCTATAGTGAGTATATAAACATATATGTACAGTTTCAAGAGTAATTATAAAGCCATCACTCATGTAACCTCCAACCAAATGAAGAAATGAAACGTTGTACTATAAAAGTTCCCTGTGCCTGTCTTCAGTAACATCTTCCTTTCTCCACCCTGGAAATATTCACATTCCTTGCCTCTCTTTATAGTTTTACTACCATTGTATGCATCTCCAACTAGTTTAGTTTTGCCTGTTTTTGAACCTTGCAAAAATGGCATCATACTGTATGTATTATTATAGACTTCTCTTGGTCATTGCGATTTTGTGATCCATCTTAATACATCTAGCTGTTTTCATTCATTTTCACTAATATATATTTAATTGTATGAATATACTAAAATTTGTTTACCTATTCTACTCTTACTGGGTATGTCTTATTTCCAGTTTTTGGTTATTAAAAACAATGCTGTTATAAAAATTCATGCTCATAAGGTTTGTATGTATCTTCTGGGTCAGAAGTACATATATTTTTCTAGGTCAGTGGTTGTTAAAATGTGGTCTGAGGACACCTAGGAGTCTCTGAGACCCCTTCATGGCAACTAGGAGGTCCTCCCTTTTCCAAATATATATCTTTCTGAGTTCAAATATTCCTCATATCCTTCAGCCCAAACAGTATACCACAACATATTGAAAGCAGAAGCGGATATGAGGATCTAACTGTCTTCTATTAAGCAAACATTAAAAAGGTCTTTAAAAAAGTAATTGTTTTGTAGAAGATAGTTATTTTACAAAAATTTTGTTATTTTTGCTAACATGCAAATGGATTTATTATTTTTTAAAATGAATTACATAAATATTTAAAATCTGTATTAATTACAGATACAGTAAATAGCTATAACCCAAATAAACAAATGCTATTTGTTGTTCTCCACAATCTTTAAGAGTGCAAAAGGGTCCTGAGTTTGAGAACTGTTCTTCTAGGGCATGGTCTTCAACCTGGTTGCACTATTCAAGGTGTATACAAGGCACAGATAATTATAAAGAGTCTGTTTCCAGATCCCTAATGTCCAAATGTGCTGTGCCTAGCTTCATATAGCTCTCCTTTCCTACCTCCCCCTTCACAAGTGACAGTCTTGCCAGAGTTGTCTTTGCCTGACACCCTCTGGTCAAAACAGAAAGTGCCAGCATCAAACTCTAAAGAACAAATAACAACTTAGAGGAAAACCCCTGAGACCACAGAGGAGCAATTTTTTTTAGGAAATGCTGCTTCACCAATGCTCTTGATGCCCCTGACCCCTGTTGTATGGGACAAAAAGGACATTGACTCCAAGTGGAAGTCATGATTTGTATGAGCCACGCTGACACAGTTATTTATTTTACAAGGTTAAAAAAACTATATCAGTATTTTTTTAAAGTTCTTTCAATATGTATAACATTTCAATTTTATATCACTCATAACTGTAACTTATAAGACTTAGATCTTTATGGTCACAGGAAATTAAAATGAATATTTCAACTTATACACACATTTTTGTTGTAAAGAATTATGAGAATTGATAAGAAAAACTTTCAAGCATAAATACATGTTACATGAGGATAAAATTCTGGGGAGGGGGTGGATTGGAAATACAAGGATAAGAAATTTCCCATTGTTAAAGAGCAGCTTGTTTGTATATTTTTTAAGTGAATGGTGGTGCATATCAAAATCACTATAGTGTTTAGAGCCTATTGGATACATTTAAAAGAATGATGTGACAGTTAAATCTATGTCAAAACTTTAACATGCAGGAATAATATCCTATGTACTTAAATGAAATTTGATGAGAAATTTTAGCTGTCAAACTAGAAATGTGTGAGGGAATACATACTTCAAAAAACTTTTATGTGCAGTGTTCTGAGCCTGGAGATAGATGGGCTCCAGGTTAGGCATTTATAACTGGCCTCCTGTTTACATTTCTTGGCGAGAAAAAGATGGGCTTTAGGCTGGACACTTACAACTAGCCTCCTGTTTGCATTTCCTGAGACAGGAGATAAGTAGGCTCCAGGTTAGATATTTACAACCAGCCTCCAGGCTTTGTCTCCTGAGGACACTTGAAGATAACAGTCATGGCAGGAACAGAGAGGGGCTAAACCTTGTTTGAGTAAAGCATCAAGAGGTCACATATTTCCCATCCTTGGGGCAAGGGAGTCACTGCACAGAAAGGCTCCTTGGGGGTCAAAAAGGAGGAGGCACCACCCCAGAATAGATGATGCCAAGTCCCCCCAAAGCCCTCTGGGCTGGAATCCACCTTGGAAAAAAGTAATGCACACACATGTTGGGGAGGGCCCTAGGGCAGGTCAGGTGTGGGAAAAGAAACCAGATGATTGGCCAAAGGTAAACAAAGACCTGGAAGAACTGCCCTATATAAATGATGTAACCACCTCTTTACTGTGCTTCTCATTAGGGAGGATGCCCACACCCTTTCTCTCTGGGTGTGTATCTCTGCCTTGCTTCTGTCTTAACTAAACAAACCGTTTCTCTGTGTGCTCTCCCACTTGTTGTGCTGTGTCTCTAATCATAAACTTTGTACCTGTTTTTACCGTTTTTGCCTTCTTGAGAAATGCATTTTTCAATGGGGTAAGAGCCAGGAAAAATTTGCTTCTGGCCTCTAGCCCTTGCTGGCCTAGTGACTAGGATTCCTGGTTTTCATCCAGGCTACCCAGGTCCAATTCCTGGGCAGGGAACTAAGATCCCGCTTCAAGCCACTGCTCACTGCTGCTGCCTCTCTGAGATCAATACTAGCAAAGAGATCTGAGGACTAATAACGTAGAACATTGACAAACATGTAGGTGTTCACAGGATCCAACCTAGTGATAGGAAAATAGGCATGTATCTGGACCAGTGGAATTCAGTGGGGTTATGCATATTTTATCTTCTACTTTTTGCTGGTATTTGAATGGAGTCCTTATGTCAGCAGTTCCTCCCAGAGAAAGGAACTCATTAAACTGCTCCACTGCAGCTCAGACCAGCACCGTGGCCTTGAGCCCAGAGCTCTGCCAGTGTGAACGGGGGAGGCCTGGTTTGCTCAAGAGTGAGGCACTGATTAGCAGTTAATATGAAATGCCTTTGAGGGGCACAGAGGCAGGTTAAGACAAATGAGAGGAGGAACTGAGGAAGGCAGAAGACTGGATTTAGGTTGAATTCAGGCCTATTTGAAACAAGAGCTGTGACAAGCTTATCCAGGAAAAGAGATCATTCAAGAAATATTTAAATTGTATTGGATCTCTATCTTACACAGACAAACACACTCACATTTTTTTTCTCCTTTCTGAGTAACTCAACCCCAAACTCCCCCCACTTCTAGCCCACAAAATGCTCCAGATGACTTTCCAATGAAGACAAAAATAATTCATTTCATCTCCCTTCACATTCCATCACTAATTCAGCAGTTATTCTTTTTCAAGGCAGCTATCGTAGCTGAAACTTAGACAATCCCAGGGCTGGGATCTTCCTTAAAGAAGGAGCATCCTTCCTGCTCAGGTGAAAATTCTGTTTCTGTTAACACCCCGCTCCATGTCTCCTTCACCTCTTGTACCAGGACAGCAGAGACTGCTAGTTGACTACCTCAATACCTTTCTCCCTTTCTGAGAACTCTCAAACTAGACAACGTCAGCCCAAGTTAAGAACATTAAAAATCAATCTCATTTATGAACATACCTGGAAAAGTCCTGAATGAAACACAAGGATCACTTTCACTTACATTCCATTGGCCAAAACATACAGTCACATGACCATATCATGTTGCTAAGAAGACTGGAAAATATACTCTACGCCAGGCAGCCTTGTGCCCCCCCAAAATTGGTTTTAAATTCTTGAAGAAGTCATTTCTGTCTCTCTCCACTCAGCAACAAGATCAAGATAAGCAAGCTTCCTTACTGGCCCCCTGCGTGATGTGCATTTATTTGTACTTTACCCTTACACAAAGAGCTTAGCACTTTGCAGACCCAGATTTATAGAGAAGTCTTCTATTAGACTCTGAGATGGGTTTTGTCACCTATCCTCCTGCATTAGACTCCACTGTCAAAACTGAAATTTAAGTTTATGAGGATTTGAATATGCCCTGAAGGAAGAATATGGTTTCTTGTTTTTTCTAAATTCCTACTTTCCTTTCTCTTTTGATTTTTTTTTTTTTTGCCACCTCAGCAAGACAGTTATATAATTTTAAAAACATTTACTCCTGCCCAAGTGGAAGTTCACTCTGGTATTTTTAGAGGTTTGTTTAATAAAACTTCAAAGGACAGCTAATCTTCATCTTATACAAATTATTTCAGAGAACAGAAAAGAAGGAAAGTTACACAACTCATTTTAAAAGAGTTGTTTAATTGTGACACCAAAACCAGGTGCTGCCAAGGTCAGCACAAAAAGAGAAATTTAAAAATCATTCTCACTTATAAACACTGGAATTTTCAGTTAAATGGGCTAATATGTTCTCTTTTGTGCTTAGAACATGGTTTATAAACATAGATGGAAATGTCCCAAATAAAACATAAGCAAGGGACTTCCCTGGTGGCACAGTGGTTAAGAATCCGCCTGCCAATGCAGGGGACATGGGTTTGATCCCTGGTCCGGGAAAATCCCACTTGAGCAGAGCAACTAAGCCTGTGTACCTCAACTACTGAAGCCTGCATGCCTAGAGCCCGTGCTCCACAACAAGAAAAGCCACCTCAATGAGAAGCCCATGCACCGCAACGAAGAGTAGCCCCGCTTGCCTGCAACTAGAGGAAGCTGGAGTGCAGCATCAAAGACCCAACACAGCCAAAACAAAAACCAAAAAACAACCATCTGCAAATCCAGTCCAATAGTGTATTCAAAAAGGACATGATTCCAAAATAATTCAAGGATGGTTGAATTACACTGATAGATTTTCTAGTATTAAACCATCAATTTCTTATGGCAGCTTAACTATCCCCTTTAAATATTTTGGGCTTCTATGGACACTCATAACCTCGGGGATTTACCTTTTATCTCAAGTAGCAATAGCGGCAGAGGCTGGAGGAAAGGAGGTCAGCAGAGGGGTTAAATGAACTGGAGACCTTCCCAGAAGGAAAGCGATACCTGTTTTTAGGATCATTCTAGCGTAGGGAGTTAGAGAAGCCCGAGGGGCCCCTGGAGAAGGAGGTCCCACCGCAGGGTGCAGGAGGGGCAGACCACTCTGTCTGATTGTGCGCGTTGGCGATGGCATGACTCAGTGGGTACCAGTCACATCTTACTCGTTGTGGATTCGTGCATTTATTACAACCATCTTGAGGCAGATAGCAGGACAGTATCCTGGAAGGAATGTCTGTTTCTAATTCCTACACAGGTGCCACTGGGCTACCTGTACTGCTGAGGAGAGAGTCTGACTATGGCAGGGCTGGAATAAGATCTGGAGATGGACCAGCCCTGCCTGATTCTGGAATTAAGATCTGGGTGTCAGGCCCAGACTCTGTACAGCAGGAGGTCCTGGGGGACCAATGAATCCTGAGCTCCAGCTCTTCCTGGACTTTTCTTCCCAACTGGCTCTGCCAGGAATCTGCTTCATCTGGTATACCCACTGCCCATTCTGGGCCGAGGCTCCTAGCTTTGGCGCCTGCTGGCCTCAGCATTCTCTCTTCTCTGCCTCATCACGGTCCCCCACTGCAGCCTCCATAGCCTGATTTTCAATAAGTGCCTTCGGAATCTATAAGCATAACTGTCTTACTAAGAAGTAATTACTTTGGCATTTTCCAGGGGGAAAGAGAAAACGATTTTCTCTATAAAGAGAAAACGATATGAAATGACTGGCACTGTGCAGAAATTTAAAAGCTTCTTGGGGGAAAAAAGAAATTCTTAGAGTTGTCAGATTATCAACTGATCAAAGCTACAAAGATGTTTTGGGGGGAACCCAAGAGACAAATAAGAATCTCTTTGAGGAAATGGCCTTAAAGATGGAATCAAAGGGCTTGGAGGAACAAATCAAATGCCAGTGGTAAATCCACTTGTTATTTTAGGCCCCAAGAACAGGAATATAAAAACCAGGATAAAATATTAGAATGCAAGAACTCAGTGGAAATATTACTCATTTTTACAAGGACTTTTGCAAACTTTCAGAGTTGAAAAGAGCCTTTAATGAAGTTAATTTTAGTAAAGGGACAAAACCTGGATTCCCAAGGGTTAAAAAAGAATATACTGGACTTAAGAGACTTGGACACTTACAACTGGGAGCAGAAAACTGAAAGGAGCTGAGTGATATAATCAAACATTGTCAGAAATTTCCAAAAAGACAAAGCAAGTGGTCTGGCTCACAAAGAAAATGAAACGCAGGTTTTGAGCAATGATATTGTGCAGCGGGAGTAGCTGGCAGGTGACCAGACTGAGAAGTTAAAAACAGATGATAGATGGCTCACGAAAGGAGCCTTTGTTAACAATAGTTGAAAAAGATAAAGGCCATTTCCAATCTAAACTAAATGCTGAGATGCTAACTCGGCAAGGGCTGGAAAACAGAGATGTTGGAACACGAATCTTGCTGACTTATTTAAGCCAAAGTTCTACTGGAAAATGACTACAAAACTTTGCATCAGAAAGCTGATATTCTTAATAAACTCCTGGGCAGAAAGGCAGCATTCTTCCAAAGAAGCTATTTCAGGAAGAATAAGAAAAGGAAGAGAGAGAGCAGAAATACCAGCTAGAGAGTAAGTAAGATTCCATAAGCAGAAAATTCAAGAAGCGGAGGATGAAGTACAGAAAACAAAGATCTTACGAAACCCAGATTTCCCTTCATGATGAGAAAGGTCATGACAGCTGGCTGATTGCACATACTGCAGAATGAGCTCTAGCGAGACGATGCAAGCTGCTAGCCCAAGGCAGATATTAATATGTGTGCGTCAAAGGACAATAATTTTTCAAAAGTCAGTGAATGTCCAACCAACCCCAGGAATACCATAATGATAGAAACTTTCAAAGAGAGAGTTACTAATCCAAGATCAGTCTTTTGGTCCACTCGTTGAAACTAGTGAAAGCCTCTATTTTATTGGTATTGTTTCTACCTGGAATCTCTTACTCTTGTCGTAATGGCATAGATCTGTAAAAGTGAACCTGTGTCTGTCATTGGTCGTATAGCTGATCCTAGGAGGCCATTTCAGGTATCTGAACTAGTATCTATTTCTTATCTGCATCTTGGTATAGCTTCATCAGTAAATCTTACCAGGGAAACTCACCATGATCTCACATGTATTCATTCATTCCACAAATATTTAAGTATCTTTCATGAGTCAGAGATTTTACAAATGTCAGAAATACAACAAAGAACAAAACAAAAATCTTGCCTTTGTAGAGCTTACATTTTAACAGAGAAAACACGTAGGTAAAAAAGAAATTAGAAAGTAATCATATAATGCCAGGTAGGGATAGGGCTACAAAGGACAACTAAGCAGATTGAAGGGGTAGTCACGGGAGCACACTTTACATGTGGTGATCATGGAAGGCTGCATAAGGAGATGACATTTGGGTAGAGACATGAATGGAAAAAAGGAGCGAGCCATGTGAAGATCTGGGAAAGATCCTCCCAGGCAGAGCGAATAGCCGTGCAAAGGCGCTGAACCAGAAGCATGTTTGTTGTGTTAGAGAAACAGCAGGAGTTTCCGAAGGAGAGTACTACGTGTCTGAAGGCTGAGAGCTGAGAGGTGAGAACTGAGAGAGAACATTCTATGTTCTCATATATATGAGAAAATAAAACTTCTAATGGCTCCAATAAGGTAAGCAGGGAGTTATAAGTGAAGACGGTAGAAGGGTAAACCCCTACCAGATGCTATCGTACATTATGAGTCATGTTAAAAAGTTGAGGGCTTCCCTGGTGGCGCAGTGGTTGAGAGTCCGCCTGCCGATGCAGGGGACACGGGTTCGTGCCCCAGTCCGGGAAGATCCCACATGCCGCGGAGCGGCTGGGCCCGTGAGCCATGGCCGCTGAGCCCGCGCGTCTGGAGCCTGTGCTCCGCAACGGGAGAGGACACAACAGTGAGAGGTCCGCAAAAAAAAAAGTTGAAACTTTAGTCTTAATAACATATTACTATCGTATGTTGAGTCCTTACCACATGTCTGTCAATGTAATAAATACTAGGATTTTTCTCACTTGATCCTCATAAATATTCTATGAGTTAAGAATCAATGTTATTTCAATGTTAGAGGTGAGGAAACTGAGTCACAAAGTGGATAAATCATTTGCCCAAACACCCAGAGCTACTAAATAGCAAAATTGGCATAGGAACCCATATCAACTTGAGTCCCAAGCCTGAACTCTTATCCTCCACTATTCCACATTTTTATTTATTTATTTTTGGCTGTGTTGGGTCTTCGTTGCTGTGCACGGGCTTTCTCTAGTTGCGGCGAGCGGGGGCTACTCTTCATTGCGGTGCGCGGGCTTCTCATTGCAGTGGCTTCTTTTGTTGCAGAACATGGGCTCTAGGGCACGTGGGCTTCAGTAGTTATGGTTCGTGGGCTCTAGAGCGCAGGCTCAGTAGTTGTGGCGCACGGGCTTAGCTGCTCTGTGGCATGTGGGATCTTCCCGACCCAGGGCTCAAATCAGTGTCCCCTGCATTGGCAGGCAGATTCTTAACCACTGCACCACCAGGGAAGTCCCTGTAAAGCTGTTATTTTAATTTTATTTTATTTGGCCGAGCAGCATGCGAACTCTCAGTTCCCCAAGCAGGGATCGAACCCTGGTCCCCTGCATTGGGAGCACAGAGTCTTAACCACTGGACCCCCAGGGATGTCCCTATTCTGCACTTTTAAATGATCCATATGCATGTAGTATAATGGAGGCTATAGAGTGGGAAGGAAACCCATTAGAGGTGGGGGTTAAAGGGAGAGGGGATGGTAATGGGATCTTGGTAATAAGAGTGGGGTTGAGAAGAAAGAGATGGGATTGAGAGAGGTTTAGAAAGTGGAATGATTGGGATTTGGTGTTTGATTGGATCCGAGGAGGGAGGGAGGAAAGGAGGGGGTGGGGGGAGTCAAAGATGATTTCCAGATTTCCGGTTTATGAAACTCTGTGGTTACCATTTAAGAAGACAAGAAACCAAGCAGGAAGGGCAGTTTGGGGCTTAGGGGGAAGATGATGAGTGGTTTTAGATTAAGGATGGTGGAATAAGGACCTCTGAAAATCCGCTCCTCCATGTAAGCAACAAGATCACTGACCACAAAAAAAAAAAAAAAAAAAAAAAGTCAAAATCAACTTTTTAGAACTCGGAAATTAACCAAAGGCTTGCAAGAATCCAAAAAGTGTTTATTCAAGAAAATCGACGGAATCTCAGTAGAAACAGTGGGCTTTGTACTGGGGCAAGAAGGCAGATTCTAGCGGTGTGAAGAGTGAGCAGGAGTGGGGAAACCAAAATAGTGTTCAGCCCTTTGCTTGGAAAGACAAGAGAGATGGGGCTTTAGCTGGAGGATGGGTGAGGATGCAGTGCTCTTTTTTATTTTGTAGAGATGTAAATAGTGCAATATAGCTGGCAAAAAGCCTGGTCTTTCAGGAGGTGAAAAGGCCTGGCATCCTGATAGGCAAAACAGCTGAAATCTGACACCTAGAGACAAGCTACTCAGGTTCTTCTTAACTTTATTCTTGGATTGATTTCACTGTTGGCCCTTTTTGCTCTAGAGATAGAAGCTTGTCTTTAAAAATTTAAAAAAAAAAGGCAGAATTGATGACCAAGAAACATCATTGTGAGGGAAGATCGGTTATTTACATAATTCAAGTTCTGTGCAATTCTTTTAATGTAGTTTTATAGTCATTAGTCTTATCAATTTCCATAAAGGTATGCCAATGTTAGGTTTATAGCATGTCATCTTGACAATCTGTCTTCAGAACATCCTAGGGATTCTCAAACACCATATGCAGGAGTTGGAAAACTGCTTGGTCTAATTGCGCAAGCATTGAGTTCTAACTGAAAACCAGGGCAAATAAGTCTAGAGATCTAATGTATAGGCATGATGACTATACTCAACAATACTGTGTCAACCAGAAAATATGCTAAGAGAATAGATATCAGGTGCACTCACTGGACAAAACGCTAACTATGTGAGGAGATGATATGTTAATTTGCTTGACTCTACTACTTATTTCACCATGTATATGTATATCAAATCATCATGATGTACACCTTAAATATATACACAATTTTTATTTTAAAATATATAAATAAAAAATAAATCTATTCATTAAAAAATAAAACAGAGGAAGGACTCTACTTGTTCTAAAACTTGGCTGCACATGGAAATCTACCGGGAGCTTTAAAAAGTACTGATGCCTGGGTTCCAACCTAGAAACTGCATTCAAATTTAGTTTCATGTCTTCTAAAGGTCAATTTTTTTTCAGTTCAGGATCCAGTCTAGGATCACATGTTGCATTTAATTGTCATGCCTCTTCAATCCCCTTCAAACAAATCCAGTCTTTCTTTGCTTTCATGACTCTGAGTTTTTGAAGAGTATAGTCTATTTATTTCACAGAACGGTCCTTCCATTTTTGTTCTTCTGATATTTTCTCATGTTCAGATTGAGATTACGCATTTCTGGCCATGAATACCACAGAAGTGATGGTGTGTCTTTTCTCATTGCATTCTGGAGCCACAGAAAATTTTATTTGTCCCATTACCCGTGATGTTAACTTCAGACACTGAAGGGGTACATGCTATTGACATGACTCAACACTGATGATGTTAATAGGCCCAGATAGAGTTTGCCAGCTTTCTTCACTGTGAAGTTACTTTTGCTCTCTCTTTCCATACTCTACTCTTTGGAGGCAAGTCATTAAGCATTGTCACAATCTGCGTTTCACCCCTTGTATCTTCCGACCTCTTGGTTGATGTAGAAAAAAAATTTATACATTACAGTTTACTCTGTGCTGGTAAGTTTTGAGAAATGCAGAGTCATATATCTATCACCCCAGTACCATACAGGTTAATTCTATCACTCTAGAGATACTCTGTGCTTTCCCTAGTTAACCCCTTCTCCTCCTGGAAACCATTGATCTGTTTTCCATCCTTACAGTTTTGCCTTTCCTAGAATGTCTCATGAATGGAATCATTCAATATGTAGCCTTTCCATTCTGGTTCTTTCAACTTAGTAAAATACATTTAGGATCCATCTATGTAAATTTGTGGATGAATAGCATGTTCCTTTTTTCTTGCTGAATAGTTTTCCATCATGTATACCACAGTTTGTTCATCTATTCACCTATTGAGGGACATCTTGGTTGCTTCCAATTTTTGGTGATTATGAATAAAGCTGCTAAAAACATTCACATGCAGCTTTTTGTATAGGCATAAGTTTTCGATTCAGTTGGGTAAATACCTAGGGGCATGATTGTTAAGTCATATGGTAAGTCCATGTTTAACATTATAAGAAACTGTCTTCCAAAGTGCCTGTATCATTTTCGCTTTTGCACAGCTCTTGTTCCAAATCTTTGACAGCATTTGCTATTGTCAGAGGTTTTTCTTTTTAATATTCAAATGAGATGACAGCATCTCATTGTTTTGCAATTTGCCTTCCCTAATGACGAATTATATTGAGCATCTTTTTATGCTCAATGCTTTATTTGCCATCCATATATCTTCTTTGGTGAAGTGTTCTGGTTAGATATTTTGTCCAGTTTTAGTTATTTTTATTTTTAAAAATAAATTTATTTATTTATTTTCATTTATGTATTTTTGGCTGTGTTGGGTCTTCGTTGCTGCGCGCAGGCTTTCTCTAGGTGTGGCGAACGGTGGCTATTCTTAGTTGCAGTGCGTAGGTTTCTCATTGTGGTGGCTTCTCTTGTTGTGGAGCATGGGCTCTAGGCATGCTGGCTTCAGTAGTTGTGGCTCGTGGGCTCTAGAGCACAGGCTCAGTAGTTGTGGCACACGGGCTTAGTTGCTCCGCGGCATGGTATCTTCCCGGACCAGGGCTCGAACCTGTGTTCTCCTCTTAACCACTGTGCCACCAGGGAAGTTCCTGTCCAGTTTTAAAATTGAGTTTTTTGCTTTCTTATTGTTGAGTTTTAAGTGTTTTTTATGTATTCTGGATACAAATCTTTCATTTCATATGTGATTTACAAATATTTTCTCCCAGTGTGTGGCTTGTCATTTCACTCACTTCAGCAGTATCTTTCACTGAATGAAATATTTTAATTTTGAGAAATTCCAATTTATCAAACTTTTCTTTTGTGGATTATGCTTTTGGCATCATATCCAAAAGCTAATCACCAAATACAGGGTCATACAGATTTTCTCCTATGTTTTCTTCTATAAATTTTAGTTTTGCATTTTACATTTAAGTATAAAATCCATTTAGAGTTAATTTTTTTGTAAGGTGTGAGTGTCAAAATTTATTGCTTTTTTTTCATATGGATGTCCAATTTGTCCAGCACCATTTGTTGAAGCACCTTTCTGTCTTTGATAAAAATCAGTTGACTATAATTGTATGGATCTATTTCTGAGCTTTCTATTTTGTTCCATCTATCTATGTGTCTATCTTTTCACCAATACCACACTGTCTTGATTCCTATATCTTTAGAATAAGTCTTGATATCAGGTCATGTGAGTCCTCCTACTTTGTTTTTCTTTTTCAAGGTTGTTTTGGCAATTCTGGATCCCTTGAACTTTTACATGAATTTTAAGATCAACTTGTCGATTTCTGCAAAAGAGGCAGCTGGGATTTTGATAGAGATTGTGTTGAGTCTGTGGATCAATTTGGGGAGTATTGCTATCTTAACAAATCAAGTCTTCAAATCCATGAACATGAGAGGTTTTCCACTTTAGATCTTTAATTTCTTTCAACAATATGTTGTAGTTTGCAGAGAGTAAGTTTTGCACTTTTTTTGTTAAATTTTCCCCTGCATACAGCCACTGTCATTATTTGCAGCAGTTTTGTTCTATAAGGTCGCTGCCAACATTGAATTAGCCGATACTTGACTACTGCTTCTAAGGGAAATGTGGACAAGGTTAGATTCTTGCGAGTCTCTGGTCACATTTTCCATTTTCGTCAGTCAAAATACCATTTGCATTATGTAGGTTTGTTTGCCAACATTCTTGCAAAACAAGCCAGTCTCAGCAGCTGTGAAAACCTGTTCTTCCACGTAATTCTTTTTCTATTAAACCCTTAGCAGAAATTGAAAAATTCTTCCACAGTCTACCTGGCTTCCTGGGCAAGTTTAACGAGTTAAGGCAGGAGGGTGGCCTCTAATTCCAGCTCTCATCATAACTAGCTGTAACTTTGGGCAAGTCACTTAGAATCTCCACTCTAAAACTCTGATAAAATAAGACTGTGGATGGGAATATCTCCATCGTTCCACTCACTCTAGAGTCCTATAGTTAAAAAAAAAGGGGGCGGGGGGAACTGGTGGGGTGGGGGGGAGGTTATATGGTAATTTTTAAAGCCCACAGCACCACCTGGTGGTCAAAGAGAAGACAGACTGAGGAAGAGTGTTAATAGACATATCCAGCTCCATCTACATTTTGCTCGTTTGAAAACTTCACATTTTCAGACCATTTCTCCTCTAAAATGGCTACACACGTACAATAATACCTATAAAAGCAGTCATACGGCATTATGTCTAACATCACACCCTGCATAGAGTGCCTTGTAAATATAAAGACGCTAACCCTTGAATAGCCATCATTACTGAGCTATTATTATGCTTTGGTTAAAACAAAAACAAAAACAAAACAAAACAAACAAAAAACTACTGAGCAAGTAGGAGAATTACATGAAATGAAAATATACTTCATTGTACCAAAAAATCCATCATGTTAAAATTATTCACACATAGGTGAGTAAGAAAATGATAGTATTCATTTATAACCTCCCCCAAATAAAATATCTGTGAGTCCATACGTATATAAATACATAGGTGAATGAATAAAATGGAGCTGTAAATACAGGAAAAGAGACAGCTCTTCTTTACAAAATAACTCTAATCAATAAATATAAAAGGAATGAGAGAAATAGAAAATCACCATTAGATTACCACTGTAATAATTGCTGCAGGCAATATTCACTTCTGTACACTAAAATTATACGGTATAAGCAAACGTTTGAGGAGAAACAGGATAATTTCCTAGTCTCAAAACATCCTCCCCAGGACGTTTATTAATTATAAAGGGAAAGATAGTAACTTTATAATACTTTAATGCAGCAGATATCACTTAATGAAGTGACCAAGGTTAACATCACCAGAAGTAAGACATGTTGATATCATGTACCCTTTGATATGATTTCTATTCTTGTTAAGACAAACTGGTTTTAAAAAGAAAGAAAAGTCTATGCATGTTTTCTCTCTAAGAGCTTTTTGCTCTTCTTTTTCACATTTCTTTTTTTTTTATTTAAGTCATTAAGCTAAGGACACTTAGTAGATAGCAATTGTAAGACAATCCAAATGTGTTTAACATTCATAGTTATCCACTGGGCTTACGGGTCAATAAAGAAAAGAAGACCACTCTGGTGGCTTTTCAGTATCTACAGTAAACTCAAATTTCAGTAAAATTAACAGAAATTTTATTTGAAATTCATTGTATTTGTAAGGAGGAAGGAAATATTTAAATCCCCTTTTGATGAAAAGAGAATTCTCATGGTATCTTGACCAAGATACCTTCAAACCAGTTTCCAGAAAAATCAAAGACAGGGTAATATCAGACTTATGTCCAAAAGCATTAAAAAAACTGCAAGCACAAGAAGAAAATAGAGAATTCAGTTTCTTTCAAGTATCCATAAAACATCCATGAACATTGTTAATCTATTAGGCCAAAGAGAAAATATCAATTTCAAAAGTAGAAATATTATATTTTCTGATTACAACACAATAAAGCTAGAAATTAATTACCAAATCAGGAAAAAAAAAGTTTCCTTGTCCTGGAGATTTAAAAAGTATCTTAAATGATGGCTTGAGTCAAAGGGAAAAACCAAAATATCAATCAAAGTTGGACCTTATGAGATGGATTTAAAGCATAAGGGCAATCTCTAGCCTCTGTGGTATCATTGTGTGTGGGTCAGAAAAGTGCTCCTTCTTCAAGTAAAAAGCACGACCAGCACAACTGCATCTGTGGATGGTCATGAGGTGATGGCTCTGAGCCCAGCTGGCTGGAAGATGAGCATGACACTCAGGGAAACTAAAGTCAAAGTGAGTTGGGAGCTGTGAAAGAAAAAAATGTAAATTTCTCTTCTCTAAGGAAAAAACAAACAAACTGCTAGATAATGAGTTTTCCTTTAAGATTAGAAGCAAACTTCTAGTTAGTAAAGTGCCTGCTAGCAAGATTTTGAAGGCCAAGAAAAAGTCTCACCTAAGGAATGTTTTCTTTGGTTGAACTTAATATTCTCAAGGCCCTGACTCCTAAGGACAAAGAGACAAGAGTACACTTGGTTTAATACTCTTCAATTACTTTTCTATAAGCCACTATAGTATTTAATTGTTTCAAATACTTTAGGTAAATTATGCCATTTTAAACAAGTTCTTGTAAAGAGTAATTAAACTTTTATATCCCCTGATGTAAATGATTCAGGAGCAAGCTTACTAAGTCTGTCCTAAAGGATGCCTGAATTCAGGGCATCCTGGTGGTCCAGTGGCTAAGACTCCATGCTCCCAATCCAGGGGGCCTGGGTTTGATTCCTGGTCGGGGAACTAAGAGCCCACATATCGCAACTAAAGATCCTGCATGCGGCAATGAAGATCCCATGTGCTGCAACTAAGACCTGGCTCAGCCAAATAAGTAAGTAAACATTTATTTAAAAAAAAAAAAAAAAAGGATGCCTGCATTCCAAGCCAAGAAAAGTCTCAATTTGTAATTGTGTTGTTAAGAAACCATTCAGACATTCTCTTACTGCATTAGCATATTTTTTAATGGAGCAATTCCTGATGTTATTTCCCTAAAATCACAGAAAGATTGCAGCATTTTTGGGGTTCTATCTTGTAAGGATGACTTTCTTTTGCAGTAGCATCTCTCCTAGAATGGGACCAATAAGGGCTCCAGGTGCTATGAAAGAATGGGTATCCTCACCAGGGACGACTTCTCTCAGCCATGCACTTAAGTGTTAGAAAAACATACCACAGTTGACACCATGTTGTGTATGGTGGGGATGAGGGGAAAGTCAATGAATATGATGAATATGAAAGTTACTGAATGAGATGAATAAAAACCTAGAAAAGTAAGGAAGGGAAGGACTGGTGTAGAGATCTTTCTGGAGTGGGGAGTAGCTTTAGGTTTTGAGTCACCCGGTGGGAGTTTAAGAGGTTTCTATTGTGACTCAAAGGAAACAGAATCTGGGGACAGGCCACAATGGTTCAGTGATAGAATAAAGACCTGGTTTCCAGGATCAAGGAATAAACACCAGAAGCCTGGAGGAGGAGAGATGGAGCCCTAGTTCCTGGTCCCCTTTCCCACCCTCCTTCCCCCTAAGCTGTGTAAGATGTTACCTTCCACCTAAACATCATCTTTCTGGTTTCAGACCTTAACTCTGGTCTCTGAGTTCTGCTTAGTTCCACATTCTCTACCCATCTGCACAGAGGACCACCACCTTCCCTTCCTGGAATCTCTAAGGTTTTCTGCTTTGCTCATGCCCTGGTCATCAGCCCTACTAATTCAGTCTGAGATGGAAGTGGCCACCCTCTCCAAACTGCTTAAGTCTCCTGATCTCAATGAAGAGTCTTTGCACCCTAGGATTATCATTGCCTTATTTGAAATTGGATACTTCCCCCTGTTTCTTGCAGTTCTCTCCCTTCCCTAAAAAACAGTGACCATGAAGCAACTGAACAACGAATTGCAAAGAAGTTTGAAAACCTCTTAAAAGAAATTAAAGATATTGTTAAACATAAGACAAGTTATGAAGAGAAGATCATAGAAACAAAAGAATCTTTTGAGGAAACCAATATCTCTGAGGATGTGTCAGAACTTAAAGAAAAAATCAGAGAACTTGATAAAATAAATAAAGTACTATTGGAAAAGCTACTTGCTAGTTGGGACTTAGGGAAAGAACAGAACTCAAAGAAACAGGAGATGATGTTGGAAAACCAGAACTCCAACGACACCATGCAAGGTTGTGCAAGGGATTTAGTAAACTGTTCAGAAGAAAAAAGAGCCCTTCATGAAACTCAACTAAGTAAGGAAAAAGCAAAGCACAGATTTCCTCTTGTCCAAGAAGAAAATATCAAACTGAGGTACAACATGGAGCAGTTACTACAGGAAGCAAAACACTGGAGTGTGCAACATACTGAGCTCAGTGAACTAATAAAATCCTATCAGAAATCTCAGACAGACATCAAAACTCTTGAAAATAATGGCGCCCATTCCCCAACTCAAACGAATAATGGGGTGTCAGCTAAGCATGAGCTGGAAGAACAAGTGAGGAAACTGAAACAACACACATATCCACTGCATTTGATTGCAGCTCTGCTGGAGAATGAATGCCAAATCTTAGAGCAGAGGGTAGAGCTTCTCAAGGAATTCCATCATCAGAAAGAGGGACCTCTACAAGGGGAGCCAATTCAGATAAACTATGAGCAGAACAAGAAAGAACAGAAGCTATCAGAGGCAGAGAAGGTCAAAATACATAAGCAAAACATGCAAGAAATGTTTCAAAAAGGAGACCAATTCTATAGAAGCCTGGATGTTTGTCATAAAAGGAAAGCTCGTAATAATTTGTTCAATACTCATATTGCAAGAAGAGCTCTTGTAGGAAAAAAGAGGCCAGCCAGCAGCCTAAGTTAGAAAATACCAAAAGTGGAAGAAAAGGCAGTTCTTTAAAAAACTACAGTATATCCAGCTCCAGGTATGTCAATCGTCAAACCTAGGATAGACCTTTCGTTTCAACCAAGAAATAGCTATAGAACAAGAAGATTAACATTTAACATTATTCATTACCTCAGTGGTTAGGTAAGTTTGGTCTTTAATGACTATCAGTGTCAACTTTTGGTCACATTTGTCATATTTACAATCTGTTTTTGTAGTTATTAGATAGAGATCCTATGACACTTAAACCAAAAGTGAGAATTTACAGGTCCAAATAAGTAAAGATCTAAATAAAAACCACAACAAACAAAGGAAAGGGTTTTTTTCTTTATTTGTTTAATCATTACCTTGGGGAGGAAGTTCTGGGGGAAAAAGTACATAACACTTTAACTGTGAACCTTTAAAGCTCCCTTTTCAAATGCATATTCCTTTTCCTATTTATTGATATTATCTACTGAAGTGTGGGCAGTAGTTGAGTTAAAAAAAATAAAAAGCTGATGAGCCACCCCTAAAAAGTTTTTCTCTTCTCATAAATCTCCCTATTCCCTGGATCTACTGTTACTAATATTCCTCTCTTGCTCCTCAACTAGTAAATGGTGGGCATACCAGGCAGCAGAGGCCCTTGGGGAAGGACACCTTGGCTTCTTTAGAAGAATAGATGTGTGTCTAGATTTTGTTCTGTGCTGGAAAAATTCCTCTCATTACTCCAGGTGGGGGCAGTAGAGTTATTCAGGGAAAAAAGCAGTATCTTCTGTTAAGTAAGCTGAACTTTTTGGTTCCAGAAAAGATGGAGCAGAAGCATTTCTCCCTATTCCTCCATTAAATAAGCTAAAAACCCTGGACATTATGTATAAAATGAATGTAAGAAGACCCTGAAAGATGGAGATAAGGAGATGTACTGGCCAGGGACCTTGAGACTTAAAGAACAGCATAGTGTTAAGTTCCCTGAGTTTCCTTTTTGTCTCTCATATATGCTGGGAGCCGATAACCCAGAAATACCAATGCATTTAGACAAAAAATGCACGTGCACCCACCCCCACAAGCCCGCGTTCTCTTGCTAAGGGATGAGGAAACAGTCTGGCAAGACAGAAACCTTTTTAAAAAACTGCCCTACTCTGGCCAAACTGCATAAAAAATGCCATGCCTCCACTCTCAGCCCCATCAGCAAATACTGAGCAGAGACACTAGACTTTCACACTTGCCTGGGAGTAATGAAGCACTCTTCCTTCTTTCTTCTAGGGTGGTACATACAGAGGTGTCAGAGAAGGGACCTTGGAGTTCCACTCCCACCTGATGGTAACAAGGTGCTCCTCCCTGAGCCCCTTCTCCCAGCAGAGTAAAATGTCAGTGAAGGCCCCATAGGTAGCCTAGATTCCTATACCCTCCCCCTGCTGGCACAGCATAGCCAAAGCCTGCTAAAAGAGAAGATTTAGCTAGGATCCAGGGTCTCAAAGCACAATGCCCCAAATGTCCAGAAAACATAGAAAACTCACTCATCATATCAAGAATCAGGAAAATCTCAACTTGAATGAGAAAAGACAATCAACAAGTGCCAACAATGGGATGGCACAGATGTTGGAATTATCTGACAAGAAATTTAAAGCAGTCATTATAAAAATGCTTCATTGAACAATTACAAGCACACTTGAAAAAACAAAAATAATAGAAATTCTCAGCAAAGAAACAGAAAATATAAAGAAGAAACAAATGGAAATTGTAGAAATGAAAAATATAATTTGTAAAATAAACTCAATGAATGTGCTCAGTAGTAGAATGTTGATGTCAGAGGAAAGATTCCATCAACATGAAGATAGAGAAATAGAAATTACCCATTCTGACCAACAGAAAAAATAGGCTGAAAAAAACCCACAGTCTCAAGACACTTGGAATAAAAATAGATCTAACACTGGTGTCATCAGAGTCCCCCCAAAAAAGGTAGAATGTGGGCTGAAAAAGTATTCATCGAAAAAAATGGTTGAAAATTCTCTAAATTTAGTGAAAGGCATAAACCTACAGATTCAAGAAACTGAGTGAACTTCAAATAGTATAAATTCAAAGAAGTTCAAGGCATTCATAATCAAATTTCTGAAACCTAAAGACAAAGTGAAAATCTTGAAAGCAGTTATAGAGAAAAGACTCATTCGATGTAGGGGAACAATGATGGGAACAAATGACAGTGACTTTCCCATCAGAAACCTCAGGGGCTTGAAGGAAATGAAAATTTTTCAAGAATTGAAAGAAATGTCAACCCAGAATTATTTACCCAGTGAAAATATCCTTTAGGAATGAAGGTGAAATCAATAAATTCTCACATAGAGGAAAACTGAGAGAATTAGTAACTCATTTCTCATTTGTTGAAAAAGCTCATTTGGTTATACAACTAACCCTCACTTTTTTATATTCAAGAAAATGAGTGTTCCCTCTAGCCTCGGACTTTGTCTTTTTCCATTTCCAAATAGGAACTTCACATAGGAGATGCTAAATGAATGAAATGAGAAACTACAGCATAGTTGAACGAAACAATCACTTCTTGTATTTCAGCTTGTTCATATGCATTACCTAACAAATTCTGTCAGTGTCATTTAACTGTCAAGTGTTAAGGGGCTAACTTTCTAGTTCCTCGTCTGTGCACTAATATTCCCCTGGTACCACAACAAACAAGAGAACTGCAGGATTTTCAAATTTTTGAGAGAAACACTGCAATATGCAACATCTGTTGCACACAATACAAACTCAAGGTAGTCATAGTTTCAACTTTAGATTGATGTAGCACCATACCCAGTAGTAAAATTTCCATTGGTGAGAACTCAGTCACAAGGCCACACCTACCTGAAAGCAACTGGGAACTGAGGTTTTTAGCTGGATAACCATGTTGCCCAGGCAGAAGAAGAATTACTTTTGGAACCCTGTGAGGTGGAGAGAAAATATTTTTGTTTCTGCACAGTTAGGGCATTCTAAGCAAATTTTATGGAAACTTGAGATCCTGGACTACAAGCAAGCTCTAGAAGATATTTTCCAACCGTATAGATAATGAGTGTTCAAAAGACTTACCTAACTTTAGAGATGTGTGTTAACATTTTAAATTGGGGGTGAGGCCTGGGATTGGGAGACTCTTCTGGGTTATAAAGCTGGAGACACTGGACTTATATAACCCCTGGAGAGATTTACTGGATTGGCTAAAAAGTTCATTTGTGTTTCTCCATAAAATGTTACAGAAAAACCCAAAGGAACTTTTTGGCCAACCCAATACATTATAAAAGGGTTATAGTGAGAACCCAAGATCCAGAGGGTTTTTTTCCTCCCTCCTTTTAGAGGGGGAGAAGGACAGCTGCCTTTCTTTTCTACATAAAAGTCTGGATTCCTTTTCTCATCATTCCTCCCTTATATTACAGGCCCTGTTGCATGTAGGGTGACATCTGGTTCTCATCTCTCTCCAGGGGTAAGAATTGGAGCAAGGGGAACTAGCACAATTATTATTATGTAAGTAATAATAATCTGTCTCTGATTAAAAAACCTCACGTGTGCATTCAGGATAAAAGAGAGATGAATATTAAAAACCCAACAAAGACAATCACAACCTCCACCACAGGTTCTATTATGAATGAAGCATAGGGCATGAGAAATTTTCATATGTTGGAAGTACAAAATATGCAATTTGAAATATTGCTCCCTACTCCATAAACATTTCTTTCTCATGTCTGGAATATGTATCACTTTATAAATTATCTAAGAGACAAAATTTTCCTGTTATAGCCCTTAGTAAAAGAAAAAGATTCCCAGTTAAACAGTATTGGGGCTACTAAAAGAATCACATACTTTTTCCATTTGCCTTTCCCTCTAATGGAAACTACCATCTACTCTATTCTATTTTCCAGCCATCTTGGTTAACAAAACATTGTGCAGTTCATTCTATACTTTACCAAATATGTGCTACATGTTACCAAGAAAAAAATTTTTGCTAAAATAAATGACAGCTTTTTAATTGTCAGATACAGCAAGTGATCTCTGCTCTATCAGACCCTCTAGATCTGGTATTGACTTTAAGATTTTATATGTGTGATAAAATTGTTCTTCTACCACAAGGTCATATATATATATTTTTTATCCAATTCCTAAACATGTAAGTGAAAATTTCTGAAAAGGCATTTTTAAAGGTGTTTCATGTGGGTTCCAGTGGATAACAATCTATTATATACTTTTAGTTAATGTAAGTTTATTTGGAGAAGTATCATGGCATTTTATACATGGAAGGATCTTTAGGCCATCACTTGTTGGCAGTGAAAAGCCAAGGTGTGAAATTAGTGAAAATCTAGAACAATAATTAGTATTGACCTAGTCCAGAGTTCTTTAACCCTATATTTTCTCATACCTGAGGGTCAAATTCCAATAAAAATCAAACTGTTTTTGAAACTTGTAGATATCCAGCCCTATCATCAGTATACTTCTGTCCAACAGCAATAGTAACCTTCAAGATATATATTTTTGGATAATCCTCTTAGGAAGAAGGGAAAATCCATACAAACTTCTTTGTCAAATAAATTTTTCCCAATAAATTCTTCACAGTAATGAACTAGATTCTTGATTTCAAAGTACTTGGATCCCTAAAAGTTTTCCCCATCAAGCCATAGCAGTTCCACAGATTTTTTATTAAAATTCTTGATAATAGTGATATTTTAGTAAAAATAAGCACCTTGTTTCCCCTTTAAAATATATTCCATGAGCCAAATATTATTTTTTAAAATTTGGTTTCCATTCAGATCAAAATAAGAGTTTATTTACTACCTTTTAACTGTTTAAAAAATTATGAAATATACAGAAAAATACATAAAACTTATATGCACAATTTAACAAATGATTAAAAATTAAAAATCTATGTAACCACCCCTTGGGTCACGTCATACTGTTTTCTAAAGTGGTTGTACCAATTTACGTGCCATTCATTACTGTAAGAGTGTTTCTATTGCCCTATAGTCGCAATTAAATTTAGTATTATCAGACTTTTTAATTCGATGGTTATGTAATAGTACCTCTTGGTGGCTTTAATTTGCATTTCCTTGATTACTGAGTTTAGTCAACTTTTTATGTTTGTTAATCATTTGTGTTTCACTTTTCATGAAGTGCCTATCTTTTGCTTCAAATTATTGATTTATAGGAGTTTTTTATGTATTCTGAACACTAGTCCTGTGACAATTATGAGTTGCAAACATTCTCTCCCACTCTGCGGCTTGGCTTTTTTACTTTTTTGTGGTTTCTTTTGGTGAATTGAAGTTCTTTTTTTTTTTTTTAACATCTTTATTGGAGTATAATTGCTTTACACTGTTGTGTTAGTTTCTGCTGTACAACAAAGTGAATCAGCTATATGTATACATATATCCCCATATCTCCTCACTCTTGCGTCTCCGTCCCACCCTCCCTATCCCACCCCTCTAGATGGTCACAAAGCACCAAGCTGATCTCCCTGTGCTATGCGGCTGTTTCCCACTAGCTATCTATTTTACATTTGGTAGTTGAACTGAAGTTATTAATTTCAATGTAGCCCAGTTAATTAAACTTTTCCCTTTTAATTGTGGCTATGTTTTATTTAAGAAATCCTTACCTATATCATGGATAAAAGTCTTCTAAATTTCTTTAATTTCTTATCTTTCATATTTCTTTCTTTAATCTCTGAATTGGATCTAGACAGAGAGATTCATCAATGTATTTAGGTTGGTTGTCCAAGGATTCTGCAACTATGGATATTTTCATTCCTTTTTCCATGTCTATGCTTTGGGGGCACTTTTTAATCTTTCCAATAAGAAAACTATGAGAAGCTTCATATTAAAAAAGTAAGGATGGTATAATGAAAGAAGCATTGCACAAAGAGGGAGGTGATTCTGGATCCTAACTCGTCTGGGTCCTAACTCATCTGTTCCTTTTACAAGGTGGAGATAGTAACTTTCTTTTGGACCAGGGACCAATGGTCAAAGATTCTCTGGTTCTCTCAGCTAAGGTCTTATTGCTCTCTGAGGAGTAGGAACAGATTAGATGAGAGAATTAGAAACTAACCAATAGCAAGCATGCCCCAAAAGGAAGGGAACAATAGCAAATAATCCAGGTATACAAGATGTCCATGAGTTGGGGTCATTGATATTTTGAAAGTAAAACAGAAAGGTAATTTTACATAAAGGAGAAAAGTATACCAGATCAAAGTGAAGTAGAGGAGTGGATTTATCATCATCACGCAATCATCATTATTATTTTTAAAATGTTCTCCCACAAACCTGATCAATGTAGAAAGTAATGTTTAAAATATTTCTTAACACAAATAAGGCCTCAGACAAAGATTCATCATAGGAGTGTCACAGTCAGTTGAGTGTTCTTTTCTAACAATTACAGTTTTCTCGAAGAAACCACTAACCACTAATCCATATTTAATTAAGTCTTCTCTCACAGGGAAGCATACTGTACAGCATTTTGGTTGGCACTGGTCTGTTATGAAGCTTCATCTTATGAGGAGGTAGGTGCTGATATTTGCATTCTATTTTTATTTTAAGAATTTTTTTTTTAATTTAAGAGAAACGTACCATTTAGTAATTCTCAGACTTTTCTGGGGAAATATCCTATTTTGTTTATTTGTATCTTTACCCTTTTTCTTGATCTACCACATTAGTCTTTTCCAAAAACTGGATTTGGGTTTGTTAATCTTCTTCATTATTTTTTTAATTCCATTTCAATAATTTCTGTCCTTATTTTGATGCCCCCCTTTTTTTAGTGTTTTGTTGTGCTTTTTCAATTTCTTGAGTTGAACCCTTGCTGTGTTTATTGCAACCCTTATTGTTTCCTCAAAAAAAATATTAAAAGCTATAAATTTCCCTGTATATACTGTGGATGTAGATCATAAATGTTCATAGGAAATGCTTTCATTATTATTAATTTTAGTTTTAAAAAATATTTTTATATTATTTCCTTTATAACCCAAACATTATTAAGCAGGTCAGTAAATACACTGCTATGACTTTAAGTATTATTTTTTAAGTTATACATAGACATCATATGTTGTCCTTTGTGTGTCTGATATATTTCATAGGAAAAAACTTATAATGAAAATATACTTATAGCCCAGCAATTTTACTTATAAACTCTATAGAAACTCTTGCACATGAGCAAAAGTAGACTGTACAGTAATATTCTTTGCAACATTGCAGTATTGTGGGAAATAAACCCTAATCTATCAGTAAAGAATAATTAAATTGGGCTATATTTTGAAAAGTAATAGTATAGAAATTAAAATGAACTAAATTTACATGTATCAGCATGCAGAGATGGTTTTTGACATCTTTGGTCAGAACTCTGGGCTGATATCAATTACAATATCTAATCAAAAGAAGCATATTTTCTTATTAATCTAAGAATTTTAATAAAACTAACCACCTAAAGTTTTACATATCTTAAATAAACATAGTGTTTACACAAGTATTTTTATAATGTTATCATTTTTCATTGTTTTTCTTATATATTTCTGTCAACAGTAAAATACTATCTACTATTCTTTTATTTTCTTTATTATTATTATTTTTGGCTGCATTGGGTCTTAGTTGCAGCATGCGGGATCTTCATTGAGGCATGCAGGATCTTTCATTGCGGTGCAGGCTCTTCATTGTGGCATGCAGGCTTCTCTCTAGTTGTGGCGTGTGGATTTTCTCTATCTAGTTGTGGCATGCGGGCTCCAGAGCACCTGGGCTCTGTAGTTGCAGCACATGGGTTCTTTCTTTGATGCATGAGAGCCCAGTAGTTGTGGCACGGGGGCTTAGTTGCCCCATGGCATGTGGCTTTTAGTTCCCTGACCAGGAATCGAACCCGCATCCTCTGTATTGGAAGGTGGATTCTTTACCACGGGACCACCAGGGAAGTCCCACTATCTAATATTCTAACATATTTTTAAGTCACTTTTTTAAAAGGGACAATCCTCTGAGGAAGAAAAGAGAATGGCAACTTTAACCAGTCATCGTATTCCAAATATATTGCTGTCAGTTATGACCATAATTAGATGTTCTGATAGTGTCTTCTGAACACCAAGTTCATTGGTGAAAATTATTTTTAAAAAGAGGACATTGGCACCTCTAACACGCATACACCCAAATATGCCTATAACTTTTTTTTAAGTCTTTATTGAATTTGTTACAATATTGCTTCTGTTTTATGTTCTGGTGTTTTGGCTGCGAGGCATGTAGGATCTTAGCTCCCCAACCAGGGATCGAACCTGCACCTCAGCAGTGGAAAGCAAAGTCTTAACCACTTGACTGCCAGGGAAGTCCCCTATAATTCTTAATTATGAAAAGCAACTAGTAGACAATATAATGTTCTTAGCTAACGTCCAGTCATTAGTTGTGTTTCAGCCTTGAAATCTTCTGAGTTCATGCATTTATTATTAACATAGGAGTTTTGCCTTGTTATGAGCTTTTAAAAATACCTTTATTTTGTTGCCAGGCTGGGCTTGGCTCCTCCTCGTAGGCAGCTGTGTCTTGGAAGACACAAACTTGTGGGAAAGCATTCAGCCTTTTGCCACCGAATATGAGGTTAGTTGTAGAGTTTTGTAGATATTCTTTATCAAGTAGGGAAGTCTCCCTCTATTCCCAGGGTCCTGAGGGTTCTTATCAGGAATAAATGTTGAATATTGTCAAATGCTTTTTCTGCATCAATTGAAATGACTATGTGATTTTTTAAAATTCGCCTGTTAGGACTTCCCTGGTGGCACAGTGGTTGAGAGTCCGCCTGCCGATGCTAGGGGACACAGGTTCGTGCCCTGGTCTGGGAAGATCCCACATGCCGCGGAACGGCTGGGCCCGTGAGCCATGGCCACTGAGCCTGCGCGTCTGGAGCCTGTGCTCCGCAACGGGAGAGGCCACAACACTGAGAGCCCCGCGTACCGCCAAAAAAAAAAAAAAAAAAAAAAAAAAAATTCGCCTGTTAATATGGTGAATTACATAGATTGATTTTTGAATATTGAACTTGCCTTGCATCCCTGAAATAAATTCAGTTGGTCATGGGATTTTTTTTAATATTACTGAATTATATTTGATAATATTTTGATAAGAATTTTTGTTTATATTCATAAGGGATATTGGTATTTTGTTTTCTTTTTTGTACTGTCTTTGTCTGGTTTCAGTATTAAGGTAACACTGGCTTTATAAAGTGAATTGGGAAGTGTTCCTTTCTCTTCTAATTTCTGGAAGAGATTGTGTACAATTGATGTTAATTCTGCTTTAAACATTTGGTAGAATTCTCCAGTGAAATTATTTGGGCCTAGAGTCTTTTGGGGAAGATTTTAAATTATGAATTCAATTTCCTTAATAGTTATAATGCTATTCATATGCTCTATTTCATATTGAGTGAGTTGTGGTAGTTCGTGTTTTTTGAGGAATTAATCCATTTCATCTAAGTTGTCAAACTTACATGTGTAGAGTTGTTTGTATTATCCTCTTAATTATTCTTTTGACATCTCTAAGGTTTGCAGTGATATCCCTTGTCCCATTCCTGATATTGAAAATTTGTGTCTTCTCTGTTTTTTTCCCTGTTGGTCTTACTAGAGGTTTGTCAATTTTATTGATACTTTCAAAGAACCAGTTTTTTGTTTCATTGAATTTTTCTCTTTTCAATTTCTTTGATTTCTGCTCTTCATTATTTCCTATCTTCTGTTCGCTTTGGGTTTATTCTTGCTCTTATTTTTCTAGCTTTTTGAGTTGGGAGCTTAGATTATTGATTTGAGACTTTTGAAAATTCCCTATAATACCAAAATCATAACCTGAATATATGATTGCTGTACAGCAATTGGTAAACTTTTCTTTTTATTAAGTATTGAAGGACATTATTTTTCATAATGTTTTCCTAATATTTAAAGAATGTTAGGAAATATTATTAAATTATAATTTTATTATATTCAATATTTCAGTTGAGATTATTGCCCTATTATTTAATTTTATCAATAAAACTATCTGTATGGCAGGATCTTGTGAGTACAAGAATATAACAAGAATAAGCCTTACACGAAAGCTACTAAGTCTTCTTGTAGTGTACTGAAGGTAGAATTCTGGGAAAAATTTTTAAAGAACATCAGCTCTCACAGTCTTTCCTCCAAGTAGACCCCCCTTACACAGACTTCTTATCAACTATTTTCTGGTGTCATCTCCCTTCCTTACACTAGAATTCTTGCTGATTTTTTTTCTTATTGTTGAATCCATTGGCATTTTGCAATCATTTTTTTAATTGTGGTCTATGTGTCCCTTGACACCTTTGATCCTGCTCCTTATGCACTGACTTTCCTTAGGGTTCTGTTCTTCGCTCTAATCTCTTCTTATGTGATCTCATTAGTACCCAAGCCTGCATTAACCCAGACACCCCACCTCAAACCCTTCAAAAGACTGCTTAAACTAAAGAATAGATATAGCAGGGCCAAAAAGTAGGGATGAACATGAGATTCCATATCTCATGGGCTATATATTCAGTATGACTCGGTGAGGATATGTGCAGTTGGAAGAGTGAGGGTAAGGAAAAGGAAGGAGCTAAAGATAAGACCTAAGTTTCCAACTTCAGCCCTGGGTTCCATTCACTAAGCTAGGAGGTGAAACAGGTTTGGAAAGAAATATAATGAGTCAGCCTTTGGATGTGAAATTTCTGTTTCTTTGCTGTTTCCCACAATGCACAAACAACTGAGGGCATATATTTGAAAAGAAAATAATTCCATAAGTGAAAGTTCTATATGTCTACCTTTAAAATAGAAATATGTAGGCATATTAGTCAACAAATTTTTATTAAGCACCTATTTTGCACCAGGCCTTAGGTAAGGTATATGTTAAAGAAACAGAGAGACAGAAAGATGTTTTGAGAGCAATTCATCTTGGATTTTTGTGGTCTTGTGGCAGCTTTTTACTGAATCACCTGTTCAAGGATATTTGTATAGCAAACAGCCTTGCAAGATTCAAATAGTGTTTCCCGCCAGGACAAACAGCAGGTATGTTTGCTGTCTAGGATAATGAAGATAGTGTTTCCCTCCAGGGCAAAGGTTGGGTAGGTTAGCTATTAGCAACTTTTAAAGATTGGGATTTCCTAAATTCAAATTTCCTCAACTGGGACATAAATCGATTACATGTGCAGAATCTATCTGAGTTTTTCTCTCTACCACCCCCATGGGATCTTGGGGAACAAAGAAACAGATGGAAATATGAGGTTCATGCTGCCTCTGCTATGAGTAATAAAGTCCTTTGTTTCTGACCCAGGAGTCTCATGTCTTCAGCCAGCACCTGTGAAACTGTGACATGTTAACTAGTTAGCTTGAAAGTATGGTAAAATCTCAGATCATTCATAGTTCTTGACAATGTCCAGCTGACAGTTGGATAAGAGATCTTGAGTTTCTTCTGAACTCGAGATCCTGAATCCAACTGTCTGCTGGACATTGTCCAAGATATGGCTTTGGGTGTCATCAGCATATAAGCGGTCATTAAACCATGGTAGTGGATGTGATCATCTAGGTTAGTGTTATCTGGAAAGGAGGACTTAGTACAGAGCTTTGAGGAACTCCAGCATCTAATAATCTGATTGAAGAGGGGGGTTCAAGGGAGTCTTGAAGAAGACTTCAGGTCAGTGTGATGCCACAGAACCAAAGGGAGAGAGTGCTTAAAGGAGAGAATGGTTAAGTGTATCAAATGCTGAGAGACCACATAAAATGAGAACTGTAAACGTCCATTGAATTTAGCAATTTGGTCACTGTGACTTAACAACAGCCGTAAGAGCAGTTCAGTGGAGTAATTGGGTGGAGTCCTAACTGGAGGAAATGGAGGCAGAAAGTAAGGGCCAACAGCTCTTTCCTACAGAAGGGGAAGGGGAGGAAGCGGGTTCATGGAAGAGCCTTTGCTTTCAGCTTTATGAGCAAAGATTATGCAAATAGCAATGTGATCACCACCAGTGCTTTTCAGGTGAAAATACTTTCTCTGCTTTCAAGAACTTGCTGGTAGGACAGGAATAAAGACACAGACATAGAGAATGGACTTGAGGACACAGGGAGGGGGAAGGGTAAGCTGGAACAAAGTGAGAGAGTGCATGGACATAGATACACTACCAAATGTAAAATAGATAGCTAGTGGGAAGCAGCCACATAGCACAGGGAGATCAGCTCGATGCTTTGTGACCACGTAGAGGGGTGGGATATGGAGGGTGGGAGGGAGACACAAGAGGGTGGAGATATGGGGATATATGTATACATATAGCTGATTCACTTTGTTATAGAGCAGAAACTAACACACCATTGTAAAGCAATTATACTCTAATAAAGATGTTAAAAAAAACACAAAACTTGCTGGTCTAAAGACCGTCATTCCGTTTGAGGCTGAATAGAGTCTGTTGAGCCAGTGTGTACTAAATTAGAAAAGTTATACTTATTCCAAGAGATCTTCCAATGCCTCCATTGGAAGACCTCTTGAAATAAGAGACAATAGGAAAAATTCAGAAATGGACTTAATGGGGATATAGGCCATCATCAAAACTGCAAAAACAGATAAAAAGCTAAGAATGAAAGCCCCATTTTGGGAAAAAAGTGTATGAGGAAATTTAGTGTCATCAAGATAACTAAAGCCCAGATGGCCTGCTTAGGAGCTCTTGGCATTAAAAGGACACTGATAAAGAGATGATCATATAGGGAATTCCCTGGCAGTCCACTGGTTAGGACTCCACGCTCTCACTGCTGGAGGGCCCGGGTTTGATCCCTGGTCAGGGAACTAGGGTCCCAAAATCCATGCAGCATGGCCACACCAACCCCCCCCCCAAAAAAAAAGAGAGAGAGAGAGAGAGAGAATCATAAATAAGGAGAAAATACCAAGGAGGGAATGAGGTTCCAAATAAGCTAAGTTCCTCTGTAAACTCAGCACCTGTTGCAGTCACCCTGTAAGAGGAGAGGCATAGAGAGAAAGGTTCCGTTTTTCCATTTAGTGCATACTTTTCTTTAACCTGTTTGTCAGATTTTTTTGTTTAATTTATATTGTAAGCACCTGAAAAGCCATATGTCTCTATTGAGATTTATTTATCCAATGAAGATGGGATGAAATCAATATTAAGACAAATTATACAATATGGAGAAAAAAATACATCTAGTGCCTCTTAGAGTCTATTCTCGATGAAGGAATAAATTAAAGATTACTGGCTACAACACCCAAGGAGCAGAAAGTACTAATAAAGATCATTGGGGATGTTCCTATAGAGGGAAGTATTCCTGCTCTTTTTCAGTCTTCTTTATTGAGAGATTAAATTCCATACTTAATGGGCACTAAATGGTAGGGTACAAAAAGTCACAAACCCTTACTTCCCTAAATCACATGTATCTACTTTGAGGAGGGGGAAAGTCAACCTCAGTTATCTGAGGACTCCTTTCGCTCCCCAAGATTACACAAGAATTCTGGGCTCCTGCCTCTCAGAAAATGGGTTAGGACTGGCTCTTTGTCCTCGGTGGTTGCATCATTGTCATTGCGTTGAAGACTCTGCAGTGCTGCTATAGAGCCTGGTCCCAGCTACTGTTTTTTGGGCCCTGAGGCTCCAGGCAGCTTCGGGCATGAGTCTCACCTTATTCTTCCTACTGACTTCAGGACATGCCCCCGTTCTCTGGTTTCCTACCACTGGGTGGTCCCTGTAGTTTCCTATTGCCTTCCAAGGCCTGAAAGAAGCTTAAAACTCTCTTTCTCTGTCCTGAGAAACATGATCCATCTTTGTAGTGGTGGGGATGAGCAAACAATAGGCTAATTCCAGTTGATTTTTAAAAATAACATATCTAGTTTAATTCATATAACTCAAAGTTTATTTTAGTCACTTTTTTTTTTTTTTTTTTTTTTTTTTTTTTGTGGTACGCGGGCCTCTCACTGCTGCGGCCTCTCCCATCGTGGAGCACAGGCTCCGGACGCGCAGGCTCAGCGGCCATGGCTCACGGGCCCAGGCGCTCCGCGGCATGTGGGATCTTCCCGGACCGGGGCACGAAGCCGCGTCCCCTGCATTGGCAGGCGGACCCTCAACCACTGCGCCACCAGGGAAGCCCTATTTTAGTCACTTTTTTCATCCTTCTCTCTCACAAAATATATTTATTGAAGAAAAGATAACTGACTTGAATTTCACTACTTTTCCCGGCTTCAGTGTTAAGAGGTGACTGTCAGGAGAATTAGCTCACCAACAGTTGGCTGTTCTCTATAGATTTGTTATAAGCCTGGTAGTAACTGTGCCATTTTGGGTCCAAGGGTGAGTGTCTTGGTACTCAGCTTTCAAGCATTCAGTTCAGATGCTCCATAAAATAGTACAGGGAGAGCGGCCAAGATGGAGGAACAGAAAGACCCTGAGCTCACCTCCTCTCAAGAGCACACCAAAATCACAACTATCTGCAGAGAACAACCATCGCTGAAAAGGTGTGAAAACTACCAGAAAAGATCCTCAACATCAAAAGACATAAAGAAGGAACAACAACAAGACGGGTAGAAGGGTCATACTCTTTTTTTTTTTTTTTTGCGGTACCCGGGCCTCTCACTGTTGTGGCCTCTCCCGTTGAGGAGCACAGGCTCCGGACGCGCAGGCTCAGCAGCCATGGCTCACGGGCCCAGCCGCTGCACGGCATGTGGGATCTTCCCGGACCAGGGCACGAAGCCGTGTCCCCTGCATCGGCAGGCGGACTCTCAACCACTGCGCCATCAGGGAAGCCCTCGAAGGGTCATTCTCTTGATATAATCAAATCCTACACCCCCTGGGTTGGCGACCTACAAACACATATTGCAGAGATTCTCTCACAGGATTGAGAGTTCTGAGCCCCATGTCAGGTTCCCCAGCCTGGGGGTGTCCAGCACCAGGAAGACGAGCCCCCAGAGCATTTGGCTTAATTGTAGAAGCCCCACACTGGAGAAACAGAGACTCCAATCTTCAAGGGTGTGTACAAAACCTCACATGCACTGTGACCCAGGGCAAAAGCAGTAATTTAATAGGAGCTAGGGCCAGACATACCTGCTGGTCTTGGAGAATCTCCTGGAGAGGTGGGGGGTGGCTGTGGCTCACCCTGGGGACACAGACACTGGTGTCAGACATATTGGGGAATGTTCAGCTGCATGAACACTGCTGCTGCTGGCTACTAACATCTTACCTCATAATCACCAAAACCTGGCTCCACCTAAGAGCCTGCAGGCACCAGTGCTGGGATGCCTCAGGCAAAACAACTAATTGTGTGGGAACACAGCCCCACCCATCAGCAGACAGGCTGCTTAAAGACTAAAGGGCTTCCCTGGTGGCGCAGTGGTTGAGAATCTGCCTGCCGATGCAGGGGACACGGGTTCGAGCCCTGATCCGGGAAGATCCCACATGCCGCGGAGCAACTGGGCCCGTGAGCCACAACTACTGAGCCTGCGTGTCTGGAGCCTGTTATCCGCGACAAGAGAGGCCGCGATAGTGAGAGGCCCGTGCACCGCGATGAAGAGTGGCCCCCGCTTGCCACAACTAGAGAAAGCCCTTGCACAGAAACAAAGACCCAACACAGCCAAAAATAAATATACATTAAAAAAAAAAACTGTTTAAAAAAAAAAAAGACTAAAGAGCCCACAGTGGCCTCTGGATGCACCCCTAGACATGGCCCAGCCCACCAGAGGATCAAGACCCAGCTCCACCCACCAGTGGACAGGCACCAGCCCCTCCCACCAGGAAGCCTGCACAAGCCTCTAGGCCAGTCTCACCCACGAGTGGGCAGACACCAGAAGCAAGAAAACGACGATCCCCCGCAAAGCAGGCCAGACCCTACCCTGGGACCAGCTGGGCCCTGGCCCTGCCCACTCACAGGCCAAAGCAACATTTCAGACACCCTGGGCCCCATATCCAACTGTGCCAGGAACTGCCCCTCCCCCCCAATGATCTGAAACAAGCTCTGTGATCCTGGGGTCCTGAAGCCAGACTCCAGGAACCAGCTCTGCCTGTCACTAGACTGGCACTAACCCCAGGATCTGGCTTCACCTGCCAGTGGGTAGGCAACAGCCCCAGAGTCTTTGGGACCCTGACTCTGCCACCAGTGAGCCAGCACTAGCCCCAAGGGCACCCCAGGATTCCACAACCAGCCACCTCATGACCAGGCCCCACTAAACAGCAGCCAGGAGCATGCGCACAAAGCACGGCCTGGCAACCAACCAGTCTAGAAGTCCACCCACTATGCAGGTGGTCTGGTTTGGTTTTCCAGAAGGAGCTCATAATAGAGGACTCCCTTCCAATCCCACCATATATACAACATCACCTCTTTGGATGAAGATCGGCCTTTGGTGTGGCTGGTGGTGATTCATTTCACTTGCCCCATGATCTCTTCCATTCCACATTATTGTACAGTATACAATTTTCATCGCCTGTCACAATTTGTTTTAAAAACAGAACGTTTTCATTACGTTTCAGTAGAGAATCGCATGTGGAAATACGGTCAAGAAGGTTTTTCTTTGCTTATGTGGAACCCAAACATCAAAGCAATTAACATAACCAAGTTGGTGCAAATGATTTTCAATGCTTGATTTGGATATTTTGAGTATGTCGGCTATCTCTCAGGTGGTATAATGTTGATTGTTCTCAATTAATGTCTCAATTTGATCACTATCAACTTCAACTGGTCTACCCAACTGCAGAGCATCATCCAGTGAGAAATCTCCAGCATGAAACTTTGAGCCACTTTTGACACATTTGATCAGCCACAGCACCTTCTCCATACACTGCACATATCTTATTTTGTGTTTCAGTTGCATTTTTACCTTTCTTGAAATAATAAAGTATAATATGCCAAAAATGTTGCTTTTTTTCTTCCATCTTCAATATTAAAATGGCTGCACAAATATTCACCTATTTTGATAAGTTTTCTAAAATAAACGCTGATATGGCAGCTGTCACAATACAATTTAACAAAATTGTTTCAAATGAAGTTAAAGACAACTAAGCACTACTAGATCCATCTTACGAGAAAAACCAAACTTTGTGGCCAACCCAATACAAATAGCAACTTAGACAAAATGAGGCAGCAGAGGAATATGTTCCATACAAAGGAACCAGATAAAACCCCAGAAGGAGAACTAAGTGAAGTGGAGATAGGAAATCTACCTGAGAAAGAAGTCAGAGTAATGATCATAAAGATGATCAAAGAATTTGGAAGGAAAATGGATGCACAGAGACAGAAGTTAGAAGTTTAAACAAAGAGTTAGAAAATATAAAGAACAAACAAATAGACATGAAGAATATAATACCTGAAATGAAAAATACACTAGAAGAAATCAATAGTAGACTAAATGATTCAGAAGAATAAATCAGTGAGCTGGAAGACAGAGTAGTGGAAATCGCTGCCACTATACAGAAAAAAGAAAAAGGAATGAAAAGAAATGAGGACTATTTAACAGACCTCTGGGACAACATCAAGTGTACTAACATTTGCATTATAGGGGTCCCAGAAGGAGGAGAGAGAGAGAGAGAGAGGGCTTGAGAAAATATTTGAAGAGGTAATAGCTAAAAACCTCCCTAACCTAGAAGAAGAAAGAGTCACCCAAGTCCAGGAAGGGCAGAGAGTCCCATACAGGATTAACCCACAGAGGAACACATCAAGACACATTGTAATCAAAATTATAAAAATTAAAGATAAAGGGCTTCCCTGGTGGCGCAGTGGTTAAGAATCCGCCTGCCAGTGCAGGGGACATGGGTTCAAGCCCTCATCCAGGAAGACCCCACATGCCGTGGAGTAACTAAGTCCGTATGCCACAACTACTGAGCCTGTGCTCTAGAGCCTGTGAGCCACAGCTGCTGAGCCCGCGTGCCACAGATACTGAAGCTCACGTGCCTAGAGCCCATGCTCTGCAACAAGAGAAGCCACCTCAACGAGAAGCCACCGCACCACAACAAAGAGTAGCCCCTGCTCACCACAACTGGAGAAAGCCCACACACAGCAATGAAGACCCAACACAGCCATAAATAAATAAATAAACAAAATTAAAGATAAAGAGAGAATATTATAAACAACAAGGGAAAAGCAACAAATAACATACAAGGGAACTCCCATAAGGCTATCAGCTGAGTTTTCAGCAGAAACTCTGCAGGCCAGAAGGGAGTGGCACACAATACTTGAAGTGATGAAAGAGAAAAAACTACAATCAAGAATACTCTACCCAGCAAAGCTCTCATTCAGATTTGATGGAGAAATCAAAAGCTTTGCAGATAAGCAGAAGCTGAAAGAATTCAGCACCACCAAACCGTCTTTACAACAAATGCAAAAGGAACTTCTCTAGGTGGAAAAGCCCACAGCTAGAAACAAGAAAACTACAAAATGGAAAAGCTCACTGGTAAAGCCAAACATACAATAAAGGTAGGAAAACATCCACACACAAAGCTGGTAGAGAGGTTAAAATACAAAAGTAGTAAAATCATCTATATTCACAATAAGTAGTTAAGGGATATACATAAAATAGTACATATTTGAGAGGATATGTTACTGCTAGACCTCGGGGCTGGAGGCCCAGCCCTGGCTCCACCACTCCTCCCAGAAGGGACTGGACCATCCAGTGCCTGTGTCCGTCCACCCAGGGCCTCCAGCGGGCCTTTGGGCCAAATCCCTGGGCCTCCTTGGCTACAAGTCAAGGTTGAGTCGTTCATCCCCAAACCCCCAGATGGCAGTGTCCAGCCCCTGCTGTTTGCTGCAGCTACTTGGTGATTGTAACAACCTCTGGTGCTCAGCCAGCTGCCTTTCTCCATTTAACTCCCCCTTCCCCCGACCCTGCTGCTTTGGCAAAGAAAATGACATTGGGAGGGGAGGTGCCTCACCTCTTGGCTTTTCTCCAAGTATTCTCATAGATACTGGTAATCTGTAAATGAAGAGGTAATTCTCTGTGTGTACCCACTCCTGCAGAATGTCCAAGAAACCATTCTGTGTTAGTATTAATGCCAAAATTTTTTTTAATGTTTTGTATTCAGCGCATCATATGAACACACGTTCTTTTGGTCATTTCAGGGCAAACCGACTGGTGGGGAGCCCTTCTTATGTGCTATTTTAAGCAGTGAGTCATTGGCCAAATTGCTTCCCATGTATGCTACGACGTGTTTATATCGTCCAGAAAGTATTGTTGAGGCTTTAAGCAGATGCAACTGGCAAACCCTGGAGAGAGAGTGCCTACCATCTTGACCAACAGCCTGTCTCTTCTCTTTCTTGTTTAGTTACTTAAAGCAATAAATCATCTATGAGTTAAAAAAAATAGTACGTATTTGCTTGATAGTATATATGTTTGTATATTATTTTTAATACATATGACATATTAAGTATAATACATAACACATATACATAAGACATATTAAGGTAAAAGAAATACATATACACTTGTATATGTATTAAATATATGTATTTGTATGTGAAAGTGTATATGTATATAGCTTCGAAGATATATATATATATGTTTTACACCTAACCTTAGATGTGAAAACAAGCCTATATTTTTGAAAAAAGTTGCGGGCCTCTCCCGTTGCGGAGCACAGGCTCCGGACGCGCAGGCTCATCGGCCATGGCTCACGGGCCCAGCCGCTCCGCGGCATGTGCGATCTTCCCGGACCAGGGCACGAACCCGTGTCCGCTGCATCTGCAGGCGGACTCTCAACCACTGCGCCACCAGGGAAGCCCTAGTGAGGGGAAATTTATGTAAAATATACTTACCTGGAAAACTATAACAGGAATAAGTATAGGGTAATTTGCTTATGAAGGAAAAAAAAAAAGAGGTTTAGAGAAAAAAAAAATGAGAGGGAAATGCTATTGCATCATGTCTCTCAAAATATATTTTGGGTGATTCAGAGATCTTGTGTAATGATGTTGAAGTAGCATGTACTAAAAACCTGCTGAAAATATAGCTATCCCTCATTCTAGATTCTATGAACGTAAGCCCAACAATATATCCATCATTCAAAGACAGCCGTAGTTAATGATGTAATGTATTTCCTCCCCTCCTTTTTGTCTGTTGACTTCATTTTACATAGCATAATCACACTATATATTCAACTTTTGGTTACCTGTATATGATTTATATATTTTATGGATTATATACAGGAAAATTTTTATCACAGTTTGGCTTTTCTTTCATAACAAGCTAAGCTCTTAATTGTTATTTGTCAAAAAATAGAAATAATTTTAATATGAAGAAAGTAACTGGACTGACAAAAATTCAAATGTCTTTTGCAAACAAGTCAAATAGTTCATTAACTGATTCATTTACTATATCACTACTTCGTGAGTACTTACTGTATGAAAGGCACTGTGCTAGAGTCAGTGAGAATCAGAAAGATAACATGTTTTTGTCCTGGAGGAGTGAAGGATTCAGTGTATTATAACATTGTGACAATTGCTTGGAGTTAATGATTATTTTTCAAACCAACATGAATATATTGGGACATGAGTTCAGATTCTTTTCAGATTTGGCCAATTAAATGTTCTGTTATTTCACATGATGATTGAAATGAAGAAATATGTACATCAGATGTAGTACTAAATCAAAAATTAATGAAAAAGAATTCCTTAGTGTAATTTGAGAAATAACTGCTAAGAATCCTTCCAGGGAAGATCTCCTTACTTCTAAGTGAGCATTTGGAGCACTTGAGGAATTCATGCCAATTTTAAAGTATTTGACAAATTTATTCCCTCTCAAAACTAGTCGTAACTTTAATCATCAACAGCTTCACTATTTTGAATGGTAGTCAAATCTTGTTGATGGTTTTAGGAAGCTTAAATTACATAGTAGAATGTTCTTCCAAATTTCCAAATGTTTTACCCTGAAAACCATATTATTTGTAAACAAGCTATTTTCCATTTGTGTGTAGCCTGGATGTAGAACATACCAGGAGCATATAACACTGAACTATTTGTAGTTTTCCCCTCAATGTTTATTGTTTCTTAAATGGTCTTACTATACTAAACATTTTAAAGCAAGGAATCAATGCCGTGAAAAAAATAGAATGTGATCTGTAATTTTATTTTTGGATTTGTACTTGGCCATTGGATTTGATAGTACTTTTTTTTAAGCACCATGTGTTTCTTTGAAAACAACTGTATTTCAATACAAACAGCTAAAATCATTTTCTCAGAAGAAAGCACCCTTGTTACAAATAATCTTCTGGTCCTGGGCTAGTTCTGTTGGTTAAAGCAGTGATATTTAAGAAAAATAGCCATGGTTTTCATGACCACAAGAACTTTTAAATTACCTTTACTCAGTGCCAAAGCCACAGACTGTTAACTGTAACTACATTTTCGGAAACACGCATGTTACAAAGTAATGCAAGATGAGTGAAAAAACCACTGTCTATATCTATCTATCTATTATTAACTAAAGTCCATACTTCATTCAGATTTTCTTAGTTTTTAACCTAATATCCTTTTTCTGTTGCAGGATCCCACATTACATTTAGCTGCCATGTCTCCTTAGGCTCCTCTTGCTGTGACATTTTCTCATCTTTCCATGTTTTTGATGACCTTGACTGTTTTGAGGAGTTCTGATCAGCTATACGACAGGATGCTCCACTATTGAACTTCATTTGCTATTTTGCTCATGATTGGACTGGGTTATGGGTTTATGAAAGGAAGATCACAGAGGTAAAGTGCCATTTTCATCACATCATGTCAAAGGTACATATTATCAGCATAATTTGTAGCTGTTGATATTGGCCTTGATCACCTGACTGAAGTAGAATTTCTCAGGTTTCTCCACTGGAAAGTGACTCTCCTCTACCTCCTTTCCACTCTGTACTCTTTGGAAGGAAGTCACCACGCACAGCTCACACTTTCACCATTTTCTTTTGGAAAACAATTTAACGTGCATGCCTTTCTGGTTATAGATTAGTAACAGACTTCTGTTTCAGTTCCAATAAATTAAGGAAAACTCAGAATTTGGGTAGAACATTATAACTGAATACTAGAATGGATCTGAAGAAAGTTTCCATTTATCCGCAACAGCTGAGGAGTGAGTCACAATATGTAATTTGTAAGGATTATTAATTTACAAAAGTGTAATAATAAAATACTGTTACCCTTAAAATTACACACACCTTTATGTATCTATTTCTTAGTTGTTATGATTTACAAGGTACTTCAGGACCTTGCAGTGCGTGCACCAGGATCATCACAAGAACAACAATTTAGGGACTTCCCTGGTGGCACAGTAGTTAAGAATCGGCCTGCCAATGCAGGGGACAAGGGCTCAGTCCCTCGTCAGGGAAGATCCCTCATGCCACAGAGCAATTAAGCCTGTGCAGCACCACAACTACTGAAGCCTGCACTCTTGAGCCCATGAGCCACAACTACTGAGCCTTCATGCTGCAACTACTGAAGCCTGCATGCCTAGAGCCTGTGCTCCACAACAGGAGAAGCCACTGCAATGAGAAGCCCACGCACTGCAACGAAGAGTAGCCGCAACTAGAGAAAGCCCATGTGCAGCAATGAAGACCCAACACAGCCAAAAAAAAATTAAAAAAAAAATTATTTTGAAAAGAAAAACAATTTAAAAAACAACAGATATTAGTTGATTTGAATAATAGATATTCCCACATTTCACTGAAGGTGTAGGCAGTAGAAAAGTTTTGCATAAGCAACATGGATGGACCTAGAGATTATCATAATAAGTGAAGTAAGTCAGAAAGAGAAAGACAAATACTATATAATATCACTTAAATGTGGAATCTAAAATATGACACAAATGAACTTATCTATAAAACAGAAACAGACTCGTATAGACATGTGGTTGCCAAGAGGAAGAGGAGGTGGAGGAGGGATGGATTGGGAGTGTGGGATTAGCAAATGCAAACTATTATATATAGAATGCATAAACAACAAGGTCCTACTGTATAACACAGGGAACTATATTCAATATCCTATGATAAACCATAATGGAAAAGAATATGAAGAAGAATGCATATATATGTATAACTGAATCACTTTGCTGTACAGTAGAAATTAATATGACATTATAAATCAACTATACATCAATAAAATAAAATAAAATAATTTAAATAAATTTGTTCTAGATATGACTACCAGGAAGCCAGTAAAATAATTGGCATATCTTATCTTGTTTACTGATCCCAACCCCTCTGACCCCCCCAAACCTGGTTATTTGTACTTTTTGATATTTGGAGTGTTGAATGTATAAGGACACACTCTGTTACTCTTTCCAAGGATGTTCAGTGATTGCATTGTGGACATTACAAATGTGACTACACTTAGAGCATCAAAAAAAGCTCTTGTAAGAACCAATACTAAATAATAGTGTTTGGTTGAATTCTCTTATTTAATCAACAACTATTTTAACACCAAGAAGAATTACTGATAGATAATTTGGCTCACAGCTGAAGACCAAAATTGTTCACAATCAGGACTTTGTAAAAAGGCACAATGAGTTAGCTCTTGTTATGAGTATTTTTGCATATAAAGCTAATGACTGTAATCAATGGATAATAACTGCTTTAGCTCTCTTTTGGAATATTGCTTCTTCACGAACTTGCCATCAGAGATTAACAGTTTGCTGTTAAAGTTTACGTGAAATAACTTGGAAGAAAGGCCTATTTGAGTTGTCATTGGATTACTGTTTTATTCCCATGCAGGGACTAAAAGTTGAAATCTGAGTTCCTGAATGTAACTTTTTTGCCTGTTTTGACAAGGCCAGAGTGAACCACTTTTTAGAAATTGGTAAATATATTTCAAATATAATTATGTCAATGTCCTTCAGCCAAAATCCACCAGGAATACACTTAAGTTGTGTTGATTACTCATTGTAAGTAAGGGAGAGGCAACACCACAGGGAACTACAGCAGGTCACAGGAAAGGGATGCTAGAAAAAACTTAGAGGATTTGGGCTTGTGTTAGGTGATGTTGGGGGGTGTTTGAGGAAGCAGGGATTTGCTCTGGATTGGAGACTGTTGGGAAGGGGGAGTAATTCTATGATTAGGTATCTTAACAAACTTATGTAGGAGAAGAGAAGACCAGACCCACACTAAAGCTTTAATTAATAGAGGCAACACTCGTGTCAGCCAGGCAGGGAGGTGTTTGGTATTTTTGAGGCTTGGACAATTTCATGTTTTCTCTATATTCAGATGTGATTATGGGGAGGTCTTATTTTTGTCTTGATCCATCATGGCTTTATATGATATTACTATTCTGTGAAATTTTTTATGTTCAAGAGGAGAACACCATGGGCTAATTGTGAGTGCCAGGCCATCTCCCAGATGTGGAGAGATGATTCTCTTAACTGTTAGGTCGTTAAATGACTAAAGTAATAATCACTTTTTTGAAGACTTTTTTCAATATTTCGAAGACTTTTTTCAATATTATACATGTGAATGAAATTCAATATCTACTCAAAATATGAAACAGACATCACTATACTTCTAAAGATTTACTAAACTGTTGCAATGTATTTGGTCAACTTCAGAATTAAATTCTTTCTGTTTTTAAAAAAATAAATTTATTTAATTTTGGCTGTGTTGGGTCTTTGTTGCTGCGCAGAGACTTTCTCTAGTTGTGGGGAGTGGGGACTACTCTTTGTCGCGGTGCACGGGCTTCTTATTGCAGTGGCTTGTTGCAGAGCATGGGCTCTATGCACGTGGGCTTCAGTAGTTGTGGCACGTGGGCTCAGTAGTTGCGGCTCGTGGGCTTTGTTGTTCCATGGCATGTGGAATCTTCCTGGACCAGGGCTCAAACCCGTGTTCCCTGCATTGGCAGGCGGACTCCCAACCACTGCGCCACCAGGGAAGCCCCAGAATTAAATTCTTATCATTAAGTTCTTTGGCATTAAATTTGAGAGTCAAGGAGTATAAATTTTGTATTTGCTAATTTTTTATTTCTCATTCTAAAAAATTTTTATCTGCATAAGGTGGCAATCCAGTGGAAAATCAATGTGTCCAATGTCTTGTCTTTAGTTTATTTGTTGTAGTTGTCTCTAGTTTTATAGACCCGGAAATTCAGTGTATTAGAATATCCAAGTTAGATTGGGCTCTAGGGCACATAGGCACACTAACCAAAATCACGAAAGACTAACATATCTACAAGAATGCTAATGCATTAGTTCACAGTGGGAAATATAACCATCAATAGTAATAATAGCTAATTCTTATTGAGTGCCTACTACAGTAAGCATGTGATATGAATTAATTCGTGAAGCTTTCACAACAACCTTATGCGGTAGTCACTGGTCATTTGGAAAACACTAGATGAGACAAACTCTGCATGCCCCTCCTCTTCCTCCAGGAGCCTCCTAATTTCCTAACTTGTCTCTCTCTCTCTCCCCCACCCCCAACTCTCATTTCCAAGAGTTGTTGGATCTGTGCTACTATTATCTTCCATGCTGATGCGATACCCATTTCCCACTGGTGTATTCTATCATTTAGAGCAAAATGATGTAGTGTGTTAAAAACTGAGGGGTCCTTTCCCACCTCCTTTTCTTTGAAAAAAAAATCTGAAAGATGACCAGAATTTTATAGTATTTACTTATTTTTATTTATATCACTACAAATTCTTTGGTTATGACAGATTAGAAATTAAATGTGTTGGTGTTCTATGCAATTTTGACTTGAAACTAGACTCACAAATGAGATAATCCTATGATAATCTCTTTTTATGAAAAAATAACATTTATCACCTTAATGTGTTTTATCCTTTTGCTCAGTCATGCATCTCTAATGTATCAAAATCAGGTTTAAGGAGTTGATCAAGATATTCATATATATGTAGCCTGGGGTTTTTTAGGGGGTGAAAGAAGATGCTTTTTAATTGTATTGTTACAATATATGCTTATGGTTTTAAAAAAATTGAAAAGTACAAAGTAAGCAAGGCACAAAAAATAAAGAAGGAAAATAAGCCCTAATTCTCCCACTTAGAGGCAAACAGTTACTAACATTTTGTGTTGAGTCCTTCTACGTGTTTTTCTACACAATTGGCATTGTAATGTACCTAAAATTGAGTTCTCTACTTTTTTTCCCACACAACATCACATTACAAGCTTTTCCATCTTTAAAAATGTAAACAAAAGATTTAAATATGCATGTAACACATGAATAAAATATCTCCTTTTTCACATATTAAAATATTTAGGTGTAAGGATATGTATCAATTTAATTTTTTAAAGATTCTTTCTTAGAGCAGTTTTAGGTTCACAGCAAAATTGAAAGGAATGTACAGAGATTTCCCATATATACCCTGCGCCAACACATGCAGAGCTTCCCTGTTAACAGGATCTCCCACCAGAGTGGTATATTTGTAATAATTGGTGAAATTATATTGACACATCACAAGTAATCCAAAATCCATAGTTTATATTAGGGTTCACTCTTGGTGTTGTACATACTACTGATTTGGATAAATGTGTAATGGCTTGTATCCACCATTCTAGCATCATACATAATACTTTTACTGCCCTAAAAATTCTCTGTGCACTGTCTAGTCATCCTTCTCCCCTCCCTCTTCTCTCCCCTCAACTCCTGACAACCACTGATCTTTTTATTGTCTCCACTGTTTTGTCTTTTCCAGAATGTCATATAGTTTGAATCAAACAGTCTTTTCAAATTGGCTTCTTTCACTTAGTAATATGAATTTAAGATTCCCCATGTCTTTTTATGGCTTGATAGCTCATATATATGTATATATTTTTTGGTATTTATTTTTAACATCTTTATGGGAGTATAGTTGCTTTATAATGGTGTGTTAGTTTCTGCTGTATAACAAAGTGAATCAGCTATATGCATATGTATATACCTATATGCCCTCCCTCTTGCATTTCCCTCCCACCCTCCCTACACCACCCCTCTAGGTGGTCGAAAAGCACAGAGCTGATCTCCCTGTGCAATGAAGCTGCTTCCCACTAGCTATCTATCTTACATTTGTTAGTGTATATATGTCAATGCTACTCTCTCACTTTGTCCCAAATTTTCCCTCCCCCACCCCTTGTCCTCAAGTCCATTCTCTACATCTGTTTCTTTATTCCTGTCCTAGGTTAATCAGAACCGTTTCTTTTTTTTTTTAGATTCCACATATATGCGTTAGCACACGGTATTTGTTTTGCTCCTCCTGACTTACTTCACTCTGTACGACAGACTCGAGTTCCATCCACCTCACTACAAATAACTCAATTTAGTTTCTTTTTATGGCTGAATAATATTCCATTGTATACATATGCCACATCTTCTTTTTTTTTTTAACGTCTTTATTGGGGTATAATTGCTTTACAGTGGTGTGTTAGTTTCTGCTTTACAACAAAGTGAATCAGTTATACATATACATACGTTCCCATATCTCTTCCCTCTTGCGTCTCCCTCTCTCCCACCCTCCCTATCCCACCCCTCCAGGCGGTCACAAAGCACCGAGCTGATATCCCTGTGCTATGTGGCTGCTTCCCACTAGCTATCTACCTTACATTTGGTAGTGTATATATGTCCATGCTTCTCTCTCGCTTTGTCACAGCTCACTCTTCCCCCTCCCCATATCCTCAAGTCCATTCTCCAGTAGGTCTGTGTCTTTATTACTGTCTTACCCCTAGGTTCTTCATGACATTTTTTTTTCTTAAATTCCATATACATGTGTTAGCATACGGTATTTATCTTTCTTTCTGACTTACTTCACTCTGTATGACAGACTCTAGGTCTATCCACCTCATTACAAATAGCTCAATTTCATTTCTTTTTATGGCTGAGTAATATTCCATTGTATATATGTGCCACATCTTCTTTATCCATTCATCTGATGATGGGCACTTAGGTTGCTTCCATCTCCGGGCTATTGTAAATAGAGCTGCAATGAACATTTTGGTACATGACTCTTTTTGAATTATGGTTTTCTCAGGGTATATGCCCAGTAGTGGGATTGCTGGGTCATATGGTAGTTCTATTTTTAGATTTTTAAGAAACCTCTGTACTGTTCTCCACAGTGGCTGTATCAATTTACATTCCCACCAACAGTGCCAGAGTGTTCCCTTTTCTCCACACCCTCTCCAGCATTTATTGTTTGTAGATTTTTTGATGATGACCATTCTGACAAGTGTGAGGTCATACCTCGTTGTAGTCTTGATTTGCATTTCTCTAATGATTAGTGATGTTGAGCATCCTTTCATGTGTTTGTTGGCAATCTGTATATCTTCTTTGGAGAAATGTCTATTTAGGTCTTCTGCCCATTTTTGGATTGGGTTGTTTGTATTTTGATACTGAGCTACCTGAGCTGCTTGTATATTTTGGAGATTAATCCTTTGTCAGTTGCTTCATTTGCAAATATTTTCTCCCATTCTGAGGGTTGTTTTTCCATCTTGTTTATGTTTTCCTTTGCTGTGCAAAGCTTTTAAGTTTCATCAGGTCCCATTTGTTTATTTTTGTTTTTATTTCCCTTTTTCTAGGAGGTGAGTAAAAAAGGATGTTGCTGTGATTTATGTCATAGAGTGTTCTGCCCATGTTTTCCTCTAAGAGTTTTATAGTGTCTGGTCTTACATTTAGGTCTTTAATCCATTTTGAGTTTATTTTTGTGTATGGTGTTAGGGAGTGTTCTAATTTCATTCTTTTACATGTAGCTGTCCAGTTTTCCCAGCGCCACTATTTGAAGAGGCTGTCTTTACTCCATTGTATATTCTTGCCTCCTTTATCAAAGATAAGGTGACCATATGTGTGTGGGCTTATATCTGGGCTTTCTATCCTGTTCCATTGATCTATATTTCTGTTTTTGTGCCAGTACCATACTGTATTGATTAATGTAGCTTTGTAGCATAGTCTGAAGACTGGGAGCCTGATTTCTCCAGTTCTGTTTTTCATTCTCAAGATTGCTTTGGCGATTTGGGGTCTTCTATGTTGTCATACAAATTGTGAAATTTTTTGTTCTACTTCTGTGAAAAATGCCAGTGGTAGTTTGATAGGGACTGTACTGAATCTGTAGATTGTTTTGGGTAGTATAGTCATTTTCACAACATTGATTCTTCCAATCCAAGAACATGGTATATCTCTCCACCTATTTGTATAGTTTTTAATTTCTTTCAGCAGTGTCTTATAGTTTTCAGAATACAGGTCTTTTATCTCCTTAGGTGGGTTTATTCCTAGTATTTTATTCTTTTTGTTGCAATGGTAAATGGGAGTGTTTCCTTAATTTCTCTTTCAGATTTTTCATCATTAGTGTATAGGAATGCAAGAGATTTCTGTGCATTAATTTTGTATCCTGCTACTTTACCAAATGCATTGATTAGCTCTAGTATTTTTCTGGTAGCATCTTTAGGATTCTCTATGTATAGTATCATGTCATCTACAAACAATGACTGTTTTACTTCTTCTTTTCTGATTTGGATTCCTTTTATTTCTTTTTTGTCCCTGATTGCTGTGGCTATACCTTCCAAAACTATGTTAAATAATAGTGGTGAGAGTGGGCAACCTTGTCTTGTTCCTGATCTTAGAGGAAATGGTTTCAGTTTTTCACCATTGAGAATGATGTTGGCTGTGGGTCTGTCATATATGGCCTTTATTATGTTGAGGTAAGTTCCCTCTATGCCTACTTTCTGGAGCGTTTTGATCATCAGTGGGTGTTGAATTTTGTCAAAAGCTTTTTCTGCATCTATTGAGATTATCATATGTTTTTTATCCTTCAATTTGTTAATATGGTGTATCACATTGATTGATTTGTGTATATTGAAGAATCCTTGCATTTCTGGGATAAACCTCACTTGATCAGGGTGTATGATCCTTTTAATGTGCTGTTAGATTCTGTTTGCTAGTATTTTGTTGAGGATTTTTGCATCTATGTTCATCAGTGATATTGGCCTGTAGTTTTCTTTCTTTGTGACATCTTTGTCTGGTTTTGGTATCAGGGTGATGGTGCCCTTGTAGAATGAGTTTGGGAGTGTTCCTCCTTCTGCTATATTTTGGAAGAGTTTGATAAGGATAGGTGTTAGCTCTTCTCTAAATGTTTCATAGAATTCGTCTGTGAAGCCATCTGGTCCTGGGTTTTTGTTTGTTGGAAGATTTTTAATCAGTTTCAATTTCAGTGCTTGTGATTTGTCTGTTTATATTTTCTATTTCTTCCTGGTTCAGTCTCAGAAGGTTGCGCTTTTCTAAGAATTTGTCCATTTCTTCCAGGTTGTCCATTTTATTGGCATATAGTTGCTTGTAGTAATCTCTCATGATCCTTTGTATTTCTGCGGTGTCATCTGTTACTTCTTTTTCATTTCTAATTCTGTTGATTTGAGTCTTCCTTTTTTTCTTGGTGAGTCTGGCTAATGGTTTATCCATTTTGTTTATCTTCTCAAAGAACCAGCTTTTAGTTTTATTGATCTTTGCTATTGTTTCCTTCATTTCTTTTTCATTTATTTCTGATCTGATCTTTATGATTTCTCTCCTGCTGCTAACTTTGGGGGTTTTTTGTTCTTTCTCTAATTGCTTTGGGTGTAAGGTTAGGTTGCTTATTTGAGATGCTTCTCTGTTTCTTGAGGTAGGATTGTATTGCTATAAACTTCCCTCTTAGAACTGCTTTTGCTGCATCCCATAGGTTTTGGGTCATTGTGTTTTCATTGTCATTTGTTTCTAGGTATTTTTTGATTTCCTCTTTGATTTCTTCAGTGATCTCTTGGTTATTAAGGAGTGTATTGTTTAGCCTCCACGTGCTTGTATTTTTTACAGATTTTTTTCCTGTAACTGATATCTAGTCTCATAGCGTTGTGGTCGGAAAAGATACTTGATACAATTTCAATTTTCTTAAATTTACCAAGGCTTGATTTGTGACCCAAGATATGATGTATCCTGGAGAATGTTCCATGAGCACTTGAGAAGAATGTGTATTCTGTTGTTTTTGGATGGAATGTCCTATAAATACCAATTAAGTCCATCTTGTTTAATGTATCATTTAAATTTGTGTTTCCTTATTTATTTTCATTTTGTATGATCTCTCCATTGGTGAAAGTGGGGTGTTAAAATCCCCTACTATGATTGTGTTACTGTCGATTTCCCCTTTATGGCTGTTAGCATTTGCCTTATGTATTGAGGTGCTCCTATGTTGGGTGCATAAATATTTACAGTTGTTATATTTTCCTCTTGGATTGATCCCTTGATCATTATGTAGTGTCCTTCTTTGTCTCTTCTAATAGTCTTCATTTTAAAGTCTATTTTGTCTGATATGAGAATTGCTACTCCAGCTTTCTTTTGATTTCCTTTTGCATGGAATATCTTTTTCCATCCCCTCACTTTCAGTCTGTATGTGTCCCTAGATCTGAAGTGGATCTCTTGTAGACAGCATATATACGGGTCTTGTTTTTGTATCCATTCAGCCAGTCTATGTCTTTTGGTTGGAGCATTTACATTTAAAGTAATTATTGATATGTATGTTCCTATTACCATTTTCTAATTGCTTTGAGTTTCTTTTTGTAGGTCTTTTCCTTCTCTTGTGTTTCCCACTTAGAGAAGTTCCTTTAGCATTTGTTGTAAAGCTGGTTTTGTGGTGCTGAATTCTCTTAACTTTTGCTTTATCTGTAAAAGTTTTAATTTCTCCGTCGAATCTGAATGAGATTCTTGCTGGGTAGAGTAATCTTGGTTGTAGATTTTTCCCTTTCATCACTTTAAATATGTTCTGCCACTCCCTATTGGCTTGCAGAGTTTCTGCTGAAAGATCAGCTGTTAACCTTGTGGGGATTCCCTTGTATGTTATTTGTTGTTTTTCCCTTGTTGCTTTTAATATTTTTCTTTGTATTTAATTTTTGATAGTTTGATTAATATGTGTCTCATCATGTTTCCCTTTTGGTTTATCCTGTATGGTACTCTCTGTGCTTCCTGGACTTGACTGACTATTTCCTTTCCCATATTAGGGAAGTTTTCGACTATAATCTCTTCAAATATTTTCTCAGACCCTTTCATTTTCTCTTCTTCTTCTGGGACCCCTAAAATGCTAATGTTGTTGTGTTTAATGTTGTCCCAAAGGTCTCTGAGACTGTCCTCAGTTCTTTCATTCTTTTGTCTTTATTCTGCTCCCTGGCAGTTATTTCCACCATTTTATCTTCCAGCTCACTTATCCATTCTTCTGCCTCAGTTTTCCTGTTATTGATTCCTTCTAGAGTATTTTTAATTTCAGTTATTGTGTTGTTCATAACTGTTTGTTTGCTCTTTAGTTCTTCTAGATCCTTGTTAAATGTTTCTTGTATTCTCTGTTCTGTTTCCGCGATTCTGGATCACCTTTATTATCATTACTCTGAACTCTTTTTCAGGTAGGTTTACTACTTCTTCTTCATTTATTTGGTCTTGTAGGTTTTTACGTTGCTCCTTTGTCTGTAACATATTCTTTTGTTGTTTCATTGTTTTTTCTTTTTGATGGGTGGTGCTGTATTACTGTCTTGCTAGTTGCTTGGCCTGAGACATCCAGCACTGGAGTTTGCAGGCAGTTGGATAGAGCTGGGTCTTGGTGCTGAGATGAGGACCTTCAGGAGGCCTCAGTCTGATTGATATTCCCTGGGGTCTGAGGTTCTCTGTTAGTCCAGCGATTTGGACTTGGAGCTCCCACCTCAGGAGCTTGGGCCCAACCTCCAGTCTGGGAACCAAGATCCCACAAGCTTTGTGGCACATTAAAAAAAAAAAAAAAAAAAAGGAAGAAAGAAAGAAAGAGAACAACAATACAATATCAAAAAATAAAAAACAACATAAAATTAGTAAGATAAAAAATATATTAGCAAAAATAAAAGTATAATTGAAACAACTGCATTAAAGTAAAATAAAACCACAGCAGAAAAAATTTTTTTAAAAGGGGGTGGGGCAACAAGCCAAAAGGAGAGATCAGTAACAAAGCCTAAAGAATAAAATAAAACTAGAAAAATAAAAGATTTATTAGGAAAATAAAAATATAAAAGAATCAACAGCAATGAATCAACAAGGTAAAACAGAACTCCAATCTAAAAGAGGAAAAAGGAAAAGAAAAAAAAAAAACAAGCTTCCTGTTCCCTTCCGTTCCTTTGCTCCCCTCCCCCACTGTCTCCCCCAGGGTCTCCCCCATCCCCGCTGGACTCCTAACCATGGGTGGGTCCCACTGGGTATAGGAAGTCCTCCCCTCCCCCAGCCACCCCTCAGGGGTGCCCATCCCAGAGTTCCGGTTCCCTCTTCCTTCCCTCCCACTCCATCAGGACCCGCGCGGCTGGAGGGGGCCTAGGTGGGCAGAGGATCAGGCCCAGCATCTCAACAGGTTCCCAGGGGTCCAAGTGGGCAGGGGAATCCTGACCACACTCCCTTTTTATTCTCTGCCCTCCCAATGGTTCCCCAATTTCCCCCTTCGGGCATGGGATCCCTTCCCCTCCCCCAGCTGCCCCTTAGGGCCAGTCCCCTCCCACCTCCACTTTTCCTCACTATTCACTCCCCACACACCCCACGTCTTTCCAGGGCTCTGGGGGTTCCTTCCGTCCCCTTAGGTGTCCATGGTCCCCCACCGGTGCCTGGTAGGTGCCCTAGTTGTGAGGAGACGTGAATTTCGCGTCCTTCTAGTATGCCATCTTGACTCTGCTCATATCTTTTGGAGGCTGAATAATACTCCATCTTCTGGATGTATCACAGTTTATTTATCTATTCACCTACTGAAGAACATCTTGGCTGCTTCCAAGTTTTGGCAATCAATGAATAAAGCTGCTATAAACATCTGTGTGTGTGTTTTGTATGGACATAAGTTTTCAACTGCTTTAGGTAAATATCGAGAAGTGAGATTGCTGGATCGTATGGTAAAAGTACATTTAGCTTTGTAAGAAACTACCAAACTTTCTTGCAAAGAGGCTGTACCATTTTGCATTCCCACTAGCAATGAATGTGAGTTCCTGTTACTCCACATCCTTGTCAGCATTTGGTGTTGTCAGTGTTCCAGATTTTGGCCATTCTAATATATGTGTATCCCATTGTCATTTTAATTTGCATTTCTCTGATAACACATAATGTGGAGTGTCTTTTCATATGCATTTTCTATCTGTATATCTTCTTTGGAGAGGTGTCTATTAAGGTCTTTGGCCCATTTTTTAATTGGGTTGTTTGGTTTTTTATTGTTGAGTTTTAAGAGTTCTTTGTACATTTTGGCTAACAGTCTTTTATTAGATGTGTCTTTTGCAAATATTTTCTCCCAGTCTGTAGCTTGTCTTCTCATTCTCTTGACATTGTCTTTTGTAGAGCAGTTTTTAATTTTTCAATTTAATTTTGAACACCACTCCTGATTAGAGTATTCCTCATATGAAAATGCCACTCTTTATTTAGTCATTGTCCTGAGTTATTTCCATTATTTTCCTAGTCAAACACTGTTACAATGTACATTCTTTGACATATCTTTGATATATGTTTCCTCAGGGTAAAAGGTAGAAATGGAATTTCTGGGTTATAAGGTATGAAAATTATTTAGTTATAATAGATATTTTTAATGCTTAAATAAAAATCTATTGTATGATTTTAATGTTGCACTTTAAATGCTCTGTTGAAAATATCTTTGTCCACATACTTTTGTGCTTATTTTATGTTATTCCCTTAAATTTCTAAAAGAACTACTCATTCAAAGGGTATAATAATTTTGACATCTCCTGATACATAGCATCAAATTGTTTTCCAGAAAGATTACTTTAGTTTATAACCTCAGTATGAGTGTATGAGATACCCATTTTACCATCCAATTAAACATTAGATGTTATCACACTTAAAATATATATTTTTCAATTTGATAGGGATGAAAGAGTTGTCTGCCTGAGAATCATCTGTTATTCCTCCACTTTCTAAAGAAAAATTTCCCTGCATCCCTCTTATATCAAAATAGGGATTTTCCTCCTTTGATGATAACAATACACGTTCATTTATCACTATGTAAACTGTATTAATTTACTTTAAAACACTTTTTATTACTTATATCATCTTGTTTTCATTGTTCTATTGGTAGATTTTTCTATTTGTGAAAAAATTGTTTGGGTGTTTTGAGATGGGATAGACTAAATCATCAACTTCTCCCATTAAAATTAACGGAAATACCTTTTCATTTAACGGCAGGATCTTGAGGAATGAAAGAAGTCATTAATTGAGGGCTAAGTATTAATTTATTTGTATATTTTGTAAAAACAAACAACCCATTTTGTATCCTGCCCTTTTCATGGGCAATGGTATTTTAGATATCTTTCTATAGCAGTATACATAACTCTATGCATAAAGATTTTAAAGCAGATTTTTGCATGTAGTCTTGTTTAGTGCAACTAAGCTTTAAATATTATTTCTTCTAAAATCTCCTTTTTAGTGTTAATTAATCCTGTTGTGCATGCCTTTCTTCTAGGTACTTTTCAATATAATATAATCCCTGGTTACTGGGCTTATCATATGTATCTAGTGACTTGTGACTTAAAGGATACACAAAGGTTAGTAATGTATGACTTGCTTCCAATCCATTGCAGAAATTTCCTCAAAGAACATGGTATTTTTATATTTCTGGGTAGAAAGGTATAGAGTGCTGACTTTTTCTGACGGTTGTGTGTTTTATATTTTACTTCAAATCATGAGGCCCAAATCAACCTCAAGATTCTTCTCTGTAGATAAGCAAAGGAAGCTACCATTCATATTTAAAGCTATATACTTCCTCTATTACTGTTCTGACTCTGCAGTCCATTTACATATTCTTAGAATATGTAAAACAGACGGGTCTTAGTGTGCTAAAACCACATCATAAAGCTGTTTTGCTTCATGGCCCAGGAATTCTGCTGCTTACCTCTGCTGCTTACCTAACTCTTAAGAAAAATCCTTGCTTCCGAATAGGTTAATACCTTGCTGTGACCCCATATATACACGTAAAGAATAATCTTAAACTTTCAATTTTTCAGGCCCCTGGGGAAATCATTCACTTAGTCCATAGACTTCAAAAAAGATACTGTAAGAGTGAGGTGTGAGTAAATCATATTCTAGTTTCTTGGTTCAATTCTGCAAGATTTATTACTAAACAATTTAAGTTTTAGTCAAATATTAACTTATAGACATTGACAAATGTCTTTATTGAGGCTTCAAGAGATGTTTCATATGTTTTATCTCTAATGTGATAGAATAATGTGTATTAGCAAGTATAACTTTTTTTTTTTTGCTCCAAATCATTTCTATTTGGTAATTAAATTTTTTTCACCAGCTAGTCACACATATTGAATTAGCTTATCAACATTTTCCATGAGCCTTTATTTTCTCTCTATAGTAAATAAATGTCTTGCAATAGGAAACAAAATTTGAACAGAATAGATTTAAAAACAGAGGAGGGATTTCCCTGGTGGCGCAGTGGTTAAGAATCTGCCTGCCAATGCAGGGGACATGGGTTCAAGCCCTGGTCCAGGAAGATCCCACAGGCCACCGAGCAACTAAGCCCATGCTCCAGAACTACTGAGCCTGCGTGCTGCAACTACTGAAGTACACACACCTAGAGCCCATGCTGGGCAACAAGAGAAGCCACCGCAATGAGAAGCCCACACACCGCAACAAAGAGTAGCCCCTGCTAGCTGCAACTAGAGAAAGACCGCACGCAGCAGCGCAGACCCAATGCGGCCAAAAATAAATAAATGAATTTTTAAAAATAAAAAAATAAAAACAGAGGAGCCTTGAACCCCATGTAAGACAGATTTGAATGTTATCATTTCACATTTTTTATTTGTAAGTCTATTTCATACACACACACACACAGTCAGTTGTACCTGTAGACATTTGTCCTACATCATATAACTGTAAATTTTATTAATTTCTTATTTTTCTCCATTTCATCAACTCATGTTTTCCTGTTAGTACTCATTCTCATCCTTTTTTTCTCAATGAAAAATTTCTACCTATAGAATGGACTTCCCTGTGTTTACTATCTTAAATACATTTCTACAGTTCATCTAAGAGAAGCATTCTCCATTCACTTTTAGCCATGGGATCATTTGCTTTTTTCCCATCCAAAATCTTATAATGAGCTGTTTCATAGTGTAAATTTAATTTATAATGTCAAATTATAGCATTTCATTTATTTACTTTTTTATTTCATTTGATGCAACTTTTAAGATGGAATTCTGGGCTGCCAGATCTTGTTGATGACGAATGTTGTATACATTGCTTATAAGAAATTATTATTCTTTGTTAGCATATGTAACACCAGTTAGAACTTCTTAACTAATTCTTTCTAATCTTTCACTTTTTGTTTTGAATCAAGAGCATTTGGAGTTCCTTGCATCATTTGATTTAAAAAAGAAGAAGGAGCAGGAGGAGGAAGTGGGGGGAAAAGAATATTTAGGAGACATTTAGATGTTTGTAAGATTGCCTTTGCACAGGTAACAGATCTTGAAGTATCTGAGTTAAATATAAATTAAAACCAAAATTTTCTTGTTCTTCCTCTTTTGACTTTTTTGTCAAATTGTTGAAGTGTAGAAAACCTTAGAAATTTGGGACTGAGAGTAGAGGTGAGTACTTCCCACTTTGCTGTCACCATGTCAGCCATGCATAAAGTTCTCAAGCTTTAAAGAATGGGCAGATTCCCTAAATACATTTCATTATTTCACATGAACCCTGTGAATGACATGTAGCTGTAGTTATCACCCCATTGTACAGATGTGGAAACTTAGAGAAGTTAAAGCACTTTCCCAAGATGACATAGCTTAGTTAGTGGTAGAGACAGGCCTTAAACCAGATCTGCTGACTGCTGACTAAATGCTAGATCTTTAAAGGATGCATTGTTAACTCCTGCCTGGAATGCTAAATGCCTTAGCACTATGGTGTTTTTGAAAAGAAAGTAAATCTCAGCAAAAAGGGTCCTGGGGTAAATAGAACAGGATTAGCTGTTCTCCTAGAGGCAGCACTCAATCATGAGAGGTTATGAAAAAGTCTTCCCTAGAAGTCTCTAAAAATAAGATTATAAAATACGCCCATATGTTTTGTAATGTCAACTATAAATTGGCACCTGCCATTGGTACTTGCCGTCTACTTCTACAAGGATTAAATCATGTGCTGCAGCTGCTGACTTTCAACACACCCCTGAAAGGAGCTCAGAGTGGAGAGCAGAAATGAGGCACTCTGTGCTCTGGGAAAAACTGGTGGAACAGGTCTTCAGATAGATATTTTCAGGAGCTGATTTTATGACCCCAATTCTTGTATCTCCTCATATCTGTAAAAGCATTAAAATCTTTCATGGTGACGTCTGCTCATTGTGACTAGCAGAAACCTTCTACAAAAAAATATGGTGCTTCAAAAACAGAAATATAGATCAATGGAACAGGATAGAAAGCCCAGAGATAAGCCCACACACATATGGTTACCTTATCTTTGATAAAGGAGGTTAGAATACACAGTGGAGAAAAGACAGCCTCTTCAATAAGTGGTGCTGGGAAAACTGGACAGCTACATGTAAAAGAACGAAATTAGAACACTCCCTAACACCATACACAAAAATAAACTCAAAATGGATTAAAGACCTAAATGTAAGACCAGACAATATAAAACTCTTAGAGGAAAACATACGCAGAACACTCTGTGACATAAATCACAGCAAGATCCTTTTTGACCCACCTCCTAGAGAAATGGAAATAAAACCAAAAATAAACAAATGAGACCTAATGAAACTTAAAAGCTTTTGCCCAGCAAAGGAAACCATAAACAAGACGAAAAGACAACCCTCAGAATGGGAGAAAATATTTGCAAATGAAGCAACTGACAAAGGATTAATCTCCAAAATTTACAAGCAGCTCATGCAGCTCAATATCAAAAAAACAAACAACCCAATCCAAAAATGGGCAGAAGACCTAAACAGACATTTCTCCAAAGATATACAGATTGCCAACAAACACATGAAAGAATGCTCAACATCACTAATCATTAGAGAAATGCAAATCAAAACTACAATGAGATATCATATCACACTGGTCAGAATGGCCATCATCAAAAAGTCTACCAACAATAAATGCTAGAGAGGATGTGGAGAAAAGGGAACCCTCTTGCACTGTTGGTGGGAATGTAAATTGATACAGCCACTATGGAGAACAGTATGGAGGTTCCTTAAAAAACTAAAAATAGAACTAGCATATGACCCAGCAATCTCACTGCTGGGCATATACCCTGAGAAAACCATAATTGAAAAGGAGTCATGTACCACAATGTTCATTGCAGCTCTATTTACAATAGCCAGGACATGGAAGCAACCTAAGCGTCCATCAACAGATGAATGGATAAAGATGATGTGGCACATATATACAGTGGAATATTACTCAGCCATAAAAAGAAACAAAATTGAGTTATTTGTAATGAGGTGGATGGACCTAGAGTCTGTCATACAGAGTGAAGTAAGTCAAAAAGAGAGAAACAAATACTGTATGCTAACACATATATATGGAATCTTAAAAAAAAAAAAAAGGTCATGAAGAACCTAGGGGCAAGATGGGAATAAAGACACAGACCTACTAGAGAATGGACTTGAGGATACGGGGAGGGGGAAGGGTAAGCTGGGACAAAGTGAGAGAGTGGCATGGACATATACACACTATCAAACGTAAAATAGATAGCTAGTGGGAAGCAGCCGCATAACACAGGGAGATCAGCTCGGTGCTTTGTGACCACCTAGAGGGGTGGGATAGGGAGGGTGGGAGGGAGGGAGATGCAAGAGGGAAGAGATATGGGGATATATGTATATGTATAACTGATTCACTTTGTTATAAAGCAGAAACTAACACACCATTGTAAAGTAATTATACTCCAATAAAGATGTTTAAAATATATATATATGTACTTGATTGCATGTACTCCCCCTTCACCAAAATTACACATATACTGACCTTCCCCCCTACCTCTTTGAAGCAGTTTCTCAAAGCTATCTGAAATGCTGTCTCCCAGGCTATAGTCCTTATTTTGCCCCAAATAAAACTTAACTCACAGCTCTCACATTGTGCAGTTTTTTTAAGTCGGCAGTAATGAACATAGTTTATAGTCAGTGGACATCTAGAAAATAATTTTATAATAAGTTCCATATGAAAGCATTTGAAAGGCCTGGCCTAAAACAGTAAACAGAATGCCCCCATTAAATGGTAGAAATCAGATTATTTTGAAAAATAAAAATTTATTTTTTGTTTTCAAAATCAGTATCAAATGTAGAATTTTTTATTTTTTTCGCTCTTTGGTGAGTTAATCAGAACTAAACTCTATGTACCTTTACCTTGCATTGGGATAAAGAATGATATAGAATTAACTTCTGATCATCTGTGCTAATATAAGGGATCAGGGGCACAGGCATTCCATTTGTCTTAAAAATGTATAATGAGATTGTGCATTGTGAGGTGGTTTTGTTTGTTTGTTTGTTTTTCAGGTGAATGGGATCACAGGACGCTTGTGTTTTACTCAGCTATATAGTATAAGCCATTTGTCTTTTTTTTTTTAAATATCTTTATTGGAGTATAATTGCTTTACAATGGTGTGTTAGTTTCTGCTTTATAACAAAGTGAATCAGTTATACATATACATATGTTCCCATATCTCTTCCGTCTTGCATCTCCCTCCCTCCCACCCTCCCTATCCCACCCCTCTAGGTGGTCACAAAGCACCGAGCTGATCTCCCTGTGTTATGCGGCTGCTTCCCACTAGCTATCGATTTTACATTTGGTAATGTATATATGTCCATACCACTCTCACTTCGTCCCAGCTTACCCTTCCCCCTCCCCATATCCTCAAGTCCATTCTATTTGTCATTTTTTAACATATAGCAGCCAATATTGGAAGGAATTGGCAACAGTGAATGCCAGGCATCAGTGAGAAACCAATATGGAATGCCAATTTGTCACAGGAAAATCCACAAATCTACTTGTGGATATACCCGAGTGTCATCTGTGAAATTAGACCATATTCCGTCTGAGGATTTGTAACTATTGAAGGCAAATGCTGGGGTTCAGGGATTTGACAGCCAAAAGGGGAAAGTTAGGATCATGTTTCACTTTCTATTTCGAGTGAAATCTGTTCTTTCCTCATTTTTTGTTAATTCCCACTTGAGATCCTGGCCTCAACACTTCTTTCGTTCATACTTTCCTTTCTAGTTTCTGTGGACACGGTGCTTGATAAATAACATACAAACTTGTGTGTGCACACTCTCATCTTTGTGAGAAAATAAGGTACTTTTTGGATTGAAATCTTGCAGTGCTTGAGAACTGCTTCTATTATAGGCCCTGTTTCTTTGCTAAAAATGGCAGCTTCTCTTAGGAAGTAGCTTCCTGCATTCAGAACAGAGGTTCAGTAATTAGGTAAAACAGCTACTTTTGTTTTGCTTCTCCAGTTTTTGTAGAATGAAGGGAAGTATCTGTTTTGGGTTAACTTCATTGTGGAGCTCAACGGATATTGAAACGTATGACTGGTTTTACATGATAGGATCAACTCATTAATTAGATTTTGTTTCCATAGCTCAAGTGTACAAATAGTAGTTGGAATGACAGTTGAAGCCATGTACAAATGTTGATCTAATCAAGACACAATTGGTTCCCTATGTTGGTACTTCATATTTCCTAAATTCATGTATCTTTCATGTGGCCCTAAAATTACTATGAAAGTATATAATAAAACCTATTAGTGCTTATTTAAATCACAAGGATGAGCAAACAATGATTAACGTGAAGGTAGGCATGTTAGAAAGGTGGAGTGGGGCAGTGGAAAATGGTCATATCAGACAGATACGTGTGAAGCTGAACCTCACCACCTATGAGCTATGTAATCTTGGTCAAGTTACTTCATTTCTCTGTTCCTCAGTTCTCTCCTCTGATAAGTAGGGAGTAGTAACTACCTTGCACATTACTGTAAGGATTCGAGAAAATATTTTCAAAGTGTCTGGCTAGCTCAGTATCCAACACTTGATTGGAATTCACTAAACTGGAAGCTGCTATCTCTGGTCTTGAGAAATAAATCATTTAGACTACGATTCTAAAAATGTTTCACTTTTATAGAAGGTGGACAATTTTCCTTTAAACTTTCAGAGTAGATATGAAAGCAAACAAATATTAGCAATGCAGGGGAAAGTCTGGTTATGAGCATAAAACTAGAGCAGGTATTAGAAGCATCTGGCAGGACTTTGAAAGGTGGCAGCATCAGTCAGGTTCTAGGCAGAAAAACAGAACTGAGATACTTTAATAGAGAAAATTTAATGTGGAAAACTAGTCACAAAAGTGATGGGAGAGCTGAGAAGGCCATCAGAGTTCAGTGAGGTAACACAAAGTTACCAATGGCAGGAAACCGCTATTGCTCCCACAGCCAGAGGGACAAAGGGAGGAGGTGGTGGAACCAGAGCTGAGGAAGCCTGGAGAGAGATGGAACCTGCCTGACGTGTTACACAAAGCAGAGAGAGAAAAGAGAAGTACCTTGGTTTTCCTACTTCTCACCTTTCAACCTCCAGTCATTGTCTCCTCAGTGGTCCATCCTAATAGAAATCAGTTGTCAAAGAGCTTGCAAAATGCAGTTTGCAGCGGTGAGGGTCCTGCAATACAGAGCAAAACAGGGGAAGGGCAGGGAATAGATCTGAGGACAAATAAACAGATAGCCAGCACAGGGACATTCACAGTTATTTTCTGAAGAATTGTTTGCATGGCCTGGGACAGAATTGCAAGGCAGATAGTCTACTGCTTTTGCATTTTTCCTTTCCTTGCCATCAGTACCCTCCCTGCCTGGATTTGGTGTAGGGAAGGTCTAAGGTAGTGAAATCAAAAACTGTGATTAGACCAGAAGGAGGCTCACAGGTACCACAAGTCAGAGTAGCTGGGGTCATACCCAGAGCAGAAGGCTATGGCAAGAAGAAACAAAGGCAAGTAGGGTTTATTAGTCCAAGCAGATAAACTAGATTCAAAAGTCAATGTTAGTAGAACAATCTGCAATAGACTAAAGATCACGGTAGCTCACCCCAGATGGTGAGAAATGGATATATTTTGGGGGCGGAGCCAAGAGGATTATTGATTGATAAGTATAAGTGTGAAGGGAGGAAAAAAAAAAGAGTGAAGAACGATGGCCAAGTTTATTCTGAGCCAGGAGGATAAAACTGCCGTTTATCAAGGTGAGTAAACTGTGAGAAGAGAAGGTTTGGGGAGGATAGCAAGAGTTTGACTTTTGATATGCTGAATTTTAGAACCTTTTGTTTTCAAAAGTTTCTTTTAAAAACTGCCCTTTTTGTGATTTTTTTTTTAAACATAATGCAGGAGGCTCAGTCCTGAAACCAGGGAAATTATTAAGTGGAAGTCTATACATCTAATGGTGAAACCTCATCTTTCTACCTTCTTTGATTCTGAGAAAGCTGGCAGACAAGGTTTACCCACACCCTGTCCCCCAACTCTTCCCCCAACCCCATGAGATTGGTATATTAGTCTTCGGGGTAATTGGCTCGCTCAAGAAAAAATCCCTGTAGATACCAGTAATCAAGGATTTCCCATAGGAATATCTGAATCCACAGTGACTCCAAAGTAATTCCTTATAAATCCCCAGGCTCTGACCATGCACACTTCCATCATGTTGTTAATTCAACACATACACCAATGGACAGTCAAAGGTCAGCAGACTTACCCTAGGCACAATGTTAGGCCCTGTGAGAGACTCAAGGCCAGGAGACCACACCTGCTCATCAGTCTCAGAATTCAGGCAAGAATTTATCTGGGTTTGCCTATGACATCTGGTAAACATTCTTTCAAAAACATTGAATACATGCATGTTCATAGCAGTGTTATTCACGATAGCTAAAACATGGAAGCAACCCAGCGTCCATCAGTGGGTGAATGGATAAGCAAAATGTGGTACATACATGCAACGGAATGTTATTCAGGCTTAAAAAGGAAGGAAATGTTGACATATGCTACAATATGGATGAACCTTGAGGACATTATGTTAAGTGAAATAAACCAGTAACAAAAGACAAATATTGTATAATTCCATTTAAACAAGGTACTTAGACTAGTCAGAATCATAAAGACAGAAAGTATAATGGTGGTTGCCAGGGGTTGGGGGAAAGGGAGAATGGGAATTAGAATTTAATGGGTATAGAGTTTCAGTTTCACAAGATGAAAAGTGTTATGGGGATGGGTGGTAGTGATGGTTGCACAACAATGTGAATGTATTTAATACCACTGAACAGTTCACTTTAAAATGGCTAAGATGTTTAAAAAAAAAGGTTGGGAAAAAGAAAGTACTTGGAACTTCTGAGGAAAAGAGGAGTTACTATTGTATAATGGCAGATGTTCTCCAAATTGCCTTTGACCAACAATTGATCAAGAAAAAGAACCAGGCACTAAAATTGGCACAAATGGATGAAAGGTACTGAAAGAAAATCAGAAAAGATAAATTAGAGGCACCTTAAAAGGAATGTTAAAATATTATTCTAATAACAATGACCAAGTATAATTTTTATATTTTTATTGTTAAACATAAATACATTTATTTCAGTCATGCTCAGTGTAAGCAATGCTATAATTATGTTTCACTTACACTTGTGATCCCATTTAACCATGCAGTATCTATGAACAGAATAACAAAGGAGGTCATTGGAGGTTAGAGCTGCCAATGACCCATTGTAATAATGAAATCATCTTTTCAAATTAACAGAAGAATTACTACTTTATACTCTATTGTCTCATGTAAACAATACCAGATTTAGTGGAAAAAAATTAACGAAAGATGTAGATGATTTAAAGAGAATCCCCAGAAAGAAATAATTTTGATAATATTGATAAAACCCGCAATTGAATCTATCTATCTATTTAGCCAATACTGAATGTGTATCAGTATACATACAATGCATATATTTGTTCTCAACTATATTTAAAAATTCTCTATAAAAGAGACATTGTCTTTAGTTTCTATTCTTAAATCCTCAATAATATGTAGGGAATGTGTCTGAGAGCAGATATGTAATTATTTATATTGGTTGACAGTTTAAGGAATGAAAGACTAAATACTATGATGATAAGCTATAATAATTTTTTCTCTTAATATGGCATACAGTCTATGGTTTGCTGACAAGCTCACATGTTTTTTAAAATTTATGTGCATTCAGATGAATAATAAAGAACCAGCTTTGGCTAATCAAAGACAAGTTAGTTGTTTGCTCAGACACTGAAAGAAAAGGAAGATACTGCAAAGCAGAATAAAGATCAAATTACAGATGTAGTTTCGGGGATTCTCAGCACATGTGATAATTGAAGCCTGCAGTAGATGAGTTCAACTATGTGTAGTGGTGGAAAGAAGGACTTAGAACTGAGCTCTTAGGAGATCCACAATTTTGTGTTCTGATAGAGGAGAAGCTCACAAAGGGAATTTACACGGAGCTTCTGGAACAGTGTTGTGTCATAGAATCCAACAGAAGAGAGGGTTTCAAGAAAGAGGAAGTGTCAGCTTTGCCAGATGCTGAGAAGCCAAGGAAGACAACAGAAAAACACCCAATTAATTTAGTTTCATGGGGTCACTGTTAGTATTTGCAAGAACAGTGGAGTATTCAGGGACAGTCCATTCTAGAGAAGGTTGAAGATAAATAAAGGAGGTGGGGAAGTGAGTCAGTGAGAGCAAACACTCCTAAAAATGTGACGAGGGGAAGAAAGACAGTGAGGGGTGGAGGGACAGTTTTGTTTTTGATTGCATTGACAACGCGATCATTAATAGTGTGTCCCAGTGTGATTGAGAGGTCAGCCTTTATTCTGGAGTTGCAAGTATCATGCAGAGCCCGTTCAGATCCATGCTATTTGATGAATCTGTGTTCTTGCAACAAGGGAGCTCCCAATGGTACCATGGTTCAGTTAGAGTATGGCAGAAATTGCTATTTCTTCCCAATATCCATTCTCCCATTAGAATTTTCAGCGAGGCACAGGGCCCTCCAAAATAAAGACATACAGGGCCTCCCAAAATAAAATAATTCCCCAGTCTTCCTTGTAATTATATATGACCAGGGGAATAAGTCCTAAACAATGCAGATATGCAAGAGTATCCTGCAGCAGCTTCAGAGAACCCTCCTTAAGGAACAGCTTACATGAACCCTTTGACCCATTATGTCACTTTCCTCTTCCTAGCTAGTTGAAATATGGACATGATAGATGGAGCTGAAGAGCCATCTTGGACCATGAGGTGAGAATAGAGGCCACAGTTGATAGAGTAAAAACCTAGAAGAATCCTAAGTATGTGTTGACTTCATAGAACAGAGTTCTATGGAAGCCCTAGACCATCTGTATCTGAATGTTAAGGCAAATAAGCATCTAGTTTAAGCCTCAGATATTTTGGAGGCTACTAATACCCTTAGTCAAATCTAAATCTAACTAATATATAGAAGAACAGCAAGAAAAGTGCAGACTGTAATAAAATTGACAAGTCATCATTGAAATGAAAACAGATTAAAAGTCATTGAAGAGGGACTTCCTTGGTGGTACAGTGGTTAAGAATCTGCCTGCCAGTGCAGGGGACACAGGTTTGAGCCCTGGTCCGGGAAGATCCCACATGCCGCAGAGCAACTAAGCCCGCGTGCCACAACTAGTGAAGCCCGCGTACCAAAACTACTGAAGCCCATGCACCTAGAGCCCATGCTCCACAACAAAAGAAGCCACCGCAATGAGAAGCCGGTGCACCACAATGAGGAGTAGCCCCACTTGCCACAACTAAAGAAAGATTGCGAACAGCACAAAGACCCAACATAGCCAAAAATAAATAAGTAAATAAATAAATTTATTTTTAAAAAAAGTCATTGGGGCTTCCCTGGTGGCGCAGTGGCTGAGAGTCCGCCTGCCGATGCAGGGGACACGGGCTCCTGCCCCGGTCCGGGAGGATCCCACATGCCGCGGAGCGGCTGGGCCCGTGAGCCGTGGCTGCTGAGCCTGCGCGTCCGGAGCCTGTGCTCCACAACGGGAGAGGCCACAACAGTGAGGGGCCTGCGTACTGCAAAAAAAAAAAAAAAAAAAAAAAAGAAATGATAGATTAGAATGTCACCATTTTGCAAACTCCAAATCAAAGGATAAATCCAAGTAGTGATTATCAATGGTTGCTAACATTACTGAAAGAGAGTCAACAAGGTGTTATGTGTCTCCTGATGGAAGTACACACCATCTATGAAGTAGCCTTGCCAAAGAAACTGAACTGTATCAAACAAAGCCTCTAGATCTAGCTACAAGTTTACAGGAAACACAGAGGCAAGAGACACGTGTTAAAAGATACTATGCAGAGGGAGGTGCAGAAAAGTCCAGATACTGAAAATTTTATAGGATAAAAGACATGGCTTTTTAAAAAAACAAATTGCCAGGAACAAAAAAGAAAGAGGGAACTTTATTAGACATCAACCAATCTCAATTTGTTGACCTTATTTGGATTTTGATTCACACAAGCTATTTAAAAATGATGACATTTATGAAACAACTGGAAATATAGACAGCAATGCTTAAATATTTGACATTATTGAAGAATTACTGTTAAATTTTTCAGGTGTAATAATGGTATTATTAATATATTTTTGTGAAGAGCTATTTTATTTTAGAAATACATACTGAAATATTTATGAACAAAATTATATGATGTGAGGTTTTCTTCAAATAAAGGTTGGGTAAGGCTATAGATAAAACAAAGTTAGTCATATTGAAGTAAGATACTAATATTGGATAGAAAAGGATTTCATTGCATTATTATTTCTACTTTGTAAAGTGCTTATCTTTTAAATATACGTGTTGAAAAAATTTAGAGATGTAAAGATATGATAAATATAGCAGACGGAGGAACACTCCCAAACACATTCTATGAGGCCACCATCACCCTGAAACCAAAACCAGACAAAGATGTCACAAAAAAAGAAAACTACAGGCCAATATAACTGATGAACATAAATGCAAAAATCCTCAACAAAATACTAGCAAACAGAGTCCAACAGCACATAAAAAGGATCATACACCATGATCAAGTGGGGTTTATCCCAGGAATGCAAAGATGCTTCAGTATACACAAATCAATCGATGTGATAAACCTGATTAACAAATTGAAGGAGGAAAACCATATGATCATCTGAGAGATGCAGAAAAAGCTTTCAACAAAGTTCAACACCCATTTATGATAAAAACTCTCCAGAAAGTCAGCATGGAGGCAAGCTACCTCAACCTACCTCATAATAAAGGCCATACATGACAAACCCACAGCCAACATCGTTCTCAATGGTGAAAAACTGAAACCATTTCCTCTAAGCTCAGGAACAAGGCAAGGCTGCCCACTCTCACCACTATTATTCAATATAGTTTTGGAATTTTTAGCCATGGCAATCACAGAAGAAAAAGAAATAAAAGGAATCCAAATCAGAAAAGAAGAAGTAAAACTGTCACTTCAGTTTTACTTTATTTGCAGATGACATGATACTATATGTGGAGAATCCTAAAGATGCTACCAGAAAACTATTAGAGCTAATCAATGAATTTGGTAAAGTAGCAGGATACAAAATTAATGCACAGCAATCTCTGGCATTCCTATACACTAATGATGAAAAATCTGAAAGAAATTAAGGAAGCACTCGCATTTACCATTGCAACAAAAAGAATAAAACACCTAAGAATAAACCCACCTAAGGAGACAAAAGACTTGTATTCAGAAAACTATAAGACACTGATGAAAGAAATTAAAGACAATACAAACAGATGGAGAGATATACCATGTTCTTGCATTGGAAGAATCAACATTGTGAAAATGACTCTACTACGCAAAGCAATCTACAGATTCAGTGCAATCCCTATCAAATTACCCATGGCATTTTTCACAGAACTAGAACAAAAAATTTCACAATTTGTATGGCAACACAAAAGACCCCAAATAGCCAAAGCAATCTTGAGAAAGAAAAATGGAGCTGGAGGAATCAGGCTCTGGGACTTCAGACTATACTACAAAGCTACAGTAATCAAGACAGTATGGTACTGGCACAAAGACAGAAATATAGATCAATGGAACAGGATAAAAAGCCCAGAGATAAACCCACGCACATATGGTCACCTTATTTTTGATAAAGGAGGCAAGAACATACAATGGAGAAAAGACAGCCTCTTCAATAAGTGGTGCTGGGAAAGCTGGATAGCCACATGTAAAAGAATGAAATTAGAGCACTTCCTAAATGGATTAAAGACCTAAATGTAAGGCCAGACACTATAAAACTCTTAGAGGAAAACACAGGCAGAACACTCTATGACATAAATCACAGCAAGATCCTTTTTGACCCACCTCCTAGAAAAGGGAAATAAAACCAAAAATAAACAAATGGGATCTAATGAAACTTAAAATATTTTACACAGCAAAGGAAACCTAAACAAGACGAAAAGACAACCCTCAGAACGGGAGAAAATATTTGCAATTGAAGCAACTGACAAAGGATTAATCTCCAAAATTTACAAGCAGCTCATGCAGCTCAATATCAAAAAAACAAATGACCCAATCCAAAAATGGGCAGAAGACCTAAATAGACATTTCTCCAAAGAAGATATACAGATTGTCAACAAACACATGAAAGAATGCTCAACATCACGAATCATTAGAGATATGCAAATCAAAACTACAATGAGATATCATATCACACTGGTCAGAATGGCCATCATCAAAAAATCTAGAAACAATAAATGCTGGAGAGGGTGTGGAAAAAAGGCAACCCGCTTGCACTGTTGGTGGGAATATAAATTGATACAGCCACTATGGAGAACAGTATGGAGGTTCCTTAAAAAACTAAAAATAGAACTACCATACGACCTAGCAATCTCACTACTGGGCATATACCCTGAGAAAACCATAATTGAAAAGGAGTCATGTACCACAATGTTCATTGCAGCTCTATTTACAATAGCCAGGACATGGAAGCAACCTAAGTGTCCATTAACAGATGAATGGATAAAGAAGATGTGGCACATATATACAATGGAATATTACTCAGCCATAAAAAGAAAGGAAATTGAGTTATTTGTAGTGAGGTGGATGGAACTAGAGACTGTCATACAGAGTGAAGTAAGTCAGAAAGAGAAAAACAAATACCGTATGCTAACACATATATATGGAATCTAAAAAAAAAAAAAAAAAGGTGCTGAAGAACCTACGGGCAGGACAGGAATAAAGACACAGACGTAGAGAATGGACTTGAGGACACAGGGAGGGGGAAGTGTAAGCTGGGACGAAGTGAGAGAGTGGCCTGGACTTATATACACTACCAAATGTAAAATAGATAGCTAGTGGGAAGCAGACGCATAGCACGTGAGATCAGCTCGGTGCTTTGTGACCACCTAGAAGGGTGGGATAGGGAAGATGGGAGGGAGACACAAGAGGGAGGAGGTATGGGGATATATGTATATGTATAGCTGATTCACTTTGTTATACAGCAGAAACTAACACACCATTGTAAAGCAATTATACTCCAATAAAGATGTTAAAAAAAAAAAAGAGGGCTTCCCTGGTGGCACAGTGGTTGAGAGTCCGCCTGCCGATGCAGGGGACACGGGTTCGTGCCCCAGTCTGGGAGGATCCCACATGCCGCGGAGCGGCTGGGCCCGTGAGCCATGGCCGCTGAGCCTGCGCGTCCAGAGCCTGTGCTCCGCAACAGGAGAGGCCACAACAGTGAGAGGTCCACGTACCACAAAAAGAAAAGATAAATGAGATTCTCCTCAAAATAATTCAGTTGTGAGGTGAGGGATAGAGTGGGTGAGTTTATAGGTAAAATAAGATCCGTGACCATGAGTTGATTTTGAATCTGAGAGTTCTATTGCACTAGTCTCTGTACTTTTATGTGATTGATGTTTTTCATTTTAAAAAAAGTAAAAAATATTCACTATCATTCTTAGTAGTAGTAGAGGTTAAGCATGTGTTTACAACAAAATGTATTTACCTGGTAAATCATAATAATTGTAAGTATAGAATAATTTATTTGTGAAGGCAAAACACATTGGGAAACGATGCTGCCGTAAATAGCGTCATTGAGACACCACCCTGGTATATGGTTCAGAATAGCCACGCCCAAATCTCAGAGACATAAAACAAAGTTTATCTGCCGTGACAGGCTAAGTAAGCTATGTTGCAGTAACAAATTACCCCAAATCTCAGTGGCATATAACAACAAGGTTTATTTCTTGTTCTAGAAGTGCTCTGGAATCCCTCAAGTACTCACACTAATGGAGTGGCCACAGTATCAAGTCTGGTCTATTGCTGTCCCAGAGGGAAAGGAGGCTCTGGAGAGCCTCACATTGGTAAGTAAAATATCCAGTCTAGAAAGACACATGTCACTTCTCACAGTTCATTTGCCTCAATCAGTCACTTGGCCCTATTCAACCACAAGGGGGCCAGAAGATACCCCGCCATCACGTGTCCAGAAGAGAGAACTAGAAATATTTGGCAAAGAAATCTGACCCCCCTCAACAAGAGAACCCATGTCATGATGTTGAACCTGTATCAAACCTGAGCCCCGGGGACTTCCCTGGTGGCGTAGTGGTTAAGAATCCACCTGCCAACGCAGGGGACAAGGGTTCGAGCCCTGGTCCGGGAAGATCCCACATGCTGCGGAGCAACTAAGCCCGTGCGCTACAACTACTGAGCCAGTGCGCCACAACTACTGAAGCCCGTGCACCTAGAGCCCGTGTTCCGCTGCAAGAGAAGCCACCGCAATGAGAAGCCCGCACACCGCAACGAAGAGTAGCCCCCGTTCGCCACAACTAGAGAAAGCCCGAGCAGCAATGAAGATCCAACGCAGCCAAAAATACATAAATAAATGTGTTAAAAACAAAACAAAACAAAACATCTGTCCTGGGAATCACTGTACCTTGCACCACCTCTAAGACAGTATCCAGACACAAGTGCTCATCAATCCTTTCGGGTATATTTCCCTCTGATGACTCACAGTCATGCAATATATTGTATGCAGAGATTGCATAATGAATATAAGGTAATTGGTTGGCTCAATTATGAATTCAGCAATACTTTTAAAAAGGAATCATTCCAGTTTTCCTCTTGGATTATTAAAGTAATATGTTCTCATTACCAAAAAACCTGGAAAATATGGAACACTCGAAAGAAGAGGGAGAAATCACTCATAATTTCACCTTCCAAAAATAGAGTTAATATTTTAGTGGAATTCCTTCCAAACTTTTTCTATGCATTTTTAAACACTAGTTCGCACGGTCACCAAAACTATAACCATTTCTTCATTGGTGACTTTGTTCCAAATAGCTGATCCTATTGGCCCTAGACCAGCAGACAATTTTTAAAAAAGCTGTTTCAGCTCTTTTCCTTGTAACATAGGTGTTTTAGTGTGGTTATATATCACTTAAATGCAGATGGGTAACTAACAGTTGCATGTCACATTCTGTATTTTGGAGCAATGAATCCTTTGTTCTAAAACTGCTTGTTAGTCTCAGACCAGCCATGAAACAAATGAATAATTGTAATAGTTATTTTCATTTGCTTCTGGTATTTTCTCCACCCAGTTTACTTATGAAAAGGGAACAGCTTTGGAAGTTCATATTACAATGGAATTTAAGCCTCTTAAAATCATCAGGATCCTGGTTACCTTTCAAAATAATAAAAACTGCTGATGATCCAAGTGATGACTAGTTAGTCTAAGGAATAAATTGACCAAGTATGTTATAACTAGGATGATGACTTTCCCCAAGTCCAGAAAACATTTAGTTATAAATAGAATCTTTAGGTAGAAGATGATACATTGAATATGTCAGTAATATTACTCAACTTTTGCCAAGGACTCTTTTTCCTTAATATTTTATCTGACATTGCATTTGATGTGTAGCTTTCTTCTTTATTTCAACCAACAAGGGAAATCACAGAAAATTTGACCAAGAATCTATACAAAGCTCTTGTAATTTTACTATACTGCAGCAATCTCTCAGCTATTTACGTTAATAAATAAATGACACAGTGGATTGTGAACTTCTTCAGGGCAAAAATCATAAATTATCCATCGTTACAGTCCTTACAACTCCTAGCATAATGCACTGTATAGAGGAAACACCCATAAAAAATAAATGTGATACAAAGTACAATTTATATGTGAACGGTAATTGGGTTTTGGTACCTTGTTTACTTTCCTTACTGTTACTCATCTAAATCTTTGTATTCTGAAATATCTCCTTATAATTTCCAAAACAGAAGGTACTGAATTAGGTCATGTGAACATTTCTTGATATGATTTGACAAGTAACTTTCCAAAATCTTTGTCTTAATTTATATCCCCAACTTAATTCATACCCAACAGGGTATGAGTGCTCATTTCATTCTACCCTCACCAATGGAGTCTATTCACAATGTAAACAAACTAATTAGACCCATGGGAAATAATACCTCTTTTGTCTTCTTTTCATTATTAATGAGTTTGAACATTAGTAAAATATGCAGTAGGCATTTAAATTCCTTATTTTGTGAATTGACTGTTCATGTATATATTTTTCCCATTTACCTGTTTAAGGTCTTAGTGTTTCCTATTTCTAGTCTTTGTCCTCACACTGTGCAATATAAATACTTCTATCTCAAATATGTACTTGTATACATGCATCTTTGCTGTAAGACTGTGTTTCTATAAGGGTAGTGACCCCATTTTATTTATCTGTGAGCAACACCGGACACATAGTAGAGAAAATGCATGCTGTTCTTCGCAGGATTATTCTTAGGATTAAATGAGATGACCTAAGCAAAGCATTTAACACAGTGTCTGTCACATAGCAGATGCTCAATAAATTATTTTAAGCAATCAATACAAGTTTCATCATTGAACTAAAGCCACACCATTTCATTTCAGAATTTGGGAAAATCAAGACGAAGTATGTTTGAAAGATCAGTAACCATGCTTGTCCAATTTGCATATTTGGGATTTGAACGCTGATTCTCAAATCTTTCACCGCAAATTACATCAGACTTACATATTCCTGAGATACTAAAACTCTTGAAATTTTTGAAAGAGCAGTATGAATTCTGAACCGGTAAAACCTTTTGGCAACCGACGGATTCTTTTCCCCAGTCTGTAATACCCTGACCTCACACAGATGTCTCTTCTTCCCTTATTTAAGTTTATAGGAAACTTGTGGTGAACACAGTAAAGCTCAAACAAGCACAAATATACATCACATGATTGCCATTTACTTTCCGGATGAGTTAGCTTTTGTTTTCAGACCGGGGAGGCAGCTGTTCTCGCGGCCACTGTCAGAAAAGCAGAACTAAAGCAAGGAGAGGCAAAGGCAGAGCCCTTGGGAATGGCCAGTCGTCTGGAGGGCTTAAGGCTTGGCAGCGGGGTAGGAGCATTTTGGTTGCTGCCAGGGTGTGAGGGGGAAAGGGGCTGTGCGTGGTTGCAAAACCAGCCCGAAGCAAAAAAAGTGAGGTTTTTTTCCAGGAAGACAGCAGCGCTGGGGGGAGCAGGCCGCGTTGGCTGCCCAGCAGGCGGGTGTGTCCAGTACAGGCCGCAGGACGCAGGAGGCTGGGGGCGGGGGAAGCTGCGTCTAGGTCAGCGAAGGGCAGAGGAAGCCGGACACGGACGCAGTCGTCTCCCGATCCCGGCTCCAAGGCTTCTAGTGGGAAACCGAGTCCCGACCTACGGCCGATCTTCAGGAGCCCCAGTCACCCCAGTCACCCCATAACCTCCTCAGGCCTTTCCGGTAAGAAGCGCGGCGCCCTGGGCTTAGAACCGGCATGGCAGCGCGCAGGCGCCTCGTGAGCAGGGAGGCCGCGGACGCAGAAGGAGGGGGCGTGTGAGGCACAGAAAGCCTTCTCTGCGCCTGCGCTGTCTGCTCTCCCTAGGTCGGGGGGGTAGGGGGGCAACAAACCTTGAGCCGACATCGCGCACACCCTGGATTCCCGGCCGGGGTCGCTCTTCACTCCTTAACGCGGCGTCTCGTCAAGCCTCACAGAGCTCCGCAGGGGTGTGGGGAGGTAAGAGCCCCCTGGAACAGGCGTCTTGGCCTCTCCTCACCCCTGCTGCCCTCGGGGAGGGGGCGGGGTGACCGCTGGTCGCGCTGCCCTAGGCGCTGGGTCTGGCCCTCCTGTTCCTCCAGGGGCCGAGCCTTGAGCCCCCGACCCATTCCTTTTCCGAGCCCCCCTGAGCTGGCTGGGAAATAAGGACTCTCAAACCTCGCGGCTCCTTGGTAAAGCCTGTTGGGCCGGACCAGGCCAGGATGGCAATCACGGCCGCTGTTTGCCGGGTCCCACCCACCCGGGCCTCCAGGAGTGCTGGGCGCTGCCGGGGGAACAACCCCCAGGCTGCAGCGGATGAAGGGAGAAGAGCCCCCAGGGCCGCCTGTCCCTCCAGGGAAGGGGCTGAGCCTGCAGGAGGGGCTGTCGCTCCCGAGGAGTGAGTGGTAGCCTCTGCGCTGAAATGACTCTGCCCCCGCAGAGGAATCTGTCACCGCCGCCCGTGCTCTAGCAAAGCCCATTCTCGCACCGACGCATTTTCTCATCGTTTTAGACCAGAAGGACGCGCTAGTGTCCCTTCGTCTACCTTTTCTTTAGTACCTTTGAAAAATGATAAAAGATGATCTAACTTTTAAACTATAAACTTATTTGTACTACCGTGACTGCATGATACTATATTCCAGACTAAGGGAGTTCTTGTTAGTTTGACTCGTGTGGAAACCAGCCCATACATTTGATAACTTAATATTTTTCCTTTAATAAAATAGGCAGTTTGTTGATCGAATTAGGTTCCTTAATTTATTATTTTGAGCTTGTCTTTTGAATTGGCACAAGTTCAGTGGTTTGATCTAGTAGAACTATATATAATTTTTCACCTAATTTCTTCCCTTTTTTCTCCTCTGGATATTAAACCGCATGTTTAGTGTAAAAAAATTAAATATAATAAAGAATAAGGAAAAATAATCAACTTTAATTCCACATTTGAAGGTAATCAACAATAGTTAATTTTGAGTTTTCACCTGAGTCTTTTTTTCCCGTGGCATTTTCTTAATTGAAATAATGAGATTTTATATACAGTTGGATTGCCTGCTTTTCTTGCTTAAAATTATATTTTAAGCATTTCCCCATGTTTTTAAAAAGCTTCACAGACATGACTTTATGATTTTTGATTACACAACTGATACATGAGCAAAGTGTCTTTTAAACAGTTACATTACAGATAAATATAAATTCCCTTTTAATTATCATCCCCAGTTATAATATTACATAATATGATGGTATCACAGTTTATTTAATCCAGTGGGTCTCAGGAGCCCTTTATACACTTAAAAATTATCGAGGACTAGAAGAGTTTTTGTTTTCTAATGCAGTATATATATACCATTTTAGAAATTAAAACTCAGAAAATTTAAAAATTTTTACTTATTCATTTAAAAATAACAGTAACCCATTATATATTGAATTAAATTATATTGTTTAAAGTAACTATATTTTTTAAAAAAATTTAGTGAGAAAGATAACATTGTTTTACATTTTTAGTAGGTCACTTTAATGTCTGGCTTTATAGGAGATGGCTAGATTCTCATATTTGCTTTGCCCTTCAGTCTGGTGCGCTACCTTGTTTAAACTGAAGCATACTAAGAAAATCCATCCTTGCACAGATCGGTATTTGGAACAGAAAGGGCCTCACCCGCCGAAAGCTCTTGGGGTCTTTAGGGTTCCTCAGACCACAGTTTTAAAAAGCTGATTTAATCATTCTTGTATTGATGAGCTGTTAGGTTCTTTGCAATTTTCACTATTACAAACATTGCAACATTGAAAGTTCTTTATAATGTGTTCTTGAGCCTAAGTACTAGTGTTTCTCTAGAAGTGGAATTGCTAGGCCATAGAGTATATACTTAAAAAAAAAAGTTTTGATAGACATAAACATCACTTATGATGCCTACATAATTTTCTGTGTCCTAATATCGGTGTTTAGATTGTTTCAATTAATGATTTTGCAAAATATCTTTGCATATTTTCAGTTGTTTTGGATTATTTTCTTGAATTTATGAAATGAGAATCGTTAGATCAAATGTTAAGAATCTTTTTGAATCGATTGATGCATATTATGACATTGTTCCTCTGAGTGAGTATACCAGTTTATTTCCTATCAGCCGTGTCTGAGATGCTCTTTTTATCAAACACTTACCAACATTGAGTACTTTTATTATTAAAAAGATCATATTCTGATCTAGTAGGCAGTGAATGGTATGTATTCTGATTTGTGTTACTTTGGTAATGCAGGTTGTACATTGAATGTTTTTTCATAATCTTACTAGTTATCTGTTCATATTGTTTGCCCATCTATGGTCCAGTGTCCAAGTGTTTTTCTAACAGATTTGTATTATCTTTTTACATTATAAGGATACATGCTATCATTTTTTTTTGAAGGAAAGGAACAAAATTATCTTTTTTCCTGTTTATAGAAGTAGTATATTTTTGTTAAAAAAATGCTATAAGAACATGTAATATAGATGTTATGCTTACATAATCTCAGACACCATTGTGAAAAGTTTGATGTTTTCTCCTCTGTATTTTTTTTTCTTGTGACTTTGCTAATACTATAATTTTTTTACAACTTATTTGTAAAAATGGATTTGTACTATGCATGAAGTTTTACAATTTGATTTTTTTGTCTTTTAGCATTATATATTGGATATTTTTTCATGGAAGTACATAGAACTATGGGCAAAGTTTTTTCAGAGTGGCTTTAAGAACACCAATTGTGACCTTTAGTTATCTGATGTCAGGCTCCTATCCTCTTCTATATTCTCTTCCTAGGTGATTTCATCTATTAACAGCTATGTGCTGCCAATTCCCAAATCTTTATCTATCTCAGACTTCTCTCCTGCATTCCAGATCCTTATATTCAACAGCCTATCGGACATCTCCCCCAGAATGTTCTCAAGGTACTTCAAACACCAGTCCAAACGTGAACTCGTGTTTTCCCTCAGTCCTGCTCCTCTTTGTATTGCCTGTTATGGTCAGTGCTACCTCTGTCTACCCAGTCACTAGCGATGGCAACCTGTCAGTAATCCTAGCTTTCTCCCTTGCTTTCACTCCCCAAAAGTTCCCATTCTTTAGCCGCTTTTTTTTTTTTTTTTTTTTTGCGGTACGCGGGCCTCTCACTGCTGTGGCCCCTCCCGTTGCGGAGCACAGGCTCCGGACGCGCAGGCTCAGCGGCCATGGCTCACGGGCCCAGCCGCTCCCCAGCATGTGGGATCTTCCCGGGACCGGGGCACGAACCCTTGTCCCCTGCATCGGCAGGTGGACCCTCAACCACTGCGCCACCAGAGAAGCCCAGCCATTACTTTTTAGTGCTGAATAATAGTCGATTGTATGGATGTACCACAGTTTATTTATTCATTTACCTACTGAAGGACATGTCAGTTGCTTCCAATGATTTTTTTTAACCACCCAATTCACTGCATTAAACACCTTCTTGTTGAAAATACCTAGAGTAGTTTTTATTTCCTGCACTTTACCCTGATATACAAGAGAAGGTGTCTACTAAGATAGAAAGTGTTCGTGTGGAGTAGAAGTCACAACAGAATGGGCCCCAGCTCAGAAATAGGTTTACCTGACCATTGATTTTCTAATTTATATCTTCATCATGTTAGTTAAACTCCTCAGACACCTCCACCTTGTTCTGTTCCCTATGGGAACAGCCGCTTTTATATCTGTTTCCTTTCCATCTGCCCTGTCTCAGTTCAGGCCCTCATCATCTCTCACCTTAACCATTTTAGGAGTCTCCTTACTATTGGTTTTGTTGTTTTCTGACAAATCTTCCATGTTGTTGCCAATTCGGTTTTACTCATGAAGAGATTTTTAAAAATCATTTTTGCAGAGTAAGTATTGTAAATATTTGTTTATAAAATTATGAATACATAAATGGCCAAGTGAGTAAAGATACTACCTAAAACAAGTTATCATATGCACACATAAATAAACTTCCTTAGAATAGGGAATATATCTTATATTTCTTTTGTGTCTTCTGTACAAGGGTAGATTACTGGCACAATAAGTAAATCTTGATTGAAATGGGAAGTATGTGCAGTTTAATAAGATTTCATGTCAAAAGATTTCAATGTCATACCTTTTACAAATTGTTAGATTATATTATTATTTAATTATCCTACCTTGTTTTGTATCTTTTAGGTGACTCAAAGAACATAATAATTAGTAGTACATTGCCATTTACATAGAAATACTTTTTAAGTAGATATTATGTAATAAATTCTATAATTTTTAAGAAAAATTATTGGGCTTTTTCTAATGAGAACTGTTTCTACACCTTTGAGTTCTGTGCTTTATTTTTTTAAAAATACATTTTGTATTCACAGTTCCTTTATTGCTTTTTGCTATTATATTTATTTTAAGGTAATATTTATGTTTATCAAAGGGATACCTGTACATAATTTAAAGAGTCAAATAATCCTACAAGACTTACAGTGAAAAACAATAGCCCTCTGCCCTCATCCTTCTCTCCCTGAATCCCACTCTACAGAAGCAGCTTTTCTAATTGTTCCTCTTTGGAATCACAAACACAGAAAATAACATGAGTAACTATTTTCTCAGTTCTCCCAAGGGTGATTTATAACTACAGTAGACCCTTGTACAACACGAGTTTGAAGTGCAGGCCCACTTATACGCGGATTTTTTCCAGTAGTAAATAAATACTACAGTACTACACCATCCTGCTTGGTTGAATCCATGGATACAGACAGGAATCTCACTTACTGAGGAACTGTGGATACAGAGGGCTGACTGTAAGTTATATAGGACTTCGAGAAGTGTCAGCACCCAAACCCCATTGTTCAAGGGTCAGCTGCAGTAACACTTCAGATGCACAGGAGAGATGTTAATTCATTACATAAAGTGGATGCCTTAGGGGCATCAAGGCTTAATTCTCTCACAGAACCCTTACTGAGAAAGGCTGCCCCACAGTCAGCGACTATTTAACTCTTTCACCTCTAGGTTTTTAAATAACCTGCTCTCATATACAACTATTTCTCCTCCCTACCCCCATCCTACCATAGTTTTAGACGTGATTTACCAACTTCCTATTATAGAAGATGGAAATTTATGTTTTTGTTTTTGTTTTTGTTTTGCGGTACGCGGGCCTCTCACCGTTGCGGCCTCTCCCGTTCCGGAGTACAGGCTCCGGACGCGCAGGCTTAGCGGCCGTGGCTCACGGGCCCAGCCGCTCCGCGGCATGTAGGATCTTCCCGGAACAGGGCACGAACCCGTGTCCCCTGCATTGGCAGGCGGACTCTCAACCACTGCAGCACCAGGGAAGCCCGGGAATTTATGTTCGTTACACCAGCCTCCACGTTTAAATACTGCACTTCTCCCCTCCTTTATATTTGCAAATTAGTTATATGTTAATTTTTAGTTAAATTATTATTTAGTGTTTGCATCATTTATGTAAATATTGTGTACAGCTGAGCCAGGTAGTATATTGTGATGATACTTCCTTTCTTATATAATTCTGTGTTTTTCCTAGAGTTAATAATCATCTTGGTTTTTTAATATATCTTTTCGTATCTTTTATTTAATGTGTTAACAACCTTTCAGGCAAGATGTGTAAATCTCCTGTTGGTAGATTCACACACATCAGATAATCTGTTCGTTTATTTTGCAATATCTTTCCTGTAATTGTCTGTCACCCTGCCTCCATCTTGATGGGTTGCTCTCTAGGCCTGTTGTACAGCTATCTTCCTGAAGTGTCCTTTTATGCTCATCTGTGAATTTCATTTTTCTCTGCCCTCTGTGGGATAACCTGTTTCCACGATGTCAGGTCTTTTTTCTTTCTTGGTGTCGCCTTCATGTTGGCAAAGTACATCTTCTAGTAGTTTCCTGAGAAAGACTGAATGGGAGGCAAATTCTGACATACCTCCTTCATTATGTGTGTGCATGTATGTGCACATGCATTTCCTTACTTTCCAGCATTATAAGATACTCCATGCTCATCTTGTATATTTCCTGTCCCAGTCTTAACAATCAGCGATTTCTCCAAGGAGCCTTGGTTCCTTTTGTTGGAGAAACCAAGATCTGGGTACTAGTGTGCTTATTGCCACTAAGACGTCTTGCTTTTAGGCCCTTTCAGCTGATGGAGCAAGAGATATGGTTTATGCTAATATCTATAAATATTTCAAACAAAAAATTATTACAGATGTGTAACCATCTGTGTCCATATTAAGCTAAACATGAATTTATACTGATGTCTCCAACTCAAATTCATTACCACATGGATCATTCTAGCTTCCTCCCCTTGCTTATATGTAACCTTCCCCTCCAAAAGTGGAAACCTCACTCCCACCATCAGCCATCCATTTATTTAATTTCATTTCCAGCATATGTGTATGATGGTTTCAGAATTAACCCATACCCCCAGGAGAAACAACTTTATCAACTAGAGTACAATGCTTGTGTTGCCTTTAGACTCCACTTATTTCCAAAGGTAGAACTTTATTTCTCTACCTCCTTCAGCATGGTTGTTTTATACATTTGTAATGCATTTAGACTTTTTTTTCACATTCTGCATTCCATCTGAGTCCCCCAACCTTCTAAACATTTTTTAAAATTTGCATACATTGAGGTTATTCTTTGTGTTATGAAGTTGTATGGGTACTGACAAATGCTTAATGTCTTGTATTCACCATTATAGTATCGTACAGAATAGTTTCACCACCCTAAAAGATCCACTTTGCTTTAGCTGTTCAGTCCTCCCCTACTCCAGAGCACTGGCAATCACTGACGTGTGTACTGTCACTCTAGTTTTACCCATTCCAGAATGTCATAAAATTAGAATTGTATAGTATAGAGATTTTTTAGACTGCTTTCTTTCACTTAGCAATACCCATTTAAGATTCATCCATCTTTTTGTGGCTTGATGGTACATTTCTTTATATCACTGAATAATGTTCCATTGCATGGATGTACCAGAGTTTATTTAGCCGTTCACTTACTGAAGGACATCTTGGATGCTTCCACATTTTGGCAGTTATGAATAAAGCTGCTATAAACATTCACATCTCAGTTCTTATGTGGACATAAATCTTTAAATCAGTTGGGTAAATACCCAGTATTATGATTGCTGGTTCATATAGTAAGACTATGTTTAGTTTTGTGAGAGACTGCGAAGGTGTTTTCCAAAGTGGCTGTACCATGTTGCATTCCTATCAGCAATAAATGAGAGTTCCTGCTGTTTGGCATCCTTGGGGCATTTGGTATTGTCAGTTTTTTGGATTTCAACCATTGTAATAGATATGAAGTGGTATCTCATTATTTAAATCTGTAGTTCTCTAAAGATAAATGATATTGAGCATTTTATCATATGCTTATTTGCAAATTTTATATCTTTTAAAATTTTTATTTTAGAGTATAGTTGATTACCAATCTTGTGTTAGTTTCAGGTGTACAGCAGAGTGATTCAGTTATACATATACATGTATCCATTCTTTTTAAAATTCTTTTCCCATTTAGGTTATTATAGAGTATTGAGCAGAGTTCCCTATGCTATATAGTAGGTCCTTGTTGGGCAAACTTTATATCTTCTTTGGAGAGGTATCTGTTCAGAACTTTTGCCCATTGTTTAATTGGATTGTTTGTTATCTAATTATTGAATTTTAAGAGTTTTTTGAGGACTTCGGACACAAGTCCTTTATCAGTTATGTGTTTTGCAAATATTATCTCCCACTCTGTGGCTTGTCTTCTCATTTTCTTAACAGTGTCTTTTTCAGAGCAGATTTTTTTTTAACTTCAATAATGTCCAACTTATCAATTTTTTTCTTTCATGTCTCATGCCATTGGTGTTATATTTAAAAATTCATCACCGGGGCTTCCCTGGTGGCGCAGTGGTTGAGAGTCCGCCTGCCGGTGCAGGGGACACGGGTTCGTGCCCCGGTCCGGGAGGATCCCACATGCCGCAGAGCAGCTGGACCCGTAAGCCATGGCCGCTGAGCCTGCGTGTCCGAAGCCTGTGCTCCACAACGGGAGAGGCCACAGCAGTGAGAGGCCTGTGTACCGTAAAAAAAAAAAAAAAAAAAAAAAATCATCACCAACCCAAGGTTATATAGATTTCCTCTTATGCTTTTTCAAGAAGTTTTTAGAATATTGCATTTTACATTTAGTCTCATCCATTTTATTTTTAATTTATTTCTTCTTCCTGTTTCATTGAGATAAAACTGACATACCGCACTATATAAGTTTAAGGTGTACAGCATAATGATTTGACTTACATACATCATGAAATGATTACCAGAGTAAGTTTCGTGAACATCCTTTATCTCATATAGATACAAAATTAAAGAAATAGAAAAAAATGTTTTTCCTTGTTATGAGAACTCTTAGGGTTTACTGTCAACAACTTTCATATATAACATACAGCAATGTTAATTATATTTATCATGCTGTACATTACATCCCTAGTACTTATTTATCCTATAACTGATGTTTGTACCTTTTTGCTACCTTCATCCAGTTCCCCCTACCTCCACCCCCTGCCTCTGGTAACCACAAATCTGATCTTTTTTTCTGAGTTTGTTTGTTTGCTTTTGAAGTATAAATGACCTACAATACTATGTTAGTTCCTGGTACATAACATAGTGATTTGATATTTCTATACATTTCAAAATGATCACCACAATAACTCTAGTTACCATCTTTCACCATACAAAGATATTAAATAATTATTGACTGTATTCCCCACCCTGTACATTTCATACCCATGACTTATTTATTTTGTAACTGGAAGTTTGTACCTCTTAGTCTCCCTCATCTAGTTCTCTCCTCCCCCCATCACCCTTCCCTCTGGCAAGGGGGATTTGTTCTTTATATATATGACTCTTTCTCTTTTGTTGTGTTTGTTCACTTGTTTTTTAGATTGTACATATAAGTGAAATCATATAGTAATTGTCTTTCTCTGTTTGACTTATTTCACTTAGCATAATACCCTCTAGTTCCATCCATGTTGTTACAGATGGCAGTTTTGCCATTTTATTTCCATATGTCTTTGTTCTCTTTGGGTTGATCTTGTTTGGGACTCTCTGTGATTCCTTGATTCTGTGGGTTCTGAATGTCTGTTTCCTTTCCCAGGTTAAGGAAGTTTTTAGCTGTTATGTCTTCAAATATGTTCTCTGCCCCTTTCTCTCTCTCTTCTCCTTCTGGAACTCCTATAATGCAAAGTTAGTACACTTGATGTTGTCTTAGAGGTCTCTTAAGCTGTCCTCTTTTTTTTTTTTAATTCGTTTTTTCTTCTCCTGTTCAGCTTGAATGATTTCTACTACTCTGTCTTCTAGTTCGCTGATCTGTTCCTCTGTATCATCTAGTCTACTGCTGATTCCTTCTGGAGTATTTTTTTTCTTTCAGTTATTGTATTCTTCAACTCCGTTTGGTTCTTTATATTTTCTAATTCTTTGTTGGAAACTTCCAACTTCTCACTGTGCTCATCCATTCTTTTCCTGAGTTCTTTGAGCATTTTTATTATCGTTACCTTGAACTCTTTATCAAGTGGATTACTTATCGCCACTTAGTTCTTCTTCTGGGGTTTTATCTCGTTCCTTCATTTGGAACATATTCCACTGTTGCCTCATTTGCCTAATTCTCTGTCTTTATTTCTGTGTATTTGGTAGGTTGGGTATGCTTCCTGATCTTGGAGAAATGACCTTATGTAGAAGACGTCCTATGATGCCCAGCAGCATACTCCCCTCTCATCCCCAGGCCTATCTGCTCTAGGGAGTGCCCTCTAGGTGGACTGCATGGGCCCTTCTGTTTTGTTGGGGTGACTGCTGTGGGCGTCCTGGTGGGTGTGGCTGACCCCTTGTCTGGTTTGGTTGCCATCCTGAGCAGGGCCAGGTCCTGACGTGACTGGCTGCATGGCCTGTGGTGTCCCAGTCCTGGTGCTAGACTGCTGGTGGGCAGGGCTGGCTCATGAGGTGCTTGGGCCAGGACTAGTGCTGGCCATTAGTGGGCGGAGCCCGGTCCTGAGGCTGGTGTTGGCCTGTTGGCGGGCAGGGCTGGTTCCTGACATGGTTGGCTGTGAGGTCTGGGATGTCCTGGAGCTGATGCTGGCCTGCTGTTGGTTAGGTCCAGATCCCATGGCTGATAAGCCAGAGGGAGGATTCCAAAATGGCGCTTCTCGTCACCAGTGTCCTTATGGTAGAATGAGCTCCCCAAAATGACTGCTGCCAGCATCTGTGTCCCCAGGGTAAGTTCCAGTTGCCTCCTGCCTCCAGGAGTCTCTCTAAGATCAGCAAGTGGGTCTGACCAAATCTCCTTTCAAATTACTGCTTCTGCCCTGGATCTCAGAGCATGTGTGATTTGGTGTGCACACTTTTAAGAGTGAAGGCTCTATTTCCCCCAGCCCTCTGGCTATCCTGAATGTAAGCCCAAAGCCTAATGTTTTAGGAGGCTCATTCTCCTGGTGTAGGACCCCCAGGCTGCGGAACCTGTTATGGAGCTCAGGCCCCTTGTTCCTTGGGGAGAACCTCTGCAGTTGTAATTATCCTGCTGCTTATGGATCACCCACCCAAGGGTATGTGTCTTGACTGTACCATGTTTCCACCTCTCCTACCCATCTTGTTGGGGTTCCTTCTTTATATTAAGTTGTAGAAGATCATTTCTGCTAGTTCTCCTCAACAGTTGCTCTTTAAGTAGTAATTTTGGTGTGCCCATGGGAGGAGGTGAGCTCAAGGTCTTCCTATTCCTCTGTCTTAGCCACTCCCCCTCTATTATCCATTTAAAATACATTCTTATGTAAGGTGTAATTCTTGCAGTATTTCATACTTTTCATTATTATTATATTTGTTATGGTGATCTGCGATCAGTGATCTTTGATGTTGCTACTATAACTTGCTGAGGGCCTAGATGACGATTAGCATTTTTAGCATAAAGAATTTTTTAATTGAGGTGTGTACATTGGTTTTCTTATACATAATAGTATTGCACACAGTAAACTACAGTATAGTGTAAATCTTTAAATCATTTGGACAAATACCATATAACTTTTATGTGCACTGGGAAACCAAGAAATTTGTGCAACTCACTTTATTATGATATTCACTGGTCTGGAACCAAACCTACAATATCTTCAAGGTATCCTGTATTGTGTTGACTGTTATAGGTCCTTTGCCTTTCCATATACACTTTAGAATCAGTTTCCTGAGTTCTACAAAATAGTTTTCTGGGATTTTGATTGGGATTGCACTGAAGCTACAGATCAGGTTGGAAGAACTAACATCTTAACAGTATTGTCTCCTTGTCCATGAACATGGACTATATCTCCATTTATTTAGATCTTCTTTGATTTTTTGTCAGCATTTTGTAGTTTTCCACATATAGGTCCTGTATATATTTTATACTTATATCTAGGCATTTAATTTTTGAGGTATATTGTAAAAGCTGTTTTTTAAAATTTCAAATTCCAACTGTTCCTTGCTCATATAGGAAGCATTTGACTTTTGTATATTAACCTTGTATCCTGCATCCTTGCTATTACACTCACTTTTCCATATTGGGGGGTCAGTTTGGGGAGATTTTCTACATTGAAAATCATGTCATCACAAATAAAGACATTTTTATTTCTTCCTTTCCAAACAGTGTACCTTTTATTTCCTTTTCTTATTACACTAGTGAGGGTTTCCGTACTATGTGCAATAGGAGTGGTGAAAGAAGACATCCTTTCCTTGATCCCAGTCTTTGGGGGTAGGGCATCTAGTTTCTCATCACTAAATATATTGTGTAATGGTAGCTGTAGGTATTTTGTGGATATTCTTCATCAAACTGAAGAAGTTCTCCTCTACTCATAATTTGCTGAGAGCTTTTATCATGAGTAAGTATTGGGTCTTGTCAAATGCTTTTTCTTTTGCATCAGTTCATATGATTATATGATAATTTTTCTTTAGTCTGTTGATGTGGTATATTACATTGATTAATCTTCAAATGTTGAACCCGCCTTGCATACCTGAATAAATCCCACTTGGTTGTTGTGTATAATTTTGTTTATACATCACTGGATTTGATTTGCTAATATTTTGTTGTGGGTTTTTACTTCTGTGTTCATAAGTTACATTGGTCTGTAGTTTTTCTTTCTTGTAATGTGTTTATCTGATTTTGGTATTAGAGTAATGCTGGTCTTATAGAATGAGTTAGGAAGTGTTCCCTGTGCTACTTTTTTTCTGGAGGAGACTGTGGAAGATTTGGATCATTTCTTCATTAAATATTTGGTAAAATTCACCAGTGAAGCTATCTAGACCTGATGACTTTTTTTGTGGAGGGTTATTAATTATTGATTCATTTTGTTAATATATATAGGACTGTTCAGGTTGTCTGTTTTTCCTTGTGTGGATTTTGGTAGTTTGTGTTTTTCAAGGAATTAGTCCATTTCATCAAAATGATCGAGTTTGGGGGCATAGAATTGTTCATAATATTGCTTTATTTTCCTTTAAGTGTCCATGGTATCAATAGTTATGACCCCTCTTTCACTTCTGATATTGGTTATTTGTATCTCTCTTTTTTTTTAATTAGCCTAGTTTATCAATTTTACTTTTTTCAGAGAAAGAGTTTTTGGTTTCAGTGGTTTTTCTCCATTTCTCTATTTCCCTGTTTTTAATTTCATTGATTTCTGCTCTGATCTTTGTTACCTTTCCTTCTACCTACTTTGGGCTTAAGTTGTTCTTTTTCTAATTTCCCAAGGTGGAAGCTTAGATTATGGATTCTTAGATCTTTCTTTTTTAATATATGCACTTAATGCTGTAAGTGCCCCTTTAAGCACTGCTTTTCCTACATTCTGTAAGCCTCACTTGAATTTTAAGATTTGTGTTGTCAATTTTCATGATCTTTTTTCTTCACATATTCTTTACATATGGCTTTCTGTTGCTGTTTCATAGTCGCATTGGTTTTTTTTTCTGAGAATATTAGTTTCTTTGAAGTTTTCTTCTTCCTATATTGTCTCTTCCTCCAAGTTCCTTTTATTTGTTTTGGTGCCTGTGTGTTTTCATGTACTTTTGTATATGTATGGTATAAATAAAATTTAAAAATGGAAATAAAAGAATAATATGCTTTAATGAATAGGATGGCATACCATTGTTAATGAGAATTGTTCTGAAGTTTACCTTGTGCTAGCGTAATTATTGTTTCTTTGAAGATGACATTTTCTCTCTGGCTATTCTATCTTGGAGTTCAAAAGTTTCACTGTAGAGTATCTAACTGTGGACTTCTCTTTACAGTCGACCATTGAACCATGTGAGGGTTGGGGTGCCAATTCTCTGCAAGTCAAAAATTCACATATAACCTATAGTCAGCCCTCCGTATGCATGGTTCCTCCATATCCATGATTCAACCAACTCTGTGGAGTATTGCAGTATTTACTATTGAAAAAAATCTGCAGATAAGTGAGCTGTGCAGTTCAAAGCCATGTAGTTCAAGGGTAAACTGTATTTATATTGCTTGGTAATGGGTTACCTATATCTGTTGTGTTTTTCATCAGTTCTGGAATTCCTGGCATTATCTTTTCAAGCATACTTGTTCCATGCTCTGTTCTCCTTACGGGGCTCCATTCTCATTCTGTCATCCATGTTTTTTAACTTCTTTTTTCATATTTTCTTCTTCCTCATCTCTCTGGGCTACATTTTAGGTTATTTCTTCAGATAGGTCTTCCTGTTTGTTCAATTCTCTTAAGCTCTATATAATCTTTTTTAACCCATCTTTAAAGTATCTCTCATTTTTTCTGAGCCTCATGTGTCCTCAGTTCATGGTGACCATCATAAGTGGCTCTAGTAAAGCCCTTTCAGTAGTTTATTGTCTTTTATCCTTCATTTCCCACTCCTATTCCTTACTCAGGGCACCATTCAAATGTGTTTAATAATCTGTATCTTTTTGTTTGTATATTATTGCAAAATTTGTATTGTTTTATTGTGTTTTACAAAAGTAACAGTTTGTAACAGACTGGAAGTTTAAAAAAAAAAGTCATTCACTATCAACTGTTTGAGGAACATTGCTGAAAAGTGTTCCCCCTTCTGGATTAAGCCAATTGCTTTCTTTTGATATCATTTAACTTGTCCCTCTATCCATGAATTTCCTGTAAATATGCAGTTAGTGCTAAAAACTTGATTAGATTTGGATTCAGGTTTTTTTTGTTTTTTTGTGGGTTTTTTTGTTTGTTTTTTTGGGCAGGAATATTTTGTATATGATTCTATGTCTTCCACATTAATTGATGGTGAAATTGGTCACTGGATTTAGATGTGTTGGCCTGATCCCACCATTATAAAGTTCCCCTCAACCTTTCATCTAACAGTTTTAACATCCATTGATAGCCATTGCGTAGTCCATTTATTGTTTTAGGGACTATGAAGAAATGATTTAAAAAATTTTAATATCTTTCTGCATTTATCAACTGGAATTCTTATCTAAAGAATTCTTCCTCAGCAACTGTTTTCTTATCCTAAAGTACATTTTGTAAATAAAGGGCAGGATAAATTCTTAGTTCTTTTCTCTTAGTATATCAATTTTCAGAGTAAAGGGTTACTGCCCTAGCAACTCTCTAATGAGTGGTGGTTTTTGGTTTTGTTTTTAGTATCATTATGATCTCTTGGTTTGTTTGTCTTTTTTAATCCATTTGATTTGTGGTCAGTCCTTTGTAGTCTTCATTTATTTGAGGTTCATTTGTCCCATTTAAGCCAGTGATACTTAGCTCCTGTGTCCTTTTTATATTGTCCCATTAGTCATTGATAGATTCCTTCAAGGTGTCTCAGGCTTATTTGATGGAGCTCCTGCCACAGATCAGAGGTTCTTCTACTTTATTCATAAAACTAACTTTTAGTTTTCTTGTACCTCTCTCATATGCTTGTTTTCTATTTCTTTAATTTCTGCTGTTAGCTTATTTGTTTTCATTCTTTTTTTTCTAGTATAAGCATCTAAGTCTCTAGGTATCTGTCTTTAAGTATTCACTTTTGCTGAATCTCGCAAGTTTTTACATGCAGTATTTTTATTTGTGTGTAGTATATTTTATATTATTTGATACGTGGTACTTACAACTATTTATAGCTTTCAACTATGCATTCTTTGACCCATGAGTTATTTAGATAAGTGTTTTAAATTTTAAATAGTTTATGTATGCATGTTATGTTGTTAGAGTTTGTTTTCATGTCATTTTTGTATATATAGAGGAATTTCCCCAACTAAATTACAGATTCTTCAAAGCAATACTCTTAAATTTTATTTGTGTCTATTCCCTGGCTCTGTTTCTTGGCATGCAGTACATGGTATAATATTTATATGTCAGAGAATTAAATGAAATATCATACTTCGTATTTTCTAGGCACACAAGAATTAAATTCTGAGTAAGTCTACAAGTAGGATGGACAGTTATTTTAAAGCAGCAGTCAGTGACTTGGATAAACTCCTCGATGATTTTGAACAGAATCCAGGTTTGTCAGTTTTTCATTTTTACCATTAATGTAATTTTAAAATATCCGTAATTAGTACTCTTAGCAAAACTTGGTTTCAATTTTGGTCACATGGTTATCTTCTGTAAAACATTCACTTATTATAATGAATTAGTGTATTCTTATACTGAATAGAACCAATAGCCAGAAATAGAAGTAAGAAAGGTAGAAGTTTCTCTCCAGATACACGTTTAGGTAAAAGAAAGACCTTTAAAAACAACATACGAAAGCATGTTGAGCAGTATCTTCAGCCTAGTAACATAAAACCATTTCAGTAACATAAAACCATTTCAGCTTTCAGCTGAAAGCAACCTGAAAGTTCTATATTAATTGGTATTTCATTACTATGAAAGATAGTATTTTCCTCATCTTACGATGAAGACTAGGAAACTGGAGGGCAGAACAAAAAAGTTAGATTGTTTTTCAGCTCTTCCTTCGTCTGGTTTTTATAGTGCAACTGAGTTATTTTGAGTAGAATTTCTATCATATTATGACATCTACATTAAAAAGTAAAAACCCCAAGTAGTTTAAATCCAAGTGAAAATAATTTTGGAGGTTATTACTATTTTGCAGGAGAGTAATATATTTCTGGTCTAAAAAAAAGTTTAGAAGTCGTAGAAACCATAATGTCTTTGTAATAATTTTGATTTGGGTCTCCTGACTAACATTATATTTCTATTTTAATTAGATGAACAAGATTATCTCCAAGATGCACAAAATTCATATGATTCTAACCACTATTCAGTCTCTTCAGAGTTGGCTTCCTCACAGCTAACTTCACTGCTACCAAAGGATCAACAATGCATTAATTGTTGTGCCTCATCAGAAACAGGCTATGAAACAAATCAAATTGCCCTGAATGAAAAAACACTTGAGGGACAAACTTCTATACAAAATGAAAAAAATGTAACAGGACTTGATCTCCTTTCTTCTGTGGATGGTGGCACTTCAGATGAAATCCAGCCTCTATATATGGGACGATGTAGTAAACCTGTCTGTGATCTGATAAGTGACATGGGTAACTTAGTTCATGTAACTAATAGTGAAGAAGATATTAAAAAATTATTGCCAGATGATTTTAAGTCTAGTGCAGATTCCTTGACTGGATTGGATTTATCTTCAGTGTCAGAAACCTTCTGTATTTCTTCAACAGACCATGGTAATAATACAGTCAGAGAGGAACAGAATGATGTCAGTTCTGAATTACAAAACAGAGAAATCAGTGGAACTAAAGAATTTGGTATAAAAGTAGATACGACACTTTCAGATTCGTGTAATTACAGCGGAAAAGAAAATTTAGAGGATAAAAAGATCTCTAATCAGTTAGAACCAGTTGTTGATTTCAACATGCCATCTGCTTTGACTCAACAAAGTTCCAAAATGTTTGATGCCAAAGACCACCTACAGGACAAGAACCAGCCATGTGAATTAGTAAAAGCTGATGGCTGTTTGGTAAAAGAGGAGGTAGATGTGCCAGTCATAGCTGCCCCAGAATGTTTAAAAGAAGGAGGCAGCACAAGTGCTTTGTCTTGCAGTCTTCCAAAAAATGGAGGTTTATGCTTAAATGATTCAAATTTAAGAGATGAAAATTTCAAGTTACCTGACTTTTCCTTTCAGGAAGATAGGACTGCTATATTTATAAAACAATCTGCAAAAGAAGACTCAAGAAATTTAGATCTTAAAGATAATAAGGATGAAATCCAAGATTCTGCTTCAACTTTACATGTTTCAAGTGAAAATACATATTCCTCATTGTCCTGTCTTCCAGTACCTGGGACTTTGTGTGGATCATTAATTGAAAATAAAGCTCATGGTGATTGTTTACCCCAGAATGAATATAAAGATAATATAAAAGATGCAGTGACTGTGCATGAAGAAATACAGAAGAATATGACTTCAGGTGGGGAACCTTTGAAGGAGAATGATCTTTTGAAACGGGAAAAATGTAAAAACATACCTCATCAGCCATTAATTGAAAAGATGGGCGATAGAGAGGCAGATTCTAACCAGATGGTAGTTAGAGTTGAGTCTTTGGATTACCCTGATAACACCAGTTCTTCTACAGCTGCAGAATCTCAAATAGAGCTTTCTGGTGCTAATGCCCCAGAATCTCCTGATTGTTGTGAAGGTTTCACTTTTTCAAGCAATGATATCAGTGGACAAGATTTGGATTACTTTAATATTGATGAAGGCATGAAAAGTGGTGCACCAGTTAGTGATGCTGAACTTGATGCCTTTCTGACTGAACAGTATCTTCAGCCTAGTAACATAAAACCATTTGAAGAAAATGTAAATGACTCAAAATCTCAGATGAATCAGATAGATAGGAAAGGCCCAGATGATGGAAATGTCGACAATATATATTTCAATGCTGAAGCAGGAGCTACTGGGGAAAGTCCTGGTATTAATATGATTTGCGAAACGGTTGATAAACAGAATACAACAGAAAATGGTAGCCTTTCTTTAGGGGAAAAAAGTGCAATTCCAGTTGAACAAGTGTTATCTAGCAGTAAGTCTGAGATTACAAATGAATTATCAGTCTCTGATAGTAACAGTCAATCTGTTCATGTCGGAGGCGCCAGACCTAAGCAACTGTTTAGTGTTCCATCAAGAACAAGGAGTTCAAAGGAACCAAATAAGCTGGATGTTCCAAATATGCCTGAAAGTGAACCCAGAATAGCAAATACCATTGTTCCAACCACCTGTGCTACAGATTCTGTGACTGATCCTCAGGTTAGCTTCAATTCTAATTACATTGATATAGAAAGTAATTTTGAAGGTGGATCCAGTTTTGTAACTGCAAATGAAGAATCTCTGCCTGCAAACACTTGCAAAGAAGGCCTTGTTTTGGGCCAGAAACAACCCACTTGGGTTCCTGATTCAGAAGCTCCAAATTGTATGAACTGCCAAGTCAAATTTACTTTTACGAAACGGCGACATCACTGCAGAGCATGTGGAAAAGTAAGCTATAAAAATCTTTGTCTTTTATTCTTTTGGGACATTTTAAATGAAATTTAATGTGACAAAAAAGCTGATAAAGAGATGATTACAAGATTCAGTTAGTTTAAAATCATCGTTTTTCACCTACGTGGAAGTGTATAAAGCACTGTCATTTTACAGATTGCTTGAGGTTTGAATAAATGTCACATTGTCATGGGTATTACATACTGGGAAATGAGGAACACTAATTTTTGTGAAATCTAAGAATACGTTTCATTCTCTCTCTAACATGAACGCGTCAGATGCACGGAATTCAGTCAGCTTCCAGTTTATCCTTGAATACTTAATTTCAAGACTACTCTGCAGCTAGTGTTATGCTCGATACTTGAGATAAACACTGAGAAAAAAAGCAGATTGGCTTGCACAAGGTTCAGAACGCTGAAGCTGTGACCTCATTTGTGTTCTGACTATCTTAATAGTCTACGGACTCAAGAGTTGCCTCTAGAAATAACATTGCATTTTTTTCAGCATTTTCCAGTAATATGTTAGTCTCAGATCAACCCTACTCTCTTTTAGAAAAATAACATTTTACTTGTTTTTCTTTTTTTTTTAATTGAGTATAGTTGATTTACAATATTATGAAAGTTTCAGGTATCGAACATAGTGGTTCACACTTTTTAAAGATTATACTCCATTTGTAGTTCTTATAAAATACTGGCTATATTCCCTGTGCTGTAGAATGTATCCTTGTAGCTTATTTATTTTATATTTAGTAGTTTGTACCTTTTAATCCTCTACCCCTATCTTGCCCTTCCCCACTTTCCTCCTCCCGATGGTAACCACTAGTTTGTTCTCTATATCTGTGAGTCTGTTTCCCCTTTGAATAACATTCTCCTTTTAAAAGTTGTAAAGGAGGGGGACTTCCCTGGTGGTCCAGTGGTTAAGACTTTGTGCTTCCACTGCAGGGGGCACAGGTTCGATCCCTGGTCGGGGAACTAATAAGATCCCGCATGCAGCGTAGCGCGGCCAAAAAGTTAAAAAAAAAAAAAAAGAAGTTGTAAAGGACCACAGAAAGCTTTTTAAGTTATGAACTTATTCATTAAGAAAGTTTTTATTCCCTTCCAATTAACATAATTGATTTAAAGGAATTCTCATCAGAGATACAATTTTAAATTACAGAAACCTCATTTAAGTAAAATAATAAAAATAAAAAGAATCATTTAATAATTACCTATGATTATGGTGATTAGAAAACTTGTTTATGTAATCAGAAAAATGGTTTTTGGTTAGAGTTCGGGTCTCTCCTCCCCCTGCCTCCAGTTGGTATAAACATGCTTGAAACAAAATCAAATTTGATATTTTGTCCTTTGTAGGTATTTTGCGGTGTCTGTTGTAATAGGAAGTGTAAATTGCAGTATCTAGAAAAGGAAGCAAGAGTATGTGTAGTCTGCTATGAGACTATTAGTAAAGGTGAGTATTACCCTGACATATCTTCTTCCAGTAATTGAATATATCTTAAAAACAACTGGATTGTGACAAAGATAAACTTCTTTATTTTCTTAAGGCAGGGACCTAGTGTTGACTTATCTGGCTTAGGTGGGACATCCCAAGGCTTGGTTTCTCTTCTTTTTGTTCTACTCTCACAATTATTACTACCAGTGTGGAAAGGAAGCGTTCAGTTTCTGGAGTGGCAGTTCATTAACTTTTAACAGGTACCAAGTCCCTAAATGCTGCATTTCATCTGCCTATTTGTTTTTGTCACCATCATTGTCATCCTCATCATCTTAATCTAAACATTTATAGAATATCTACCAATAAATAGTATACAGTCTTACATATTAATAGCATAAGGCAAGATAATAGTTCCCACCTTATAGAAAATTACAACCTAAAGTGGGAATAAAAGATAAAGTATAATATTTATAATTTTTATATAAATTCATAGGACTGTCACACTATTTGCACATTTTTGTCTTTTATATATTTTTTTTCCTTCTCAGTTTTAGAATTTTGTTTGTGTTTCCCATTGTTTCTCTGGCTCCCTAGCTAGCTTACTGTTATCAGCAATAATCTTACTTGACTTCTCACAGTTTTGTGTGTGTGTGTGTGTTTTTCTTCAAATACACGTTTGTTCTTTTGAGTACTTCTTGGCATTTTCAAAGATTTGTTGACAGTTTAATTCCCAGCAAATATTACTTGGGACTTTTAAGACCAGGCCTGTGCGCTAGCCCAGGTGCTGCTTCCTGTTAGCCAGGAGAATAAATACCTGATAATAATTTGTTTTTCTCTTTTGAATGAAGATAAATTTTTTCAGCAATTCTTCAAAAAGCTCTGATGTGAGTCTGTTAGCCTGAGGTAAGCTGCTTTACTCCCTGCTGTTGACCTCTGCTCTGGAAGATAATAGAGTGTAAATCTTCTTGTATTTCCATATTGCCACCAGTGTTTATGAAGAATTTAAGTGCTTGTAGTTGTTTTGTTTTTTGCTTATGCTGTTTCAGTAGCCTTTAAGACTACTGCTGGTGCCGTTAGCCAAGCAACCTGCTAGAGTTAAGAAATCTTAGAGCAAGCTCCCACATAATTATCTCTCCCCATTTAAAAAATAAAACAGCCATGAAGATTTGAAACATTATTTGAGTTGACAGGTCAGATTTTTAGGTGAACATTAAAACATATTGACCATAAGGATCCAGGAGAGGAGAAGATTTAGTCACTGAAGAGACTTAGTAGGATAGTGAGATCAAGCATTGGTTTATCAAAGAAAATATTTGGAATGGATTTATTTAGTTATCTGTTTTATTTATTCTGTTTTGATATCTTATAGCATGTAATTTCATTTATGGCTCTGTTTATCATTAATTTATACACCACAGGAAAACGTAAATAGAAGTTATTTTAACTCCAACTTTAGGGTTGAAAACAGTAGACATGATCATTTAAAATAATGTTACTAATAAGAGGAGAAAGATGGCTCAAGGGTTATAAGACAAATTCCACAAAGAAGAAAAGATAGTTTCATCAGAGATTGTGGATAATGAGGAAGTTGTGCTGAGACTGTATAAGTTTTAAAGAAGCATGCATGTGAGTGCCATTACATAAACTTAGAGGAAGTTGGAAATTACTTTGAAACTCAAAGTACTGTGTTTGGATTTTACTTCGTTAGCGGAAGCCATTGCATGAGGGTGCTAATTCATTGGCACTTGAGGAAAGTTATTGTAATAGTGGCAGCATTTATAGCAGATCAGTTTGGAGAAGTGCTGAAGGGAGAGGTACCAGTGCTGTTCTGTGTTATTTGGATGAAAAAAATCATTCAGCAGTATTCAGGCAGCGTTCTGTGCTTTGCAGCTCCAGCTGAGAACAAAATATATTCCCTGTTCTTATGGAGCTTTTGATCTCATGGACCTTATGAATGTCAGGAGATGTGGACAGAAAGCAAAGAGAATATCAGATGGTGATAATATTCTAAATGAAAATGAAAGAGTATAAGAGGGACAGATAGTAACAGACTGGTGGCAAGAGGTAGAAATTTTAAATGGTGGTCAGAATAAGGGTTTATGATAGTATGATGTGTAAGCAGAGACCTGAAGGAAGTGAGAGAATAAAGCCACGTGGAAGAACTTTCCAGGCAGAAAGAATAGTAAGAGCAAAGACCTGAAGCTAGAACAGTGCTTGCTTCCCTTGTTGAAGAACAAGGAGGCCTCAATGGCTGGATTCTAATGAGCAAGTAGGATTTTAGTGAGAAATGATGTCAGACAGCTAACTGGGAAAGCAGAGGAGGTAGAAATGCAGACTATATAGGGTCTTGTGGGCCATTGTAACTACTTAAATTTTCATTCTACTTCGGAAGCCATTAAAAGATTTTAAACAGAAGAATGATGTGATATGATTTATGTCTTAGAAGAATCACTAGGAACTATATTGGAAATAGACTATAGGAGTACAAGGGCAAAATCAGATGGTCATATTAAATAACAATGATTTTCTTTAGTAGATATCAAATATATGCCAAAATTATATTGAAATAACTAATTGGTAGCTTATACTGAAGTGGAGTGCTGCCAACTAAAAGTAAGGATATTATCTTTGCCAAGTGCCACTTCTTAGTTAGCCATTAATTTCTTTCTCCTTACAATTTGAAAAATAGAATATTTATCATGATTTACTTTGAAGGTCAAAAACACCTGAGATCAAGTTTTTTTCCCCTTTGTAGCTCAGGCATTTGAAAGGATGATGAGTCCAACTGGTTCTAATCTTAAATCTAATCATTCTGATGACTGTGCCACCATCCAGCCTCTTCAGGAGACTCAAACATCCAGTATATCTTCACCTACAACTTTACCAATCTCAGCACTTAAACAGCCAAGTGTTGAAGGTAACTTGAAGAAAATGTTGTGTCTAATATTAAAGATAAATGATCAAAGTAGAAGTTTTCTAGTATTGACAGGATCTAGTGAGAAAAGAGAAACCAGACTAGCTACCAGAAGGAATTTAATACAGGGAACTGGTTATACATGTACGTTAGAAGGGTAGAAGAACAAAAAGGGCATGCTCAAGTGACTCAGAGATTAGTAAGTACAGGAAGCAACCACCATCCCTAGGGTTGGGAGAATGCAAAGGGAGAGGCAGTATTACTAGAACACCGTGCAGGAACACCAAGAGATGCTTGGTTCTCAGACCTTGTATTCAGGGATTAGGGTACCATGTCACATGACTGGTACTGTGACTTCTAGAGGAACACCAAGTGGCAAATGCGGGGACCATCAAGGAGCCTGACAGGGTTGGTGTTCAGATAACAGAAGGAGTGTCCCAGGCTTGATGTAAGGAGTACTGAAGATCACAGGACATGTGGGTATATCTGGTGGTGCCGCTGCTGCGTAAGTCCTGGCAGGAACTAGAAACAGAAAGATTTCCTTCTGTTCCCACCTTCCAGTCTCCAACCAGAGCCTGTCATTGCTGGAACATGACCAGAACCAACTAGCAAGGGGGTCTGGGAGTTGCACTTTCCAGACTTCCAGCCTGGCATCAAAGAGCACCATGTGGAAGGGTGGGCTTGGGTTTGAGAGACAATAGGTAAATAACTGGCATGTCTCCCTTTCCTTAAAAATCTATTCTTAAATGTATATTTTACCACAATAAAAAATGTTTCTTAAATCTTTTAACAAACTTCTAAACATTTAAAAAATCTTTGGGCTCTCTGTTTTTTTTTTACAGCCTATTGTAGTTTAGGATCTTGAGTAAAGCCTGTGTAGACTTTTTATTTATTTTTTTAATGTTTAAAATTGACGTATAGTTGATTTACAATGTTGTGTTAGTTTCAGGTGTACAGCTCAGTGATTCAGTTATACATATACATATATATATATATATATATTCTTTTTCAGATTCTTTTCCCATATAGGTTATTACAAGATACTGAGGATAGTTCCCTGTGCTATTCAGTAAGCCTGTGTACACTCTTAAAAATAAACTATTAGTCTGTAACATGCTAGAAAATAACTGTAATTGTCAGTTAGAGACAAATTCAAGTATTTCTGTCAACCATTTTTGATCTCAATTATTTCTCACTTAATAGCTATTTTCTGTTTCTCATTATGACTTAAATAATGAGTTTCAGCATATATGGTTATATACCTCTAAAGATGAATGAATCTGCTTTTAAAAATATTTATTCTCTTATATTGACTTTTTAAGTCATTAAATTATAAAGTATTGCAAATACAAGAAAGATAACCTTATTTAATATGTCCACCCATGTTGCAAAAATTATACATATATGATTCCAATTTTTTCAGTGTTATCTGTATTATGATATGGAAGGTAGGTGTTGGTCCTTTTGATGTTTATATGTTCTAAAATCATCTGGCAGGAATTTTCATAACCTTCCTCCGTGGATGCTTTTTAATAAAGGAGAACAAATATTTATGCTGACATCTAGTTATTTCCTCCAAATTTGAAAGGAAAATATTAATAAATTTCAATATCAACATTATAAGAACAAAGCATGTTATGCTTCTCTTGTTAAGTAAGTTAAAAGTAGGAAACGACCTCTGATGCACAAGTGATTCTGTTTCTTTCTTTAGACTTTTTATGCTTCTTTCTCTTGTTCTTCATACTTCTTTCCCTTTGCTTGTCTACCATGCTCTGTTCTGTTCCATTTTCCCTCCCTGTGCCTTAGTCCCTAAATTTTATTCCACACTCACAAAGTTAGCCTTAATAATATAGGCTTTAAATCTGCCTTCAATGTCTTTAAGGTATAACCTCTCCTGTCCACTCTTTTTCTGAGTACGGGATTCCTAGGGCCAGCCCTGCCTTTGTATGAATTAGAAAAAAACTTCTACTCTGGGTAGATGAATCGCAAAAGGCCATTTCTCTAGGCCTTGAAACCCTGAGAATGCAGGGCTTGCCAATGGTTAGCAAAAAGCTTTTGAAAATGTTTCCTGACCCATTTAGTATTAAATCATTGCGATATTATCAAATTAAAATGCTTTACTTTTTAAACTGATTCTAGGATTATGCTCCAAAGAACAGAAGAGAGTATGGTTTGCAGATGGTATATTGCCCAATGGCGAAGTTGCAGATACAACAAAATTATCATCTGGAAGTAAAAGATGTTCTGAAGACTTTAGTCCTCTCTTACCTGATGTGCCACTGGTAAGGAATCTAAAGAATGACTTGTTAATTTAATAAAATTTTATTTTGTAAGTAATTCCTTGTGTGATTTTTTAGAGTACTTTTTTTTTAAAATGCTTTGAGCTTCATAAAATGAGAAACATATGATGTGTGAACGTCATGATGTTATGAATGTCATAACGTCATGACGTTAATGATGTATTAACGTCAGTTTAAGGCAGTGATTCTTAAACTTTTTGATCTAAGGACCCTTTATGCTCTTAAAAGTTATTGAGAACCCCAAAGAATTATAGGTTATGTGGGTTATGTTTATTGATAATTACTGATATAAAATTGACAAACATTTAAAAAAATAAACTCATTAAATTAATAGAAATAATATTTTTAATGAAAAGTTTTTGAAACAAAAGTTTAGTGAGAGGAATAACATTGTTTTACATTTTTGTGAATTTCTTTAACGTCTGGCTTAATAGAAGATAGATTCTCACATCTACTTCTAAAGTCAGTCTGTTGTGATATGTTTTAGTTAAATTATATGAAGAAAATCCTAGGACCTCACTGACTTCCTGAAAGGGTCTTGGGGACCCCAGAGATCCCTGGACCACATTTTGAGAACCACTGGTATGGGGAAATAGAACTGAGATTTAGTAAGTTAATTTAGACTAATTTGTTTAATGATTTTCAGATATTCAGTAAAGTACCTGATGGTAGTATTTATGCTTATACAAATGTGCTAGGTGTTAAATAGAAGATACATAATATAGAATCCCAGCCCACTAATAACTCTCATTGTAAAGTAGCAAAATACTCATAAAAGCAAGTATTAACACATGAAGTAGGAATGCTTTTTTATTCATTAAACAAATATATATTGAGCATCTCCTCTGAGCCAGTTACCTGGTTTATCTTGGGTAAAGATACATCAGACAAGATGAATATGTATCCTGCTCTCTTCAAGTTCACGTATCATATAAACTTATGTTGTTTGTCAGTAAGAGTTCATGAGCTAGGTTTTACAAGTAGCTCTAATTACCAGAAGTATGTTTCTTAGCTAGCACCTACCCTCAATCAATATTTTAACAAAATGGAATTTCTATAGAGGCTAGTATTACTTGAGTTCATAAACAATTCTCTATTGACTTAGGTTTGGCCTGTCCAAAAAGAAAGGGGCTTACTTGAAGCAGACTTGAGGTGTAGTTTATTCTAGGTGGTTACTGTTGTGGAGTACGTCTATCATTTTGCTTCCTAACCACTCCCCTCCCTGCCTTCTCCCTTTTTCCTCTCCCTTGCCACCCCCCAGCCAGGCTTTTTTGTCTATTAGGAGGAGTGCCTTGAGTTGAACTAAGTGTGCTCACTTTGTGGTATGGTATAGGATCCTGAAGTTCTCCTTGCCTCCTTTTTCCAGTCTATAAAATTAGTCAAAAATACCTACCTGAGCATAGAGTAAAGCTAAACCTGTGCTCTTGAATTTAAAGAACCAAAATGGTACTATTTCTTGGGAAATTTGGCTTCTGAAGAAACAAACTATGAACTGATTTGGGTTTTTGTTTTCCATATTTTACAGATGATAAACACAGTGGATCATGCCCATTCTACTACTGTGGAAAAACCAAACAGTGAGGCAGGCGATATAAGAAATGAGATAATTCGAAGTCCTATTTCTCAGGTTCCATCTGTGGAAAAACTGCCTACAAACACAGGGACTGAGGGGTTGCCTACTTCTGGCTCTTTTACACTAGATGATGATGTTTTTGCAGAAATTGAGGACCTATCAAGTCCTACTGGTGTCTTGGTTAACAGTAATTTACCTGTTGCTAGTATTTCAGATTATAGGTTATTGTGTGGTATTGACAAGAATGTTTGCAATAAGATTAGTCTTCTACCTGATGATGAGGACAGCTTGCCTCCTCTTCTGGTTGCATCTGGAGAAAAGGGATCAGGTAGGATAGCAGTTATTTAAATTTAAAAAGGAGTTTTTTTTTTTTAAAGAAGAATATATTGATGAATTTTGTCTGTGATATATAAAATGTATTTTTTTTAATTTAGACAGTGTGGTTGAAATATGTACGATGGCATGGAACTCTAGTTTACAAAAACTCTTACTGTATAAAAACAAATTCTAAAAAGATCTGACCTTTTGAGTTGATTTGAATGTGATTCACTTATCTCATCTGGGTCCCTAATTTAAAATAAGGCAGAAGTCCAATACAACAGGGAAATTCATAGACTTTTAGTCCTGTATTAGTTTTGACTCCATATCATTTTTTTTTTTTTAAGGAACATAGTGTCTAAAGAAAAGAATATTGGATTGGATGACAAAGCTAGGAATTTTAGTTCCTCATCTGCTACTTAATACACGTGTGACTTGAAGCATGCAATTTAATCTCTTGGGCCTCAGTTTCCTTTGTAAAAGAAGAGAACTTAGGTGGTCTTTAAGGTCCTTTCTAATCTGGAGATTCTGTGGCTATCTCCCACCTTGGAGTAGTTCCCTAGGGATATATCCTTGTTACCCCAGGCATTATGCTGAATCTTACATGAAATGATTATGTTCTGTGCATGATAATGTAGGGGAATGAAGCCTAGGATCTCCGTTCTGAAAGTTGGAGCCATTTCATGATCCTATTGATAGTGGCAAAAATATCTTAAGCCCTGTTCTTTGCATGCCATGTATATTTTCCTGTTGGTTGTCAAGTTCTTTTTTCACCACTTGTCACTGACATAAGGCATATGGCAGCAAGCCATATGTACAAGCATGTATAACTTGGGTCTAGACTACTTTCACAGCTGTAAATTTCAGAATTTATAATTGGAGTGGCTGGCAGATAGGAGTCCACTTTACAAAAACATTTGTTTTAAAACTTTAAAGGTACTAAAATTGTATCAATATGCTGTTTAATCAACATATTTGTGCATAGACTATATATAATATAATTGATCAGGATTTATATGTATTATAATATTAATATCTTTACATAAATTGAAAAGTAAAAATTAGAATATAACAGTTGTCCAGGTGTTGATTGATTTTATAAACGTGTTTGCTTTTGCTTTTAAATGTGATTAAGCCATTGGTGGATTTATAAATCTGTTTTTTTCATTATAGGCATATTTAACAGGAAGACATGTTTATTCTAATTAATATATTATTTTCATGTTTTAGTGCCTGTAATAGAAGAACACCCATCTCACGAGCAGATCATTTTGCTTCTTGAAGGCGAAGGTTTTTGTCCTGTTACGTTTGTCCTAAATGCTAATCTACTTGTGAATGTCAAGTTAGCATTTTGTAAGTAATGATTCATCTTTCTTTGCCTAATTAGTAAGCAGGATTTCTGAATAATTAATCCCATTGTCTGCTTAAATTTAGACTGGCAATGGTGAAAAATAAGCAGTATTGGATATGGGTTTTTGTAGCCAAATATTAATATAAATAAATTTTGCAGTTTTATATGCAGTGGGACTTGAAGTAATAGCTTAAAGATTTTTACTAGTGTCCTTCATTCAGTCCTAGGTTAAGACCATGGGCTTATAACAAGCTGTATTTTGATGCTCATGATACAGCTGACCATATATATATATTTTTTGAAGTTTGGAATTTTATTTAATTTATTTTTTTATACAGAGGTTCTTATTAGTTATCCATTTTATACATCTTAGTATATATATGTCAATCCCAATCTCTCCAGCTGACCATGTTTCATATAGCTTTTAGGTAAACTGAAATTTGCTAATTGAGATAAGCAAGAATCCTGATTTAGTAACAATAAAGACAGTTCTAAAGTAAATGACACTAGACTTAATTAAAAGTAAGGAAGTAAATATTTCTCAGTAATAGTCCTCAATACTCAATAATGCATCTCTTAGCTTTTCATTCTCTTTGAAACTAACCTGATTCTTACCCACTACATTTCAGCTTGTTAGTGCATCTTTTATTTTATTGTTGTTTATTTATTTTTTATTTTATTTTTTGCGGTATGCGGGCCTCTCACTGTTGTGGCCTCTCCCGTTGCGGAGCACAGGCTCCGGATGCGCAGGCTCAGCGGCCATGGCTCACGGGCCCAGCCGCTCCGCGGCATGTGGGATCTTCCCGGACCGGGGCATGAACCCGTGTCCCCTGCATCGGCAGGCGGACTCTCAACCACTGTGCCACCAGGGAAGCCCTATTGTTGTTTATTAATTGACTCCATCAGATAATTTTTCATCCTTTCTCTTTTTTATATTAATCTCATAAATTCAATTTAAAGTTTTTGTGAGGGGAATGTTGGAAAACTAAGGAGTTTAAAAAGTTGTGCTTCATGCAAAGGACAATTATATTTAATTTTTTTGTTTAATAGAAGTTGACATTTATAGTTGTACACTTTTGTCACTTAAGATTCCTCAGACAAATATTGGTACTTCTCAACCAATGGATTGCACGGCTTGGGACAGGCAGAAATTATTATTCTATTGTTATGTTTGCCAAGTGAAGATACTATTCCTAAGGACATCTTCAGACTCTTTATCACCATTTATAAGGATGCTCTGAAAGGTATACCATTTTATTTTGAACTGTTCAGACCAGGGGATGGATAAATTAAGGGCATTTTTGCTTTTGGCTATGCTAACTGTACTAAAGAAATATTTTGTGAAGAGATTGCTGATTACTTAAAAGAGCTCTGTCATCATTTTCAGTCTCCTTAAATTTAGCATTTTATGTAATTAGTGTCTTTATAGTTTTTTAATTTTAAAAGTGAAAATATATTTACCTTCTTGGTCTGTTTACGTGTCTACACAATAATCCCCCCTTATCTGCGGGGGATAAGTTCGAAGACCCCACTAGCTGCCTGAAACCACGAATGGTACTGAACCCTATGTACACTGTTTTTTCTATACATACATACCCGTGATAAAGCTTAATTTATAAATTAGGCACAGTACGAGAACATCCGAATTGCCAACAACACTTCTCTTGCACCTTGGGGCCATTATTAAGAAAAATAAGGGTTACATGAACACAAGCACAGTGATAACTGCAACAGTGGATCATAACTGAGACAGCTACTGAGTGACTAATGGATGGTAGCATATACAGCGTGGATGTGCTGGACAAGTGATTCACGGTGTGGCTCACATCCCAATGGGGCAGAGCAGGATAGCGAGAGATTTAAAATTTGCTGTTTATTGAATTTTCCATTTAATATTTTTGAACTACAGTTGACCAGGGGTAACTAAAACCATGGAAAGCAAAACTGTGGATAAGGGGGGACCACCGTATACTTTTCTGTCTGTATAAGATTTGGGGGACATGATGATGACTTTTCACTTGACCATGAAGTAAGGAGAAAAATTTTAAAACACTTAACGGTTAGAAACATTCTCAAATTTTTGTTCACAATTCCCAATCTTCAGGAATAACTGAACTTTGTGCACACAAGGTATTCAGTGCTTCTTCAAGAGTGGAAATAAATAAAAAATATTTTACATTGCTTTTATTTAAGTTTATACTGGGACATTCAAACTCATAATGCTGCTTCAAAACAACTTAAAATCTTTTTATAAATGATTTTATTTCTAGGAAAATACATAGAAAACTTGGACAGTATTACCTTTACTGAGAGTTTTCTCAGCAGCAAGGATCATGGAGGATTTCTATTTATTACACCTACTTTTCAGAAACTTGATGATCTCCTGTTACCAAGCAATCCTTTTCTTTGTGGAATTCTTATCCAGAAGCTAGAGATTCCCTGGGCAAAGGTTTTTCCTATGCGTTTAATGTTGAGATTGGGTGCAGAATATAAAGGTAAGTTTTAGAATAATAAGCTAAATTACATAGGTTCAAATATACTGAATGTAAATAAGAACTTCAGATATCATTAAAATAAATTTTTAATGGATTAATGGGACTACTTTTGTTTTGATGTACTTTTAAAATTCTAAAACAGCCCTCCTCTACTACCAAATTAGTCTAGACAAACTTGCTATGTCCTGAGTTTCTAGATATTCATAATTATTATAATTAACTTACCTTAAAATTTTTTTTGAATTTCAGAAAAAAACATAGAAAACCTTCAAAAGTTTTCTTAAAAGTATTTGCTATAGGGAGTTCATTTTGTTATGTTGCCTACATATTAAGAAGGTAAATGCCCCCCCACCCCATTTGTGTACACCATAAAGCCAAACATAAACGGTTGTGAAATAGTGGTCCAGTCTTATGTGTATGGTTATTTCTGAGTTGAAATCATTTCTGTGTTCAACTGTCTTTGAATTCGTACCCTTTCTTTATCCCTCACTTTTTTAAAGAATAATTTATTTGTTGCATGTGAAGTACATCACATCTAAGGAAAATTTAGGCATTTGATTCTTGTATAATTTAATAGTTATTTTCTTGGAGGAAAATTAAATGTAGAGAAGTTATAAAAGTTACCATTACTATTTCAAAATGGACAAATTCAGTGAAAGAGATACTCATTTAAATCTATTTGGCAAATTTATTAAACTCTGTGTTCTGAGGGGTTGGTCCTTACCATTTAAGATTTAAATATGGGATACTATTAAATTGTGGTGCAAGAAGTAAAAATTAACTTTCATCTCAGGTTTTGTACTGTGTGAACCAAAGAGCTTAAGAGACTTCATTCTGAGCCAAGTGTTTCATCCATTCAGCCTAACGTTTTGTCTCTGATACTAATATTTGAATGCTATTTTTATGGAAGGTTAGATCAAAATACTTAGCTAATCTTAATCAAATGAGGATTACCTACGCTTCTATGTTGAGACTATTTGCAACACCATTACATGTTGGATTAGATGATTTATGAGGTCCGTTTGTAACTCTGACAGAATGTCATTCTAAGCCATAACCTCTTGAAAATTACTGTTTTAGATAAAATTACCTCTATCAAGTTGCAAAGGATGCTCTCTTATTCATAAAAGATGAAGTAAAAAGTCAGCATTTACCTTAATCATATTGTTTATCATTTTAATATGTTTTACCACTAATTTATGTTTCTTTCTGTACTCTCTGTCATCCAAATAACTTAGTTGTCCTTTTTAAAACTAAAATATATGCTTGTAATAGCAAAGATGTGAGTTGTCCTGACTTATTTTTTTTAAATAGATAATGTCATGTGTGTTTTCTTAGACTTTTAAGGAGGTATGTTTGTATAATATGTATTAGAGAGGTTTCTTTGCTTAACCTAAGCTGAGAACTGAAATTCTCAGGTTAATTCTTGGGTTAAAAATGTGTCTGATTTTTATCATCATAGAAATAGTCTTACCTTCCTTTTTTCACTTTCCTTTTCTTCCAGAATTCCTGCTGCATTGCCACCAAGGTACTTTTCCTTTTTGGTGCGCAATATTTATAGTGTCCTAAAGAAACAGAAAAGTAGTTAGGTGACAGAGTCCATATCACTTCTTCTCTGCATTGACTTCTCTGATTCTATGTGTTCCTTTTATCATGCTGACCCAAGAACTATAAAAGTTTACTATCACCCATAAATTCACACAATTGAACATTAATTACAAATGCCTTAAAAATCTTGAATTCTTCATATTTTGCTTTAAATTATCAGAATATTTCTTTTTAAATTATGAGAACTTTACGTAGGTCTAGCCAGTTATGGTAATTTTCTAGCCATCATAATGTTTGGAAACAACATGTATGATGAAAGATTAAATGCTTTGGAATCAGGCCAAGCCTAGTTTCATACCTGTTTCACCAGTTATTAACTTAGAAACCATAGGCAGGGTTATTAATCTGTGTCTCTACTTCCCCATTTGTAAAGTAGGGATAGACATACTTGCCTCGTTGGGTTGTTATAGGGTTTAATTAGGATAATGTATGTAAAGGTCCCAGTTCAATGTAGCATCTGGTAGATACATGGTATGGGTTAACGTCATTTCTTACTTTCTCCAGAGAACTGATTGAGTGGTATTTATCCGTAATGTTTGACAAATGAAAATTAAAGGTAATAAATTTAAGATTTTTTTGTTTTTTGTTGATGGTAACCAGTTTTCTATTCTTGTGTATAGCATATCCTGCTCCTTTAACAAGTATCAGAGGCCGAAAACCTCTTTTTGGAGAAATAGGACACACTATTATGAACTTACTTGTTGTGAGTAATTGAACTGTTTTATTAAGTGTTCTTATATTGTTACTTTAACAATTCATTAAGCAAATTTTACATACTTATATTTTTCTATTTTAATTTGACATATTTGGTATAATGAAAGTTCATTTATAATAAATCCTAATTCATTTAACATAAATGGCCTCTGTTTTTGATGAAGTGCTTTTTAGAACACGTCCTAATTTATGTATACCTGATTCAAATTGCCTTTTGATTCATTCTGCTGCAGTGCTTACACATTTAGGTAATGTGAGATCCACACAGTTGTTGAAGCCTTAGTAAAAGAGTTAGTAAAGTCAATCGATTTGATGATTTTGAGCAAACTGTGGCCCAAGTCACCTCATTTTTAATGGGAAGTATTGGATTAGATGATCTCAGGTTCCCTTCCACCTCTAATTTCTGTAATTTTGTGTTTACCTCTTATTATAGAAGTGTATTTCAGTGGACTTGCTTTTTTTTCTTTTAATTAATTAATTTTATTTTTGGCTGCATTGAGTCTTCGTTGCTGCACGTGGGCTTTCTCTAGTTGCGGCGAGCGGGGGCACCTCTTCGTTGCGGTGCACGGGCTTCTCATTGCGGGGGCTTCTCCTGTTGCGGAGCACGGGCTCTAGGCATGCAGGCTTCAGTAGTTGCAGCACGTGGGCTCAGTAGTTGTGGCTCGCAGGCTCTAGAGAGCAGGCTCAGTAGTTGTGGCGCATGGGCTTAGTTGCTCCGCGGCATGTGGGATCTTCCCAGACCAGGGCTCGAATCTGTGTCCCCTCTATTGGTAGGCAGATTCTCAACCACTGCGCCACCAGGGAAGCCCAACTTGCTTTTATTTATCCATGTTCGGTTTGAAAATCTATTGTTTTGGAAGATCTGTAACTAGAAAGAGATCACCCTCAAATACTATAGAATTCTTCCTGAGAGTGATAATCTTTATTATTATTGTGGAGTAGCTGGAAGAATTAGCTGGTTTTTGAAGTTGCTATTGCTTTCTGGATGGTGTTTTGATAGTTATGTATCACAAGTTTTAAAATGATGGATACTCTTAAAAAAGGATTGAATGAATGGGTAAATGTTCATGGATAGTAGTTTAAGGTTTATGGAACTATCGTTATTTTATGTAGGACCTTCGAAATTACCAGTATACCTTGCATAATATAGATCAGCTACTGATTCATATGGAAATGGGGAAAAGCTGCATAAAAATACCTCGGAAAAAATACAATGATGTAAGTATAATTGCTTTATTCAAGTCTTGAGATAATTATTGAACATTAGATTTCTTTAGAAGTGTGTTAAATTTGTTTTGAATTGGACTAATACATAATGACAAAAAAACTTATTTTGGGGCTTCCCTGGTGGCGCAGTGGTTGAGAGTCCACCTGCCGATGCAGGGGACACGGGTTTGTGCCCTGGTCCGGGAGGATCCCACATGCCGCGGAGCGGCTAGGCCCGTGAGCCATAGCCACTGAGCCTGCACGTCTGGAGCCTGTGCTCCGCAACCCGAGAGGCCACAACAGTGAGAGGCCCGCGTACCGCAAAAAAACCCAAAAAAACACTTATTTTTGAAATTTTAGATTTGTTTCCTAACAGAGGATTTGTTTAATCCTATTTTTTCATTTTTTTCTTACTCTTTTATCTGTCTTTTAATTGAGGTGATTTTATTTTAAATCATTTGTTTCTATCACATTCTCAGGGAGTTGTTCAGATTAAAGCTTGATAAAGGTGGTCAGAAATGTGACTCTTGAATTATTATAACTAATAAAGGCACAAAATGTTAAAAATGTTTCTAAATGCGTATTGTTTTTTCCCAGGTAATGAAAGTAATAAATTCTTCTAATGAGCATGTCATTAGCATTGGAGCTAGTTTTAGTACAGAAGCAGATTCTCATCTAGTCTGTATACAGAATGATGGAGTTTATCAAACACAGGCCAACAGTGCTACTGGCCATCCTAGAAAAGGTGAGTATTGGTTCCTAGTGTCAATCCATAAAACCATCTCAAAAAGTAGAATTCCTTTCAAAGAGGAATATACCTATATGTAGATATCTTACTTATTTGCTGAATTGATGGTGATGAAACAGTATGCTTTAAATTTTTAGCTATACAAACAAAAAAACTGCTTCTAATATTTGTGTTTATCTTGGGCAACATTAGGTTTAAAAACTTGGAATACAGTATTTATTTTGATGTCTTCAGGCTTAGTGTGTCCCATATGGTGGGTATCTCTGGAGTGAGGTATTTTTTGCCTTTGTTTGCTCTCTGCTCCAACTCCTCTTAGCGGGGAGCACAGGGTAGATAAGGATGAAGAATGATTTATAAAACTGTTAAGTGGCTGGGAATATAAAAATGATAAAGATGGTGATGTGAATGACATCACTCGGCTGAATGGCCTCAGTGACTGCTGTGATTACCAAATCCTTGCATTAGAGAGCCTAACAAATTGAAAGTTAAGTAAGTATTCCAAAAACTTAATACATTATTGTAAAATAACACATTTAAAATAGTCAGACATTCTGGCTGCTAATAAAAATTTTTCCTCTGATTATAAAAGTATGTATACTCATTTGTAATAAGCTTGGAAAATATGTTTGAAGAAGTAGTAAAAGGAAAAAAGTGCCAAAATATGGCCTTTGTTGACATTTTAATATATTTCCTTCTTATATAGATATATATGTTAAATAGATGATTTTATACTGGATATTTACTTTTATATTGTGCTTTTTTAACTTAACATGCTATTGACATTTTTGTCATTAAAATTTTACAGCTATTTAATATTTATTTGATGAATATTTACATAGTATAAAATTCAAAAGGTATAAATATTCACACTGTAAAATCTCCTTTCCTCCCTTGACCCTCAAACTACCCTCTTCCCCTCTCCACAGGCAACCAAACCAGTGATATCAGTTTCTGGTATATCCTTTCAGGGATTTCTTGCTTGTATGTATATGTAAGCAAACACCACCCCACCATACACATACACACACATACACCTTTCTTCCACTTTTTTAAACAAGTCATAACATTTGTTCCATTCTGCACCTTGTTTTTTCTTTTGGAGATTATTCTTTGTTAGTATATAAAGAACTTTCACATTGCACATAACTTTCCACTTTATATATGAACATCATTTAATTGTCCCTTATTAATGGACTGTTGCTACCAATCCTTGGCTGTTTATAAAAATGCACTATGAATAACCTTGTATATGTGCCAACATTAATTCCTAGAAATGGAATTTGTATGTCAAAGTATAAATGTGTTTGTAATTTTAATAGCAATTTATCAAGTTGTCCTCCATAGAGATTGTTCTGATTTATGCTCTCAACAGTAGTGGATGTTTGATTTTCCACACCCTCACTTGATAAAAACACTGTAAATAGTACAACAGCCATCAATTATTAGATACAAACATTAAATAACCTTTATGAAATATTTTATCGTAACTTTATTTTGTTTGGTATTTTTTGTTCTAATATAAGTGGTATGGGCATGGCGTTTATCAGGTACTTAAAATATGCTATGCTCCACATTATGCATTTAACAAATATCATATAGCATAAAAAGAGCAGTTTAAAACATAATTATTGTATTTTTTAATTAGTGACAGGTGCAAGTTTTGTGGTATTCAATGGAGCTCTAAAAGCATCTTCAGGATTTCTTGCTAAGTCCAGCATAGTTGAAGGTATGAGTTTCATCTTTAAGATTTGTTTAATGTAAAGATGTTTTTCATCTCCTTTTAAAAATGTATTTGATACTTAACAAAAGAATATATGTAAGTTACAAAGCATAGTACAACAAACTTACGTGAAATCATCACTCAGCCAAGAACTAGAACATGACTAACATTTGGGCCCACCTCAAGCTTGACAACTCTGCCTTAGCCTGCATTTCCTGCTTGTGCATAGCCTAAAGGTTAGTCTGAGATGAGAGCTTAGGGTCTTCTCAGGTCTTTCCTTAGCATGCACACATCCCAAGCATGCACACATTATTGCACATGCATGGGGCCTTCTAAATTCCCAGATATATGTTAGTGCCTTTCAAAGCCCTTATGGACATCTTATTCCCCAGATTTTCCTTTAAGTGTTTGGTTGGCCTATCCTTTGTGTCTACTAGTATCTGCTGCCACAGGCAGCTATGATGTTGATCACTGGCCTCTAATTGTTTTTCACAAATGCTCCCTGAGAAAAGACTTTTTTCACTGGGTAAGCTTAGAGTCTGGTCAAATAAAGACATTGTACGTGGAGTCTTCCCAGGAACCACCTGACAAGTCAAAAAATGTCAGTTCTCCAGTAATGAGGTTTTGAAGGAGTTCCAGCCCCATTTGCCTTCTCCAGTGGATACCAAGCTGATGGTTTTTACTATGATTGCAGGCTGTTGGTTTTTAGGCTTCTGCTATGCTGGAGAGGAGGGGATGGGAATAGGAAAGTTAAAATGACACAAAACTTGCTGTTTTTAATCAAGTTCCTGCCATTTTTTTTTGTTTTTTTTAAAAGAACCAGCTTTTAGTTTTATTGAACTTTGCTGTGGTTTTCTTTGTTTCTATTTCATTTACTTCTGCTCTGGTCTTTATGATTTCTTTCCTTCTGCTAACTTTGGGTTTTGTTTGTTCTTCTTTCTCTAGTTCCTATAAGTGTAAGGTTAGATTGTTTATTTGAGATTTTTCTTGTTTCTTGAGGTAGGCTTGTATTGCTATAAACTTCCCTCTTAGAACTGCTTTTGCTGCATCCCATAGGTTTTGGATAGTCATGTTTTCGTTGTTATTTGTCTCTAGGTATTTTTTGATTTCCTCTTTGATTTCTTCAGTGATCTCTTGGTTATTTAGTGACGTAGTTTTTAGCCTCCATGTGTTTGTGTTTTCTACCTTTTTTTCCCTGTAATTGATTTCTAATCTCATAGCATTGTGGTCAGAAAAGATGCTTGATATGATTTCAATTTTCTTAAATTTACTGAGGCTTGATTTGTGACCCAAGATGTGATCTGTCCTGTAGAATGTTCCATGTGCACTTGAGAAGCAAGTGTAATCTGCTGTTTTTGGATGGAATGTCCTATAAATATCAATTAAATCTAGCTGGTCTGTTGTGTCATATAAAGCTTGTGTTTCCTTATTAATCTTCTGTTTGGATGATCTGTCCATTGGTGTAAGTGAGGTGTTAAAGTCCTCCACTATTATTGTGTTACTGTTGATTTCCTCTTTTATAGCTGTTAGCAGTTGCCTTATGTATTGAGGTGCTCCTATGTTGGGTGCATATATATTTATAATTGTTATATCTTCTTTCTGGATTGATCCCCTGATCATTATGTAGTGCCCGCCCTTGTCTCCTGTAACATTCTTTATTTTAAAGTCTATTTTATCTGATATGAGTATTGCTGCTCCAGCTTTCTTTTGATTTCCATTTGCATGGAATATCTTTTTCCATCCCCTCACTTTCAATCTGCATGTGTCCCTAGGTCTGAAGTGGGTCTCTTGTAGACAGCATATATATGGGTCTTGTTTTTGTATCCATTCAGCGAGCCTGTGTCTTTTGGTTGGAGCATTTAATCCGTTCACATTTAAGGTAATTATCGATAATGTATGTTCCTGTGACCATTTTCTTAATTGTTTTGGGTTTGTTTTTGTAGGTCCTTTTCTTCTCTTGTGTTTCCCACTTAGAGAAGTTCCTTGAGCATTTGCTGTAGAGCTGGTTTGGTGGTGCTGAATTCTCTTAGCTTTTGCTTGTCTGTAGAGGTTTTAATTTCTCCATCGAATCTGAATGAGATCCATCGAATCTGAATGAGATCCTCTTTGAATGAGACTCTGGGTAGAGTACTCTCGGTTGTAGGTTCTTCCCTTTCATCACTTTAAATATATCATGCCACTCCCTTCTGGCTTGTAGAGTTTCTGCTGAGAAATCAGCTGTTAACCTTATGGGAGTTCCCTTGTATGTTGTCATTTTTCCCTTGTTGCTTTCAATAATTTTTCTTTGTCTTTAATTTTTGTCAGTTTGATTACTATGTGTCTCGGCATGTTTCTCCTTGGGTTTATCCTGCCTGGGACTCTCTGCACTTCCTGGACTTGGGTGGCTATTTCCTTTCCCATGTTAGGGAAGTTTTTGACTATAATCTCTTCAAATATTTTCTTGGGTCCTTTCTCTCTCTCTCTTCTTTCTGGGACCCCTATAATGCTAATGTTGTTGCGTTTAATGTTGTCCCAGAGGTCTCTTAGGCTGTCTTCATTTCTTTTCATTCCTTTTTTCTTTATTCTGTTCCGTGGTAGTGAATTCCACTATTCTGTCTTCAGGTCACTTATCCATTCTTCTGCCTCAGTTATTCTGCTATTGATTCCTTCTAGTGTATTATTCATTTCAGTTATTGTATTGTTCATCTCTGTTTATTTGTTCTTTAATTCCTCTAGGTGTTTGTTATTTAATTCTTCTAGGTCTTTGTTAAACATTTCTTGCATCTTCTCGATATTTGCCTCCATTCTTTTTCCGAGGTCCTGGATCATCTTCATTATTCTGAATTCTTTTTCTGCAAGGTTTCCTATCTCCACTTCATTTAGTTGTTTTTCTGGGGTTTTATCTTGTTCCTTCATCTGGTACATAGCCCTCTCCCTTTTCATCTTGTCTGTGTTTCTGTGAATGTGGTTTTTGTTCCACAGACTGCAGTATTGTAATTCTCCTTGCTTCTCTCCTGCTGTTTTTTTCTTTTTAAATACTCCCCAGATTGCTGCAGGTCTTTGGTTAATTTCCAGAGTTTCGAAAAAGTTTCTTCTGACGTTTTATCGGTTTCCTTGTTGTTTTTATGGAGTAGAGTATTTTCGGAAGTTCTTAGTCTGCATTTTCACTAATATCATCCTCCATACTATCTCAGTTACATAGCTTTATAGAAAGTCCTCCCATCTCTGATGCCATACACATGCCTTATTCCTCATTTTAGTAGTGCTCTGGCCAGTCTAAGCCCTTTGTTTTATCATGTTAATTTTAGGATCAACTTGTCAGATTCTAAAAGGTCCATTGGACTTTTTATTGGAATTGCATTATATTGCTAGTTTAATTTTGAGAAAATTGGCATATTTTCTATTTTCATTGTTTCTATCCATGTACATTGGCTACCTTCAATTTATTTACATAATATTTTATATTCATTTCCAATAAAATTTTATAGTTTTTGTATAGGTTTTGAATATCATTTCTTATTTATTCCTGTACCTCATAGATTTTATTGCTGGTGTAAATGGTATCTATTTATTTACTTATTACAATTTTAGTGTAATGTAAATGCCATTATAATTTTTTAAATTTATTTTTTATTGAGGTATAGTTGATATAAAATATTATGTAAACTTCAGGTGTACAACAAAGTGATTCACAAGTTTTAAAGGTTGTATTCATTTATAGTTATTATAAAATATTGGCTATATTCCCTGTGCTGTACACTATATCCTTGTATCTTATTCACATTTTACATACTAGGTTGTACTTTTTAATCCCCTACCCCTATATCGCCCCTCCCTGCTTACCTCTCCCCACTGGTAACCCCTAGTTTGTTCTCTATATCTGTGAGTCAGTTTAGTTTTTGTTATATTCACTAGTTTTATTTCTTAGATTCCACATATAAGTGATATGATACAGTATTTGTCTTTCTGTCTGACTTATTTCACTTGGCATGATACCCTCCAAGTCCATTCATGTTGTTGTAAATCGCAAAATCATTCTTTTTTATGGCTAAGTAGTATTCCATTGTGTGTATATATATATATATATATATATATATATATATACCCCATTTTCTTTATCCATTCATCTGTTGTTGGATACTTAGGTTGCTTGGCAACTGTAAATAATGCTGCTATGAACATTGGGGTGCATGTATCTTTTTGAATTAGTGGTTTTGGTTTTTTTTTGGATAAATACGCAGGAATGAAATTGCTACGTCATATAGTAGTTCTGTTTTTAGTTTTTTGAGAAATCCCCATTTTGTTTTCCGTAGTGGCTGCACCTATTTACATTCCCACCAACATTGTAGGATGGTTCCCTTTTCTCCACATCCTTTCCAGCATTTGTTATTTCTGTTCTTTTCAATGATAGCCATTCTGACAGGTGTGAGGTGATATCTCAATGTGGATTTAATTTCCATTTCTCTGATTAACAGTGTTGAGCATCTTTTCACATGCCTATTGGCCATCCTGTGTCTTCTTTGGAAAAACATCTATTCAGGTCTTCTGCCTTTTTTTTTTTTTTAAAGAAGATGTTGTGGGTAGGAGTTTATTAAGTAATTAATTTATTTTTGCTGTGTTGGGTCTTCGTTTCTGTGCGAGGGCTTTCTCTAGTTGTGGCAAGTGGGGGCCACTCTTCATTGTGGTGCGTGGGCCTCTCACTATCACGGCCTCTCTTGTTGGGGAGCACAGGCTCCAGACGCGCAGGCTCAGTAGTTGTAGCTCACGGGCCTAGTTGCTCCGCGGCATGTGGGATCCTCCCAGACCAGGGCTCAAACCCGTGTCCCCTGTATTAGCAGGCAGATTCTCAACCACTGTGCCACCAGGGAAGCCGTTCTCCCTGTTGTTTAATCAGGTTTTTTTTTTTTTTTGATGTTGAGTTGTATGAGCTGTTTATATATTTGGATATTACCTTGTTATTGGTCATATCATTTGCAAATGTTTTCTCCCATTTGGTAAGTTGCCTTTTTGTTGTGCTAATGGTTTTCTTTACTATGCAGAGCTTTTAAGTTTAATTAGTTCCCGTTTGTTTATTTTTGCTTGTATTTCCTTTGCTTTAGGAGACAGATCCAAAAAAATATTGCTGCAGTTTATGTCAAAGAGTGTTCAGCCTGTGTTTTCTTCTAGGAGTTTTATGGTTTCTGATCTTACATTTAGGTCATTAATCCATTTCGAGTTTTTTATTTTTTTGTACATGGTGTGAGAGAATGTTCTAATTTCATTCTTTCCTAGCACCACTTATTGAAGAGAGTGTCTTTGCTCCACCGAATATTCTTGCCTCTTTTGTTGTAGATTAATTGATCATAAGTCCATGGGTTTATTTCTGAGCTGTATTCTATTCCATTGATCTATGGTTTTGTTTTTGTGCCAGAACCATACTGTTTTGATTACTGTAGGTTTGTAATATAGTCTGAAGTCAGGGAACATGATTCATCCAGTTCTGTTTTTCTTTCTCAAAATAGTTTTGGCTCTTTGGGGTCTTTTGTGTTTCCATACAAATTAAAAAAATATTTGTTCTAGTTCTGTGAAAAATGCCCTTGGTATTTTGATAGGGATTACATTGAATCTGTAGATTGCTTTGGGTTGTATGTTCATTTTAACAATATTAATTCTTCCAGTCCATGAACACAGTATATCTGTGTTCCATCTGTTTGTGTTATCTTCAATTTCTTTTATCAGTGTCTTACAGTTTTCCAAGTACAGGTCTTTTACTTTCTTAGGTAGGTTTATTCCTAGGTATTTTATTCTTTCTGATGCAGTTGTAAATGGGATTATTTCCTTAATTTCTCTTTCTGATAGTTTGTTGTTAGTGCCTAGAAATGCAAGAGATTTTTGTACATTAATTTTGTATCCTGCAACTTTATCAGATTCATTCATGAGCTCTAGTAGTTTTCTGGTGGCATCTTTATTATGTTGAGGTATGTTTCCTCTATGCCCACATTCTGAAGAGTTTTTATCATAGATGGATCTTGAATTTTGTGAAAAGCTTTTACATCCAAGAATGTTTTGCCTATGTTCTCTCCTAGGAGTTTTATGGTGTCATGTCTTATATTTAGATCTTCAAACCACTTTGAGCTTATCTTTTTATATGGTGTGAGGAAGTGTTCTAATTTCATTGATTTACATGAGATTGTCCAGCTTTCCCAACACCACTTGTTGAAGAGACTGTCTTTTCTCCATTGTACGTTCTTGCCTCTTTGGCAAAGATTAATTGACTGTTGGTTTGTGGGTTTATTTCTGGGTTCTGTCTTTTGTTCCATTGATCCATATGTCTGTTTCTGTGCCAATACCACGCTGTTTTGATTATTGTAGCTTTGTAGTATTATCTTAAGTCTGGGAGGCTTATGTCTCCAGCTTTGTTCTTTTGTGAGGATTGCTTTGGCAATTCTGGGTCTTTTGTGGTTCTATATAAATTTTAGGATTATTTGTTCTAGTTCTGTGAAAAATGTGATGGGTAATTTGATAGGGATCACATTAAATCTGTAGATTGCCTTGGATACTATGACCATTTTAACAATATTAATTCTTCCAATCCAAGAGCATGGGATATCTTTCCATTTCTTTGAATCATCTTCAGTTTCCTTTATCAATGTTTTATGGTTCTCAGCGTGTAAGTCTTTCACCTCCTTGGTCAGGTTTATTCCTAGGTATTTTCCTTATACAATTTTTAAAGGTTTTTTTTTTTTTTTTTTTTTTTTTTACTTTCTGATATTTGTTTGTTTAAAGTAATGCAAAATATTTCCGTAAACATTGTAGCCTGCTGCGGCGAGCCGTTTCTGACCGGCAGAATAACGAGCCGCCACACGCAAGATTCTTCTCGTATCACACTTTATTGGAGCACAGCTTGGTTGAAGAAAGATGGAAGGAAGACCCCGCAATCCTATAGCAGTCTGCTTATATAGGGATTAAGAACATGTGTCGCTCTGTGATTGGCTTTCGCCGATGGTGCGATTTGTGAGCCAGCATCGGATAGGTCGCTACTTTAAAACCTCATTAGTATACTTAGCGCAAGCGCAGTGGCCACAGGAAGGATGACTCAGCTTACTTCAGCTTCCTGCTACGTGGCAGTTAGCTGACCGCGCCTTACATCTCCCCCTTTTTTATTTACTAGAATCACCAAGCAGAATGTAGCCCATACAAGTGTTCACCTCATGATGTGCTCACTGTTCGAGGGCAGCCTTCCGTTGGCATGTCTGAGACACCTTACTGCGTGCAATGCCAACAAGGGCTGCAGGGTGCAAAGGCTGACTCAGAATAAGTCTTGATTCCCTATAGAGGTGCAATGGCAACAAGGCCTCTCTGTGCAGGGGCAATCAAGAATAGGCCTTGATTCCCTATAGAGGTGCAATGGCAACAAGGCCTCTCTGTGCAAGGGCAATCATTTCGAATTATTCAGGGCGGAGAGCCAGGCTGCGGGCGAATCTCCTTCATTAATAGCCAGAAGTGCCTGAGTGAGCAGGACCCTATCTCGATGTGCCCTGATGCGCACACGACAGACCAACCAGAGACACAGCATAATCCCAAATACACAGCAGACTCCAAAGATTCCTACCCCCACCCACTCCCCAAAGGAGGAAAAGGCAGAAGAGAGCCAAGAGGCAAAATCTCCAAAGGCAACGGGCTCCAGCCCGGCAGCACTCAGTGGCACAATTTGAATAATCCTTTGTGGAATTCCAACTAATACAAAGACTTCGATTAAGAATCATCAGGAACATCCAGCTCAGCATCTTCTCCGAAGTTTTCTTCAACAATTCTCGTCAGTCTTGATGGCACCCAGATCGGATCTTGATCCTGTGGGGAGACACAAAGAGATCCCCTGGATCGAGTAATAACACGATCCGGGCCCTTCCATTGATTGGACAACACATCTTTCCACATCACTTTGCCATAATTTTTATGGTTTGTTGCCACATGGCGTTCAGCAGAGGTTTCTTTATCATCATTTAAATGTAAAAAATTTATGGTAAATAAGGCAAGTGAAAGTCTCTGTCTAGGGGTACAGTTCTCTGCGATTCCCCCTTTTTGTTTTATTAAGAGTTCTTTAAGTGTGCGATTTGTGCGTTCTATAATTCCTTGTCCTTGTGGATTATAGGACAAGCCTGTAATATGAATCACCTGCATTTTTTGACAAAAAAGAGCAAAGCTTTTGGAATGCCTCTGGGGTTAACCCCAGTCTTTTGGGTAACAACTCTTCACAATATTCCTAGCCAAAGCTCTGGTAATGTTAAATTTTTTTCTTAAGACTGTAGATGACACATGATATAGCTTATGAAACTCTTGAGCCTGTGTCGTAGAGTCTAGCGCTGTTAGAGCGCGTGTGGAAATTAAATTAAAAGGACACATCCAAACAGGTTGAGAATCATCACAGCGTTCTAATTGTGCATTTGTAATAGCTTGTTCTACCTTTTGAAGTGCCTGATGGGCTTCTGGGGTCAATTGGCGTGGGGAATTAAGATCAGGCTCCTAAAAAATTTACAACATCTCCCTTCTGTATTCCCTCGGGAGCAAGAAACAATCCCCCATTCCCTAAATATTTAATCAAAACGCCTAAGGCCTGTTCAAGCAACTCCATACAAGAGGCTTTATCTCGACTATTCAAAGGAATAGAAAAGACGCCATTTCCCTAATTTTTTCTTAATTATTCCAGGGTGACTAGGAGGGTTCTAAATGCCCTAATTGTAACTGCTCATCCACTAGTTTGGATGCCGCCTCCAGCTTTTTCTTTGACAAAGGCCACTGAGGTACCCACACAGGTGTTGTGGTCCTCCATGTAATCATAAACTCAGTGACCCTTGAGAAAAACCCAAGTCTCGGCGGTTTAAATTTCCGCGGGCTTCTATAGGGGCGGTCATGCCTTATAACTTACGTCTTATCCCTCTATTAGATATCAGGGGCGGAAGCTCTAGCCTCCGCAGGATTAAAATATGGTGGGCTAGCGAGTGGCGGCATGTACCAATGCCCATACTGCTCTTGTTCATATGCCGCGGCCGCTCCTTCTAAATCTTCCTCCTCTCTAGGATTTAATTCATCTTGAAACAAATATAATTCCTTGAACTCATCTAGGATTGGATATAATCCTGGCACCGTTTCTTGCTTTTCCTTTTGTTTTTTTTGTTTTTTCTTTTTTTTTCATATTTTCAGGCCTGTCTACCGTAGTCCCTGTTTGTTCATTCTCTGATACGCTATCTTGACTGGACTACTCACCGACGGTTCACTCCGTGTGTCGAGTTCTGAATCGGTCCTCCATGCAGGGCGCGAAGTTCCCGGGTTTCGGCACCACTTGCGGCGGGCCGCCTCCGACCAGCAGAATAACGAGCCGCCACACGCAAGATTCTTCTCGTATCACACTTTATTGGAGCACAGCTTGGTTGAAGAAAGATGGAAGGAAGACCCCGCAATCCTATAGCAGTCTGCTTATATAGGGATTAAGAACATGTGTCGCTCTGTGATTGGCTTTCGCCGATGGTGCGATTTGTGAGCCAGCATCGGATAGGTCGCTACTTTAAAACCTCATTAGTATACTTAGCGCAAGCGCAGTGGCCACAGGAAGGATGACTCAGCTTACTTCAGCTTCCTGCTACGTGGCAGTTAGCTGACCGCGCCTTACAGCCTGCTACCTTGCTGAATTCGTTTATCAGTTCTCATAGTTTTTGTGTGTAGTCTTTAGAGTTTTCTATATAGAGTATCATGTCATCTGCATATAATGACAATTTTACCTCTTTCCTTCCAATTTCAATACCTTTTCTTATTTTCCTTGTACGATTGCTGTGGCTAGGACTTCCAGTACTATGTTGAATAGAAGTTAGGTTTATTCCTAGGTATTTTATTGTTCAGCTTTTTTCTTGTTGTGAGGATGGAAGTGACAAGTTCCAAGCTCTTTACATGGAGCAGACACCAAGAAGTCATTAGTATTTTTTGTAATACAAGTTGGCTGGCTTTCATTTATCTAATGTTGTCTTGCTTTTCATTTTTCTGAAGCTGTCTTTATTTCATTCTCATTTTTTATGGGTATTTTTGCTAGATATAAAATTCTGCTTTGAAAGTCTATTTTCTTTAAAGATGTCATTTCATTGTCTTTTGGCCCTCATTATTTCTAGTGAAGAGTCAGTAATAGTTTTTATATTTGTTTCCTTGTATTTAATGTGCCCTTTTCCTCAGTCTGTTTTCAAGAGAGCCTCTTTATCTTTGGTTTTCACCAGTTTTACAGTGGTGTGCCTCAATGTGGTTTTCTTTGTATTTATCCTATTTGGCATTTATTGAACTCCTTGGATGTGTGTGTCAATATTTTTCATCAAATTTGGGGAACTTCTTACCATTTTTTTAAATGTCCTGATCTTTCTTCTCCTTCTGGGAGATAGTCTATCTATGTATATGTAATCCATATCTGTATTAGACTGTTTTATACCATCCCAAGGGTCTTTGATGCTCTTTTTATATTTCTTCATTTTTCTCTGGGTTCTTCAGATTTGATCACTTTTGTTGACCTTTCTTTATGTTCTCTGATTCTTCTGCCATCTTCAATCTACTATTAAGCCTATCCATTAAGGTTTCTATTTTAGTTGGATTATACTTTTCAGTTATAGAATTTGGGGGGGGGGGGCGTTTCCAGTTTTATTTCTCTGTTCAGATTTTTAAAAATCTGTTTATACATTTAGCCAGTATTTGCTTTTCATTCTTTAAATGTGTTTTCCTTTAGGTCCTTGAGTATATTTTAGAATAGATATTTTAAAGTGTTTTTGTGTTTATTCCAGTGTCTTGGCCATCTCATGGTTAGTTTCAGTTTTATAGGGGCTCACATTTTCCTGTCTTTGGTAATTTTTTATTTTGTACTGTCATTATTGATATGCTTTAGAGACTTTAGATTCTTTTAGCTTTTTTTAAAGGGATTTTTTTGCTGAAGAAGGCTTATTTATGTTTAAGCAGGCATTTTATGTCTGCTTACCCTGAGCTTGTGTAGTCTTTATTTTTTATTTTTTTTAACAGATGGATCTATGGATATCCTAAGGTGTTTACAGTCTGGCAGGACTCATTTTCCAAATCTGTTTTGCCTGTAGATTTTGTAAGAGCTTTGATTTGGCATTGCACAGTTCAGGTTAATGAGGTGCTAATGTGTATTTTGGTTGGTCTAGACTACCAATATCCCCCAACATTGCTTGACTTCTATTATCTCTGTTCTGTTCCCAACCATATAATAGCCATTTTCTGTTATGCCTCATCTAGGGTCACTCTATTAATGTGTTCTCAGTTCTGGTCCAAGGACTCAAAAAGTCCTTGAACACAGTCTCCTGATGCTCCCCTTTTTAGTGTCTTGACCACAGATTTCAGGTTTCCCTAAAGTCTTATCTCTGACTTCTCAGCCCAGTAGAGCAATTGTAGGCTTACTGGTCACCATGCAGAAATTGTCCCCAAGCAGAGAGCCTGCGCAGTTATGGGCTCACCTATTGAGTTTTCCTGTAGGGACCATGGTATTGTACTTCCTGTTGTCCAGAACCTGAAAACAATTGCCTCATACATTTTGTCTAGTTTTATGGTTGGTTACCATAATGAAAGGGCAGTTTGGCATCATTATTTCATCATAGCCAGAAGTGGAAGTTCTCACCTTTATTTGTTTAACCATTAAAAAAAAAAAAGAATCCTTAACATTGTGAAATATTTTTCATATTCCCTAACAGAAAACAACCATCAAGATGATTTAATAGATGGTCTAAAACTTGCATGGAACATATTTTGATAGCAAAATTTATGGCTTAGACATATAAATTTATATTCAGTAAAAGAAATGTGAAACATAACTCTCATTTTTAGATGGCTTAATGGTACAAATAACTCCAGAGACCATGGATGGCTTACGGCTAGCTCTACGAGAACAAAAAGACTTTAAAATTACATGTGGGAAAGTTGATGCTGTAGACATGAGAGAATATGTGGACATCTGCTGGGTAGATTCTGAAGAAAAAGGAAACAAAGGGTAGGAATTTTTTGTTACCAAAATGTAATTGATTTGATGGAGGAGAAAGGATAAAAACATCATGTTAACAAAATTAAATATTTTATAAATAAATATAGAATTATACCATTAATTTCAATGCATATACTCTAATTAATAAATGCAGTCTGGGTTTTTCAAAAATGTACCTAACCAGCATCATGTGTGTTTTCTTAGCCAGGATGCTGTAAACTATTAAAGGGTGGACAGTTTGGGAGGGGGCAAATGATACACATTGTGTAGCAGTGTAGGCTTGATGCCAGGTCTGAGAAAGACAAGATACTTTGTCTGTTATATGGTACATTGAGGCACACACATATTTCCCCCCCCAGACTGCCTTTTATATACCAGATATGTATTTTCATGGAATTATCTTAGGATTATTTTTATCAAATAAGTAATGGATTCCCTTTGGGTGTTTATTCTGTATTATATTGATCCACTGTAAATGCAAACAACTGAATTCAATAATATGTACATTAGAGGCCTTACAGAATATTACTGCTATTCCCTCCTCTCTTTAGTTACCCATTTTCTTTCTTTTTTGGAGACTGGCTAAGAGATCTGGAGCAAAAAAGGAAGAGAAGGGCTAATGCTGAAGGATTCCAAAATAGAGTTTTGCAATTCATGAGACAGCTTTTCTGTTAGGAGACTAAGGTATTTTAAACCTCAGGTCTGAATTGGGCATATGAAAAAGTAGATATAATTTGCTACACAATGAAGAAATCTTGGTAAACGAATATGAGCTAAGTTTTAATTATTTTTTGTATAATTGAGATGTCTTACTGCTGCTTTAAATTTATAGCTTTCATAATTTTTATCCTCATTCCATTTGTTCAAGTCTAATAATTTACTTCATAGAAAGTACTTTGGTATTAAATAAATCTGTTCTATTATATTTTATTCTGCAGTGTTATTAGTTCAGTGGATGGAATATCATTACAAGGATTTCCAAGTGAAAAAATAAAACTGGAAGCAGATTTTGAAACTGAGGAGAAGATTGTAAAGTGTACTGAGGTAACTTAGAAAGACGTTTCCTTCCATTTACATGCTGTGTTTGGATATGTTTTTGTTAATTTGGAGATTTCGCAGTACTTAACCTCTGAATGTTTAAGTGCAGCGTATTACACTTTCATTACACCTTGAGACACACATATCTCCACCCCAGACTGCCTTATATACACCAGATTTGCATTTCCATAGGATCATTTCAGGTTATTGTATGGTGGTACTGCCTGTCAGCTCACAGTTAAGTTTTCACGGCATTGCCATCTTTGTTTGTACAATAACATGTTATTTGACCATGGTGTTTTCATTTTTCTCTTATTTTACAAAAAATAAAATATTTTATAGATATCAGTTTATAATCAGCACTCACATATGAAAGTTAGTTTTGCATGTTCCAGTTTTTTAAAAATAAGAGAATATGAAACTGTAGCCTCACAGCCCCTTAGTCTACCTCCATTCTCCCCCTCACTCTACCTCCTGGGTCAGACAATCAATGTTACTGATTTCTTAGGTATTCTTTGTGATTTTACACATGTAGAAGATAGAAACTATAGAGGGTATAGAAATTATAGAACATTATTTCTTTGTTTGATCTTAACTTCATTAAGATGTCCTTATGGGATGGTGATCTTATAGGGTGGGCTCATTAGTACCCTTCTTTAAACCGAGTTAACAAAGCTTTTGTTGCTACAAGTTAACTTCAGGCAAAAATAGCTAAGTCATTCCCATATTCCCTAATCTTTGGTTTTAAGTTTTTACTTATACTATAGATCAGGCTATATAGTGTGTATATATATATATATGTATGTGTATATATATATATATATATATATATATATATATATATATAGACACACACTATATAATATTCCTAACTAGTGAATTTCATGGCACTAACATTGGAATTTTATTCATAAAGTTGAATTGAAGGTAGCAATTTTTGCATTTTTAAAGCTACTTCTAATCTTAATCATGACTTGTTTCCTAATTAAATACATTTCAGGTGTTCTACTTTCTAAAGGACCAGGATTTATCTATTTCAGCAACTCGTTATCAGTTTGCAAAAGAAATAGCCATGGCTTGTAGTGCTGCACTGTGCCCTCACCTGAAAACTCTAAAGAGTAATGGGATAAATAAAATTGGCCTCAGAGTTTCCATTGACACTGATATGGTGAGGCATGTTTTTGTGATGTCTTTTTGAAATGAATATATCTTATATTAAAATAATCCAAAGTTTTTCTTTAACCTTTTACTTTGAGATCACTGAAGAGAACTAAAGTTTGTTGAACGTTAATGTTCGGTACACACTTCCTGTACATTATCTCCTTTACTGTCCACAGCAGGGGCCAGCAAACTCTTTTTGGTCAGACAGTAAATAATTTAGGCATTGCGGTCTGTCAGATTTCTTTCACAACTACTTAACTGTGCCATTATAGTGTGAAAGCAGCTGTAGACAGTATGTAAACTAAACAGCTTAGCTGTGTTCCAGTGAAACTTTGTTTACAAAAACAGTTGGTGGGCCACATTGGCCCACAGGCCATAGTTTGCTGACCCCTGCTCCACAACATTCCTGCTTGATAAGTAGGGTTTTTAATTATGCTGACTAAATTCTATATTCATGTGACTTAAAATTACAAAAGTCTAAAAATGTTAAAAAAGGGAAATTTTCAGTTTTTTCCTCCCATGTAGGGAAAAACCTATTTCTTCCCTTCTATGTCTTTCCTGTGTGTCTCTTTCACTACTCACTGAAAACACTTCTGCTCACCAGATGTGTGGAGGCTTTCCCCCACCCCAGCAAGCAATTCTCAGACACAAGCAGGGTGTCTAAGAATTCAACTTAATTCTGACTTGATCTACCTGGAGATAGCATCAGATCCTACAGCTCTTACAAGACTGCCTCCTCCCCCACTTCATATATCAGTCAGTTATCACCTGTGCTTCTGACCAACCAGTTATGGATCAGAGCTTCCAATGACCCCCTCGTCCTTGGGTTCAATTAACTTGCTTGAGCGGCTCACAGAACTCAGGGGAACATTTGCGTATGTCTGTCAGTTCATTAAAGGCTATACAGATGAACAGCCAGATGAAGAGATACATGGGACAAGGTCTGGTAGAGTCCTGAGCAGGAGTTTCTGTCTCCACGGAGTTGGGTGCGTCACCCTCCCAGTGTGGATGTATTCACCAGCCTGAAAGCTCTCTCAACCCACTTCTACTGAGATTTTATGGAGGTTTCCTCATGTAGGCATGATCAATTATTAACTGAGTTTTTAGCCCCGCTCCCCTCTCTGGAGAATGAGGGGTAGGGCTGGAAATTTAAAACTTCTAATCATGGGCTTGGTCTTTCTGGTGACCAGCCCCTATCTAGGAGCCCATCCAGAGTTGACTCAAAAGAACAAAAGATGCTCCTTCGTCTCTTATCACTCAGGAATTCACAACTTTTTTAGGAGCCCTGTGTCAGGGATGGGATCAAAGATAAATATTAGAATAAGAGATGTTACTGGTATTCTTATCACTTAGGAAATGACAAGGGTTTTAGGAGCTTTATGCCAGGAACTGGGGTCAGAGACCAATATATATTTTCTATTATCTCACAAATATATATATACCGGGACCACCTCATTAAACATGCTAGAGAGCAACATTCACACAGTACTCTATTTAATTGGTGACCTCTGGAGATATTAACTCCAGGCTACAATGTAAATGGTTCCCAGTAGAGTTGCATCAGGTAATAGCCCTGGAAAGATCGCCTTCCTACCCTTGACTCCTAACCCTTCAGTCCACTTCCATACTCCCCCTCATCCTCCCTTCTTGGTCAGGCAGTCAAATGTTATCCATGTCTATGTATTCTTTGTAATTTTTTGCATGTATGAGCAATTAAGTTTGTATGTTCTTTTTGTTCTCTTCTCACTTTTTTTTTAACAGTGCTTCTTTAACTTAATATATCTTAGAGATATTTCATTTAACTACGTATTCTTTTTAAAGTTGCACAGTAGTAGTTGATTATATAAATGTACCATAATTTATTTAGTGCTTATGCATGTTTGGTATGTCCTGGTTGATATTTAAGGTATCCACAATATTTTGCTTTTGCATAAGTGTGAGTATATAAGAAATATTCCTAGAAGTAGAATTGCCGGGTCCAAGTATGTACTCAATAGATATTACCATATTGTCTCAAATAGAGGTTATGACAATTTATATTTCTACCACAATTTATGAGAGTGTTCTTTCTCTCACATCCTTATCAAAGCAGTATATAATCAAACTTTTGAACTTTGCCAATTTGATAGGTGAAAAGTGGTACTCCACTAGTATTTTTTTTTAAATATTTATTTATTTGGTTGTGCCAGGTCTTAGTTGCAGCCCATGAGCTCCTTAATTGCGGCAGGCACGCTCCTTAGTTGTGGCACGTGGGCGCCTTAGTTGTGGCATGTGAACTCAGTTGCGGCATGTGGGATCTAGTTCCCTGACCAGGGATCAAACCTGGGCCCCCTGCCTTGGGAGCATGGAGTGTTAACCACTGCACCACCAGGGAAGTTCCAATCCAGTAGTATTTTAATGTGCCTTTTTAACTGTTTCTCACATCCAATATAATAGATTTCAGTCCAGGTTGTTCATTAGAATGGTCAATCTTTATTTTTTTTTTTTTTTGGCGGCGCCACGCTGCATGTGGGATCTTAGTTCCCCGACCAGGGATCGAACTCACGCCCCCTGCAATGGAAGCGCGGAGTCTTAACCTCTGGACCACCGGGGAAGTCCCAGAATGGTTAATCTTAACATGAACAATTTCATATGTTGAAGGTTTGCTCTTCTTCAGGCAGGATGTGTTACAGTTCTTATTGGAAAAAAGAACTTACATTTTTATCTCACTATTAAAATTTCCTTTTTCAAGGAAGCACCTGATAATTACTTGAGTAAGCATTGTTAATTATTTTAGTCATATGTATTAAAATGTAATTTTCACCAGCAAAATTAAATTCAAATATTATTTTATGATAAATTCAAAATATTTTTAAGTAGATCTTTTTTTAAATACCATGGGGTCTTTATTTAAATCATGTTGACAATTATTCAAACCCTTGGTCTGCCAATGTGTTTACATGTTCATTGAGAAGAAACCTGAAGTATGAAGTAGTGGCAATTTTATTTTCATAGTATCTGTGGAAGGGACAATTATAATTTATGTAGTAGAAGAAATAAAGGAAAATGTAAAACATTATTTTATGAACAAAATATCAAGTATTTTCTTAACATGCTTAAATTGAATGATATTCTTAAATAGTTTTATATTCATCTGCTGAACAAAACAAGATTGCTCACTTTCTAGGGTTGACTCATCAAGATTTTTTTTTTCCAGGTTGAATTTCAGGCAGGATCCGAAGGCCAACTTCTTCCTCAGCATTATCTAAATGATCTTGATAGTGCTCTAATCCCTGTGATCCACGGTGGGACCTCCAACTCTACTAGTTTACCATTAGAAATAGAATTAGTATTTTTTATTATTGAAAATCTTTTTTAGTGAAAGGACGTGAGTTGTATTATATATTGCAAACTGATTTGTTAAAACTAACTCCAGCACTAAAGCTGAAATGCCACAGACACTAAAAGTAAATATGTTTGATGTTTGAAACATGTAAGCTTTGCTTTTTAGGCAGGAATGATCTTTTAAAAATCATTAGCACAATATTTAAATCTCCAAAAATTTAAGAGATCCACAGTTTTTGAAGCTTTACACTTTACAAGTACTGAAAAAGACAAGGATTTCTTCTGTCTTTAAAAAATTTGTAGCATTTAACTGTGTTATTTAAATGCTAAGCCAAAGTACCTGCACTTAGGTATACCTCTTTATGCCAAGAATGATTTTAATGAAGGCTCTTTTCAGATGTAAGCTTGTGAAGGAACTACCTTTTTTGTTTATATGCCAGTTAAATTACTGGTTTCTAAAGTCTGTTAAAAATGTATTTCAATGGCACAGACCAGTTTCCAGATCTTAGACTTAATATGGTAATTCTTTGAATAAGGCAGATAACTTATTTGTATAATTGGAGTGGAGACCTACCTCCATGATTAGATAAACTGATTGTTTGCATTAAAATCAGAATTTTGCCTTCTTTCTTTTCAAATTATTATTTTATATATACATATATGGTTTTCTCTTTATTAAATGGGTATTCTTAAAGTAACTGTGGGTGCTTCAGGATTTTGTGCTTCTATAATTAAGTATATTGTTTTTATAGCAAGAACATGTGATTTGGTATGTGTTTTATAAATCTTTAATAATTTATAAATAGGTAATATTTTTGTATTGCAGTGCATTATTTTTCCTCCTTTCCTTCCAAAGTATACCACTGTATATACCACTTCTAAGAGTGATTGACGACAGGCCAGATGACCCTTGAAGTAGTCATTATGTAGCAATAAATGAAGCCTGAAACAGGTGTTTTTTTAACTTCTCCTTTAAACCTTGAAAGTTTCTTGGCAAGTCTACATATTTTCATTGACACCAATGTATTAAGTATAAATTTTAATGAACTACTTACTTTTGCATATTTTAAATTCTTTATATGGTAGTTATTTTTTATAACAGGATATTAACATAAGTTAAATTCTATGTATTTGAAACTGTTACAGAACTTTCTTCTTTACTTCAAATAGAAAAAAATTTTTAAAGTACGTTGTGTTAAAAAAGTAATGGTCATATTTTAGTTAATCCTGTCATTTAAGTTATTTAAAATAATAATCATTATTTTAATGCTTTTTTTATTCTAATGTGGAATATATATGTTTTTGTATCAAAAACACTCCTGTGTCTCAAGAAAAAGAAACTACATTAAATAGCCCTGTTTTAAGAAAGTATTTATGAAGCATCTCAACCTGAAGATGAAGTCAGGGTTATAACTCAGGTTCTTAGGTCTCAGTCTAGGAAAAAACTGAGAATTTGAATCAGTTTGGTCATATGATTCCTACTGAATCACATCTGTCGTACTAGCCAAAGACACAGCATGGAGGAAAATATCAGTCTTTTGGAAGTAACCACTTCATAAACAATGTAAAATGTTGCAGACATTAAATAAAATTAAGCAACATGATGTAATAACTTGTGAAATTTGTTGACATCATAAGCAATTGCATATCTAACTCAATTTGTTTTCTTTATATTTTTGTTTATTTTGCAGTATAAGTTAAGGGCACAATCTATGAATACTGAAGTTACTTTAAAATAACCAGAAGGTAGAGGACTTTTCCCATGATGGGATAGCTTTGGATTTGTTTCCCTAAAGTCTCTAAATTTAATGAAAATTGGAGTTACTGTGCCTTTGGAGGCACATTCTAAAGTATTCTTTGTAGATGTACAATATGTTTCTGAATGCATTTGGTCATGTTCTTCCCATTGATAATTTAAAATTTTAATTTTTTTAAAGGTGAAGAAATAGAATGGTTCTTTGTACTCAGTCTGCAATGATCTATTTTTGGTCTATGCCTTTTAAGAATACTGTCTTTCCAGAATTTTGAAATATTAAGTAAAATTTAGCCCATTTGCTTTTGCAGCAATCCAGCAGATTAGTATATGCATATATGCTTGCTATATGCAGAGCACTTTAGTAGGCTTCATTGATTGAAAGATGAATAAAATAGTTCTTTCCCTCTTGGAGATGAATGTGTGAAGCAGATAATTAACAAAGTAAAAGTAATTGCTAAAATAGAGATATGACTTCTAAGTAGCTGGTTGGAAAACAATTCAGGAGGATAGCCATACTAATAATGAGAAGGTGTGGGCGTTAAACTTGTCTAGGCAAGAGCTGAAAATCTGAAGAGTCAGTAATATGTCAAAACATTCAACTTTCCCTTTTAAGGCAATTTACTTTAAAGAGTCTTCTGTGTTGTGTGAATATCTTACCTTATTTAATCATAAAAATCATAATTTAATCATAAAAGTAGTAGCCTGACTATGGTGTCTCAATTGCCTAAGTTTATAACAGCCTAGATTTAAATATTGTTTTATAAGTAAAGAATACAACTCTTCTTTTTTTAATAGTAATATAACTTTGATAACTTGACTCAAATTTTAAAGAGAAAATATCTTGAAATAAACCAGAAACCTCTAAACAGTCCTAGGTTTTAATTTTTTTCTTTGTGATTAAAGAAAAATGCTTCATATGTGTAATATATAAACATTCAAAAATCAGAAAGAAATGTTAAAAACTTAATATGTCTTACTGCCCACCTTGTATGCATCTACCTTGTTCTTCTCACTCTCCAATCTCAATAAGAAGTGATTTTTATTATTGTGTATCTTTCCAAGGTTTAGGTGCAGTAGCAGCAAATATATTTTTATTATCTCCCCTCATTTTTTATACAAAATATAGTGTGCTGTTTACACTGAAGAACACAGTGTCATCTCCTCAATTACTTTGATTTATGTGGCTTCTATTTAGAATCTTAAAGTTTTCACTGCTTCTCCAACCACTGTGTAATTGATAAAAGCAATCTTAATGGCAGAAAAGCAAGAAGAAAATCCATTACTGGAATTATGACCATATGTTTCCATAGGAGGATTGTTTTTCTCATAACAATTTTTTATGAAAATACTTGGAATGTTATTTTTTATTTGAGCTATATTTAAAACCTTTATTTTTTTTCCTACCCAACACTAAGCCTCACCATCTAAATTTATCTTTTACCACTTGACATTGGTGTTCTTTTTGTTTTGTTTTACATCAGATTTTTAGTAGTTTTAAATCTTCTCTTTATATTCTGTGTTTTAGATTTAGCTTGGAATGATACACAATTTAATATTTAACACCTTTTGGGAAACATTTTCTGAATTTGCATTGATAAAAATTACAGCTATATTTTCATGCTTTTTACAAATGAAGAAATAGTTCTAATTCAAGAGCTTTATTATGAACCTCCGAATATAGTAAAGTTTTTTTTTTTCTTTCTTTTTTTGTTCTTTTGGTAAAATAAGGTGCTCGTCAGCTTCCAAGATAGCCCACAGTGATCCCTGCCTCTTGGTTATTCACACCCTTGTGTAGTCACCTCCCACACTGTACCACTGTTGGTCTTTGTGACCAACAGAATATGGAAGAAGGGATGGGATGTCATTTCCAATATTATGTTATAAAAGGTTCTATGGTTGCCATCTTTGGTGTATTTCTCCCCACTCACTCTCTTCATTTCATCCCTGTCTCCCCACCTCTCCCTCCCTGTCTGCCTGTCTCCTTCTCTTTCTCCTTCTCTTTCTATTGAGTCACTCATTCTTGGGGAAGCCAGCTGCCAGGCAAGTGGAAGGGGATCCTCCAACCCAGTCAAGCCTTCAGACTGCAGCCCCAGCCACAGTTTGACTGTAGCCTCATGAGAATCACCCAACTAAGCCTTTCTCAGATTTCTGAATCTCAGATATAAATGTCTGTTGTTTTAAGCTGCTAAATTTTCTGGTGGTTTATTACATGAAGCAACTAATATTAGCTAACTAAAACAAGATACCTATATCTTAGAGCAGCTATAAGTACAAATTTCTAAAAAAATAATAAAAAGATTAATTGCTCTGAAAAAATTAAGCATAGTTCTTATCAACATTTATGGATTCCATTCCACAAGTAGTATGTGTTAAGTACAGAGACTACCAAGAGAAAGAGTAGGGTTTGGCCATGTAGGGACAAAGATGCAATTGCGGGAAACTTCCTGTTTCTGGAAATTGCATGTTAGGATATTTAGAGCTATGCCATTGATAAAAACAACCAAAGCTGATTAAAATACAAAAAGGCATCTTAAAACATCAAAGAGATTTTTAAGACAGTATGGAACACCCAGTCCAAAAGTAAAGAGAAAAAGAGAAGTGAGCATGGGGCCCTAATATGACAGCCTAATGGGGTAAGGGGGACAGATATCAAAGTTCAAGGCCCACACAAGATGGTGAATCTAACAGGAATTGTGAATCTAACAGAAGAACTTCCCCACAGTAGGCTGAGACTCCCTCAAAGGGTTTCGGCCTTTAGATGAGGATGAATCAGAAATATAAATTATGTAAAATTGTAGCCAAGTTTAGAATTGCCTACATCACCCAAAGACTCTTAAGCATTTGACTTGCTTTAAGGTGGTCCCCCCCGCAACACACAAACCAAAACAAACCAAAAAAACAGGCACATAAGGAAACTAGATTCCAGAGGCAAGAATTAGTAGAAACAGTTAAATTCATATAGTCTTAGGTATTACATTTATGCTTTCTGTGTTTAAAGAAATAAAGTCAAGTGTCAAATACCTGTAGAGAATTGGAAACTAAAAAGTGATGGAACTAATTTGGGAAGTAACTAAATACAAATGTTGCAAGAATATATAAAAACTGAACTTTAAAACTCAGTAAATAGGTTTAAAGGCAGAACAGAATATAACCAATTGGAAGGATTTATAAACTAGAATATAGATCAGGAGAAATTATCCAGAATGCAGCATGGAGAAATAAAAAGATGGAAAGATGGAAAAATCAGGAAACATATAGAGGATACAGTGAGAATTCCCAACATCTGCTTAATTAGCTGCAGAAGGAGAGGGGAGGGTAGAACAGAACAAATACTTTTAGATATAATGTAGGCTTTTAAAAATTGATGAAATACATGACTACAGATTCAAGAAGTTAAAGAAATTCCAAACAGAATAAATAAAAAGGGATCTACACATAGGCACTTTAAAATAGGAACTGCCAGCTGGCACAGAGTCCAAGGAACAGTCTGCTCTCTCTAGTCAGAGGACAGAGAAGGGGGTTGGGGGACTATGAGACAATCCTTTTGAGTTTACTTACCTTATTCCAGGAGAGCTGCAGAAAAACAGCAGCACCCCTCCCTCCCTACCATATGTAAACCCTATGGGGCAATGTGGACTTTCCCTGCCCTACCTAATCTAGAGACAACAAAAAGGCAGCACCCCCCTCTCTACCCACTGTGCAATGGTGGCAGTCAGTGCAGGGCAGAACACTAGCAATGTTGTGGGGAAGCTAAAGCTCTGCCTTCTAGCCAGAACACCAAGAAGGGGTGATCTTAGAACCAGAGAGTGTGGGGAAGATCATTGATAGGAGGGAATTGAAGAAAGGAAACCTCTAAATTTGTATATAAAATCCTGAGATCACCTCCACACTGTGCATGTGTGAAATTGACCAGAAGCAGCCAAAGGTTTTGAAAACTGATCTACAGTGTAGCTCACTATCCAGGTTTCAGACTAGCCACTGGGCGGTGCACAATTTGGGCAGATTAGAATGGTAGTGCAAAGTCACTGAGAACTAAATTTTTGGAACAATAGCCCACAGAAAGCAGGCCAGGATGTGTGGTGTGAACTAACTGGATTGACTGCCAGCTAAAACAAGACAAAACAAAAACACTCTTCTGAAGATTTAAACAGGACTGAGAATTTCATAATATTCAAAATATCCAGGAAATAATCAAAAATTATTCAAGATGCAAAACACTAGGGAAATCTTAAGTAACTCTCAAGGGAAAAGACAATGAACAAAACCCAATTCTGAGGTAACCCAAATGTTGGAATTATCAGAAGAAGACAAAAAGAATTAATTTAATCAGGTTCTACAAAGCAAAGCTAAACATTATTGAAATGAATGGAAAGATAGAAGTCTTCACCAAAGAAATCAAAGCTATAAAAAGAACCAAATGGAAATTTTAGAACTGAAGAATACAGTAAAAAAAATTACTGGAGATGATGGATGGAAGAGTCAGTAAATTTGAAGATACATGAGTAGAAACTATCCAGTCTGAATAACAATGAGAAAAAAAAGTGGAAAAAAATGAAGAGCTTTGAGGACATATAGGACAATATCAAAAAGTCTAATATTTGTGTCATAGAAGCTAGCTGAAAACTTCCAAAATCCCATGAGTCTGGGTTTTCATGATTCACTCAACCCTGTAAGTAAACACAGCTAATTGGATGAGTGGCAATAATGCCTGACAGATTTGTTAACTTAAAAAAGAAAATATTTAAGCAGCTAAAGGAACCAAGATATAAAGTAATTAAATTCTCAATTCTCAAAAACCCTTTAACTTCAAGCCTGAGGGCCATTTAAAATTCATTGAATTAAATTAGTTTTTTGTTTGCTTTTTTTGTTCTTTTTGTTTTTTTGTTTTGCGGTACGCGGGCCTCTCACTGCTGTGGCTTCTCCCGTTGCGGGGCACAGGCTCCGGACACGCAGGCCCAGCGGCCACGGCTCACGGGCCCAGCCGCTCCGCGGCATGTGGGATCTTCCCGTACCGGGGCACGAACCCGTATCCCCTGCATCGGCAGGCGGACTCTTAACCACAGCGCCACCAGGGAAGGCCTTTTGTTTGTTTTTAATCACAATTTAGGGAGTTAGTAGGATCCCGTTTTAGCATTAAATTATGTGGAAGTAGGAATCCAGTGCAGAGACTCCCAATTTGGCAGAAGACATTTAAACATCTTTTGTCTGCTGAACTGCAGAATAAATCCAGGACAGGAATCAAAGTAAGTGGAAGCTATCAATGTAGGCATATTTAAAAAGAAATTTGAGGCAACCAGAGAGTAAAAACTGACTGCTTTATAGTTACGGGAATTTGCAACTGGGCTAGCAGAAAATTTGTCAATAACAAAACAGAAGCCAGAAAACTATAAAATATATGCACTTAATATATATATTTAAGTGCTAAGTGGAAAGTAAATTCTAAGGCTAGCTACACTCTTATTCAAGAGTGAATTGTATGTACTGAATCAAAGGTCACCCACAGATGACCTCATCTTATTCCACTCCTCTAATACACATAATCTCACCACCTCTACCCAGATTGGGTTAATCAGAGCTAATATTATACCATTAATTCCTCTTTAAATATGTCATCAAAAGCAGCTCCAAACTATCAGGTCAATGCCCATTTTTCACATTCTGATCTTCATAAGGCTCTGTACATCTTTCTTCAGTGTACCATATACTCTTAACACATGCAACCCTTCCTTTGTGCAAAAAGATTAAAAGTAATTAGACACATAATTGCTATAAAATTTTCCAAACACTCAAAAGTAGAGAAAATGGTATGATGAAACTCTACATACCCAACCTAAACACTCCTCAGATTCAACAATTACCAAGATTTTCCACTTTTGCTTCATCTATCTCTTGATTTCTTTGCTGGAGTATTTTCAAGCAAATCTTAGACATCATTATCTCATGCCACATATTCCACTATGTAGTTCTAAAAAATGGACAGTGAAGAGTAATTTTAATTGAGCCAGTTACTGTAAAATCTATGAAAATATTGACCTAATACGGTTATCAATAGGCCATAGAAACTTTTGTACTGCAACTGATACGATCTAGAACGTGAAAAGACAGCCTGCAAAATGGAAGAAAATATTTGTAAATCATATATCTGTTAAGGGACTTGTAGTCAGACTTTATAAAGAATTTTTACAATTCAACAAAACCTCCACAAATAACCTACTTTTAAAAATGTGCAAATAATTTGAATAGACACTTCTCCAAAGAAAATATATAAAAAGCCAATAAGCGCTTGAAAATATGTTCAACATTATTAGTCACTAGCGGTATACAAATAATGACCACAATGAGATGTTGCTTCATATCCATTTGGATGGCTATAATTAAACAAATAAACAGATAATAACAAGTATTGGTGAGGATGTGGAGAAATTGGAACCCTCATACATTGCTGGTGGGAATGTAAAATGTTGTATGTAGCTGCTTTGCAAAACTGTTTGACACTTCCTCAAAAAGTTAAACATAGAGTTACCATATGAACCAGCAATTCCACTCTTACGTATATACCCAAGAGAAATACATCTGCATAATTCCACACAGAATTTGTACAAGAATGTTTATAGCAGCCAAAATTCATTAGTTGCCAAAAATGGAAACAATGCAACAGTCCATCCATTGATGAATAGACAAATAAATGTGGTATATGCAAATAATGGAAATTTGGCCACAAAAAAATTTAATAAAGTACTGATACATGCTACAACATGAACCTCGCAAACATTATGCTAAGTGAAAGAAGCCAGTCACAAAACACTGTATACTCTATGATCCCATTTAAATGAAATGTGCAGAATGGGCAAATCCATAGAGACAGAAAGTGGATTAGTGGTTCCTTAAGGTTGGGGAGAAAGGGGAGTGACTGCTTTGGATGATGAAAATGTTCTAAAATTGATGGTGTGCTGGTTGCACAATTCTGTGACTACACTGAATTGTACCCTTTAAATGTATAACATTTTGTATCATTAGGAAATGCAGATCAAATTCAAGCCAATCAATTGTATATCTCAAGAAAGATTTTTTTTTAAGGTCAATGAAGTTATTAAAATTTAGTGCTTTCTGAAACTCAAGAAATCATTTCGATTGAGCTTGAGAAAATCCAGAGAATACGGAAGCCTTATTGAAGACATATTGAAATAATTACAACTCGTCTGGAAAGACTTACGTATATTAAAATATGAAGAGCTGGGCGAGAAGGGCTGCCATTTGTGCTGTGTGTGAGGTGATGTATTGTTATCCTAATTTTACAACTGACGGATTGAGTGGTAGAGTTACAGAACCAGAATATGGCAGTGCTGCACTGCTAATTCACGTCAGTCTGACTCCACTGGCGCTTTTTCCAGTCCCAGCTTGGCTGTGGAAAGGAGTTAAGGAGGGCAAAGAAGGCAGTGGGTGGGAGAATCCAGCTGCTAGGAGTGTTTCTGAGTGAAAACCGGTAGAGAAGTCAAGAGGGGAACAGAAAACTTCCAACTTATCACTTCAGTCTCCTTATGCAGAAACGCTCATTTTTATGGAGATAGGATTTCATGTCATTTTTTAGGATGCTACTAAAATTAAAAAGAGAAAATATATCCAATTTGGAAATTCGTACCCCACAGCAGCAACTTGGCGTCTCAACCCAGCTTCTGTTTTCCCTGACGCCGCGTTCTTCATTACTACCCATTTCCTGACTACCTTTCAAAGGAGCGACGCGCGCGACACTAAGACGCGAAAACCACCCGGGAAGACGGCGCGCTGGCGAAACTCGAGCCGCCGCCTCTGCGCGTGCGCACCGCTCCTCGGCCCCTTCCGCCTCCGCCTCGGAAGCTCCTCCTAGGCGGCCGTCGGAGGCCACGGCAAGGTCTATTCTCTGTAGAGTCGGGTTTTCTCGCCATCTGTTACGGGTCTTCGGCGGCACCCACCGCTCAGCGCCTGCGCAGACTGAGGACCACGGTCACCATGACAGCGACCGCCGGGGCCCCTGGTAAGAGGTGCTCCCCAGACTTCGGGTCTGGGACTGTGCTCCACACAGTGGGCTTGCAGTGGACGTTTTCTCCGGCCCGCTGCCGGTAGTTGGGGGCCCTTTGAGAGACTCCTCTGGCGGCACTCCTTCCTTGTCTGGATCTCGTGATCCGCGTTCTCTATGTTCTCCCAGAATCAAGCGGCCTAGAGCCTTGGTTCCCGGCGTGGGCGGTAAAGAAAAGCTTTTGGTGTGGCAAAGAATGGCAAGAATATTCTGACATTTTGTAAAGGAGTTTTTTTGTTTGTTTGTTTGTTTTAAGAGCAGTTTTAGGTTCCTGGGAATATTGAGCGGAAGACACGGTGATTCTCCATATACCCATACCTGACATACGCATAACTTCCCCATATCAGCCTTCCCCACCAGAGTGGTACTTTTGTTACAATTGTGAGCCTACACTGATGCATCGTAATTACCCAAAGTCCATACTTTACATTAGGGTTCACTCTTGGTGGTGTACGGTCTGTGGGTTTAGACAAATGTATAATGAATGACACGTTCCATGGTAGGGTATCATACAAAACAGTTTCACCATCCTAAAAATCCTTTGTGCTCCACCGACTTATCCTTCTCCCCCCAACCCCTGACAAACCACTGATCTTTTTACTGTCTCCATAGTTTTGTTTTTTGCAGAATGTCATGTTGTTGGAATTAAACAGTATGTAGCCTTTTCATATTGGCTCTTTTTCACTTAGTAATATGCGTTTAAGCTTTCCTCGTGTCTTTTCGTGGCTTGAGAGCTCATTCCGTTTTAGAGAGCAATAATATTCTGTTGTCTTGGTGTACCACGGTTTATCCATTTACCTACTGAAGGATATCTTGGTTGCTTACAAGTTTCAACAATTATAAATAAAGCTGCTATAAACATAAGTGTGCAGGTTTTTGTATGGACATAAGTTTTCAACTCCTTTGAGTAAATATCAAGGTGTATGATTGGCGGATTGTATGGTAGGAGTATGTTTAATTTTGTAAGGAACTGCCAAGCTCTCTTTTAAAGTGGCTGTACCATTAGGCTTCCCTGGTGGCGCAGTGGTTGAAAGTCCGCCCGCCAATGCAGGGGACACGGCTTCGTGCCCCGGTCCGGGAGGAGCCCACGTGCCGCGGAGCGGCTGGGCCCGTGAGCCAAGGCCGCTGAGCCTGTGCGTCCGGAGCCTGTGCTCCGCAACGGGAGAGGCCACAACAGTGAGAGGCCTGCGTACCGCAAAAAAAAAAAAAAAAGTGGCTGTAGCATTTTGCATTCCCACCCACAATGAATGAGAATTCCTGTTAGTCCACATCCTCACCAGCATTTGATATATCAGTGTTCCGGATTTTGGCCATTTTAATAGGTGTGTAGTTATACCCTGTTGTTTTAATGTGTGTTTTTCTGATGACATGGATGTGGAGCACCTTTTCATATACTTGCCATCCGTCTATCTTCTTTGGTAAAGTGTCTGTTAAGGTCTTTCGTCCATTTTTTAATGGGGTTGTTTTCTTATTGTTGAGTTTTAAGAGTTCTTTATATATTTAGGATAATAGTCCTTTATCATATGTGTCTTTTGCAAATATTTTCTCCCAGTCTGTGGCTTGTCTTTTCATTCTCTTGATGTTACCTTTTGCAGAGCAGAAGTTTTTCATTTGAATGAAGCCTAGCTTATCCATTATTTCTTTCATGGATGGTGCCTTTTGTGTGTATCTAAAAGGTCATTGCTGTGATGTGACCGTAGATACAAAAATCTACAAAGGTCATGTAGATTTTCTCCTATATTATCTTCTAGGAGTTTTATCATTTTGTATTTTACACTTAGGTCTATGATCCATATTGAGTTAATTTTTGTGAAAGTATGACGTCTGTGTCTAGATTCCTTTTCTGCATGTGAACGTCCAGTTGTTCCAGCACCATTTGTTGAAAAAGCTGTCTTTGTTCCACAGTATTGCCTTTGTTCCTTCATCAAAGATCAGTTAACTCTATTTATGTGGATCTATTTTGGGACTCTCTGTTCTGTTCCATTGATCTATTAGTCTATTCTTTTCACCAAAACCACACTATCTTAATTACTGTAGCTTTATAGTAAGTTTTGATGTTGGGTAGAGTCATCACTTCATTCTTCTTCAATATTATGTTGACTATTCTGGGTTTTTCCCCTCCACATACACTTTAGAATCAGTTAGTTGATATCCACAAAATAACTTGGTGGGATTTTGATTGGGATTGCTTGAATCTATAGATCAAGTTGGGAAGAACTAACATCTTGACAATATTGAGTCTTCCTATCCATGAACATGGACTATCTCTCCATTTATTTAGTTCTTTGATTTCATTTATCAGAGTAGTTGTCCTCATGTTGATCTTGTACATATTTTGTTAGGTTTATACCTAAGTATTTTGGTTTTGTGGGTTTAATGTAAATGGTATTGTGTTTTCATTTCAAATTTCACGTTCATTGCTGGTAAATAGGAAAGCAATTGACTCTTGTGTATTAAACTTGAATCCTTCAACCTTGCTATAATCACTTGTTAATTCCAGGAGTTTTTGTGTTGATTCTTTTGGATTATCTGCATAGACAACCATATCTTTGTGAACAAAGCAGTTCATTTCTTCTTCCCAGTATGTACACCTTTTATTTCTTTTTGTTGTCTTAGTGCATTAGCTGGTACTTCCAGTATAATGTTGAAAAGGAGTGGCGAGGAGGGAGGAGTATTACTTTTTGAGATCTTGGTTGAAATGAAAGGAATGTGACATTTACCTGACCCATAATTTCAGCAGATGAAATAAGGAATAGTTTGAGCAGTCCTATTCCTCTTTGGCAATTGGGTGAGGATGAGGATAGGAGATGTAGACAAAGTGATGTGGCCAAGCATTATTCCAGCTTTTTCTTATGCAGCCTTTAGAAACTGGTAATTAGTGTGTCTCTGTTGTTTGACCCCAGAGTTAGAGGTGTTTTTTTCTTTCACTTTTTTAAAATTGAAGTATAGTTGATTACGGTGTTGTGCCAATCTTTGCTGCATGGCAAAGTGACTCATTTATACACATATATACATTCTTTTTTTATATTCTTTTCCATTATGGTTTATCCCAGGAGACTGCATATAGTTCCCTGTGCTATGCAGTAGGACCTTGTTGTTTATCCATTCTAAATGTAATAGTTTGCATCTACCAACCCCAAACTCCCAGTCCATCCCTCTCCCTCCCCGCTTCCCCCTTGGCAACCACAAGTCTGATCTCTATGTCTGAGTCTGTTTCTGTTTTGTAGATAGGATCATTTGTGCCATATTTTAGATTCCATGTATAAATGATGTCATATGGTATTTGTCTTTCTTTTTCTGACTTACTTCATTTAGTGTGGTAATCTCTAGTTGCATTCATGTTGCTGCAAATGGCATTATTTCATTCTTTTTTTAAAAAATAAATTTATTTATTTTTAATTTTATTTTATTTTTGGCTGCTCTGGTCTTTGCTGCTGCACACAGGCTTTCTCTAGTTGCGACCAGCAGGGGCCACTCTTTGTTGCAGTGCACGGGCTTCTCAGTGCAGTGGGTTCTCCTGCTGTGGAGCATGGGCTCCAGGCGCATGGGCTTCAGTAGTTGTGGTACAAAGGCCCAGTAGTTGTGGCTCGCAGGCTCTAGAGCACAGGCTCAGTAGTTGTGGCACATGGGCTTAGCTGCTCCACGGCATGTGGGATCTTCCCGGACCGGGGCTCGAACCCATGTCCTGTGCATTGGCAGGCAGATTCTTAACCACTGCGCCACCAGGGAAGCCCTATTTTGTTCTTTTTTATGGCTGAGTAGTATTCCATTGTATACATGTACCACATCTTTATCCATTCATCTGTCAATGGACATTTAGGTTGTTTCCATGTCTTGGCTATTGTAAATAGTGCTGCTATGAACATAGGTGTGCATGTATCTTTTTGAGTTATAGTTTTGTCTGGGTATATGCCCAGGAGTGGGATTGCTGGATCATGTAGTAATTCTGTTCTTAGTTTTCTGAGGAACCTCCATAGTGCTGCACCAACTTATATTCCCACCAACAGTGTAAGAGGGTTCCCTTTTCTCTATACCCTCTCCAGCACTTGTTATCTGTAGACTTTTAATGATGTCCATTCTGACTGGTGTGAGGTGGTACCTCATTGTAGTTTTGATTTGCATTTCTCTAATAATTAGTAGCGTTGAGCATCTTTTCATGTAAGTACTGGCAATCTGTATGTCTTCTTTGGAGAAATGTCTATTAACGTCTTCTGCCCATTTTTTGATTGGGTTGTTCATTGTTTTGTTGTTGAGTTGTATGAGCTTTTTGTATATTTTGGATATTAAGCCCTTGTCAGTCGCATCATTTGCAAATATTTTCTCCCATTCCGTGGGTTGTCTTTTCACTTTTTTGTTATGGTTTCCTTTGCTGTGCAAAACAGTTAGAGGGGTTTTAAGCCAGGCAGTTCTACTCCAGAAGGTTACAGTATCTTTTACATAAACATAAGTAGTCACATCAGACAGTTTTGGTAATACATTCTTTTTTCAGTTTAAATTTTTTCCTGATTGTAAACATAATACGTGCTCATTATAGAACATTTATACAGTAAAGTATATTGAAATAGGAAAACAATACATAGTGCCCATATTCAGAGGTACCATTAGTTAACTTTTTGGTATATTTTCTGACAATCCTGACTTTTAAGAAAATATAGGGAATTCCCTGGTGGTCCAGTGATTAGGACTCTGCACTTCCCCTGCAGGAAGCCTGGGTTTGATCCCTGGTGGGGGAACTAAGATCCCATAAGCCGTGTGACATGGCCAAAAAAAAAAAAAAAAACCATATAGTTAAGATTGTAGTATACGTGCTACCATATACTGTCTTCTCATTTTTGTTCTTCTCCCACTTTGTTTTTAAACATACAAACTAGTTTTTTAGAGCATTAGTTTTTAGTGGCTTAGAACAACACAAATTTATTATCTTATAATTCAGGCGGCCCGAAGTCTGAAATGGGTCTAGCTAAAAATCAGTGTCAGCATGGCTGCATTCCTTCTAGAGGCTCTAGGGGAGAATCAGTGTCCTTGCCTTTTACTATCCTCTAGAGACTGCTTGAATTCCTTGGCTCATGGTCTCATCCTCCATTTTCAAAGCCAGCAGTTGCTGGTCATGTCTTTCTCACATTGCATCACACCGACACTGACTCTCCTGCCTTCTCTTTCACTGACAAGGATCTTATAAGATGTTTAATGTGATTAAATTAGGCTCACCTGGATAATCTAAGATCAGCGTCAACTGATTAGCAACTTTAATTGCACATGTAACTTTATTTCGCCCTTGCTGTGTAACAACATATTCACAGTTCACAGATTAGGATATAGACATCGTTGTGGGGGAAGGGATCATTATTCTTCCTACTGCAGTACCTATACATACTGTTCTCCACCTTGCTTTTTTCTCGCTTAACATATCTTTGAGATTATTCTATATTACACATATGGATCTGCCTCATTCTTACTAATGGCTGCATTGTGTTCCATTGCATGGATATACCATAATTTATTTAGTGAATTCATTGTTGCTGAATATTTAGGTTATTTTCACTCTTTTGCTGTTACAAGCAATGCTGCAATAAATATCCTTATATCAAATGTGTCATTTCCTACATATTACAAACATATCTGTCAATGGGATAAGTTTATGAAAGTGGAATTTCTGGGTCAAAGGGAGGATGTATTTTTCTTTTTTTTTTTACTTTTTTTTTAACTTTTTAAAAATCTTTATCGAGATATAATTTGTATACCATACAATTCACTCATTTCAGGCATAGAATTCATTGGTTTTTAGTATATTCAGAGCTGTGTAACCATCACCACTATCAATTTCAGAGCAATTTCATCACCACAGAAAGATGTAAAAATTAGGGGAGGTCACATATAGGAACTCTCTAGTTTTTGCTCAGTTTTTTCTATAAACCTGAAACTGCTCCCACTAAAAGTCTTAATTTTTAAAAATTACAAGTAATTTTGCCTTTCTCCTGGCCCTATTTTCAGAATAACAGTTTACTTAAAATAGTGATAATACCCTAGATTATAGGTAATTAGAGTCTGAAATTCTGTGTATATGAAAAGATATATACAGTTGTGGCTAAGTGTAAGGTACAGTTTCACCCATTAACTGGGCAAGGAGAACTTTTTGCTTCAAATGTTTTTAATTTCTGGAATCGTGGTATTTTATTATTAATCTGCAAGTTACCCTTATAAAAATTTTGAATCCAGTGTGTTTAGTTGGAAGGTGTCAAGGATACATCTAGCATGTGCTATTAACTAACATTTAGTTTTTTTATGGTAACATGCATGATTACCATTTCTGTGAGATTTTTGGCATATCTCAAAAACTTCATGTTTAACAGCCACATCAATTACATATTTTATCATGAGGATATACTGTGATTTACTTTTTCCCATTGTTGGACATTTCCGTTTTAAGCCAGTAGTTACTGTACCTTTTTAAGATGCCTAAGTTAAACATGTAAAAAATGATGGCCATGTGTTTTCATCTGAGTCTGAAAGGTCTGTGACTCTCTTGCTTATGCTGAAAAGGGGCATGTGTTTTGTATAGGAGACTGCTTGGATAGTGGATGCTACAGCTAACTGTTTAGTTTCTTTATTCTGTAGCCCAATATGCAGAGTGGTTACTGAGTTCCATGCATGTTACTTAGAAGTTATTTTCATATGCCCCTCCATTCTCTTATCAAATTTTACTTTCTCTCAATGTCTTATCATCAGTTTATGATGGCCATTTTTAGGTTTTTAACTGTTGTTAGGTAGAATTAATAAACAAATAATTAAACGGAAGATATAATCTCATGCATAGGGAATTTGCAGCCATTTGGTAGCCACTTAAATGTTTAAACCAGTGAACAAGAATTGGCGGGGTAAGATTATAGATACCTCTTTCACTGTTTTTCAGTCTTTTATCCTTCTTATTTTGCGATATGGCATAATATGGAGTAGAACTGATTCAAGTATTTTAGTCTTGGTTAACTCACATTTTAATGCCTAATTAAGAAAAAAATCTGGGGCTTCCCTGGTGGCGCAGTGGTTGAGAGTCCGCCTGCCGATGCAGGGGACGCGGGTTTGTGCCCCGGTCCGGGAAGATCCCACATGCCGCGGAGCGGCTGGGCCCGTGAGCCATGGCCGCTGAGCCTGCGCGTCCGGAGCCTGTGCTCCGCAAAGGGAGAGGCCACAACAGTGAGAGGCCCGCGTACCGAAAGGGACACGGGTCCGAGCCCTGGTCTGGGAGGATCCCACATGCCGCGGAGCAACTAGGCCCGTGAGCCCCAATTACTGAGCCTGCGCGTCTGGAGCCTGTGCTCCGCAACAAGAAAGGCCGCGATAGTGAGGAGCCCGCGCACCGCGATGAAGAGTGGCCCCCCGCTTGCCACAACTAGAGAAAGCCCTCGCACAGAAACGAAGACCCAACGCAGCCAACAATAAATAAATAATTTAAAAAAAAGAAAAGAAAAAAGTCTGGTCTGCCAAAAACTAGTCGATAGTTATGGGAATTACATATATTTGTACATGCTAGATAAATCTATAAGTACTAACTCAGAATTTACTTAGTCACTCATGTAAGTGTTGTTGACATTTATAATTTGAAGGTGAATATGCTTAAATGTGTAATTTAAGATTCTAAATGTTTAATATAAATATAGAATGGAGCCTCAGGTGGAGAAGACAATTAAGTTCTACAAAATTTAGAAGTTTTTTTTAACATAGAATTGGCTTTATATACACTTTACTTATTTATGGGGCCAGGATTGGAGAAGATACCATGTGAAAATTCCTGCTTTAAAATATCTGCTTCTTACCAGTTTTTTTTTTTCTTCCTACATATTTCCTCACAGTTCTGAGGTTCAGACTCTCCTATATGTTTACTAATTATTACTTACATCATAAATAGCCTATTTATATATAAATATATATTTTTATACTTGCCATATCTTCATACTTGTTCTTAATTTTTAAAAATCTTATATTTTCCCAGTTTTATTACTTTATTTTTCTCTATCAATATATGCTGTGCCCTTTTTTTATTAAAAAAAATTTACCCTATAAAAACTTCTTTTTACTATAAATGCTGTTATTTTAGGATCTTGGAGTGAAAACATACTGGAATATTTTCTCAGAAATAACCAGATCACAACAGAAGATGGCGCCCAGATCATCTGGTATCATGCGGCTAACCACAAGGTGCAAGTGAATGAGGCACTGAGAAGTAAGTCATTAGTTACTTGTATTTACATTAGATTATAGATGAAGTCAACTCTTTTTAAAAAAAATATCTGGTCATATTTGCAGGTGCCAGAGACTTAGATGATTCAAGTGTAAATTCTTGGCTAACATAAACATTTTTGTAAAAGATCTCATTTTATTTACAAAATGAACAAGTTTCCATAATGGAAGAATTTTCTCATTTTCCAGAAGTGATTTACCGTTTCTATGCCTTATTTAAAACTCTCATATGTTATTACATTTGCTTATATATTGTAGTGATTTAGGTAAAATTTTTAAGGTCAGGTTGTATGTCGTACATACATATTTTTGTGTCTTTCACAGTGTACTAAGGAGAAGCTCAATAAATAGTTGTTGAATGAAGTCATTGAATACTAATTTATAATGCCTTGGGCAATATTTATGCCTAGGCCAGAAACCAAGCCTTTTGGTTTACTAGCTCCATCTGTAATCAGATGATTACTATAGCAGTTTAGTTAGCCTTTTGCTATGAAAAGGCTAACTAAACTGTTGGCTGCAGCAGCTTAGGAGAATGAAAGCAAATCACCAGAGGGGTAGGGCACCCCTTGAAGTGCCCTGTTCCAACAGGAAGAATTCCTTGTAACCTTGTGTTTTATTGTAAAAATTTACACATTTTTTGCATCTTAGTTATGTGTCTGGGTAATGTATCTAAATATGTGTTTCTTTTATTGTAAAGATACTCTTTTAAATTGCTTTTCTTTGTTCCTCAAAGGGAAGAACCTTGTCTTCTAATATCCCTAATACCTAAAACAGTGCCTACCACATAGTAACCAAACAGTGATTATTTAATAAATAAATTTTAGCAAAAGCAATGCTTCAGGAAGATGTTGATTAGTGGCTGCCTGGAGCTGATAGGAATAGGGACTAGAGAGTAAATGCTAATGGGTACAGCGTTTCTTTCTGGGGTGACAGAATTTTTCTGGAATTAGCTGGTGGTGGTGATGGTTGCACAACTTTCTGAATATTCTGCAAACCATTGAATGGTACACTTTATTTTATTTATTTATTCGTTTGCATTGGGTCTTAATTGCTGCACATGAGCTTTCTCTAGTTGCAGACTTTCTCATTATGGTGGCTTCTCTTGTTGCGGATCATGGGCTCTAGGCACGTGGTCTTCAGTAGTTGTGGCTCACGGGCTCTAGAGCACAGGCTCAGTAGTTGTGGCGCACGGGCATAGTTGCTTCGTGGCATGTGGGGTCTTCCCGGACCAGGGCTCGAACCCGTGTCCGCTGCATTGGCAGGCGGATTCTTAACCACTGTGCCACCAGGGAAGCCCTGAATGGTACACTTTAAAAGGATGATGTTATAGTATGTGAATTATATATCAATTTTTTTAAATGGATAAAAGGTAGGAATAATACAGCTGTTATGTACAGACAATATGGTTGCGTATATAGTAAATCAAAAAGATTCTACAGATAAATGGTTATAATTCATAGGTTAATTTAGACAATCTGTCTTTTTTGACAGTATAAAATCAAAACAAAATAAATTTTATTTCTATATAACAACTAAAAATTTGGAAAAAATCTTACAAATTTACAATTTGTAATAGTAAATGCGGAAGCCTCATCCCTAGAAATAATTTAATTAACTATGGATCATTTACTTTTAGCCAAGTTTTAAAAATGACTTATGGCAAGTCATCTCCAGTTGCTGGAAGTCTGATGTTGATCTGGGAATTTTTTGTAGGTTACTTAGTTTTCAGATAATATCCTCTTTACCTTCTCTTAGGCAACAAGAGCCCCAAGTTTTATAGTTTGGGGGATGTTTTTCATCCAGTCCCTTTTCTCAGCTCTGGCTAGTCTTGCAATTTCTTTCTAGTCCAAAGGAAAGAAAACAGATTCCTGGAGACATGTATTTCATTGGTTTATCTTATTTCTCCCAGAATACTTAAATTTAGTACAACTGTTATTAATGAAGCTGTTTCTATTTTGATTAACATGTGATACTGGATTTTCAACAATGTCTATGTTTAAAAAAAACAAAGTACAGGAGGAACAATGTAAGAGTGTCATTTGGTGTTGCATTGTCAACACATCCGACCTCAGAATAGTCAAAATTGTTTAAAAAAGTTATTACATGTAATGTAATTTTTTTTGTTATAACATTTCTGCATGTAGATTTTTAAAATATATATATTAAAAGAAATGCTGGTTAAAAAATTGAAATCATCAAGTCTTTTTGAGAATAAAAAATGTAGTTTTTAAAAAAAGGCTTTGTAACATATTTAGGAAAAGTGTGACTATAGTCATCAACTAAATGTATTAAAAAATATAATAAATTGCTGCATTAGAGCATGTAAACAGTATAGGCAAGATAGATAAGTTTAACTTCATTTCTATAAACATATTTCTTTGAGTTTTGTTTTGAGTGTGAGTAGCAACTATTTGGGATTTTCTTGTGCAGAAAATCAGAAAAAACAAAGCTGTTTTCTACTGTCTGGCTCTTGTCACAAGCTGGGGCTCCTGTGGTTGGAGTGATAATCTTGATGTGCAGACTTCCTCATCTGGCTCTCCCTGAGTTGGAAAATATGGTGACCAGGCAGTCTCCCAAAGGAGAAGCATTCCCTGACCTTCAAAAGGCTTCTGCCCAAGGACCAGGGGTGGGAGAACAGGGAGAGAGGCTGGACAGCTCACAAACATGTCTCCAGGCCAGGCCTCCCTCTCTTCTGTATTAGTCTATCCAACTGCTTAGTTGGTGTTTTCACTTAGAGAGTTCTCATGCATCACAAATTTAAATTATTCAAAATGAAATTCTTAATTATGTCTACTAACCTGTACTTCCTATGATTTTTGCTATCTCAGTAAATGGCACCATAATCCACATAGATTCTTTTGTTTGTTTGTTTGTTTGTTTTTGGCCACACCACGCATCTCGCGGGATCTTAGTTCCTTGGCCAGGGCCCACGGCAGTGAAAGTGCCAAGTCCTAACCACTGGAATGCCAGGGAATTCCCCATGTATTCTTAAGCCAGAAATCTGGGAATCATCTATTCTATGTTTTCTTTATTTCTTGCATCTGCTCTATTATCCAGACATTATAATTCTATTCCAAAATATATTTTGAATTAGTCCACATCTGTCCATCTCTGTTGTCATCATCCTAGTTCAAGCCACCATGATCTCTTACCCCTACTGCTTAGCTTCCATTCTTATTCTTTTTTTTTTTTTTTTTCATTCTTATTCTTAAAAGAGACCTTCAGGAACATAATTTACATGGGACCTGAGACTCCTTGTCACTGCCATTTAGTGATTTTTTTTTTCTATTCATGGGAAAGGAATGGAGTTAATAAATAGAGACACTGACTATTACTGTTAAGGAATTCCAAGGCCTATATGCTCCTTTACAACTGCATTGATAGAGAAGATGGAATGCCTACATATATTGTGCTAAGTACCACTTTATTGAGAAGTCATGTTTGCTTAATTTTTATGAAATTAGAAGCTTGACCTATTGCATCTCAAATATAACTCTAACTTTTTTTGAGAAACTGCAAGCTTTTCTGAAGCAGCTGCACCTTCTTACATTCCCACCAACAGACTGGATGAGGTTTCTAATCTCCCCATGTCCTTGTCAACACTTGTTATTGTCTTTTTCATTATAGTCTTCCTCGTACTTGTGAATTGGTATCTCATTGTAGTTTAGATTTGCATTTCCCTGAAGGTTAATGATGTTGAGCATCTCTTCATACGCTTATTGGAAAATGGCTTATATATGCAGCTGGGTAGCTTTTTCAGCCTATTTCCTGCCTATAGAAATTTGAGAGTTCATAGGCTTCTTTTCGTTTTGAACTGTCTCTCTCTTTTTTTTTTTTTTTAGGTCCAAGTGGATACAGCTCTATTAAAAATGTACTAGTCTTTCTATATATCAAATTATAAACCATCCCTTTAATCAGAAACCTTATTGCTGGATCTCTTTGGGGTAGGCCTCTCTCTACTTGGTCTGCTAGTTAGGGTGCTATGGGATAACACCCTTAAGATTCTATAATGTTCTTTTGTCTAGCTATGTGGGTACCCAAGGCATCATCTTTCTGAAGTCTTAGTAAAGGGTCTTGTAGCTGTATCCTTGGTTTGGTCCTGATCCCGAGGCCATGGTTTACTAACAGCATCCTGGATTTGACTTTTGACCTGAGGCTTTCTCCTACTTTGAGAATCTCCTGCCAGCTGGAAAGAATGGTTTTATTTTCTAACTCAGCACAAGTCCTGAGTTGGAAATATTTCCTCTCTATGCTGCTTAAAATGTAAATAGTTAATTATTTAACTCAGCTCTTTCTTCCCATTCTTTATCATAGGAGCTAAAAGAAACTCCGTTGGCATTTTCAACATTCTGCCTGGAAACTTCCTTAGCCAAATCCACAAATTGACTAGGCACCCTCTCTATCTTCCACCAGTTGCTACAAGTGCCAACGTTATCAAAAGTTTCACCACTACGTGAAAAGAATTTCCTCACTGCTCTTCTAACTTGCTTTAACAGTGCCTTTCTAGAATCTGCTGGATCCCAAAACCAGTGTCACAGGTTTCAGGTTTTTGTTATGGCAGGGCCCCACTTCCAGGTAGCTATTTCTGTTTGTTTTCTGTTGCTGTGTAATAAACTACCCCCAAAACTTTGTGGCTTAAAATGACAGTGATTTATCATTTTTCATGATTTTGTGGGTCAGCTAGTGGTTCTTCTGTTCCATGTGGTATAGATTGGGAGCACTCGTGTTGCTGCATTTGGCTGGGAGCTCAGCTGGGCCTAGAAATTCTAAAATGGCCTCACTCACATGTCAGAGACCTTCATGCTGTCTGTCGGGCAGGAGGTCTTAGTTTTCTTCCATGAGGCTTCTCTCTCTCCATGTGGTTTCTGAGTCTTCAGTAGTCTTACCTGAACTTCTTTACATGGTAGCTGGCTTTCAAGAGGATGAAAGCAGAAGCTGCCAGGCCTTTTAAGGGCTTGGCTTAGAACTGAGAGTTTTACTTCCACTACCTTCCACTGGTCAAAGCAAGTCACAAAACCGGCCCAGACTCAAGGGGAGGAGAAAGAGATGAGGAGAGAGGCACATACATATGGGAGGAATTGTTGTCAGCCATCTTTGGAGTTAGTCTATCAGAGCCTGCTAAGCACACTCACACTAAGTGACTGGTGAAGCTCTTTACCCATTCCAGGGATGTGTGCTTTTAAATAGTAGCCAAGCTTTAGGTCAAGGAACTGAATCTATAACATACAATTTCAAATAAAGACACAGACTTACTAGAGAATGGACTTGAGGCTATGGGGAGGGGGAAGGGTAAAGGGTGACAAAGCGATAAAGAGGCATGGACGTATATACACTACCAAACGGAAGGTAGATAGCTAGTGGGAAGCAGCCGCATAGCACAGGGAGATCAGCTCGGTGCTTTGTGACCGCCTGGAGGGGTGGGATAGGGAGGGTGGGAGGGAGGGAGACGCAAGCGGGAAGAGATATGGGAACATATGTGTATATATAACTGATTCATTTTGTTGTGAAGCTGAAACTAACATACCATTGTAAAGCAATTATACTCCAATAAAGATGTTTAAAAAAAAAAACATAAACAATAAACATCTGTAGTTTCTAATTTGAGGAGTTAGAAGATAAAAGTACTATTTTTGTTCTCAGAAGAGTCAACAAATACTTATTAAGCCTCCCTTTGTATTCTCACTTTGCCATATACTGGGAAGAAATTAAATATTAGGACAACAGCTTGAGTGTGACCTAGGCAAAGGTATTGCACTCCTCACTGCCTGTTTGCTCACGTGTAACAAATAAGTGCAACATGTAAGGCTTGACATAGTACCTGGCACTTAGTCTTTTACTCAGGAAATTTTATTTTCTTTCCTTTTATCTTCCTCAAAAGGATACTGAATATGCCATCTCTTACAGTCCCTATTTTATTAGCATTAATGTAAGTTCTTTTATCTGGACAGGTACTGCTCATATGATAGAGGCTGATGTCATTTTTCCAAGTGCTGGATCAGAACATGGCCAACCAATCATGGCTCATCCTCCTGAAACAAACAGTGATAATACTTTACAGGAATGGCTGGCTGAAGTTATAAAAAGCAATAAAGGCATCAAACTGGATTTTAAGAGGTATTTGTACAAACATGTTCAGTCTCCTAGTTGTTATAGAATAACAATATGGAAAAAAAATCAGTAACTTCATATATCTGTGCCTGACTAAATAACTTTATACTTTATCTAAACTGAAAATGGAATTGCAAGCTAGTATGTTTCAGGAATGGACCAAAGACACACTGAGTTGTTTGCTAAAATTGTTTCTTGGGAACCCTTTAAGGCTAAAATTAAGTTAATTTTTATATAGGAAGTTATCCTAAGTGACCATTGTAATAGTAGAACGGTAAATTTAAAATACCACTTTCATTAAAAAGTAGTTCGAGAGAGAGATTTGGCAGTAGTTGGGGTAGCTAATGCGTTTCCTACTTGATTTGTGTTATTATATTTTTGGAAGGGGAATTACCTAGAATTCTTTAATAATTGAAATGTTTCTTAAAAATAATATTTCGGAAACATTGATAATGAAGAGAGCAAGATTAAGTGTTGTTTCCTTCCCTGTGGCTATCACGGAAAATTTTACTTCTGTGGTATTTTGGCAGTATAAAAATTAGGGGGAAAGCCAGGAATTTATTGTGACACCATAAAAGCTCACCATAAGGCCCATGAAGGCAACTGCTATGAAAATCTAGGATGTGTGGTAATCCTGCCTTATCTTGGAACAATATTTTTAAATTGAATTATCTCAAGAAATTAATAAGGATTTGGAGCTCTTACAGGGTTTTTAAGATTACTCTAATCAGTTGTTGCGGGCCTGAGTGTACCAGTCAACCTCTTTACACTGTTGGTGAATGAAAGCTGTTTCAAGATCTTAAAGCTTTTAGAGGGGTGAACGGTCCCACTCCATTTTCTTGACAAAGAAACTTAGTCCTAGAGAGGTTAAATGACAATAGCTAAGCTTGAGAGCTGAGCTAGGACCAGATCCCAGGTTTCCTGGAGCCAGTCCAGTGTTCTCTGTACTGTGAAATAAAGCATTTAATCATTAGTGCTTGGTGAGCTGAATTTTAGAGCTCCTTGTCTTTTCATGTGCTCAGTTTTTTTTTTTTTTTTTGATGTTTACTATTGCCCGTAGACTTGCTCTCTGTAATATATTCTTTTTTAAAAATAATTTATTTATTTTATTTATTTTTGGCTGTGTTGGGCCTTTGTTGCTGCACACATACTTTCTCTAGTTGTGGCGAGCAGGGGCCACTCTTCCCTGCAGTGCATGGGCTTCTCATTGCGGTGGCTTCTCTTGTTGCAGAGCATTGGCTCTAGGTACTCGGGCTTCAGTAGTTGCAGCACGTGGGCTTAATAGTTGTGGTGCATGGGCTTAGTTGCTCTGCGGCATGTGGGATCTTCCTGGACCAGGACTCAAACCCATGTCCCCTGCATTGGCAGATGGATTCCCAACCACTGCGCCACCAGCGAAGCCCCTGTAATATATTCTTTGGCTCCTCACCAGTCAGACCAGCTCCTTCATTCCTAAATGCTAGCAGCTACCACTGAAAGGCTGTGCCATTAAAAAAGAGTTTTGGTCATAACATATTTGAAGGGGAATGAATTTAACTAACAATTATATAAGCACTTACTGTGTGTCAGACACTGTTCTAAGAGCATTAAATGTGTAAATTCATTTAGTCTTCATAACAATCCTAAGAAGTAGGTTATTCCTATTCTCATTTTCCAGATGAAGGAACAGAGGCAGAGAGGGGTAAGTAGCCTGCTTGTGGTCACGTAATCAGTAGGAGAGCTGCCAGCCTGGCTGAAGAGTTCACATTCTGAACCGGAACTCTGCACTACGTCTGTAAGAGTAGCTGAATGATCTAATAGTCAAATTTTAATAGTTCTTGTTTTGTGCCTCTGAGTTATTTTGTTTGTATACACGCAATAACTAAGTAATATACGATGATTTAAAATTTTTATCTGGAATTTTACCTTAGAATGTAATTTTAAATGGTTTATTATCATTTTAAGTATGATTTTTATTTTGTTAGCCCCAATTTCTAAACGAAGTTAACAGGAAAATAGGTACTGAGAAGTTTGACTTACCAAGTAACTTTTTAGAAAAAAAATCTATCCTATAAGAGCTAAGTTTATATCTTCCCTGGAATTTCCTAAATAAGTACTACCAAAAAGAAATTTTAGGTAGTATACTGATCAGGACCATCCTCTTCAAATGATCATTTTGGCAAACCTTTTGTCAGTTCTTTATGGGAAACTTAATACTAATACATGTAAGGATTGAGAATGATATCCACGGATATTTTAAATTAGAATTACATGGAATTTATAGATTAGTTGGGAACGAAGTGTAATTTTGCAATATTTATAATATTGAGTCTTCCAGGCTAGGAACATAGTATGTTATTCTTCGTAGTAAGCATTGTATCTTGCTCTTAGGCAAAGTTCATCCTCAGTCTTTTTTTTTTTTTCCAAAAATGTTATGGCTTTTCCTCCACATTTACTCTTCCAGAGGAATTTTATTAATTATTTTGTAAAGCTCCAGAAAATTAAAACTACAACAAAAAGTTGATTTCTTCTTAGTAAAGTTTTGTGGTTTTCTTAATATAGGTTTTGTTTTTCTTATTTAAGTTTCTGGTAAGGGAAAATGACATTACTATAGTCTATATTAGTGATAATTAAAATATTTACATATAAAACAGAATATGTACATTAAATTCTTATTTCATTATGTTCTGTGTCTTAGCTCTGTATGTCTAACTGTGCAGTGTTTTGCATGTAGTAGACACTTAATACATGCTGGTGGAATTTCAGTTTGGGAGAGAACATGCTGAGACTAGATATTATCAGATGGCGAACCATTGTTAAACAGCCTGATGTCAGCTTACTAAATTGAGAAAGCATAAGAAGCTTCCTCCTAAACGTAAACTGGAAATTAGTGTTTAACCCAACCTCCACAGACACCAGATTTCTTAAGAAATAAGAATACTTTCTGGAAAAGGAGAGGAGACATGCGTGGATTAGTTCAAGGTTACCTCCCACTCCACCCATGAAGAGCAGAGCCCCACGGGGACTTGGCTGCTGCTGTGGGACTTGCAGTCAAACAAGCTTTAGAGTCATAGATACAAGTGGTTTGCTACTAAAAATGGGGGAATTTTGTAGGAAGTACAGCTGGCCAGATCTCAGAATTGTGGTTTTTAACACGGCATGGATACCATTCAAGGCAGAAAGCATTTGAGACAGAGAAATGACAGCATCTAAACTAGAGTCTGTAAGGTCTAGCATTAGAGTTTATCAATCCACTAAAATCTAGGGCCTCCATTTCAGGGGCATAAGAGTGAGAAAAAAAGCAGTTTATTACATGGGAGCAGAGTGAAAGAGTGGCTGGTTTCCTCTGGTTTTAGTGAACAGTATCCTTGCTCACTAATAAATATGACCCTATAAATAATGAAGTTATCAGTTTCTGCTCTTAAAGTAGGAGGCCCAAAAGGAGTGAGGTGAAGAGTGGTAGAAGCATAGGCAGAAGGACTCCATTCCATTAAGAAGAAAAATGGAAAGGTGAGGAGAGGGGCTGAATGTTCTCGCTTCCAGTATCCGTCTCCCAGATTCTTAGCCTCCCATCGCTGTATTCACTAAAAGCTATTTTCTTAGAAATGAACATAGGCCTTAAAGGTTCAGAAGACATTCAGAATTATAAGTAGCGTAGCTTTCCAATAAAGTTTGTGTGTGTATTTTTAATCAGTAAACATTATGTAGGCTGATTAAAATCTTATTGTTTCAAGATATATGTGTCCGTTAGAAAAGATGTAGGGAAGTAAAAAGACTGAAGCTGCTTTTTAGTTTAAAAGTAACTAAAATATAGTTGTCTCTTGTTTCCAGGAAAGGTGTTTACAATAAAGGAAAAAATGAAGTTTATAAAAGCTTTAAGGAAATGTTATAATTTTACACTTGGCAATCATTTTTAGAAATGTGTTTATGTGTCCAGACTCACACAAGTATGCATGAAGGAAAAGAAGCCCTTTTCTCCAAGGTCATGAGCAGGTATTAGAGACATGGGGCCTGAGTGCACTTTGGGTATTTTCATAAACTTGAATTTGCAGGTTATGAGTGTATTTAATTTTTAAATCTTATTTATACATTCTCTGATGAGTGAATGTTTGTGTCTTTTCATAAATTGTTTTTATACTGAGTGAGCCTAATACAGAGTTTTGAAACCTCTGTCTACATGTAGTGTCATTATTCATACATTTATAGACCCTTTTAGGTACCTTCATGAATAGTAAGTATAAATCAACATTTTAAGATATGGCACATGTTAGCTTTCCCTTCTAGTGCTATCTGCTCTGTGATTTTGTTTAATTCAAGCATTATGGTATCATACTTTTATTATGAATTTGACAATATTAAAGCCAGCAGTCTAAAAGAACTTTTTACTTTTACTTTAGGAATATATCTTATTGACAACAAATTGTTTTTAGTCTGGCAGCTGTAGAACCATCCATGATGCTCTTGGAAAATGTGAAGAGGCATCTGAAGCGTCCAGTGTGGATTAATGCTGATATTCTTCCTGGTCCAAATGGAAATAGCAGAGTAGTGGATGCAAAACCTTTTATAGACACTGTGACATCCTTCTTTCCAGATGTGACATTTTCCCTAGGTTGGACAACAGATTGGCATCCTGAGAAAGTCAATGAAGGTGATAATTTTCTAAATGTATTCCTTTTTGGTCAAATTAAAATATACTCAAATATAAAAATAATACCTTTAATACAAAACCAAAAACACATTCTGCAAAATCTAAGAGCCTAATGGAGAGGAAGGTCTGGCCCTAAAGGTGTGTGTATGACTCTTCCTTCTGTTATTTCAGATAGATACTCATTCATAGGTGACATTCTGTCACCAAGCTTCCATGGAAAATGTTTATTTGCAAGGTCTAGAATAACCAAAGCTGCCTCTTTACATACACAAATGAATCCTGAATTGGTCTCTTTGAACTTGTATTCTATACTCTTTTCTTCTTTCCTTTTACTTTGGAGCAAACTCCCTATGTCAGACGAAAGATAGAGAAGTGGTAATTAAAACTTTTCAAGTAATGTGAGGCCAGAAGTCGGTGGGTGTACAGTTGAACAGCACAAATTCTGTTCCCTAGACATTAGAAGGAGCTCCAGATGTAGGCTGCTGGAACCTTGGTGCCCTTAAGCTCTCTTTGGCTAGACGGGGGGTATGTGAGGCCATGAGACTCTCCTCTAGGCTGGATTTCTTCTTTCCCTTTATGTACTCTTACAGATGGACCTGATATTCAGCTTCTTTCTCCTGGCTGAAACTTATTACGCTATTTGGATTCATCTTTCTATTTATTCATACATTCCTAGGTAGTGATTTTCCAGTAAACAGCCATTAAGCAAACAGATGCTCTGGGACACCTGAACACATGGTAAAAATAATTAACCAAGAAGTTATTTAGAGCCAGTGGAGATGTTAGCCTTTATCTTGTGTTCAGGGCATTCTTTTTACTTATTTGCTACTATTGTTTTTAGATGTAAACTTTTAAAATCTAACATGAGATTAGAATAACTGGTGAGTAGTGACATTTAGTTTATAACCCTCTGGACCAACAACTGATATGATTGAGAAAAAAATAATATGCTTTAAATTTGTTCTATTTTAATTTTCTAATCATTTTAATTTTTATTAGTTTCAGTAAAGAATATAGCATATAATTCAGAGTGTTTAAAGAAGGTAAACTAGAAACAATTTAATAGCCTCCATACTGATTCTAATCTTTTAGTCACGGTTTAGTCTAACTCTGGCTTTAATCTCAGGCTTGAGCCGAGTTAAACCATATCTGGGTCTTTTGTTTGTGTTGAATGTTTCCAGGCTGCTTTTCCCCCACTGGCCTCTCGTCGTTACCAACATGTGTTTTATCCTCCCTTACTTCTTCTGCTACAAAATTTAGAAAAGAGAGTTTATAAGTTTTTAAGTAATGTAAGTATAGCTTCTGTTAGCAACCCCTTTTTCTAATTAAAAAGATATAATTTTCCAGATTTTAAAGGAAAGCAGACCTTTCCCTTCTTTCATGAGGCATTTAGCTGCTAAACTAATGTATTCACATAGGCTTTTTGTAAATTGTTCCTTTACTGACCAGTACTTTTTACAACCTATGGATAGTTTTGATAGAGTGTAGGGGCTATTTTTAAAATATAGATTTTTTTCTGAAGCTGTTTATAAACAGGCAGATACGTTTTCCACAATGTCTAAACATGATTTAAAACATAAAACACATATATAAAAGTCAATTTTAACACTATTTCTATTTTAGATAAAATGTGTAAGTAATTTGGACTAGACCCCCACCCCCCCAAAAAATTGAAGTTAATTATTACTTAAACAGCTAGTAAATACTCTTTCTTTCTCTCGGAAAAGAAAACTTAACAACAAGCAGAAGATACAAGTTTATAGAGAATATTAATGATGCAGAGCCTTAGAATCTTTAAAGTAAATATAATGTCAGAATTTCCTTTTTTGTACTTGAGAGATTAATAAACTCCTTTCTAATGTTTTAATTTTTTGTTTATTGCTCTAGGTCACTTGTGACATTACTTAGATTTAATTTTTTATCTACATTTTCCACTCAAAATTTTTTCTTGCATTAAGTGGTATTTTAATTTCTCTGAATCCAAATGGAAATGTTTATGAATTACCTATGAATTTACCTATTCATATGTAATTGAGGTTTTTACTTAATTGACTTGTAGGACTTTGGTTAGAAAGGTTAAATATCTTTCTTTTCATTTCAGGTTACAGTTGGATAATGGTGAAAGAGATGGAATATATATGTAATGAACTAAATCAGCTTGTAACATTTCCTGTCAGAGCAGCATTAGTCAGGCAGTCTTGTTCTCAGTTACTTTGGCTGTTAAAGCAATCAAACAGGTACGTGTAAGTTTTACAATATAGTCTGTGCATGTGAGTGTGTGTGAGAGACAGAAAGAAGATGAAAACTGATTATGTAAAGACAACTTGTGTGAGAGAAAGAGACAGAGAATGAACACTGATTCTGTAAGTGCTCGGACTTCCTCACTGGAATGACGATCCTTGATGAACCTCAACATCATGTCTTTCACCTCTGTTCCTCACAAAAGCTTTTGCACATAGTAGGTGCCCAGTAAATGTTTGTCATTTTTTTCATTATGTTATACATTCACAAAAAGTTACAAGTGGGTAAAATAATTTCCCTTTGAATTCTGTCATAATTCCAGAAGTCTTTCCCATATAAAAATTTTATTTATTTATTATTTTTTTTATTTTTTTATTTTTTATTTTTTTTTGGCCACGCGGCTTGTGGGATCTTAATTCCCTGACCAGGAATTGAACCTGGACCCTCAGCAGTGAAAGCACCAAGCCCTTACCACTGAACCTCCAGGGAATTCCCAAAATTTTATTATTTTAATATGTAATAAAAATTGGTTGGACCATATATTAAATATTATAAAGCTACAGATATTGAAATAGTTTTGATACTGTCTTTTCAGTAGACTAGTCAATAGAACAGCAGGGAATGTCCAGAAATAAACCCAACTCTATCATGGAACTTAGAACAGGAAAAATCTGGTATTTCAGATCATTGGAGCAAAAGTTCAATAACTTGTGTTGGGACAACAGGCCAACATTGTAGGAAAAACAAAGTTAACATCTTTCCTTAATCCTTCCTCCAAAATAAATTCCAGATGAATTAAAGACTTGAACAACAAACATTAAATGCATAAAAAAACCACAAGTGATGATTCTTTTTTTATATAGTTTCAGAATGGAGAAGACCCTTCTTAGTAAGGCACAAAACCCAGAAGCTATAAAAGGAAAGTTTGATACATTTGAATACATAAAAATAGGTTCTGGTAAAACCATCCTCAACACGTATGTCAAATAGTTGTAAAGAATTCTAACAAATAAAGAATGATCACAAATCATCCAGAAAAAGACCCTGTTTGATAATTCACTATATTGTAGTGTATCCACATTCCTGTGGGTATTGAGTTTTTACTAAATGCTTTTTTCAGTTTCTATGAAAATAACTATTTTCTCCCTTTATCTATTAATAAAATAAATTTTATTAATATCTTATATATTGAACCATCCACACATTTACAGAATAAACCCCACTTGATCAGAATTTATCATTCTTTTAATGTACTGCTGAATTTTATTGCTAACATTTTAGTTAGGATTTCAGCATTTGAAAGTGAGATTGGTCTGTTTTAGGTATCAATATCATGGATATTTCATTAAAAAACTAGGGACCTTTCTTTCTTTTTACATTTTCGGGGATGTTAAAAGTAACATTCAAATGAGGCCTGTACCTGAGTTTTCATAAACTCAACATTGAAACCATTTAAACCTGGTGCTTTGGGGAAAGCTTAACTTATACAGTCTTTTCTATTTCTTACATGGTAAATGGTTGATTTTCTGTATGGTAGCCAATTTTGATATATTGTATTTTCCTAAAAAATTGTTTATCTCACCCAAGTTTTAAGATTTATTTACACACAGATGATTAAAATAGTTTTCTTTTGGTTTCTTCTGTGTCTCTAAAATAATTTCCTTATTTTGTTTATCTGAGTTTTCTCCCTTGTGTCTTGATTAAACTGGAAAATGATTTATTTCTCTTTTTTTTGAAAATGAACTCTTAGATTATGTATTTTTCTGGTTTATGATTTACTAATTTCTGCTTTTTATCTTTTAAAATTCTTTTCGTGTAGTTTCTTCTAATTTCTTGAGTTAGATGCTTATTTTCATTTTTAATATTTATTAATATATTTATTAACATAAATATTTAAGACTATACTTTTTTCTCTGACCACTGCTGTAGCTGTATCTTATTGTTTCTTATGTGTAGGTTTTCATCACTGTTAATTTATAAATATTTTGCAATTGTGGTTTTGTTCTCCTTTGTCTCAAAAGTTGTTTTAAGAGAAAATTTTTTAGGCACTGAGATAGTAGAATTATTTTATTTTGGATTGGTTAATAGTTTTCTAGGTTTATTGTATAGTAATCGGATCATGTCTATATTATTTCTACTTCGTAGACTTTATTAAGGTTTTATTAATGGTTTGATATATGGATATTTGTATGAGTTCATGTACTTTATGAGGATATAGTTTGGCTGTTATAGCAGAAACCTAAATTAACAATAGCTTAAACTTAAGTTTGTTTCTGTCTCATATAACTGGAAAAGCATAAATAGGCCAGGGCAGATTTGATGCCTTCACAGTGTCGGGGACCCAAAATCCTTCTGTCTTGGTACTTGTTTTCCTTAGGATATTGACCTCATCTATATGGTCAGATTGATTACTGCCATGTCTGAGTTTCAGTTGGTAGGATTGAGGGAAAGAGAGGCTCAGGGCCTGTCCCTGTTCTTCAGGGGCACTGGACACACTCATTGGCTTTAACTTAGTCGTATGCCTATACCTAGCTGCAGGGGAAGCTGGGACATGTAGCTATTATTCTGTACAGTCTTTTGCCTAGTTAGAATTCAGGGGATTGCTAAAAGACAGAAAGGAGACTGGATATTAGAATAAAACTACTGTGACAAGTTAGTAACATACATTATTAGTTACGTTAAGTCTTTCATGTCTTACTCTTTGCTTTTAAAAATATTTTTAATGTAATTCTTTGACTAAGTAATATAATCACAAGGTTTAAAAACCAATGAACAGAGTTATACTGTGAGAAGCCTTTCTCCCATTCACCCAGTCCTGCCCAGCCTCACTAAGCACAGTTGTCAGTTTCTTGTTCAGCCACATTAGTAGTTTCTTTATGCATATAAAAGTGAATACAAGTATAGATTCTTATTTTCCCCTCCTTTTTAAAACAAAAGGTATCATATTATATACCTTGCTTCTGTTCTGTTCTTTGCTTTTTTTTTTTTAACTTAGCAATACATCTTGGAGCTTTTTTTCAAGGTTCCTCATTTTCCTTTTCTAGGTGCATTGTATTTATGTATGTACTATAATTTATCTAACCAGCCTCCCTATTGATGAACATAAAGGATGTTTTTAATCTTTGATATTACAAACAATGCTATAATGAATAATCTTATGAATGTGCCATTTTGCATGTGTGCAAATATTTGGCATCTTTAATTTTTTGGCTACTTGCTCTCTTATGGACTAAGAGAGTTAAAGTCTCCAACTATTAAAGTGTTTTTGTCTGCTTCCTCTTCTGCCTTTATAATTTTTGCTTATTAAATGCTCATGATATGTTATTTGGGGCATATTCATATAGGTTTTATTATCTTCATGAAGAATTATACCTTATTATTAAAAGTTCTCCTTCTTGGTCTTGTTTAATGATATTTTTTACCTAAATTCACATTGTCCTTTTATTTGGCTTGAATAACTTTGCTTTATCTTTTCTTTGAAAAATAAATTTATAAAGTTTTATTTTTCATTGACTGTTTTAAGGCTGATTTATTGTCATTAAAAAAATAATTTTAAACATACAGAAAAGTTGCATAAAACTACTACATCTCCTTTACCCAGATTCCCAAATTGTTTAACCATTCTCTCTCCCTCCATCCCTCTCTCTCCCCCCACCTCTCTTTTTTTCTATCATGATGCCTCATATCCTTAAGTACTGCAGTGTACACTTCCCCACACAAAGATGCACTCCTGTATTACTAGTATGCAACCTTCCAACCAGGAAATCAGCATTGAGGCAACACTGCCATGCAGTCTGCAGACCCCATTCAAATTTATCAACCATTCCAGCAATCCTTCTTATTTTCTTGTGGTCCAAGAAACTCTCCAGGAACATGCAATGCATTTAGTTTGCATCAGTCTCCTTCAAAATAGTTAGTTCCTCAGTTTTTCCCTTCCTCTCGTACACATGACAGTCTTCAAGACTACAGGCCTTTTATTATGAAAAATGTCCACAGTCTCGATCAGTTCAATATTTCCTCATGACAGACCTCAGGTCTTGCATTCTTGGCAAGCTCATCATGTACTTGTCCCAGTTCTCAAATCAGTCACTTCTTCAAGGATCCCTGCTTGATTATAGCAGCAGGTGGTGTTTAGAAAGCAAAATCTGGGATTTTAGTATAATCATTGCTCCTAGAGTGTCAGTGCTTCCAGGACCTCTTAACGGACAGAACTGGAAAATATATGTGTATGTATATGTGTAGTTATGGTCTGTGTATGTATATATGTATGTATATAAAAACACACCTATATAGACTTACATACATAAACATTTCTGTGTGTGTGTGTGTGTGTGTGTGTGTTTAACCAACCCATGAGTTCATAGTGGTATTTCCAATTTCAACCCAACCCCTGAGGGTTCTTTCTAGCCTTCTTTCTTTCCATGTTGTTAAATTCCTTATCAGATGCCTAGATACCTAGCTCTCATTAATCTAATCTAACAGTCTTTCTTTTAAAAAGAAGAGTTTAACTTATTTACATTTATTTATAACACAGATATGTTTGGTCTTGTTTCTGTCATTTAAAAGAAAAACTAGCATATTTGCTATTTCTGTAGCTTTAAAAAGCATTTCACTGTAGCTGTTTTCTTTCTTTTGTATTTTTAATTCTGAATATTTGGTAAGTTAGTTTGTTTTTCCTATTGGTTATTTCTTACTGCTACTTTATAAAATATGCTTAATTTACTTCTTCACAAGTGCCCGTTAACTTCCATGAGCAATAATAAAATTAGTGTATTTCTTCACCCCCCCTCTCACCTAATTTGAGTTGACTGTACTCTCTTAATGTCCAGCTTTGTACTTCATATTGAATGATAGATTGGCTGGCTGTAAAATTCTTGGCTCACAATGCCTTTTGAATTTTGAGGGCATTGCCCTTCTCCTTTCTTTTCTTTTTAATATAAATTTATTTATTTTTTTGGCTACATTGGGTCTTCGTGGCTGTGCGTGGGCTTTCTCTAGTTGCAGTGAGCGGGGGCTACTCTTCGTTGCGGTGCTTGGGCTTCTCATTGCGGTGGTTTCTCTTGTTGTGAAGCACAGGCTCTAGGTGTGCAGGCTTCAGTAGTTGTGGCACGCAGGCTCAGTAGTTGTGGCACACGAGCTCAATAGTTGTGGCTCGCGGGCTCTAGAGTGCAGACTCAGTAGTTGTGGCGCACTGGCTTAGTTGCTCCACAGCATGTGGGATCTTCCCAGACCAGGGTTCAAACCCATGTCCCCTGCATTGGCAGGTGGATTCTTAACCACTGCACCACCAAGGAAGCCTGCTCTTCTGCTTTCTTTTTATTTATTTATTTATTTAATTTATTTATTTTTGGCTGCATTGGGTCTTCATTGCTGTGTGCAGGCTTTCTCTAGTTGTGGCGAGTGGGGGCTACTGTTCATTGCAGTGCACGGGCTTCTCATTGCGGTGGCTTGTCTTGTTGCAGAGCATGGGCTCTAGGCAGCAGGCTTCAGTAGTTGTGGCACGTGGGCTCAGTAGTTGTGGCTCGCAGGCTCTAGAGCTCAGGCTCAGTAGTTGTGGCACACAGGCTTAGTTGCTCCATGGCATGTGGGATCTTCCCGGACCAGGGCTTGAACCCGTGTCCCCTGAATTGGCAGGCAGATTCTTAACCACTGCGCCACCAGGGAAGCCCCTCTTCTGCTTTCTAATGTGAGTGTTGATGTGGCAAAGTGTGAAGCCAGCCTGATTATTTGTTTGCCCTTATAAGCGACTTGATTTTGGAGGGGGGAAATGGGGGAAACTGAATGTAGAAAGTGTTCTTTATCTTTGAGGCCTAGTAATTTTACTAGAATATGTCTCAGTATGGACCATTCTATACCAGTTTTTTCAGCAATATGGAGTTTTTTTCAATATATAGATTTAAATGCTCTTCTTTTCTGTAATATTTCTCTGAATTGTATTTTTAAATACTTGTTCTGTTGCCTTTGTACCACTATGTTTTCTCTTTCAGAAACTCCAGTTATGAATATGTAGATCTCCTTTGCCTGTCTTTGGTATCTATTGTTTTCTCTTCAGTCTTTCTTTCCTTTTTATTTGTTTGCATTTTATTTTACTGTATTTTATAATTTGTCTTCTCTGACCCTTACAATATTTTCAACAATGTCTGTTCTCTCTAGTCTAGTATACCTTCAGATTTCACCATATTTCTGTAATAGTATTAATTTTCCACTTCTTTCCTAAGATCTGCCAATTAATATTTTATCATCTCTTTTCTGTTGTCTTGAAACTTCTTCCATGAACTTGTATATCTGCTTTGTGCTCTTCAAAAAGGCAACTGCATCATTTAAAAAATGTGTGGGTTATGGCTTTCATCTGTTTTGTGGCTTTCTTTTTTTTAAGTAGTTTTATATCTGTTTCAGCTATCTGATAGTTTTTTCTAATGATGAGGTTTTTATTTCTCCATCTGCCATGTGTTTTTTCATATATTTTCTTGTACTCTCTTGTATAAAATCTCTGCCAAATTTATTTTGATTATCTGCTTTAAAGAAAGTGAGGTGTTTTTTAGACCAGCTACTTGCCTAAAGTTCATAGTGGAGAGGGATCAGGACTATGCTCTTTATGACCCAGAGAGTCTTACGTGTGACTTGTTTAGCCTTTAACTTCTCCCCAGTCAATGGAGATAAGCAGTTGTTGTGTCTCTAGGTAAGATCTTTCATGTGTCTCTTAAATTTAAACTTTTGGGTTTTCACAGGAACAGTCTGATTCCTACAACTATGGCTTTCCTGTTCTATTTCTTTGTCTCCACTGCTTTTTGAGACCAAATCTAATCCAGGAAAGCTCCCACTCGTAGTTCAAGGACACCATTCCCACTGTGCGAAGTGTTTTGGTGGGATATGCCTCTCATCCAGAAGAGTCTCTTATAGGCCTTCTCTGTAATCTGCATACATGAGCAAACTCTCTCCACCTCCTTAACATGTGGCCTTAATTTCTGTTGCTGTTAGAAACTTTCTCACCTGTTTTGTAATTTGCACTTTCAGCTCTCATTGAAGATGGGGTTTCTATTTTCATTCTTTTGTTCTTTTTGTTACTTTAAGGTGATTCTAGGAGAAAAAGGAGGCAGTGCTGACTTTAGGCTGCCATGTTCAAATAGGATGATCCTGCCATCCCATTTCTTTCATTACTTACTGCCTCAGTTTCCTCACCTTCCACTTCTGTGTAGTCAGTTACTCTCCTGAAATTTCTCATTTGAAGATCATACTTTGTTCAAGCCAAATTCTTAACCTCTGCAACATTTGAGTACTGCTGGTCTCCCTTTTCAGTTTGAAACTCCCTTGTCCTTTGGCTCCATGGCATTGCACTAAGTGGATTCTTCTACTTCTCTGTCTAGTTTGTTGTTGTTGTTGTTGTTGTTGTTTTGGGGGGGGTCCTGTTTTTGTTATTGTTGATTTGTTTTGGAACTCTGTCCCTAATTTTGGGTTTCTCTTAACTTCATCTCTTTCAGAGTCTTTTATTAAATATGAAAGGTAAACAACAAAGCTTTTAAAAAAAATTTTATTGAAGTTTAGTTGATTTACAATGTGTTCATTTCTACTGTACAGCAAAGTGATTCATTTATACACATATATATATATATATATATATATATATATATATACACACACGTATATACATTCTTTTTCATATTCTTTTCCATTATGGTTTATCACAGGAGATTGAATATAGTTCCCTGTGCTATACAGTAGGACCTTGTTGTTTATCCATTGTGTATATAATAGTTTGCATCTGCTAATCCCAAACTCCCAATCCATCCCTCTTCCAGGCTCCCTCCCCCTTAGCAACTGCCAAGTCTGTTCTCTATATCAGTGAGTCTGTTTCTATTTCATAGATAAGTTCATTATAAATTCTGTACTAGAGCCCTTTTGATTTACAAAAATCTTCCACAACTCTGTGCCTAACCTGTTCATGTTCTTCATGGTGTCTTTTGATGGAAGGAATTTCTGAATTTTAATGTGTTCAAATTACTCGAGCATATCCTTCATGGCTAGTGATTTTTGTGTCTTGTTTAAGAATTCTTTCCCATCCCCAATGTTATGAAAATTTCTCTAGTAATATATTACATTAAAGCTTTGTTGTTTACCATTAATAAAGGAAATTGAAGATGATTCAAAGAAATGGAAAGATATCCCATGCTCTTGGATTAGAAGGATTAACATTATTAAAATGGCTATACTACCCAAAGCAATCTACAGATTTAATTCCTATCAAATTACCCATGGCATTTTTCACAGAACTAGAACAATTAAAAGACCCAGAATTGCCAAAGCAATCCTGAGAAAAAAGAACAAAGCAGGAGGCATAACACTCCCAGGCTTCAGACAATACTACAAAGCTACAGTAGTCAAAATAGTGTGGTATTAGCACAAAAACAGACATACAGATCAATGGGACAGAATAGAGAGCCCAGAAATAAACCCACATGCCTATAGTCAGTTAATCCTCGACAAAGGAAGCAAGAATATACAATAGGGAAAATACAGTCTCTTCAGCAAGCGGTGTTGGGAAAGTTGGACAGCCACATGCAAGCAATGAAGTTAGAATACACCCTCACACCATATACAAAAATAAACTCAAAATGGCTTAAAGACTTAAATATAAAACGTAACACCATAAATCTCCTAGAAGAGAACACAGGCAAAACATTCAACATCATTCAGAGTTTATTCTATTATTGAATGACATTTGGATTATTTCATGGTTTTGGCTATTGCAAAGATTGCTGCTGTGAACATTCATATATATAAATGTGAACACACACACACACACATCCTGGTGCAAATGTGCCTGCATTTATAAAGGCTATATCAGAAAGGAATTTCTAGAAATAGAATTTCTAGGTCATAGGGTATTCATACTTTCAGCTTTAGTAGATACTGCTAAACTGTTTCCCAAAGAAAATGCATACACTAGCTACCTGTTTTAAGTTGGATAAATGTCACAAACAATATTCAGCAAAAGAAGCAAGACCAAAAAAATTATATCCTGTATGATTCCATTTATATGAAATTCATTAACAGGCAAAAGTTAAACTGTATTGTCTAGGATGGATATACAGGTGGTAAATAAAGCAAGAAGATGGCAACCCAAAAGACAAGGTTGTGAGGACTCTGGGGGAAAGGCGAGGTTGTGATGGGGCAGTGATATACAGGCATCTCCTGAGGTGCTGGCAGTGTTTTTTCTTGATTTGTGTTTTGTTACACTGGAGTTCATTTTATAATAATTTGTTAAAACATTTATGTTTTATGCATCTTTTCCTATACATGTTACATCACAATGAAAAGAGCTTTAAAAGTGAAACCTGAGAATTGATTTGAATGAATGCATTTAAAATACCCTTAGTCAATTTTATTTTTCCTACTTTTAGTTTAAATACAGTAGCGGGAGGATTAAAAGAGGCAAAATAACACTGGAAATAAAATGAATAACTTCTTTTAACCTAAATTCGTATCTGTCTTTTTATAACGTTTGATACCATGGTGCTCAATAAAGTAATAAAAATGCCATTTTAGCAAAAATATAAGTTTTTAAAGTAATTCTCATTTTTTTTTTCTGTGTTCCCTACTGTAGTTTAAAAGTCTTTTTGGTTTGTCACATAATACTACTATGGAACAACATCCAAAGTATTTTCCTTTGTTACATTTCCAGAATGGTGTCATCATCCTTAAGGACAGTAATGTGTCAGTATAACAAGAATATATACATTGTTTAGACTGTTTCTTATCATTAGCAGAAGAACTGCTTTGGAGATTTTCCCTGGATTCTGACAAGTTTATGAGGAAAATAAATATGAAAATACTTAACAGCTTCGCATTTCTCTAAACTCTACTAAGAGTAATGTAATAGTAATGTCACAGGAGAAATGAAAATATACGATTTAATTAACATTACAATTCTGAGCATATTCTTATATCCATAATAAATCTTCATATATTATTATTGTTTTTTAACTCCAGAAATACATCTAGGTTTATTCTGTTTGGCATTCGTAGTGACATCTCTTGGCATTCTTGTATCTCATACAGAAAACCCCCGGAAGGGATAGCGGGGCCACTTATAAGTGAATATGAATGTTGGGAACGTCAGTGACATTTGTGTCTCTTCACTGTCCCTTCCAGTCGTGCTTTCGACTGTGGCCTGGCTACTGAAGAAACCAGGTTAGAGCTGTGGTTTTTGTGTAGGGAACAGATGCCTTGATCAGCAACACAATCTCCTCAGTTCTTTTGTCCAAAATTGGGCCCATTTCCAGTGCTACCAGTCTGGGTTTCTAAAGCCATTTAACATTAATTCAGATACAGCGGGACCTAATTTAGGCAACAGCAGTGTGAATTTTATTCTCTCTAGTCCCTTTGATGTTGATGAAGGAATGAAACAGGAAAATATAGTTCCACCAGTGCTAATTAATTTTTTCTTCTGTGTGAATTTGGGTTAGAGACAAATGAGAGTAACTGTTTTTAGGGTTATTGGAATTCTTCATCACTGTTTCTTATCTTTCTCTTTTAACTATATAATTCTGTTTTATTTTAATGCAGGTACAGCCTGACTGTTTGGACTGGAAAAAACGATAGCTATTCCACTGAAGATTTACTTTTTATTAGAGGCCATTTTGACAAAAAAAGAGTTTTCTATGACATCTTGGAACCACAAAACCATGAATTTAAACAAGCCATTGGAATCAAAATTAATCTCTAAGATGAAAATTCTGCTAAATTATTTCATGTTTTGGTTTCATAATCCTTCTTTGCTTTGGTCTGAATTGGTTACCACATAAATTATGATGATTGATTTATGTTCCAGTTTATCGAGTCAAAAAACATTTACTGAGTGCTTACTCTGTTAGGCTTATGTCCTTATAGTACTGTACTTACCTAAAAGATTTGGAAAGAAGAGATTGCATTGGGCTAGTATAACAATACTTTAGGAAAATGAATCTTTAAAACTCTTTATAAAAAAATTTTGGTATACTGAAGATAATTGAAAGAATCCACATGTCATACAGCTATTAAATCACATTTTGTTGGCACTAGCATTATAGAGATTTCATAAAAATATGCCATCCTCTTTCCTTTTTCCTGGAGAACTAGTTATTCAGAGACTACAGAATAGTAAGAGGGCTTTAAAAATGTTTTTAACTTTCACAGGGATGAGCAGCTTTCTTGTAACAAGATCAAGTCTCTTTACCAAAAACAATATGGATTAAAATTAGATGTATCTAGACCTTCCATATTTGGGGGAGTATGCCGACAGCCGTATATGTTTTTTGTATTCTTTGTTTTGATCATAATATCTAGAGTGAGCAAAATACTATTGGAGAGCAGAATTTTAATCCTGGTAATATATCATTTGATCTTCAAGTTTCTCACCAACATCACCTTGGTTCAGGCCCTTGTTCTACTACTAGAATTTCAAAAACTGGTTCCTCATTACTTCATTCCTCATACTCTACTCAAAGATACCCTGAATATTTCTGCTGAAAAAAAAAAAAACTTTTAAAAAACACCTCTTTCTTTATGTCAAATCAAAAATCTCTAGGGGAGGGCTTCCCTGGTGGCGCAGTGGTTGAGAATCCGCCTGCCGATGCAGGGGACACGGGTTCGTGTCCCGGTTCGGGAAGATCCCACATGCCGCGGAGCGGCTGGGCCCGTGAGCCATGGCCGCTGAGCCTGCGCGTCCGGAGCCTGTGCTTTGCAACGGGAGAGGCCACAACAGTGAGAGGCCCGCGTACCGCAAAAAAAAAAAAAAAAAAAAAAAATCTCTAGGGGATTCTTAAATTCAACTTTATTGAATTTTATTCTTGCAAGACCCTTCCTAACGTGGTCCCATTCTAAAAGTTAATTCAGTGTCCTCAACACAGTCCTTCATTTCAAAAACAGCTACACCATCTGTAGTCTCCAGATCTTACTTTAACAGTTAATTTCAACTAATATTTTTCACTAGTTGTGTCATACGTAGTAGTTATGTCTCCTCAGCTAGATTATAAAGTGCTTTATGGTAAGAGTGCATTCTTAATTGTATTTACAGTGCCTGGCGTAGTCCTGAGCAAGATATTCAGAAAAATATGTTGCTTCTTTGATTTATTGAAAGGTAATTTACCAATGAATGTCCTAAGATATGTAATTTATCTTTTATCAACCATTTTCTCCCAGTGAATAAAGTAGTGCAATGTAGAGAAAGGAGCTTGGGTTTTGAATTCAGATAGACTTCCCTTACAGCACCACCTCTGTCCCTTAATAGCCATAGATTTGGGGAAATATTTAACCTCATTGAGTCTTGATTTTTTCATCTATAAAATGGGGGAGGGGCGCAGAGGATGAAGCTTCTCTTGTAGGGTTGTTGTGAAGGTTAAGCGAGATTCATGCAATGGAAGCTTGTAGCTCAATGCCCATCACATAGCAAGTGCTCAACAGATAGTTCCCTTCTTTTAGACGTATCATGTGATCATATCCATTGTAGATAGATAGCAGTAAGACATATAACATGAATATTGTATACATATAAATATTTCAAGAAAATGATATTTCCACTTTAAATTTTAGCTACAACTGAATGTGGTGCTATTTGTCAACACCTAAAACTTCACTTTCTATGATTGTTTGCCAGCAGCAAAAGATGCAATTTCATAATTATAAAATGTTAATAATTGCAACAAATAACTCTTAAAATTATAGTAAAAAGTAATGTTTACATTATAAATGTTCTAAAATGACCATGCTTTGCTTTTACAAAGAGCTGAATTTATAAATGAATTGCATTTTAATTAAGTTTGAAATCAAATTCATTTGTCCAGAAGATTAACTTTACTACTTTATCCTTAATAATATTTTTTAAAGTATTAGTCTTAAGGCAAAATGCCTTTATATTGAGAAATTTATCAACTAAGTGTCATTTAGATTAAGATTTAAAGCTATATTTTAAAGTGTTCTCAGGAATAAAAATTACATAAGAATTATAAAATGTATTCTGCTGAAAAGTAAATTTTTAAAAAAATATTTATTTGTCTGCGTTGGGTCTTAGTTACGGCACGCAGAATCTTCATTGCAGCACGCAGGATCTTTCGTTACGGTGCGTGGGCTCTTTGTTGCAGCACGCAGGCTTCTTTAGTTGTGGCATGCAGGCTCCAGAGAACACAGGCTCAGTAGTTGTGGCAAACAGGCTCTCTAGTTGTGGCACGTGGGCTCAGTAGTTGCAGTGCACGGGCTTAGTTGTCCCGTGGTACGTGGGATCTTAGTTCCCTGACCAGGGATCGAACCCATGTCCCCTGCATTGGAAGGCGGATTCTTAACCACTGGACCACCAGGGAAGTCCCCAAAAGTAAAATTTTAATGGATTTTGGTCCCTATGGAAAAAGGAAAACATTGATCCCTGCTTCACACCATATACAAAAAATAATTAGAGTTGAATCTTAGGCCTAAAAGTGAAAGCTCTAAAACTATAAAGCATTTAGAAGAGAATAAAGGAGAATGTTTTCATGACTTGGAGTAGGCAATTATTTCTTTCCTTTTTTAAATTTCAGTTTTATTGAGATACAATTGACATATAAAATTGTAAGATATTATTAAATACTTGGGAAGAAGTTCACAGACAGAAAATAAGTAAATGTTTTAGTACCACCTATTTTTTTCTCTCCAGGTTCTTAGGTCTAATCTATTGCTGTTAAAATCCCACAACATCCAAATGCTGTCTCCCAAGCCTGCAGAGCAATCCTAGTCCTAGAAGATACTTTTGTACAACATCCAATTTTTCAAAAAATCAGAGCTTTTAAAGGTGCAGTAGCTTATGGCCCTGTAAGAGTGATGTGATTGCTAACATACGCATTTATCCAGTTGAAAACTGTTGCAAGTTATTCAGAACAGGTTGTTTATTTGCTTGTTTGTTGGAGCTAGGGTCTTGGATTTTTCCTTGTAATTAAAAAAAAAAACTGGGCTTCAACTACTAAGCCTGTGCTCTAGAGCCCGCGAGCCACAACTACTGAAACCCGTGCGCCACAGCTACTGAAGCCTGTGTGCCTGGAGCCCGTGCTCCGCAATGGGAGGCCCACGCACCACAGCGAGGAGTAGCCCCCGCTCGCCGCAGCTAGAGGGAGCCCGCGCACAGCAACGGAGACCTAACAACCAAATAAATAAAATTAAAAAAAAACTAAATACCTAGTGACTATATAGAAAAATGCTCTATTCCTCATCTTGAAATTTAAGATGGGAGCCTTCCTAATATGAGCTTACTATCTTCTTACAATCATAAATTCATGAATCAATGCAAGGAAAATAGTGTGTTAAAAAGAGAGATGAGAATAGTAGCGCTGAAGTACTTTTTAATCTAGAAAATGGGAGTATAATGAATTAGTGAAACCAAGAAGAGCTGATAACCAGCTCTTGGAAGAAGAGGGGCGGGATCCAGCAGCTCTTGGCACCCCAGCAGCAGGAACTCAGGGTCTTTGTTCCAGTGTCCCCCATGAGTGTCACTCTTACTCTTCACTGTGATTGCTCCTCTCTCTCCTTCGTACCTTTGGACTGCCATCCTTTGGTCCAGGGACCTTAATTTGTCCAGTCACTTGTGTCTTTCATGAGGGAGACATGTAACAGGACTTCAGGGCTTAATAGGAACTCTGGGGGGGAGGGAAGGGGACATCTAATTAATGTCTGATAAGCTGAGGTTGTGCAAATAATTCAGAAATGATTCCTACCTCAAGGATCTTACCATCTAGTAGGGGGAGAGAGACTTGTTAACAGTAAGTTGGATATTTGCTGTAATTCCTGTGATGGAACTATATACCAGGTTGTGGTGAGAGACAGCAGTATTTTCTAATTGGGAGAGAATACTTAGGTTGTGTTAAGTAAGATTCACCAGGTAGAGAGAGCGAAGGGCCTTTCAGACAGAGGCACGTGAGCACAGGAACTCTTAAGTGGGAAAGAGCCTGATCTCACTTGTTCAAAAAAGTTTCTGGAGGCACTGTATTTCGAAGCTGAACATTTAGGCAGGGACCAGATTCACTTTCCAAGCTAAGGAGTTTGTTCCTTTTCTTTCAGGCTGTGGGAATCATCCCACCATTTTAAGCAGGGAAGCGTTACGAGTTTTGAGTGTTACAAAGGTGATTCCAGTGGCATGAGAAGGAGCCTTAGAATTCTTGAAGTGAAAGGAGATGATGCCCTGAATTAAGGTGGTAACAAAAGGGGATGGGAAGGCTCAAGAAATAGAGGAAAGGTTAAGAAGGAAGAGCTTGTAAGAGTTTGTAAACTAGTTGAATGGGAAGTATGGGGGAGAAGGACGAGTCTAATATACATATTTTGGGCTTGGGTAACAGAGCGTCAGGTGGTGCTACTGACCCAAACAGGATAGAACAGAGGCCAGGTGTAGCGATAGTTCTCAGTGATTTGTTGACATTGCTACTTTATACCAATTTGGGAAGAAAAATGAAAACCCCATCTTCCTGCCTCTGAACTCACCTCCCACTCTGACTTCAGAAAGGATGCTCTTTAATTCTATCAGTTTCTTAAAGAACTACAGTCCCCCTCCCCCGTAATTGCTACTTTACTACATATTTTTAATTATGTCATAATTTTAAACAATGAAGGCTACCCACCCCCACCCCCACTCCCCGAGTCTAACCATCAGAGTAGACAGAAAACAGGCAGGCCTTGAAAGGGGCTCACCCAACCTCCTGTCCTCTAGGGAGGCTCTTTTGTTTCTATGCTTCTGCTTGTGAAAGGGACCAGTCTGACTAAATCTGGCAGCTGAGTTGTTCCAGGTTTGGTTGTTGCTAAAGAATCTTCATGAAGGCTGGTCATTGTCCCTTTCTTCTTTATCCCTTTCTTGGGGTCACATAATGTAGTAAGAATTCAGAAAATTCAATTGAAATATTTGCTGTGAGAGTCTGTTGCCACTTTGTGAATTCAAGAGCTAATCAAAAAATTCTGAATTAAAGTTGAAGGGCATGACCTCTTCACAGAGCCTGTTGAGCTCTGCCCCTAAGTCAAGGTTCCTATAAAGAGTCTTTCAAGACTTCCCCAGGGCTTTCTCCTGATATACATCCTCCGCTAGATTATAATTATTTTACGCGTTTGTATTTTGCCCTCAACTGTGCTGTTTTGGGGGGAAGAAATTACTCATTTTTTTATGATACCTGGTCAGAATAGGCCTTTAACAAATGATGGATGGATGGATGACACAAAACCTCAATAATTCTCTTAGGCCAGTTGTTCTTATAGTGTGGCCCACAAACCCCTCAGTTCCCCTGAGATGCTTTCAGAAGATGGATGAGGTCAAAGCCACTTGTGAAATTGCCTGTTTCACTGTGTTGACATTTTCAGTGATGATGGAAAAAAGAATGTTAGGTTAAATTGTGGATGCCTTAGTATGAATCAAATTCATTGCATCAACTATCAATCATATTCTTCACTGCCCCACACACTAGAAACAAAACAAACATAGGAATATCAATGATCCAGCAAAAATTATTAATTTTAGTAAATCTTGACCCAGAGTACACATCTTTTTAATATTTCATGTGACAGAATGTGAGTTAAGCATAGTACAATTCTGCTGTATACTGAAGTTCAGTGGTTGTATTAAAGAAAAGTCCTTGTTGCAAACTGAACTAGCCTTTTTTTTCATGGAAAAAATATTTATAACCGAAAGAACAACTGACAGACCAGTGACTTCGTCTTGGGTATTTGGCAGATATTTTCTCAGAAATGAACAAAGCAAACTTGTCGCTTGAAGGAAAACAAGTGACAGTATCTGCTGCCAATGATGAAACCTGAGTTTTTACATGAAAAATTAGAATTTGACTAAACTTGAACCCATCATTGTGAGCTTGACAATTCCCTATACTTAAAAGACTTTGATATCAGTGGTGATATTAATGAATACTATTTTTTATGGTATATAGTGAAATGTGTCAACACTTGGAAGGTCTGCATAACTCAAGGAATCAATATTTTCCAAATGAGTCATGCACAATATTATAAGGTCTTGCTTGGGTAAGGAATCCATTCAAAGTGTGAGACAGGGCAGTGAAATTTAGTGTAACAGAAAATGGAAGTTCCTTGGTGTGGTTTCAGATTCTACATTACAGCTAACCTTCTAAGAAACTACCACTTACCAAGTTTGAGTATAGTATCAAGGAAGACTATCTACAATTATCTGAAAAACCTATTAAATTATTTCTTCCTTTTTCAACTGCATATCTGTGTGAAGCCATATTTTCTTCATATGCTTCAACTGAACATTACAACAGATTGAAGCAGAAACACAGAAGAGAATCCAGCTGTTTTCTATTAAGCCAAACATTAAAGAGATTTGCAAAAACAAAACACTGCCACTCTTCTCACTAAATATATTTTGGAAAATGTAGTTATTTTTCATAAAATACTTATGCTAACATGTAATGGGTTTGTCACTTTAAGACAATATTTTAAAAATTTCTCAGTTTTAAATTTTAATGTAGTAAACATTGATACCCATAACCTAGATTTTTAAAAAAAGCAAAAAACAACAAAAACCCTTGAGGTCCTGATTTTTAAGACTGTTAAGGACTTTTTTTTTTTCTTTTTTTTGGCTGTGCCGGGTCTTAGTTGCCACACGCGGGATCTTTGTTGCAGGGATCTTCATTGCAGCGTGCGGGATCTTTAGTTGTGGCATGCAGGATCTTTAGTTCCCTTACCAGAGATCGAACTTGAGCCTCCTGCATTGGGAGCGCAGAGTCTTAACCACTGTACCACCAGGGAAGTCCCAAAGACTGTAAGGAGTTCTAAGACCAAAAAGTGTGAATGTCTCAAAATGTTTTAGGTGTTCAGCATATATGGATAAAAGGTTAATGCCATTTCTGCTTTAATCATTCTAGTATTGTTTAAGCTATAAAATGTGTGTAGTACATTTAAATATATTCTGCATCTCTATGTATTCAGTTGTTGAAAAAGTTTTATTAGTCTCTTTTTTTTTTTTTTTTTACATTTTTTCATCTTGGATGCACTGCACGGCTTGTGGGATCTTAGTTCCCTGACCAGGGGTCGAACCCAGGCCCTCAGCAGTGAAAGCTCGGCATCCTAACCACTGGACTGCCGGGGAATTCTCTATTAGTCTTTAAATTGAAAAAATATATATGCAGGTGGTTTTTAAAAATTCAAACAGTACAAAAGTATATTTAAGTTGTTTTTGAGTTAAAAGGGATGTATTAAATAAATGACCTATTTGGAACTTTGTAGGGGAAAGAGAATAATTATAACCATTGTCTCACCAATTTATCAAAGTTTTCTAGTTTTTCAAAATTCTTTATCCTCATATTTATGATGATAAGAAGCAACAAAAATTTGGAGTGCATACTATATGCCAGGCGTTGTTCTAAAGAATCTATGTGACATGCTATGGTCACTGATGAAACACTGTCTCCTGATAACTCTTCAAAGCTGAATCCTTAGGTGCCAAAGCTGCCCTATGTGTTGGAACTTTCATTGTGTGAGCCATGCAGTCCTTGTTCTTATAATGATTATCTTATTTCTGGACCATATTTTCCATTTTGATCCAATTGATACTGCTTTAGGTACTATCTTGGTCAGAGACATTTCGGATGCAATAATAGAATCCTACTCAAATTAACTCCAATAACTGAGGCTAGGGAGGAAGTTACCATAAGGAGACATAGCCAGAAAATTTAGGGAAAAGCTGAACATCTAGACTGCAGGAAGGCTAAGAACTAAGACCACTGTCCTAGGCAAGAACTAAGACAGGGTCCTCAGCAGTGGGAGGTCATGGACTTCAGTGCTCCACAGAACAAATTTAGATTACTGAGAGAAAGCCCCATTGGTTCATCCCAGTTTATTCCTTTCAGTCACTTGTCCATCCTTGGTCCACTTTACTGTTGGGGAGGAAGGGAACCAGTGGGGTCATATGACATCTTAGGCTGTCCCTTACAACAGCTGTGGGCAGAAATGTCAAGAATGTACCTGGTGGTGTACCCCCATCTCTTCATTCTTGAGAATTCTGAGGCATTGATGCTTCTACCTGTGTGGGATTGTGATAACCTATATTTACCACTGGCTATGATAATACAAGGGAGTCCCCAGTGAATTGCTCAAATTCCACCCATATTCCTTCTAGCTCCTATTTGTAGTACTGAGAATTATTTCAACGAACGTAATGACCCCTTTTTCTCTTATGAAGGAGCCTGGGATGACTAGATGGTTATCACAGTTTCCATTTCAGAAGACAGTGATAGAATCCCTTGGTGGAACTGTTCTTCCCTTGGATGTCAGATTCTTCATATTTATAGGACCCACAGCTGCAGGGATAATATAGCAATTTTTTTTTTTTTTTTGGAAATGGAGAAGATCCGTTTTGAAATGTGTTGACTGACAATCAAAATTTAAATTTGTGCCACTAAAACTAACACTTAATAATTGTGAAAATAAAGCTAAGAAGTCATGTGGATGATTGAAATTCAAAAATGTAATTTCCAATGTGATACACCATATTAACAAATTGAAGGATAAAAACCATACGATAACCTCTATGTGCAGAAAAAGCTTTTGACAAAATTCAACACCCGTTTATGACAAAAACCCTCCAGAAAGTAGGCATTGAGGGAACTTACCTCAAAATAATAAAGGCCATACATGACAAACCCACAGCCAACATTGTTCTCAATGGTGAAAAACTGAAACCATTTCCTCTAAGCTCAGGAACAAGACAAGGCTGCCCACTCTCACCACTATTATTCAACATAGTTTTGGAATTTTTAGCCACAGCAATCAGAGAAGAAAAAGAAATAAAAGGAATCCAAATCAGAAAAGAAGAAGTAAAACTGTCACTGTTTGCAGATGACATGATACTATACATACAGAATCCTAACCATGCTACCAGAAAACTACTAGAGCTAATCAATGAATCTGGTAAAGTAGCAGGATACAAAATTAATGTACAGAAATCTCTTGCATTCCTATACACTAATGATGAAAAATCTGAACGCAAAATTAAGGAAACACTCCCATTTACCACTGCAACAAAAAGAATAAAATACCTAGGAATAAACCCACCTAAGGAGACAAAAGACCTGTAAGACACTGATTAAAGAAATTAATGATGATACAAACAGATGGAGAGATATACCATGTTCTTGGATTGGAAAAATCAACGTTGTGAAAATGACTATACTACCCAAGACAATCTACAGATTTGGTGCAATCCCTATCGAACTACCAAGGACATTTTTCACAGAACTAGAACAAAAAATTTCACAATTTGTATGGCAACACAAAAGACCCCAAATAGCCAAAGCAATATTGAGAATGAAAAATGGAGCTGGAGGAATCAGGCTCCTGGACTTCAGACTATACTACAAAGCTACAGTAATCAATACAGTATGGTACTGGCACAAAAACAGAAATATAGATCAATGGAACAGGATAGAAAGCCCAGAGATAAACCGACGCGCACATGGTCACCTTATCTTTGATAAAGGAGGCAAGAATATACAATGGAGAAAATACAGCCTTTTCAATAAGTGGTGCTGGGAAAACTGGACAGTGACATGTAAAAGAATGAAATTAGAACACTCCCTAACACCATACACAAAAATAAACTCAAACTGGATTAAAGACCTAAATGTAAAGCCAGACACTATAAAACTCTTAGAGGAAAACATAGGCAGAACACTCTATGACATAAATCACAGCAAGATCCTTGTTGACCTCCTAGAAAGATGGAAATAAAACCAAAAATAAACAAATGGGACCTAATGAAACTTAAAAGCTTTTGCACAGCAAAGGAAACCATAAACAAGACAAAAAAACAACCCTCAGAATGGGAGAAAATATTTGCAAATGAAGCAACAGACAAAGGTTTAATCTCCAAAATATACAAGCATCTCATGCAGCTCAATATCAAAAAAACAACCCAATCCAAAAATGGGCAGAAGACCTGAATAGACGTTTCTCCAAAGAAGATATACAGATCGTCAACAAACACATGAAAGGATGTTCAACATCACTAATCATTAGAGAAATGCAAATCAAAACTACAATGAGATATCATCTCACACCGGTCAGAATGGCCATTATCAAAAAATCTGCAAACAATAAATGTTGGAGAGGGTGTGGAGAAAAGGGAAACCTCTTGCACTGTTGGTGGGAATGTAAATTGATATAGCCACTATGGAGAACGGTATGCAAGTTCCTTAAAAATCGAAAAATAGAACTACTGTATGACCTAGCAATCCCACTGCTGGGCATATACCCTGAGAAAACCATAATTCAAAAAGAGACATGTACAACAATGTTCACTGCAGCACTATTTACAATAGCCAGGACATGGAAGCAACCTAAGTGTCCACTGATGAATGGATAAAGAACATGTGGCACATATATACAATGGAATATTACTCAGCCATAAAAAGAAATGAAATTGAACTATTTGTAGTGAGGTGGATGGACCTAGAGTCTGTCATATGGAGTGAAGTTAAGTCAGAAAGAGAAAAACAAATACCGTATGCTAACATATATATGGAATCTAAAGTAAACAATTGGCTCTGATGAACCTAGGGACAGGATAGGAATAAAGATGCAGATGTAGAAAATGGACTTGAGGACACAGGGAGGGAGAAGGGTAAGCTGGGACAAAGTGAGAGAGTAGCATTGACATATATACACTACCAAATGTAAAACAGATAGCTAGTGGGAAGCAGCTGCATATTACAGGGAGATCAGCTCCGTGCTTTGTGACCGCCTAGAGGGGTGGGATCGGAATAGTGGGAGGGAGGTGCAAGGGGGGGGGACATGGGGATATATGTGTATGTATAGCTGATTCACTTTGTTATACAGCAGAAACTAACACAACATTGTAAAGCAATGACACTCCAATAAAGATGTTTTTAAAAATGTAATTTCAATCATGAGTTTTCAACTTGTCCCAATGAATCTAGAATTGTTAATAAGTAAAGCCTGTCTCAAACAACCTTCAAAATTGAAAAGACTTTAAAGATTCTTTAATAAAAAGAATCTCTTTTGTTAAATCTCTGATCAACATCTATCCTCAGCCTATTTCCAAAAGCGGTTCTTATCTTCCTAGGATAGACTTTTCCATAGATGGACAGCTCTAGTAGGTAAAAGAGTTGAAATATTTCTGTAACTTCAAATTTCTGGTTCTAGTTTTTCTTAATCTGGAGGATTCAGACTAAGTCAGTCATCAGTCCTTTCAGTACTTAAAGTCAGCAGTCTAATCTCAATTGAGTCCCACAGGATGACTTTACAACTAAGCTCAAACAACCACAGCCCCTAAAATGTTCCTAGGATTGACACAAGACTAAAAATTCTTCCAAATATGGCCAACAAAGTTTTAATCCTATTAAATATTCTTTTCATGTTGGGATGAGAATAGCAACAAATGTTATTCTTTCTTAGTTTTCTATTTACTCAAAGTAATATACGTGGCACAATTTCTCTTCAGATTATGTTGAAATATTTATCATTAGGATTTGAGGTAAGTAAAAATCACTGATACCCCAAATGGCATTTAAATCTTTAATGATACCATTTTGTTTATGAACTAATCTAGCTACATATTCTTCCAAACTGTACCCTTAAAATGTAAAGCCAAGAACTTTTCTCAATATTAAAACTTGCGAAAAGGGTTAAGGTTACCTATAAACATCAGGTACAATTCTAAGTTCTGAATCAAAAAATACTTCTAGTGCAATTAATATTAATGTTTTTCAAAACATTAAATGGAAAACTTAGTTACTTTTTCAAATAAAAGCCACAAGAAATTAAATAATTACTATGTACATAACAACTTGCTTATATCAAATTGTGAAGAAAAGCATCATGCCAGTTGCTAGGATCTCAAATTAATACACTCAGGTTTTGTATGGTTTGATTTATTCTTTGTTGTAAAACTGCTAGATTGAAATAAGGTCTCTCTATAAACACTATGCTTTGAAATCATATAGATAATATAGTCATTTTATAATATTTTACGGTTCTAGCATGGTATTCATTTACTTTGTTAGAAGTTATTCACAGGTCCTAAATACTAGATGATTGGAATGTCACACAAGGAAATTATCCTAATTATTCTAATATATAAATGTCTAATAATTATATATCAGAAAAAAAGAGATTGTTTAATATTGACCGAATATTTAATACATTTTGTAATTAAATTTCTACTCGCTTTCTTAATTTTAGCTAACCTAAGATAATCTAATAATCAGTTTTTCATTTTTACAACCAAAGCAAGCATTTAGTTTCTATTTATGATAAATCCCAAACTTTTTTTTTTGGTTGTCTTTAAAAAGACAAGAACACTTTGATAATAAGAAAATGAGAAATGCTTTTTAAATTTTGTATTATCTTGTTATTGGGAACCTATGAATAAGCTTCAAAAAACAATAACAGGAATTAAAGGATATGGAGAAGGAAGAATTCCATAAATAACATTAAAAAACAAAGAAAAGCAAAAAACAGCACAGAAACACTTGACACATTATTACTAGCTCATAAAACTCGGATCTGCCATTTTTGACACTTATTAAGCTGACAACACATATAGCTGCCTCATCTACTATAATGGTTGACCTTTTAAAATGTTAATTAGATTGTCACCTACCTGCAGTCAACATTTTTCAAGAATTAGTTCATTCTTTCTTTGTAGCTTAGGCTTATTGATCATAGAACACTTTATAGCTGTTTATGTTTTCTTTTATGCTGTTGGCATCATGGAAAATTACAATCATGAAATGCTTTTTAAAAATTGATTTGAACACAATGTTTCCTAATAAAATATTTGGCAAATCTGAAATTTTTTAAGTTATCACCAACATATGTGACCTTCTTTCTTTGCTTATTTTTGTTTAAATTAAAAACTTGGACCACATGAAGGTTGTTAAATATTGAAGGTTTTGAAAAAAATAGTTTTAATTTTGTTTGAGAGAATTCCCTTAGCAAAAGCTATCTATTATTTGTATATCCACAGTGCCTAATATGATGATACACAGTACATTTTGATACCCCTAACTATTATGGACTAACCACTTAAAAGATTTAAAAGGATGAACGTTTGAATTTTCTTCTCTAGTTCCATATTTCTCTGGTATAGACATGTGAACAAAATGTATTTTCTAGCCGTCTCTTAAAAATTTACTAATTGCTTAATTTGTTCTGTTTGCAATGATTGTCTCCTTAACAACATTTTTTTACTTTTGAATTCTTTGGGGAAAATAGGAACTGTTGGCATAAGCATTTTTTGACCACAAGAAAGAAGGCTGGAAATCTTGTTGCTGACATTGATATCTGAGATGGGAGGGTGAGGATTCACATTTAAGGGTGGCAGAAATCCTGGTCTGGTTTGTGTAATGCTGTGATCTAAAGGGAAAGCTCCCGAGCCACGCCTTTCTAAAAGGGCATGATTTCTCCTGCTCAGGGGACCTGGTGGGATATTCTCCAACAATTCTTTGGATCCTGACAACAAAGAAGAAGATGGTGAGAGGATCTTTTTCTTTCCTATAAGTGTTTTGCCATCATCTAAAGTTGCAGGGATGAGACCAGCTGAGAGCTGGGAATCAGAGCTATAGTGATTTGCTCCTGAGTTTCTTTTTTGAACTATACTTCTTAAGGTGGAAGTAAATATTGTCTGGTTAGAGTCTGGGTCCTGGTCAACTGGGATGCCAACGCATTGCTGATTTCCTTCTGAAAAAAATGATTGATAATTTATTTCCTCAGATGACATCTTTCTTGAGCTGGCCTGGTCAAAGGCTCTTAACAAATGTGCAGTGTCTTTTATATCAATACTTTGGTGCCTAGTGATGAATCGCTTGGAAAGGGCCAGCCCAGTGGTTTTGTAGGATAATTCTTCCTCTGGAGTAATATCCTGGAGCTCCTCTTGTAAGGAGGCCACTCTGTTCTGGTGCTTTAATGAGGGGGCACTCTTGATCCAGTGTGGAGCCTGAGGTAGCTTCGGCCCGTTAGGGGCCACGCAAGGCTTCCTCAAGGGGGAGCTTGGGTCCCCCATATCATCACTGCTTCCTGTGGGTTCCAGATCTTTACAGGCAAAAAGTGTCATTTCAGTTTCAGAAGAATGTGATAGTGGCAATGAGGCTGTTTTTAGGTCTATTGCTGAAGGAGTGGCACAGGTGGCTGGGGAATAACACCCATCCATATCCACAGGAGGCATATTTAAGTACTGTTTGGTCGTGTGCCTGCCACAGGGCGATTTTGCTGTCATTATGATAATGACCTCTTTCCCTTTTGCCTTGCAAGCACTAAGTAGGACTTTCAGGGTCTCTCTGTCTTCCGAATTAACAGCATAAACAAGGGCCGAGTAACTAGAGTGGTCTTGCAAGCTGAGGTCAGCCCCACTCTCTAGGAGCAAAGAAACAACTTCAGGACCAGCTTTTTCTAAGCAAGCATGCATCAAAGCAGTTTTCCCGGATTTGTCCTGTATGTTGGGATCAGCATTGTTTTCTAATAGGTATTTAACCATTTTGGCTTTACTGACGCTCTGGTGATCAACATGTCTGGTCTTACAAGCAATCATTAAAGGTGTTTCCCCTCGGTCATTGCTCTCATTAATGTAGGCGCCGCCTTCCAGCAAGAGTCTTGTAAGGCGAAGCCGGCTCTGATGGACCGCTTTGATCAGGGAATTTCCATCACTGGAAATTTCTATACCTTCATCCATCTTCAAAAGTCAGAATCAATACCTGGTTAGCAAAGAAGATGAAGAACAAAAGATTAGCCTGAATCAATGTCCCAATTTATATTCATGTTGTTATTCACAATTAATGTCTGAAATATGTATAAAGAAGACATAAATAAGATTGTGTTATTAATATAGAGAAAAATTTGAAAAATTTAGAAGAGTAACAACCTTTAGGGAAGCTCGAACTAAAATTTACTTTCCCAAAATCTTCATTGACTATTTATGACATAACACTAGCCTAGTACTTCTCTAAATCCCACATCAATTAAACAATAATCCACTTAGTTTCCACCTGTGAAAAATATTTTTTAAATAATATTAAAATGCAAATTTAAGCAAAAAAGCCAAAATTCTGTGTAACTGCAACTGAATCAACTAAAATAGAGTATGTTTACGATAGCTTAATACAAAAAACTTCTTAGTATTAATTACTTAAACATGCTTTTCAGTTAAATAATGCAATTAAGATCTAAATTTTCAATTTGAGGGGCATTTCGATGTTTCTTTTAAAGGATGAAAAATATTTGGACTACAAGATGTTAAAACAACTGATATAATGTCTGGAATTCACACTGCGATAGGAATGGTGAGCATGAGATTATGCAGTTTTCTTGATTCCATTACTTAAATTGTCCACTGACTAGGTTATGGGGTTAGCAACATACTATTGAGTTAAATTTTGACAGTTGCTCCAAAAAAGTTTTCTAGGCTAGAAACAAGTGAAGACATACAGACTTTAAAAACATTTTATTATCATTAAAACTGAAAATTATTTATGTTTAATTTATTTAAATAATTTAGATTCAGGATTTCCCTGGCAGTCCAATGGTTAGGGTTCTGTGCTCTCACTGCTGAGGGCCTGGGTTCAATCCCTGGTTGGGGAACTAATATCCCACAAGTCATGCGGCATGGCCAATAAATAAATAAATACATAAATAAAAATTTAGATTTAAACTTATTCAACAGATAATTTCATTAGGTGATAAGAATTATGTCTTTATCGAGAGCCAAGGAAATGTTAGTCTTGTAACAGTCCTTAGAGCTGGGGAGAAAAATCAAATAAAAGTTTGTATAACATTTAGATCTATTTCATTGAATTGTGTAGCTTTGAGAAATCAAGAAGTATTATTTACTCTACTCATTTACTTTTAAATAAGAATATGGGACACGGATTTCTATTGTATAGTAGAATAGATAAGGGATCCCCAATCCCCGGGCCAGGGACCAGTACCAGTCTGTGCTGTGGCCTGTTAGGAAGCAGGTCGCACAGCAGGAGGTGCGCGGCAGGCAAGCAAACGAAGCTTCATCTGTTTACTGCAGCTCCCCATCGCTCACATTACCGCCTGAGCTCCGCCTCCTGTCAGATGAGCGGCGGCTTTAGATTCTCATAGGAGTGTGAACCCTACTCTGAACTGTGCATGCGAGGGATCTAGGTTGCATGCTCCTTGTGAGAATCTAATGCCTGATGATCTGAGGTGGAACTGAGGCAGTGATGCTGGCACTGGGGAGCGGCTGCAAATACAGATTATCATTAACAGAGAGGTTTGACTGCACAGAGACCATAATAAATCAGTTGCTTGCAGACTCATATCAAAACCCCATCAGTGAGTGGCAAGTGACAATTAGGCTGCATCTGGTGGCAGGCTTTATAGTGGCAAGTGAGTTGATGTACTTCAATTGTACAGCTGCATCTGGTGGCAGGCTTTAAGTCAGAATCTGATACTTATTTTAGTCCATGTGTGGCCCACCCATTATTTTATTTACCACTTCCGTCTGCACCTCTTTCCTGCACCGCACACTTGTCTCACTCAGTTTTGGTAAGCCCGCAAGATAATCCTAGCCAAATTGAGTAAAAAACAAACGTTGCTGGAGAGCTTCTTTGAAGAGGGGAAAAGACACAATGATGAGACAGCAGAAGACCCTTAAGACTGCCAGCAAAAAGAAAGCTGCATTTAAAAGAAAATACCAAGAGTCCTACTTAAATTACAGGTTCACTGCAACAGGTGATTCACATTCTTCAAGCCCTCTCTGTATAATATGTGGTGACTGGCTATCCAAGGAAGCCATGAAACCTTCAAAACTGCTTCGCCACATGGAGACCAAGCACCCTGCATTAAAAGACAAGCCTTTGGACTTTTTCAAAAGAATAAAACGTGAACACGAAGAACAGAAGCAATTATTGAAGGCCACCACTTCATCAAATTTGTCTGCACTGAAAGCATCATTCTTAGTGGTTAACGGCATCGCTAAAGCTAAGAAGTCCTTTACTATTAGTGAAGAGTTGATCCTGCCTGCTGCTAAGGACATTTGTCATGAACTTTTAGGAGAGGCTGCAGTTCAAAAGGTGGCATGTGTTCCTCTTTCGGCCAGCACCATAACTAGATGAATTGATGAAATAGCAGAGGATACTGAGGCACAATTGTTAGGCTTAATGAGTCACTGTAGTATGCAATCCAGGTTGACAAGTCTACTGATGTTGACAACAAGGCAACAATGCTTGTTTTCGTGTGATATATTTTCAGGAGGATGTGCATGATATGTTATGTGCACTTTTTTTTGCCAACCAACACCACAGCTGCAGAACTATTCAACTCTTTGAATGACTGCATATCAGGAAAACTGAATTGGTCATTTTGTGTTGGCATATGTACAGACAGAGCGGCTGCCATGACTGGACGGCTTTCTGGTTTCACTACTCAGGTCAAAGAGGTTGCTTCTGAATGTGAGTCTATGCACTGTGTCATCCCTAGAGAAATGCTGGCTAGCCGAAAAATGTCACCTGAACTTAACAACATTTCACAGGATGTGATTAAAATTATCAACCACATTAAAGTACATGCCCTTAACTCATGTCTGTTCGCACAGCTCTATGAGGAGATGGACGCAGAGTACACAAGTCTTTTCTTATACACAGAAGTGAGATGGCTTTCTAAAGGTAGATCACTGGCCAGAGTTTTTGAGTTCTGAGAGCCGCTCCAGAGATTTCTTTTAGAAAAACAGTTACCACTGGCAGCACATTTCAATGACACAGAACGGGTCGCAAAACTTGGTTACTTGGGCTTCCCTAGTGGCACAGTGGTTGGGAATCTGCCTTCCAGTGCAGGGGACACAGGTTCGAGCCCTGGTCCAGGAAGATCCCACATGCTGCAGAGCAACTAAGCCTGTGTGCCACAACTACTGAACCTGCGCTCTAGAGCCCATGAGCCACGACTATTGAGCCCGCGTGCCACAACTACTGAAGCCAGCGTGCCTAGAGCCCGTGCTCCAAAACAAAGAGAAGCCACCATGATGAGAAGCCCGCACACCGCAATGAAGAGTAGCCCCCGCTCGCTGCGACTAGAGAAAGCCCGCACACAGCAACAAAGACCCAACACGGCCAAAAAATAAATAAAATAAATAAATTTATTTAAAAAAAAAAAACTTGCTTACTTGTGTGACGTATTCAACCCGCTCAACGAACTCATTCTGTCACTTCAGGGGAGAACGACAACTGTGTTCAAGTCGGCAGATAAAGTAGCTACATTCAAAGCCAAACTGGAATTATGGGGGTGACACGCGAACATTAGGATTTTTGACATGTTTCAAACATTAGCAGAGATTTTGAAAGAGACTGAGCCAGGACCTTCTTTCTCCCAGCTGGTGCATGATCACTTATCTCAGCTTTCAAAAGAGTTTGAGCATTACTTCCCAACCACAAAAGACCCCCAAACTGGGAAGGAATGGATCCACGACCCATTTGTCAATAAACCAGGTGAATCGACTTTGTCCAAGCTACAAGAGGATCAACTGCTTGAGATTGCAAATGACGGTGGCCTTAAAAGTATGTTTGAAACAACTTCAAATCTCCATACGTTCTGGATTAAAGTCAAGGAGGAATATCCTGAGATTGCCACAAAAGCACTGAAAAGCCTGCTTCCATTTCCAACATCCTATCTTTGTGAAGCAGGGTTTTCTGCAGTGACAGCAACCAAAACGAGATGACCGAGTAGACTGGACATAAGCAACACACCTCGGGTGTCACTGTCTCCCATCACCCCCGGATGGGACCATGTAGTTGCAGGAAAACAAGCTCAGGGCTCCCAGTGATTCTGCATTATGGTGAGTTGTATAATTATTTCATTATATATTACAATGTAATAATGATAGAAATAAAGTGCACAATAAATGTAATGCGCTTGAATCATGCTGAAACCGTTCCCCACCTACCAGGGTCGGTGGAAAAATTGTCTTCCATGAAACTGATCCCTGGTGCCAAAAAGGTTGGGAACCGCTGGAATAGATAATAAATACAATGACTTCTTAAAGGAAAGAAGAGATAAAGAGAGCAGAAAGAAAGTGAAGAAAAAAGGGAAAGACAGACATGCACATAGAAAGTAATTCAATTGTTAAACAGCTATAAGCTCCTAATATGTGCTGGGCACTGAGCTACAAAGGTATAGGCCTTAGCCCTGAAGAGGTTACATAGTTGTTTGGAAGAGTTACTGTATAAGCAGCTGGTTATGAGTTTACACACAGACTTTAATGGTTTGAGGACGGAAGGGCTTCACAGAGGCCAGCCATTTGAGCTAAACCTTGAAGACTGCGAAAGAGTTTGGCAGGCAGAAAAAGGAGGAAAGGAAAAGTAGCGAACACTCCTTGTGCAAAGACCTAGAGGCTTAAAATAGCACAGTTATTTATCATAAACCAGGCTCTACACCATACTACAACCAAACTTCAGGAAAATATTTTAGCAGATGATTATACTGACGGTGATGTGGCAGAACACGTACATCTAATTTTGTCCCTTCCTAAAACCCCCTAAAAGTAAAGATTTTTTTTTTTTAAACATAAACTCACAAAGATAGCAGGAAAAGGAGAGAAGATGACAACATTTTGGAAGCCGGAAAGCAGATGGGCCAGTGGTAACTGACTGAGCCAACCTGAAAAGGCTGTGCCTCGAGTCATTGGCGGCAGAGTTGAGCACTAAGCCCGTGTACACTACAGAATCCTCGAAAGAGGGGGCAGTAGGAGGCTCTATGACTAGGGGGTGGAGAGTACAGCTAAATAAGGAGGGCTAGGAGAAAAGCTGTTAGAGAGGCAGTTGGATCTCTACGTCTTGCTCCGGAAGTGCCGTGGTCCTACCTTGGACCAGCAGAAGCAGCATTACCTGAAACTTGTTAAATATGCAAAATCTCAGGCTCCATCCCAGATGTACTGAGTCAGAGCCTACAGTTCAACTAGATCCCCAGGTGATTTGCATGCACATTGAAGTTTGAGAAGTGCTCCTCCACTCCAAGCCACTAGGAGATACAAGACTGCCCCTCTCCCACCTCAAAAGATGTCCAGTGGTTTATTCTCCAGAAATGGTGAAACAGAGAGTCTCTGGACTGAGAGACACTAGGCATGTTTGAGGACAGGAAAATAGGAGAATAAGTGATGGCATGTTTACTGACCACTGAGTGAAGGGACTCACAGCCTTCTACCCCAACTCAGCTCCAAGAATGATGGCAGCCATATTTTATCCTTTAGAAGAAAACTGCTATACTCGTCTCTCAAGAATATGACCTACCAAGGAGAAAATACTTAAGAGTACTGATCACAGAGATTCCCCACCATGCCACCCAGATCATCCCACAGTGTGGCTTAAAGGTCACTCATGGGGCTTCCCTGGTGGTGCAGTGGTTGAGAGTCTGCCTGCCAATGCAGGGGACACGGGTTCAAGCCCTGGTCTGGAAGATCCCACATGCTGCGGAACAACTAGGCCCGTGAGCCACAACTACTGAGCCTGCGCGTCTGGAGCCTGTGCTCCGCAACAAGAGAGGCCGCGACAGTAAGAGGCCCGTGCACCGCGATGAAGAGTGGCCCCCACTTGCCGCAACTAAAGAAAGCCCTCGCACAGAAATGAAGACCCAACACAGCCAAAAATAAATAAAATTTAAAAATTTAAAAAAAAGGTCACTCGTGAAAAAGCTTCACATTAGGTTTTTAATCCAAGCCCTTTAATCATGAGCATGAAAACAAAAAAGCCTCTTACATTAAAGACAGAGAGCAGAATAGAAAAATCAACTTGGAGAAGACAGATATTAGTCCAAAAAATGAAACCTTCAAAAACTCATTATCCTCAAAGGGATAAGAAGATGTTGTAACCATGAAACAGGGATAAGAGTCTATTAAAAAGAATATTCAGAGATCATAAAAATCTCTCAAAAGATAAAAACATGATACAAATTGCAAAACTCAATAGAAGGGTTGAATAATAACATTGATAAAAATCTCTAACACAGTCAAGCAAAAAGGATAGAGAGAAAAAAACAAGAAAATTAGGGGACTAGATCAGGAAATCCAAGATCCAACTAATAGAAGTTCTTACAAGAGACAATAGTGGGGGTAGAGAAAGGGGTGAGCAGGAGAGGAAATGATGAATAAGATCAAGAAAATTTTTTAGACATGAGGGACATGAGTTCCCAAATTGAAAGGGCCCAAAGAGACCATAGCACAATGGATGAAGACAGACCCTGACCATGGCACATGGTTGTATTTCCAGAACACTGAGAACAGAGAAGATTTAGGCAACGGAGGAATATTTTTTAAAATCTGAAGGAAAAATGATTCCCAGCTTAGAATTCTCTAGCTAGCCAAACCATCAGTCAAGAATTGGGATACACTCTCAAGAATCTACTGAAGAATATATTCTATCAAGATGAAATGGTGGAACAAGAAAGAAGAAACGAGATCTGGAGATCATCATAGAGGAAATGCACGGAAAATCCCCAAGAAGATGGTGAGAGGAGATGCCAGGATAATGGATGTGCACAGACATCCTCTCTGAGATCATACTGCCATTTTACCATCTTGTTAACTGAGGACCAAATGCCCAGGTAAGCCTGATCTCAGTTCTTTAAATGACTTGCTTTGTCCTGACCACATCTCTGCTCTCCCCTCCATACCCTGCTTTCTGGGGCAGCCACTGGCACTCGTTTCAGCCCTACTCAAATGTTCTACTTTGACCTGCTCTGAGATCTGGGGATAAGTCATGGTGAGCTTAGGAGGAGAGAGACTCAAAACCCATTGCCTTTGCATATCCACTATCTGCTCTACACTGCAGCCCGCCAGAAGCCCTGTCATGGTAAGCCCCATGTTTCCCAGGACTCACTCATGACCTTGCCCAGAGTGGATCTTGTAAATGCTCAGGAATGCTGAGCTGTACTCAGATCCAGAGACTGTTCAACTTATGTTCTCCTGAGAACTTTTGCCATATATTGTTAATATTGATCTTCCTTTATTCATCTAATTTTGTGCTTTCTACCCAGTTTTCCAAAAATAAACAATTAATTTACTTAAGGATCACATGCAAGTGGGAAACTCAGAAAACAAAAAAGCCAAGGAACGATTTACACAACAGTCAAGACTAAGTTACCTCTTGGTGAGGGTTAAGGAGAACAATGCAATTTGGGAGGGACACACAGAGGCTTTTAAGGTTCAGGTAATGTTCTGTTCTGTTTCAGGTGTGTATATAGATGTCCGTTTTATTATTATTCTTCAAACAGTATATATTTCATGTACTCGCCTGTATGATATTACTATTCTCTTTTGTAAAGTGGGACAGGTACAGAAAAAAGAACATAGCATTTATGTAAGAATGTTTCATAATTAAAATTTATAAAAAGCCATAGTAAGTCTTAGTTTTCACAACATAAATCACTTTTTGTGGTGTTATCAATAGTATTTATGCCTAGACTTTCAAGGAATTTCAGCTAGTCAGCTCCTGATAAGCAGTATTCAAAAGAATATACTTATTCGTTTCCACTTTAGTTTCATTCACGATGTTAAGCAAAGAACAACCACTAGATATATACATCCATAAATATAATAAAAGTTAGCACATGAAATACATGATTTTTGTCCCCCGTGCAACATTCTAAAAAAGCTATTCCAGAGCCAGACATACCTGCAACTCAGCAACCTAGGAATTTAGGGTTGGTTGACAGATTTGGTCCCAACTCAGAGGTTTATTCTGAATGCGAAACATCTGCAAAGAGCTCACATGAGACAGTGATCACAAAAGAAACTTTCTTTTAGCATTTTTCATATACAAATAGGTTTAATAAAGCAAAGAGACTTATAGAAATGAACTGGAACATAATATAAAATATAGAACTGCCATTCAAGAAGAGATAACAGTATCAATCATGTAAACGCACCTTTGACCAAAAGTAGCATTTGATAAACAGATATTCAAATGAGAACCAGTTGCCAGATACCAGATTTCAATATTAAACTTTCATATAGCTTCTAGTATGCGGGCCAATGTTCTTTTAAAAAAAGTCTTAAAAGAATCTTTTGGAAAGACATTCAAACCTTTTCACTTATCCTCACGTAAAGATCTTTCTCCACAGTGCTAAACCCAGCCACTTCCTGCCATAACTTTCCCTCCCACACTCGGCATCGGGAGGTTCTGGGAGAAAAAGGGGGGCTGGCTGCGATGCCTGAGGGGGGCAGTGGCCCCGCCCTGGTCCTGTGGAAAGGGAGGGTGCTATGGGCTCCAGGGCCTCAGGGAAGCTGGGCAGTGACACCACTAGCCAGTGGCAACTAGCGAATATATCTACCATGAGGCCTTAGGCAGACCTCGCCCCTTAGTACTGCAGGGCTGTCAAGCACAAACAACAAAGGCTTACGCTTTGCTCATTATAAAGACTTCTAAGGCCCACTGGATGGCTCACTTTTTAAACTGTTCACATTTAATAGAGCAATTTTGAATTGTTTAAGCATTAAATTTTTCAGAAAAAAAAGTTATCAGGTACTTTATCTTCCATGTGTATACATGTTAGGTTTCCTGGTGTCTCATTTTGTAATCAGTACTTTATTGGAATAATCCCCTTGTCTTCATGCCTTCACCCTCTTTCAGTCCATTCTCTTATCTCACTTCATCCATTCGCACGTCAAAAATGCCCATATTGAAGTTGATTTATTTACTCTTCATAGAGGTAAGCCCCACCTGGGATGAAAACCACCTCTCTAGCCTACAATGATCCTAGTTCAGAAATGTGCCCGCCTTCTGTGTCCTCCTGTGAAACATCCTTACTGGGCACCTAGTGCTAATACTGTATTAACATTCAGTCAGACTTTTATAATCTAGCTTATAAATGATTCCCCACTTCCGTTACACCTTCCAAACAGAGAGCAGTTCAACTGGAGAAAGTTTGAAAGTCAGGTAGACCCAGATTTCCATCCTGACTCTCCTAATTACTAGCTGTATGCCTGGTCAAATCTCTCAGCCTCTCCGAGTCTTGAGTTCCCCATCTGTGGAAGACAATCATGAAACGTTCGTCCCCTGGGGGCTGGTAATGAAATCAGACAACATCTAGAAAAAGACTTTCCTGTTGTGCCTTCATACTCACGGTGTTCTTCTTTTTAATTTTTTTTTTATTTTTGCGGTACGCGGGCCTCTCACTGTTGTGGCCTCTCCCGCTGCGGAGCACAAGCTCCGGACGCGCAGGCCCAGCAGCCATGGCTCACAGGCCCAGCCACTCCGCGGCATGTGGGATCTTCCCAGACCGGGGCACGAACCCGTGTCCCCAGCATCGGCAGGCGGACTCTCAGCCACTGCGCCACCAGGGAAGCCCTTCTTTTTAAAATTTTTATCTCAGAATTTAGCCATCTTTTATTTTTATCATGTCTCTAATCCACAGACTATTTAAATAACATAAAATATTTAAAATGTTGTTTTTTTAGAATCTGTAAATAATGGTTTGTAAATATAAATGGAACCTAATAAGTGAACTATGGAAAAAGATATCCTTTAAGTGCATTTTCCTTATAATTTCCAAATACAATAATTTCTTCATTATTATAAGATGTTAATTATTAAACAGCTGGATAAATTGCTTTTGATTTTAAAATTAGAATGTCTTTAACTTTGCTTGTAATTCATCATGGCATATTGCTCTACTCTTTTAGTGCCTCTCTCCATCTCCCAAGGCCCCACTAAAATTACAGTTTAGTTATTTTTTTTAAAAGATATCTATTCTGAAGAACACAGAAAACTGGAAGAGAGATATCAGATGATCAATTTCAAACAAGCTGTGGAGACAGAGGCGGGTGGTGGCGTGGTAAACTGCCTTAGCATAGCAGAGGCTACAACATAAAGCCCCCGGGAGGTGGCCCCCACGAGAAGGAAGCCAGCTTACCCACAGGACTCTGGAAGCTTAGGACATGGAGGTTCCAAACGACACCGAAAGTGGCAATGAGGCACGGGGCTGAACATGACAGGATGGTTGGATAGAACAACCGGACCCCCAGAACTTTACCCCACCCCAAGTAGACAACCACTCTCTTAGGCAAGAAAACAAAGATTCATTCTCTGAACAGATTGATCAGGTAGGCTCCAACCTTGGAAGCCGTGTGCTGAAAACAAGAGAAGACTGGTGAAATTCCCAGCTACCACGGGACTGGAAGGCAGGAAAAAGAAGTAAAAAGCACTGGATCTTAGAATTATGAGCCCTATTAAAAATATCTGTCGATAAATGAAGCAATTCAAGCCATAACTACATTCACCCCTCCAGACACCCACTCCACATGGAAATAGAAAGTTACCTGAAAACATTATTCAAAATTTCATACTTCACATGTCTTTTCTCTCCCTGGATGAGTTTTCTGTCAGCCAGCTGTCAGTTCCTACTAAAGGAAATCAAAGCTATTCAGAGCTACATAAATACCTATAATTTGTTCCACACATCTCTCCCATTTGGAGTCTAGTTTTTTAATTCCTTGTTAAGACAGACATCCCCACAGTGTTTGTGCAGTTAATCATATTTCACTTATTATGACTCTGCAAAGTGTCTGGAGTGGATTCTGTGCACGGCAATCCAGTGTGGGGTGTGTGTGTGTGTGTGTGTGTGTGTGTGTGTGTGTGTGTGTGTGTGTGTGTGTGTGCGCAGAAGCAGTCTACCCTGCAAGGACTGCTGCGGCTGGAAAGGCTGCAGCACTCACCTGGTCTGCCCCATTCTGTGCAGATGAGGTGGCTGAGGAGGGAAAGGTACCCTTTCTCTTACTCACCTGCTTGCCAGGACTTAACTAGATGTTCCTGTGTCCCTTCTCTTATGTCTCCTTGCTTCTTACAAAGTAGGGTTCTGTTTTGAGTACCTAATTTGTGTGGTCTCTAACATGGCAGTGCCACGTGGGCCGAGGTGCTTTAAAAGCTATCTTGGAGATGATAGGCTTGGTGTTGCCCGTGACTTTTTCTCCCCAAGCCACCCCCAGTTTTCCTGTCATTCAGAAAGAAATTTTATTTTCCTCTGAGCCTCTTACTCCACCTCCAGATAGGATGTATGCTCCCTCCCAAAAAGTTACTTATCTGGCCATGGTGGGGCAGGGCAGCAAGGGGGTGGAAATCAACAAATGGGTTTCAAGTTCAAAGTTCAGCCCCTCACCTTTGCCCCAGGATGCCCTGTCTTTGTGCTGCCCACAAGGGGACCAGAGGAGGCAGCAGACTGTGTATCAAAGCCTGGGGCTCTGTCTCCTCCCAAGTTACCAGCTCTTGAGAAGCTGTTCCTTTGAGCTTCTGTTTCCTCATTCTTAAAGTGGGGATAATACCTACTTTACTGAAGATGACTGTGAGGATTTTAGAAGATCCTAATATATTTGCCAGCTAGGAATTCAGCAATGTCAGGTTCTAAACATATTATCACTAAACGTGAATGCTCTGGGCTAATGGGGTCTGAGAATGGGGGCTAATGTGTCTATACCAACAGGTTCTCCACCTTCTGTGGGCATAAGATCACATGGTGAGTTTGTTAATAAGATTCCAGGCTCCACTCCCAATAGGGGGTACTTCCCGTGCACGCTCGGAAAGAATCTGTGACAAACTCTTCATTCTTCATCCCAGTCCCACCACCTATTAGCTATCAATCCCTGCCTCAGGCTCCCACCAAGCTGTCTCCATCATCACCTCCAGGCCACCTGATGCTCAACTCTCCCGCACGCGAGTGAAGGGCAGAGACGCCTGCCACGCCTAGAGAGGGGCAAAGGGAGCCCACAGGCTCAGAGAAGAGTACAGCCTTGAGTTAGAACAGGTCAGGTACTGGAGGTCTGCTGTCCTACCCTTCCCAGACAGGTCTGAGAAAAGTCCAGAGTTGTAGTGGGCAGCCCAGGCCAGGATGCGGAGGCCAGCTGCACCTGGAACGAGGCAAGCCTGCCCGCCACAAGCAAAATAGATGTCTTCTCCCCATGCAAGGAAAGGGTCAGAGCCAGAACAAAAGATGCAGCTGAGACTGTCCCAGGAAACATAGTGACTTGCCAGGAAAAGTGTTCTTGGCACCAGCTTGAAAGAAATATTTAGAAACTGCCCAAGAGGGAGGAGTAGCTAGTGAGGTTTGCTGTCTTTCCCACACGTACCCAAAAGGGCTGGTTACTTCTAGTTACTTCAGCTGTCCCCCAGGGCCCTGGGGCTGGGCCCTGGGGGGGAGCTGCACTCCCACATGTCTCTGAGACACCCCCCCCCTTCCCAGCGCACACACATAAAGACACGCCAACCTATACCTCCAAGTCTCAGGGAACCAAGGTGATGGGATTTCTAGCCTGCTGAGGATTCTGGCAGCGTCTTCACAGTCCTCGCTGGCTCAGCTTTTCCTGAGAGCAGGGAGGGAGCGAGCCCGAGGTGCTGTCGGAGAAGGGCAAAGGAAGGTGACTGGGGCGACAACATCGGGACACCGATGGGGGCGGGGTGCGCGTTTCGTCGCCTCGTCTCGGAGCCAAGGCACAGCTGGAGGGCTGAGGCGATCGCCATCCACGAGAAGGGGTTCTGCCCAGAGCCGCTGCGGAGCGGTCCCCACACCTCCCGCGCGGAGGACACGGCCCTCCTTTGGGAAATAGCACGCCCGATGGGAGCAGCCATTGCCCCCGTGCTGGGGCAGGCGCGCCTCTGGAACCCAGTTCTCCGACAAGAGTACTGAGGTCCTGGTGCCAAAGCTCTGCGCCCCCAACAGCTCCGGGGACCCGGCTGCCCGCACCTGTGTGGCTCGCATTTGTGGATACAGTGGCTGCAAACGGCTCCGTAGCCCCCTCTGGCCCGCCCCCCGCGCTCAGCCTGCACCTGCCGCCGCCAGGCGGCCGGAGACACCTGCGGAGACACGTCCAAGTCCGCCCCTCCGACCCGCGCGCTCTTGCGGCCGAGCGCGCGCCGCTCCCGCTGCGGCGCTGACCCGCGCCCGCGAGGCCCCTGCCCCGGATCGTCTCAGACATCCCGCGGCCGCCGGCTACCCTCATCACGTCCCCAGCGCTGCAAGGCCGAGAAGAAGGCGAAACCCGCGTGCCGGCGGGGTCCAAGACCGTGCCGCCGCAAAGCCCGAGCCAAGAACCGGCGGGGATTGCGGGAGGCGCGAGAATGGGCTCCGTGGAGCGCGCCCGGAATGGTGGGGCAGAGTCTCTGGACAGGGCCCTGCACCCCGAAGGCCTTCAGTGGGCCCCAGGTCTCTGCAGAGTCAGGGTGCGCGGGAGGTGCCGGCTCCCAGGGCCTGAGCTTACCGGGCGGGGCGCACGGAGGCCGCTGGGCCCGGGCTGCGCCCTCCTCCCAGCAGCCAACACGCAAACCAAAGTTTCCCTAAGTAGGGCTCGCACAGCCAGGGCCTCACACTGACCTGGGACGCGCTGCCGAGTCGGCGGAGCGCCTCCCGCCTCCCCGGTTTCGCTTGGACCCTCCGTGCCTGTGGCCCCGGGGCGCCGTCCGGGCGGGGATGTGGTCTTCGGCGGCTCCTCGGCGGCTCGAGTCGCAGATCCCGGTAGGTGCCGCCGTATCCCCAACCCCCACACGGCGGAGAGATGCGGGCGGCTGAGCCCGAGCGGCGAAGCGTCCTAGCGGGGGCCAGGAGGCGCGCACCTCGCCAGACGCCCGGGCTGCACGGCGTTTCCGTTGGGAGTGACGCGCCGGTTCGCGGCTGTGCTGCAGGTGTGGGCGGCGGCCCCGGGGGCCAAAGTGTGGCCTCTGAAGCCCCGCCTTCTGTCCCCACGAGTATCCGCCCTCCCCCCATTCCCACACCCCACAGGCCACCGCGCTTTGGCCTGAGCGACTTGGCCCAGAGCAAGGGCGGCAGCGTCTTTCCTACAGCAGGGCGTCGGCCACCCCTCTATAACGGCCCTCGGTCCCCCAGCCCATCTACATTCGCATCCCTCCCCCGCAGTTCATATCCACCCGGCTGGTCCTTGTGTCTGTCCCCTGCGGTCTCTCTTTCCCCTCCCCGTCCCTGTACCCTCTTGGTAAAGCCAGAGCCTCACTTCAGGTTGAGGCATTCGTGGGAGCAGCCGTTCTTCTTTTGTTTTGATGAGTTTATAACTTCATTATACTATTATTAAAACATTAATACATATAATTCCACAACGTATATTTTATGTATTAAACTCTACTGTGGAATTAGAGAGAGATGAAATTAAGAAGCAGCAATGATTTTAACTCATTTATAAGGGATCATCTGGTGGAGAAAAGACTATGACCTTTTGTTGTTGTTGTTCAGATGATGTCAATTTAAAATAATTTGTAGTTTTGACTTCTCAAAGGGGGAAAGTACACTTATCTCTGAGCAGGCTTCCTTTACTTAGGAAAATAATCTGCTAAATTTGGCCCTTTAGTAAGTATATGTTAAGCAAGTTCACAGGTCATTTTAACCCAGAGTTGGTCTCTACAGAGCTGGAATATTAGGTCTGGGTTGACCATTGCCCACATCTATTTGTTTGGGAAGGTCGGAGATTCACAGGAGGGGATTGGGCAAATTTGCATGAAGGTACCCGTCTCCTTTCCCCCATTAAGAAAGTTTTTAATAATGTGTAGTAGATGTTTAATAGGTGCACATTTCACAATTTCAACGATTTTGCTCAAACTGAAGCATCGTTAAGATCAAGAGACAGAATATTACCAGCTCTCCAGAAGACTGTCTCATATTTCTTCCTTCCAGGGGGCAGAGTAGTGGCTTCAACTAGCCTAGATTACTTTGGCTTGTATTTGCACTTTATAGCAATTGAATCATACAGAATATACTCTGTTTCTGGCTTCTTTCACTCAACATTATGTTGAAGAGGTGCGTGCTGTCTATGGATTTCGCTTGTTCATTCTTTTTGCTGTAGAGTATTCCACTGTGTGAATGTACCTGGATTTACTCATTTTATTACTGATATGCATTGGGGTAATTCTCAGGTTTGGGACGTTACAAATAATGCTGCTAGGAACATTATAGCAGATGTCTTTGGTGAACATATACACACATTTCTGTTGGGTACGTACCTAGGAGTGGAATTGTGAGTCATGAAGCAGGCATATGTTCAGCTTCTGCAGATATCGCCAAACAGTTTTTCAAAGTAAATGATCTAATTTTCACTCCTATTTAATTAGTTTCTTATTGCTGCTTGTAACAAATTACCACAAGCTTAGCTTAAAACAACACAAGTTTATTCTCTTACAGTTCTGGAGGTCATGTCTAAACTGGGTTTTACATGACTAAAAGTGTTGACAGGGCTGAGTTCCTTCTGGAAGTTCTAAAGGATAATCCATTTCATTGCCTTTTGCAGTTTCTAGAGGCTGCCTCCATTCCTTGGCTGGTAGCCCCTTATTCCCTTCATATCTCAGGGTCTCTCTCTCTCAACTCTGCTTCTGTTGTCACATGTCTTTGTGTCTCTCTGCTACCTTCTATCCTCTTGCTTCACTCTCATAAGGACCTTTGTGATTATACTGGGCCCACTCAGATAATCCAGAATAATCTCCTATGTCAAGATCCTTAGTTTAATCACATCTTGCAAAGTTCCTTTTGTAACATATCCATAGATTCCAGGGATTAGAATGTGAACCTCTTTGGGGAGGGCATTATTCAGCCTACTACACCTGTCATCGGGGTATTGGAACATGTTGGATGGATGGAGAGAGGCTGGACTGGGGACAAAAAGGACAATGAAGCCCTGGGATACAGTTCACCTGGAGGATTAGTGCTATTGACTTGGGTGCTGTGACAGGGCTCATAGGCAGGAGAGGGAGGCTGATGCTGGAACATCACAATCCTGGCACCACCAACGCATCTGAGGCAAGAGGCTTTCATATAGGGAATGAGAGTGCAGGTCAGTTTGGGCCTGGGCACCTCGCTGAGTGAAACATTCGGGAAGGCAGACTCTCCTTCTTGGGAGTTGGGAACAACAAGAAAACAATGGAGAACAGATCAGATTTTGCACTGTGGGCAAGGTCCTCTCAGTGGACAGTACCCCCAGCCCATGTCATGTCCCTATCCATCCTCCAGGCCCTGGGGACTGACCTGTTTCGGGGCTGATGGTGGAACTGTGGGGACTGACTTCCCACATAGGTGAGGTGAGGTGAGGATGAGGTGGGATGGAAGAGCCTGTTAATCTAGGCAGGCGTGCCCTGCCTGCGTCGTAACTTGAATGTTGAAGGGAGATGACTTTAACGGTCAGGGCTTGAGGATGAGGACATATTGTGTCTACCTACTTCTGGTCTCATTTTAGTCCAGCAAACACACCTTGAAAGAAACAGGACAGATGTTATTATCTCTACTTTACCTATGAGACCAGCAGGGCTCCAAGAGGCCATCTGATTTACTTGAGGAGCCTCAGGAATGGAACCAAGAACAGAATGAGACTTGCAGCTCTTCCTGTTGTCCTTGGCGCTGCTCCACTCCCTACTGTGTGAGATTCACTGAGACGCAAGGTGACGGGAGCTGAGAGGCAGGACTGACCCAAGGTGTGCAAACCCAATTAAACACATCCTACTTTGTGGGTGATAAAGTGGGATGATCTGGAATATGAAACATGCCGTCCTCATGGTTTTATACCATTAACAATATGTTTTGGTGGGATTTTAGGAACAAGTAAAAGTTGATGCATGTGTTTGATAAGCATCTTGATCTGAAATCCCTCCATCTACTTTCTGCCTTCCAGAAATAAGTTGAACACTTTGGTTTACTGATGGAACCCCTCCAGCTCTCTTAAAAATTGTGGTTATACTAGAATTCATTTACTATCTATTTAATTCTGATCTCAAGACAGAGAGGAGGGGCTTCCCTGGTGGCACAGTGGTTAAGAATCCACCTGCCAATGCAGGAGACACGGGTTCGAGCCCTGGTCCAAGAGGATCCCACATACCACGGAGCAACGAAGCCCGTGCAACACAACTAATGAGCCTGTGCTCTAGAGCCCGCGAGCCACAACTACTAAAGCCCACGCACCGCAACAAAGAGCAGCCCCGGCTCACCGCAACTAAAGAAAGCCCGTGCGCAGCAATGAAGACCCAACACGGCCAAACATAAATAAATGAATAAATAAATAAATTTATTTAAGAAAATACTTTAACTTGTCTAGGTAGCATCAGGGGAGGCTTCTCAAATGAGGTAACATTTCCAGTGAGACCTGAAGGACAAGTAGGTGTATCAGTGAAGAGTAGAGGGGCTTTTACATGGAGAAAAACAAACTTCTCATCTATTTGAGCCATTGTCATTGGAGGATCTCTGTTACATTCATCCATATCTATTTCATGATGAATATATTCTTTGTACCAGAACAAAGGGTGGACCAGTGCAGGGAGGCACTTTGTGTGCCAGGATAAAGGACTCTGGGTTGCTAGCTGCTTCTCTTTAGGGAGGTTTTCTTTGGTTGTCCCCTGAATATCTTAAAAACATAACAAAAACCAAAGGCCTCTTACACACTGATACCCCTGCAGTTCCTCAGACAAGTTCTCTGAGCTTACTGCATATTCTGGAAGACTGTCTCAGTCCTTAAGCTTGTTGACAAAACTGTCTTCTATTACATTGGCCTTGGGAGGGGTCCCACTTAACGGCAGCAATCCGGTGGGAACCTTCCTGCCTTCTGTTCTCAGGGTGGAAGAACTTTTTCTTAGGCTTAGAGGATTTGTTCTAGAAAGAGGCTGAGAAACTTAGCTCTAGTGTCTCTTCTGACATCTGTCACCTAAACTCCAGATACCTCAGAAATCCCAACTGATCTATAAAACCAGGACAGTGCAACGACGTAAGGAAACTAACATCAGCTCTGTGAAGAACTTTAGACCAGAACGAAATACCAAATAGTATTATTTTTACTTTAAAACTCAGTGACAACCTGTGTTCAGAAGGAAGATGTGTTTTTTCTTCCGATGATTCATTATTCATTCCAAATACTCATTTTGTCATGCAGATGACATGACATCTAAATATGAAAAGCCAGTTCAATAAAGTAGTCAGCATACTGATGAATATGTTTTCATTTACTGGACCAACTACTGATTCATGTAAATCAATGAAGAGATGAAGTAATGCTGGAATAATTGATCCGATGTAAACCTCTCGATAACATGATTAACCTCTTAGATCCGCCTTCAAGATGTGTTAAGTTTATAATCATAAGTGAGAAAACTATGTGTCATTTTGCATCGTCCAGCATCCAAACACCTCTTCTATTTTGGCAAATCCAAGATGAGTGGAGGCCAGGATCTGACTTCCCACTCTGGAACATGGACCCGAGCAGATAATTCCCCTTTGGACTCCTTAGACCTGTGTGTGGACATTTGAGCAAGGTTCAGCCAATCAGAGGCTCTTTCCTGAGACTGAGTCTTCAGGGAGTGATAACAAGGCTAGAGACAGCTAGAGGTCACTCAGAGTGGCTGGATGGACTTGAGACTTCAGTGGATGGTGACAAGCGTCCAGGGCAGAGATGCCGGGGCCAGAACCCTACACTTACGGAACCTCTGGTGGAATCTTGACTGTGCCATACACCCCTGAGCTGCTGTTTCCAGGGCTGATTCTCCAGTCTTCATGAAATTCTTTGAAATATCAGGTATCTTTCAAATAAATTTCTTTTCTGTATAAGTTAGCCTGTGTTGGTTTTATTATTTGGAGAAACACTGGCTGATATACACTCTATGTGAGAGCAAGATACAGGGTATTATTCTGTACCTGGTCCAATTCTAGATCAGGAAGAATTCATTTTAAAAACTACAGTTACTTTTAGGGTCCAACTGACAGGAAGGCATGTATTTTACAAAATATGTTGCATTCTAACGTTTGTTCAGTGCATTTAATTGCTACTCACCCTTTTAACAGACAAACGACTCATCAGGGACAGGCCACAGTCTCCAAGAGCCTGACAGAAAGGCAGTGGTATTTTAGAATTCAACAGGATCTTTGAAACTCTCATCCAAATCGCTCATTTTGCAAATAAGAAAACTGAGATTCAGGCTGGCTAGATGATTTACCCAAATTGTATAGCCACTCCGTGAAAGAGCAGGGGGTATAATCAGATACCACTCCTGGAGGAAAGATGGGGCGGGTGGGGAAGGGAGAGGCAAAGAAAGGTATCCAGTTTGCAGAACTGAGATCTAAAAGTGTGTGTTTGGTTATGAGGCCAGGGAAGTCACAGAATCAGGTCATAAGGTCAGGGAATTGCCAAAGAGAAAAGTTGAGTAGGTGTTCAGTTGCTGCTAGAATGCAGGGTTGGCTAAAACAGGGTAGGCTCAGAGCCAGGGTAATACCTGAATTTTTCCTCTTGTCCCAAACATGTGTGGACAAGGAGCCTAAGTGTTTAAACACTTTTTTTTTCAACCCTGTGGGAACTTGTCAGCTTTCTAAAACTCTCATGAATCCAGCTGCACTTCTGGAACTTTGGTCCCTTCTTTTGGTCATGATGTTGAAATGCCTAGTAGAATTTCACTGCAATTGGACTTGTCACCAGTCGGTGACACTATCTGGCCATTAGGGAGAATTATTCCTTCAGTTTGAGGTATTTGCTTTACATGTTGGGCAGATACTAGTTATATGCTCCCCCCGCCAAAAAGAAAAAAAAAAAAGAAATAATAGATCACTTCAAAGGACAGAATTTGTCTCATTCAGGCTTGAAAATTGGTAATTAAAATAAAACTACTTTCTCAGGCACTACTAACATGCAGCATGTTATTTTTTTGTGTGTGCTTCACAAATATAATTTTTTATTTGCTATGTGGAATAAAGACAAGGGAAGGGAGACACAAAAGGTAGACACACCAGTTAAGAGGATATAGTATTACAAGGGTACAAAATAACAGGAAAGGGCAATTACAGAGGTAATTAGGAGAGAAAGCCAGTTCAGGAAATTGTATTTCTTTCTAATTGATAGACTTCCAAGAATTGTTTTTTGTTTTTCTTTTAACATCTTTGTTGGAGTATAATTGCTTTACAATGGTGTGTTAGTTTCTGCTGTATAACACAGTGAATCAGCTATATGTATACATATATCCCCATGTCTCCTCCCTCTTGCGCCTCCCTCCCACCCTCCCTATCCCACCCCTCTAGGTGGTCACAAAGCACGGAGATGATCTCCCTGTGCTATGCGGCTGCTTCCCACTAGCTACCTATTTTACATTTGGTAGTGTATATATGTCAGTGCTACACTCTCACTTCGTCCCAGCTTACGCTTACCCCTCTCCATGTTTTCAAGTCCATTTTCTACGTCTGCATATTTATTCCTGTCCTGTCCCAGAGGTTCTGTCATCAGAACCTTTTTGTTTTCCTCAGATTTCATATATATGTGTTAGCATACGGTATTTGTTTTTCTCTTTCTGATTTACCTCACTCTGTATGACAGACTCTAGGTCCATCCACCTCACTACAAATAGTTCAATTTCATTTCTTTTTACGGCTAATATTCCATTGTATATATGTGCCACATCTTCTTTATCCATTCATCTGTCGATGGACACTTAGGTTGCTTCCGTGTCCTGGCTATTGTAAATAGTGCTGCAGTGAACATTGTGGTACATGTCTCTTTTTGAATTATGGTTTTCTCAGGGTGTATGCCCAGCAGTGAGATTGCTGGGTCATATGGTAGTTCTATTTTTAGATTTTTAAGAAACCTCTGTACAGTTCTCCACAGTGGCTGTATCAATTTACATTCCCACCAACAGTGCAAGAGGGTGCCCTTTTCTCCACACCCTCTCCAGCATTTATTGTTTGTAGATTTTTTTTTTTTTTTTTTTTTTTTTTTTTTTTTGTGGTTCGCGGGCCTCTCACTGCTGTGGCCTCTCCCGTTGCGGAGCACAGGCTCCGGACGCACAGGCTCAGCGGCCATGGCTCACGGGCCCAGCCACTCCACGGCATGTGGGATCGTCCCGGACCGGGACACGAACCCGCATCCCCTGCATCAGCAGGCGGACTCAACCACTGTGCCACCAGGGAAGCCCTGTTTGTAGATTTTTTGATGATGGCCATTCTGACTGGTGTGAGGTGATACCTCACTGTAGTTTTGATTTGCATTTCTCTAATGATTAGTGATGTTGAGCATCCTTTCATGTGTTTGTTGGCAATCTGTATATCTTCTTTGGAGAAATGTCTATTTAGGTCTTCTGCCCATTTTTGGATTGGGTTGTTTGTTTTTTTGATATTGAGCTGCATAGGCTGCTTGTATATTTTGGAGATTAATCCTTTGTCAGTTGCTTCGTTTGCAAATATTTTCTCTGATTCTGAGAGTTGTCTTTTCGTTTTGTTTATGGTTTCCTTTGCTGTGCAAAAGATTTTAAGTTTCATTACATACCATTTGTTTATTTTTGGTTTTATTTCCATTTCTCTAGGAGGTGGGTCAAAAAGGATCTTGCTGTGATTTAAGTTATAGAGTGTTCTGCCTATGTTTTCCTCTAAGAGTTTTATAGTATCTGGCCTTACATTTAGGTTTTTAATCCATTTTGAGTTTATTTTTGTGTATGGTGTTAGGGAGTGTTCTAATTTCATTCTTTTACATGTCGCTGTCCAGTTTTCCCAGCACCACTTATTGAAGAGGCTGTATTTTCTCCATTGTATATTCTTGCCTCCTTTATCAAAGATAAGGTGACCATATGTGCATGGGTTTATCTCTGGGCTTACTATCCTGTTCCATTGATCTATATTTCTGTTTTTATGCCAGTACCATACTGTCTTGATTACTGTAGCTTTGTAGTATAGTCTGAAGTCAAGGAGCCTGATTCCTCCAGTTCCATTTTTCTTTCTCAAGATTGCTTTGGCTATTCGGGTCTTTTGTGTTTCCATACAAATTGTAAAAAAAAAATTTTCTAGTTCTGTAAAAAATGCCGTTGGTAGTTGGATAGGGATTGCACTGAATCTGTAGATTGCTTTGGGTAGTATAGACATTTTCACAATGTTGATTCTTCCAGTCCAAGAACATGGTATATCTCTCCATCTGTTTGTATAGTCTTTAATTTCTTTCATCAGTGTCTTATAGTTTTTTCTGATACAGGTCATTTGTCTCCTTAGGTGGGTTTATTCCTAGGTATTTTATTCTTTTTGTTGCATGGTAAATGGGAGTGTTTCCTTAATTTCTCTTTCAGATTTTATGTCATTAGTGTATAGGAATGCAAGAGATTTCTGTGCATTAATTTTGTATCCTGCTACTTTACCAAATTCATTGATTAGCTCTAGTAGTTTCTGGAAGCATCTTTAGGATTCTCTATGTATAGTGTCATGTCATCTGCAAACAATGACTGTTTTACTTCTTCTTTTCTGATTTGGATTCCTTTTATTTCTTTTTTTCTCTGATTGCTGTGGCTAAAAATTCCAAACTATGTTGAATAATAGTGGTGAGAGTGGGCAGCCTTGTCTTGTTCCTGATCTTTGAGGAAATGGTTTCAGTTTTTCACCATTGAGAATGATGTTGGCTGTGGGTTTGTCATATATAGCCTTTGTTATGTTGAGGTAGACTCCCTCTATGCCCAATTTCTGGAGAGTTTTTATCAAAAATGGTTGTTGAATTTTGTCGAAAGTTTTTCTACATCTATTGAGATCATCATATGGTTTTTATCCTTCAATTTGTTAATATGGTTTATCATATTGATTGATTTGTGTATATTGAAGAATCCTTGCATTGCTGGGATAAACCCCACTTGATCAGGGTGTATAATCCTTTTAATGTGCTATTGGATTCTGTTTGCAAGTATTTTGTTGAGGATTTTTGCATCTATGTTTATCAGTGGTACTGGCCTGTAGTTTTCTTTTTTTGTGACATCTTTGTCTGGTTTTGGTATCAGAGTGATGGTGGCCTCATAGAAAGAGTTTGGGAATGTTCCTCCCTCTGCTATATTTTGGAAGAGTTTGAGAAGGATAGGTGTTAGCACTCCTCTAAATGTTTTATAGAATTCACCTGTGAAGCCATCTGGTCCTGGGCTTTTGTCTGTTGGAAGATTTTTAATCACAGTTTCAATTTCAGTGCTTACGATTGGTCTGTTTATACTTTCTATTTCTTTCTGGTTCAGTCTCAGAAGGTTGTGCTTTTCTAAGAATTTCTCCACTTCTTCCCGGTTGTCCATTTTATTGGCATATTGTTGCTTCTAGTAATCTCTCGTGATCCTTTGTATTTCTGCAGTGTCAGTTGTTACTTCTCCTTTTTCATTTTTAATTCTGTTGATTTGAGCCTTCCTCCTTTTTTTCTTGATGAGTCTGGCTAATGGTTTAGCAATTTTGTTTATCTTCTCAAAGATCTAGCTTTTAGTTTTATTGATCTTTGCTATTGTTTCCTTCATTTCTTTTTCATTTATTTCTGATCTGATCTTTATGATTTTTCTCCTTCTGCTAACTTTGGGGTTGTTTTTGTTCTTCTTTATCTAATTGCTTTAGGTGTAAGGTTAGGTTTATTTGAGATTTTTCTTGTTTCTTGAGATGGGATTGTATTGCTATAAACCTTCCTCTTAGGGTTGCTTTTCCTGCATCCCATAAGTTTTGGGTTGTTGTGTTTTGATTGTCATTTGTTTCTTGGTATTTTTTGATTTCCTCTTTGATTTCTTCAGTGATCTCTTGGTTATTTATTAGCATATCATTTAGCCTCCATATGTTTGTATTTTTTACAGATTTTTTTCCTGTAATTGATATCTAGTCTCATAGTGTTGTGGTCAGAAAAGATACTTGATATGACTTCAATTTTCTTAAATTTACCAAGGCTTGACTTGTGACCCAAGATATGATCTATCCTGGAGAATGTTCCATGAGCACTTGGAAAGAAAGTGTATTCTGTTGTTTTTGGATGAAATGTCCTATAAATACCAATTAAGTCCATCTTGTTTAATGTGTCATTTAAAGCTTGTGTTTCCTTATTTATTTTCAATTTGGATGATCTGACCATTGGTGAAAGTAGGGTGTTAAAGTCCCCTACTATGATTGTGTTACTGTTAATTTCCCCTTTTACGGCTGTTAGTATTTGCCTTAGGTATTGAGGTGTTCCTATATTGGGTGCATAAATATTTACAATTGTTTTATCTTTTTCTTGGATTGATCCGTTGATCATTATGTAGTGTTCTTCTTTGTCTCTTGTAATATTCTTTATTTTAAAGTCTATTTTGTCTGATATGAGAATTGCTACTCCAGCTTTTTTTTGACTGTCATTTGGATGAGATATCTTTTTCCAGCCCCTCACTTTCAATCTGTTTGTGTCCCTATGTCTGAAGTGAGTCTCTTGTAGACAGTATATGTACGGGTCTTGTTTTTGTATCCGTTCAGCCAGTCTATGTCTTTTGGTTGGAGCTTTTAATCCATTTACGTGTAAGGTATATATTGATATGTATGTTCCTATTACTATTTTCTTAATTGTTTTGGGTTTCTTATTGTAGGTCTTTTCCTTCTCTTGTGTTTCCTGCCTAGAGAAGTTCTTTTAGCATTTGTTATAAAGCTGGTTTGGTGGTGCTGAATTCTCTTAACTTTTGCTTGTTTGTAAAGATTTTAATTTTTCTGTCAAATCTGAATGAGATCCTTGCTGGGTAGAGTAATCTTGGTTGTAGGTTTTCCTTTTCATCACTTTAAATATGTCCTACCACTCCCTTCTGGTTTGCAGTTTCTGCTGAAAGATCAGCTGTTAACCTTATGGGGATTCCCTTGTATGTTATTTGTTGCTTTTCTCTTGCTGCTTTTAATATTCTTTCTTTGTATTTAATTTTTGATAGTTTGATTAATATGTGACTTGGTGTGTTTCTCCTTGAATTTATCCTGTATGGGACTCTCTGTGCTTCCTGGACTTGATTGACTATTTCTTTCCCATGTTAGAGAAGTTTTCGACTATAATCTCTTCAAGTATTTTCTTAGACCCTTTCTTTTTCTCTTCTTCTTCTGGGACCCCTATAATTTGAATGTAGGTATGTTTAATGTTGTCCCAGAGGTCTCTGAGACTGTCCTCATTTCTTTTCATTTTTTTCTTTATTCTGCTCTGCAGTAGTTATTTCCACTATTTTATCTTCCAGGTCACTTATCTGTTCTGCTGCCTCAGTTATTCTGCTATTGATTCCTTCTAGAGAATTTTTAATTTCATTTATTGTGTTGTTCATCATTGTTTTTTTGCTCTTTAGTTCTTGTAGTTCCTTGTTAAACATTTCTTGTATTTTTTCCATTCTATTTCCAAGATTTCGGATCTTCTTTACTATCATTACTCTGAATTCTTTTTCAGGTAGACTGCTTATTTACTCTTCATTTGTTTGGTTTGGTGGGTTTTTACCTTGCTCCTTCATCTGCTGTGTGTTTCCTTGTCTTCTCATTTTGTTTAACTTACTGTGTTTGGGGTGTCCTTTTCCCAGGCTGCAGGTTCATAGTTCCCGTTGTTTTTGGTGTCTGCTCTCAGTAGGTGTGGTTGGTTCAGTGGGTTGTGTAGGCTTCCTGGTGGAGGGGACTGGTGCCTGTGTTCTGGTGGGTGGGGCTGGATTTTCTCTTTCTGGTGGGCAAGTCTGCGTCCAGTGGTGTGTTTTGGGGTGTCTGTGAACCTACTATGATTTCAGGGAGCCTCTCTGCTAGTGGGTGGGGTTGTGTTCCTATCTTGCTAGGTGATTGGCATGAGGCGTCCAGCATTGGAGTTTGCTCATCGTTGCATGGAGCTGGGTCTTAGTGTTGAGACAGAGATCTCTGGGAAAGCTTTCGCTGATTGATATTACGTGGGGCCCGGAGGTCTCTGGTTGTCCCACGTCCTGAACTCGGCTCTCCTACCTCAGAGGCTCAGGCCTGACACCAGGCCAGAGCACCAAGACCCTTTCAGCCACACGGCAGGTAGGAGACAGCTAAATATGCAAGTATCTCAATGGCTTCTTAAGTGATGGGGAAGATGTGATGCATGAAGGAATCCAACTCAAGTCTCACAGCTTAGTTCTGTGATCTTGGACCAGGTTGTTAACTTCTGTGTGCCTCAGATTTCCTTTCGTGCGGCACCTCCTTGCCCCAAAGTCCCAGTCAGATGTGAGGGAAGGGCTGTCACTCACAGGCTGTGCAGGGAGGAAGCCGGGAGGCTGGCGCAGGACCAAACTCCAGCATGCTTTAATGTTACGTTATTGACAGATGGGATGTGTCGAAATCACTGATGTGCTTCAGGATAGCTCATCTCTTCTGCATGCTCTTGCCATTTAGAGTTTCTTTTTGTTTATCATTTGGTTTATGCCCAATATAGACCTTCTTACTATTTTTTAAAGTTACATTGCTGGATGAGCAAACGATCTGCAGTGGGAAAAAAAAAAACCTCTTTCCAAACCAAGCTGGTGACTATGTAGGGGATGGTGATATCCTAGTACAGAGAAGACTAGAGAATCCTGGCAAAACTAGGACAAACTTTAGTGGGGAAACTCCAGCAATATGTTACTCCAGGAGAAAGCAGTGTTCAAAGAAGAACCATTCCTGCTGACGTTTTACCTCCTACTTAACAAATATGTAGAAGGAAGAAAGAAAACTAAGAAATGATCACCTGATTAAGATACAATATTTAAAAATATTTTTTAACTTTGAAAATATTTGGTGAGTGTTTTTACATCGCAGTGTGATGAAAATAGCTGTTATATTCTGTATTCAAGTAATGTTTAGGTGATAATAATCATTGAGGAATATGATACTTCGATAGTTCATGGATTTAAGTCAAGGATGTGCTATTTCTTAAGCAATGGGGAGTTTAATAACTAGAATATTAAGAATTAATGTTGCTTTCAGTTTTGTTTCTAATTCAAGGAAATCATTTTGAGCATGAAATGTTAAAATGGATTATGAGGCCTTCGTACTAATGTAATATAGTCTATGTCTCTAAGTTCTGTGGAAAAATACACAGAACTTGTCAATGCTTCTTGGAAAAGAAAACCAACTTTTCTGTGATTTTCAGGTGGCTGAATTTTAAGTGTTCCTTGATCCCAGTTAAAACTGATTATGCTTAGGTTTAATATTGATTATGCTTAGGTAAGAGAGTTCACCCAGGATATTCTCTGCAGACAGTTTTCAGGATCTTATGCAAGGTAAGGCAATGACTGAATTGTAGTTTGAAAAGAACAGGAAGATATTTCCAACATACTAATTGGTTCTGTTTTACCGTCATGAGCAGCATTCAGTAAGGAGTTAGTTAATGAGTATGGATGGAGTCACCATCGCCACCGGTCAAGTCATTTCTTGGAAATGGACCAGACACATTCCTTCCTCTGGTCCTTTGCTTGCTCATTTTGTCCTTTCTGCCCCCTCTTTTCCTCTCTACTTTTCTAACTCTTACATCTCTTTGGAAACCTAGCTCACCTCCTCCATGGAGCCTTGGCCAGCCATCCCAACCACCGTGGTGCATCCCTTTTTAGAATTCCTATGATACTTACATGGTAACAGTCATTTGGTCTTTAGTTTGTATGTAGATTATTCTTTATGTGCCTTACCTTCTTAGCAAAATTCTAAGCTCTTTAAGTTCCAGAGTCATATCTTAGATCTCTGAATCACTGCTGGTGCCACCTCAGTACAGGCAATGAGCCCTGGATGACTGATCAACAACTCCATTCAGCATGATGGTTCATTTTAAACTCTGCAGAGAGAAGAAACCAGCATGCAGGGAAGAGAGCTGCCTTCAGATTTCCAAATCCAGACTCAGCCTAAAAGTCATGTTGGAATTCCTGAGCTATCCCCACATAATAATTACCCCCTTAGCTTAAGCTAATATGAGAATGTTTCTGGTATTTGCTTCAAGGACACATGGAACTGACAAAATTAAATTAGGTCCTGGAATGTAACTGTAAAAGGCAATGTACAACTTCTCAGATAATCTTTTTTTTTTAATATAAATTTATTTATTTATTTTTGGCTGTGTTGGGTCTTCGTTGCTGCGCACGGGCTTTCTCTAGTTGCATCAAGTGGGGGCTGCTCTTCCTTCCAGTGTGCGGGCTTCTCACTGCGGTAGCTTCTCTTGCTGCGGAGCATGGGCTCTAGGCCCACGGGCTTCAGTAGTTGTGGCTCACGGGCTCTAGAGCATGGGTTCTAGAACGCAGGCTCAGTAGTTGTGGTGCACGGGCTTAGTTGCTCTGCGGTATGTGGGATCTTCCCGGACCAGGGCTCGAACATGTGTCCCCTGCATTGGCAGGCGGATTCTTAACAGCTTTGCCAACAGGGAAGCTCCTCAGATATCTTTGACAATATCACTGTTTGGAGCAGGAAGCTTTGGGGGGTCCTGGAATAGATTAAATGACTTGGAAAGCTTTTACTGAGAGTCTTTTGAGTGTGGGGCAAGATTTTAGGTATGAGTATAGCAGATGCTTTTGGTGCCCCATGTCACATCCCGTTGGATCACCTCTAATTTCAGCCAGGTCTCCATTACCTAATAGTGACCTTAGGAATGTGCCCTTTAAATACTTTCTGTCCTTTCTTGCTTTATTCTCTCACTTCTTCTTCCTAGGATCGCATTCCACCTGTTTCCAGACCTTGTCGAGGGGGAACTTGAACTAAGACAAATAAATATATAGGATATGATATTTGCCCATAGACATCTTATAAGTTTAGATGGAGTATTTGGACACACATTGTTGGAAACAGTAAAATGAAAATAAAAGGTAGACTTCAATTCAATGACACACAAGTAGTACAGGGTCTAGTCCTTTATAGTTGATATAGATTTTATTAAATTTTAGTAGTAATTCTTACAGCTCTGATAACTCTAACCAGGAAGATTTGGTTCTTCCAGAACTATTATTTCTTTTGATATTTTATTAATCTCATATATCACTGAAGCACTCTGTTCTTAGCAAAGTATGAAGAGGTGGGATTGGGTACATTTTGTACTGTATCCTTAGTGATCTGTAATTATATCCTGCCATTCAAATGCTATTCTATTCAACTTTACAGAGCTTAAACATCCCTTAACATTTTGCTTTTCCTAATACTAAATGGAACACTTAGGTCTTCATAAAATTATCTTGGAACATGTCATGGGAGTAATCAAAATGAATTGAAATTATTATTTTGTACTTGGGAGCAATTGTTTTAAAGGAAAAAGAAAAGGAATTTAATTTTTTGTTGCCAAACCAATATAACAGTATTAAGAACAATTTGATGAATAAAAACATCATCAATAGAGAAAACATACTAAACTTGTTATTTTAATTTTATAGATTTTTGTGATATGATGATGGCCATGATACGGATATATCTTTTACACAACTGTAGCATTCATAAAATTTTGTATTCAGTCCTTTATCGAGAGAATTTTGGAGCATTAAGAAGTCATCTTGAGAGATTTGCTAGTCACATGTAGTTTCCTGGGATTATATACAGTCAGCAGTCCTTCATCATCAAGGCTATTTTCCTGATAACCTTTCTTGAATCACCTAATCTGTTTTATAGTCTCGTTTAGATCAGGGAATCTTGGTTTTCATATTTATGAAAGAGGTCACTATAGAATGCCTCAAAATAGCAAGCTTTCAAAATGTTTAAATTTTTTTTTACCTTTGTTGAAGAGAAATAAGTATTACGAAAGCAGGACATTGTTTGGATTTGCATTTCAGAGTCTGGGCAAGACCCTTCTTTACTGCTACACTTTGATTTTTACTTTCTTCCAAATCCTATGATGATAACATCATCAGAGACAATGATGTGCCTTACTGTGGGTCTTTAAAATTCATTTTTGCTGTGCTTTCAGTGGTAGGATTTTTACTTTCTTCCAAATCCTTTGATGATAACTTATCATCAGAGACAATGATGTGCCTTACCGTGGGTCTTTAAATTTTATTTTTGCTGTGCTTTCAGTGGTAGGACCTTTTACCATGAACACTCCCATCCTTCAATTCTAGGAATTTTTCTTTCATTATTTCTTTGATAATTTATTTGTTTCCTCTTCTCTGTTCTATTTGTCTGGGTCTCCTATTTTTAGCATGTTAATATTGGATTAATCATATATATAATTTCTCTCCTATTATTCATCCCTTTGTCTTTTTCTACTTTTGGTAGGATTTACTCATATTTATCTTTCAACCTCATAAGTGATTGTTTTCATTACTAATGTCATATTTTAAATTTTTATTAGTTTTTTTGTTTTGTTTTGTTTTGTTTTTCTTTTCTGCGGTACGCGGGCCTCTCACTGTTGTGGCCTCTCCCATTGTGGCCTCTCCCAGGCTACGGACGCGCAGGCTCAGCGGCCATGGCTCACAGGCCCAGCCACTCCGCTGCATGTGGGATCTTCCCTGACTGGGGCACGAACCCATGTCCCCTGCATCGGCAGGCGGACTCTCAACCACCGCGCCACCAGGGAAGCCCTATTAGTTTGTTTTTAACAACTGAGGTTTACTGAAAATATCAAACGAAAGTACTTCATACACAGTTGTCAGCAGAACCCAAGCAGCTCAGCAGTATAATAAAAGGTGGTTTATCCAGAAGTCTGTTGAAGGGGGATGCTGCTAAGGATGCTTGAGCATAGCCATAGTACATTTGTGTTGTGTGTGTGTGTGTGTGTGTGTGTGTGTGTGAACTATCATCATATCTTTTAATTTCCAAGAACTCTTTTTTGGCATCTGAATATTCTTGTTCTATAGCATCATCCTCTTGTTTCACAGATATATTATCTTATTTAATCTCTAAGCCTATTAATAAGATCATTTTGGAATTTTCTTCTCTTCTTTTTGTTATTTCCAAGTTCATATTTTCCACATGACATTGTCACAATTCTGAATCTAATGGGAGAGAGTCTTCAAAAATGTAAGGAATATTCCCAGAGTTTAATCTCGTTACCTCTGATTGGCTCAAGTCGGGTTATTTGCTTATTCTCGAACCAGTCACTGTGTAGGGCAATCACAGTTTTCCATTTGATTGGGAGTGGATCGATGTTCTTTTCTAGAGCTAGACAGAGAGTTGGCTCTATCAGAACTGAGAGTAAGATAGAAGTGGGCCTTCAAAGAAAACTAGGGGGCTGTTACTAGGAAAAGAACAAAGGGATATTGGATGGTCCCAAAAATAGCAAATATGCTTAACACAGCACCTGTTACAGGGGTTTCCTCTGTAACAGCCTGGCCTAGAGCTCAAAAGTTAGTGTCAGGGGCTTCCCTGGTGGTGCAGTGATTGAGAATCCTCCTGCCAATACAGTGGTCATGGGATCGAGCCCTGGTCTGGGAAGATCCCACATTCCGTAGAGCGGCTGGGCCCATGTGCCACGGCTACTGGGCCTGTGCTCTGGAGCCCGGGAGCCACTACTGCTGAGCCTGCGTGTCACAACTGCTGAGGCCCACATGCCTGGAGCCCGTGCTCCGCAGCAGGAGAGGCCACCACAGTGAGAAGACTGTGCACCGCAATGAAGAGTAGCCCCCGCTCGTTGCAACTACAGAAAGCCCCCATGCTGCAACAAAGATCCAATGCAGCCAAAAATAAATAAATAAAATAAAGTTATTAAAAAAAAAAAAGCTAGTGTCAGAATTCCTGCAGTGACCAGCTACTCACAATTTCAAGGCAACCCAGTCTATTCCCAGATAATATTGCTTTTTTAAGAACTGAGGTATAGTTGATATACAATATTATATAGGTTTCAGGTGTACAACATAGTGATTCACAATTTTTAAAGGTTATATTCCATTTATAGTTATTATAAAATATTGGCTATATTCCCTGTGTTGTACACTATATCCTTGTAGCTTATTCATTTTATACATAGTTGTTAGTACCTCTTTATCCCCTACCCCTATCTTGCCCCTCGCCCCTCCCCCCTCCCTACTGGTAACCACTAGTTTGTTCTCTATATCTGTGAGTCTGTTTCTTTTTTGTTATATTCACTGGTTTGTTTTATTTTTTAGATTCCACATACAAGTGACATCGTACAATAATTGTCTTTCTCTGTCTGACTTTTTTTCACTTGGCATAATACCCTCCCAAGTCCATTCATGTTGTTAAAAATTCATTCTTCTTTATGGCTGAATAGTATTCCATTGTGTGTGTGTGTGTGTATGTGTGTGTGTCTGTGTGTTTATCTCCATTCCTTAGTTTGCTTAGATGGACACTTAGGTTGCTTCCATATATTGGTAATTGTGAATAATACTGCTATGAACATTGGGGTGTATGTATATTTTTGAATTAGTGTTTTCATTTTCTTTGAATATATGCCCAGGAGTGGAATTGCTGGGTCATATGGTAGTTCTATTTTTAGTTTTTTGAGAAACCTCCGTACTGTTTTCCACAGTGACTGCACCAATTTATATCCCTACCAACAATGTATGAGGGTTCCCTTTTCTCCGCATACTTGCTAACATTTGTTATTTCTGTTCTTTTTCATGATAGCCATTCTGACAGGTGAGAGGTGATATCTCATTGTGGTTTTAATTTTCATTTCTCTAATAATTAATGATGTTGAGCATCTTTTCATGTGCCTGTTGGCCATCTGTATGTCTTTTTTGGAAAACTGTCTATTCAGGTCTTCTGCTCATTTTTTAATCAGGTTGTTTGTTTTTTTGATATTGAGTTGTATGAGCTGTTTATATATTTTGGAGAGTAACCCCTTATTGATCACATCATTTGCAAATATTCTCTCCCATTTATAGGTTGTTTTTTCATTTTGTTGATGGTTTCTTTTGCTGTGCAAAAGCTTTTAAGTTTAATTAGGTGCCATTTGTTTATTTTTGCTTTTATTTCCTTTGCTTTAGGAGACAGATCCAAAAAAAAATTATTGCTATGGTTTATGTCAAAGAATGTTTCACAGATACACTGCTTTTTAAGAAAGTCTTATATTGCACCAAAATATAGCTTCCTTTAGCTGTCATCTGTGACTCTAGCTCTGCCCTTTGGTGTACCCTTGAATTATGTGAAGGCAGCTCTTGGGTTCCAGGTCTTTCTTTTCGGAACCAACATCACCTGTTGCTATAGAAATTCCTAATCTGACAGCATTTTGAATCCTTTCTCCATCTTAGACCCTTTCTTTCTTCCTCTAGGTTTGTGCATTTTGGTATAGCATGAGTGGCCTAGATTATGAGTATCCACCGTTTAGTACAGTTGATTCAAATTAGTTTCTGCATGTAATCTAAGAATATGTAAAGAGTTTACATATATGGTGCTTCTATTACAATAATTCCTAAACCTTTGTTGCATAAAAGAAACTTTAAAATCCTGATACCAGACCAACATTGGACTTTCTGGGATGGGGGATGGAAATTCTTGCACCAGTGTTTTGTTTTTTTTTTAATAATAATTTCCAGTTCTCTGCTGAGATTTTCTATCTATCTATCTATCTATCTATCTATCTATCTATCTATCTATCTATCATCTACTTGTTTTGGCTGTGCTGGGTCTTAGTTGTGGCATAAGGGATCTTTGTTGCGGTGTGCAGACTTCTTAGTTGTGGCATGAGGACTCATGTTGGGGCATGCATATGGGATCTAGTTCCCCAACCAGGGATCAAACCCAGGCCTCCTGCATTAGGAGCATGGAGTGTTAGCCACTGGACCACCAGGGAAGGCCCATAGCACCAGTGTTTTGTTAAGATCCCCAGGTGATTCTAATGTGTAGCCCAAGCCAGAAACTGCTTTACTATGTGACGGACCTCCTTAAAAATATGCTCTCAGTAGTTAGAGGTTTCTTTAAGGTGTGCTTTTAAGAAAATGAATTTGAGGCATATCTCCATTGTTTGCCTTCATCTAACGTTGTTCACTTTCTGTGAAGGATTATTCATCAAGTCACATCAGAGGAAGCAACCTGGGGCAAAGCAGTGATTTGGCCATATGTAATTATTGAGGTTTCTGGTAAAACCTCTTAATCCTAGGTAAAACCATAATTTTTATGTAATTTTCTCAGTTTGTTTGATAACTCCTGGAGAACACTGCCTGAGTTTATTTAACTGACCTCATGCAGCATCAAAAGTAGCATTATGTTCTGGTGGGAACTTAAGGAGAGCTTTTGAAATTATTTTCAACCAAAAATATGTAGCCTTGTCTTTTATGAGTGTGGATTAGAGGCCATCTGTGAAGCTGCTGAGTTTTACAGAAAAGCCTTCAGTTAGACTGACATTTATCTTGTAGTGTGGCAGTAGAAAAAAATTGTGAAACATTTGCAGAACAAAGGCTAAGGCCAAACTTTCTCAGTATAATGTTTATAGAGGATAAATCTCCACAAAAAAGGGTAGATTTATTATTTATGTTTAACTACAGTGGCTATTGTGTGTTTAAAAATCTCATATTATGTGGAATCTAAAATATGACACAAATGAACTTAACTACAAAATACAAACAGACTCACAGACATAGAGAACAGACTTGTGGCTGCTAAGCGGGGTAGGGTGGTAGAAGGATGGATTGGGAATTTGGGATTAGAAGATACAAGCTATATGGAATGGATAAACAACAAGGTCCTATTGTATATCACAGGGAACTATACTCAATATCCTGTGATAAACCATAATGTAAAAGAATATGAAAAAGAATGTATATATATGTATAACTGAATCATTTTGCTGCACAGTAGAAATTAACACAATATTGTAAATCAACTATACTTCAATAAAATAAATTTTAAAAAAATCTCATATTAAATAAAGTAGATTCACTGAGAAAAAAAGGAAAGGAGAGAGGTTGAGAATAAGAGGGAAAAAAAGGTAATGTCCCAGTTCAAAGACAGTCAGGCAGAAAGAATTCTCTTACTTGGGGAAAGGTCAGCTTTTCTGTTCTATTCAGGCCTTCAGCTGATTGGATGAGGCCCACCCACATTAGGGAGAACAGTCTGCTTTACTAGGTATACCTATTTAAATGTTAATCTCACCTAAAAACGCCCTCACAGAAATATCCAGAATAAAGTATGACCAAATATCTGGGGACCCTATGGCCCAGTTAAGTTGACATAATTAACCATCACACCTGTGTTAGTTTTCTATTACTACACAAAAATATCACAAATTTAACACCTTAAAACAACACATATCTGTTATCTCACAGTTTTTGTGATTCAGGATCTTAGCATGGCTTAGCTGGGTCCTGTTCTTAGCATCGCTCAAGGCTGCACAAGGTGGTGACCAGGGCCGTGGTCTCATCTGAGGCTCAACTGGGGAAGGATCTGCTTCTAAGCTCACTCAGGTTGTTGGCAGAATTCAGTTCTTTGAGGAGTTCAGTTTCTTTCTGGCTGTCAGCTGGAAGGCATCTTCAGATCCTAGAGGCTACCACAGTTCCTTGCCATGTGGGGCTCCCAACATGGCCAATTGCTTCCTCAAAGCTAGCAAGGGAGAGAGAGACTCCACTAAGACAGAAACTGGAGTCTTATGTAACTTAATCACATAATCATGTACACATAAATATGTGCACCCTACATCTTTGCCATATTTTATTGTCTACAAGCAAGTCATAGGTCCTGCTCACAGTCAAGGACAAGGCATCACAAAAGAGCATAAACTCCAGGAGGTGGGGATCATGGGAGCCACTCCAACTGTGCACCACAATTCTCTATTTAGATTCAAGAATTGTTAACATTTTGCCACATCTGCTTTCTCCCTGTCTCTCTCTCTATACATATATACATACAAACACATACACATGCATACATTTTTGTTGAACTGTTTAAAAGTACTTGTCATGATTAACATTACTCTCTAAATAAACATTTATCTCCTCAGAATAGTACATTTTTACATAACTACAACACTATTATCAAGCTGTTTTCAAAAAATTAACAATAATTTCATTTAATCATTTAATATTCAGATCACGTTCAGATTTGCCAATCGTAAAACAGGTCTTTTGTACATATTTTAAAACCAAGATTCAATACGTTTTCATGCATTACATTTTGTTATGTCATTTTAGTCTCTGTTAGTCTAGCTCAGTTATGCCACTAAACTAAAAATTTTTTGAATTATACTGTACATATAGAAAAGTACAAAAATCATTGGAAGTTGTAGCCTGCATTATAAGCTAGAAAAATAAATAAATAGGTGTAAAGTTTGGAAAGGAAGAAAGAAAACTATCTTTACTTACAGATGATATGAATATATACAAAGAAAACCCCAAATAATCTATAAACTATTAGAATAAAGAAATTCATCAAGGTCTCTTGATATAAAGTCATTATTCAAAAATAATTTCTAGGGACCTTCCTGGTGGTGCAGTGGCTAAGAATCCGCCTGCCAATGCAGGGGACACAGGTTTGATCCCTGGTCCAGGAAGATCCCACATGCTGCGGAGCAACTAAGCCGGTGCACCACAACTACTGAGCCTGCGCTCTAGAGCCCACGAGCCACAACTACTGAGCCCGAGCACCTAGAGCCCATGCTCCTTAACAAGAGAAGCCACTGCAGTGAGAAGGCTGTGCATTGCAATGAAGAATAGCCCTTGCTCACCACAACTAGAGAAAGCCCACGTGCACAATGAAGACCCAATGCAGCCAAAAATAAATAAATAAAATAAATTTATATTAAAAAATCATTTCTATATACTAGCAACAAAAAATGAAAATGAATGTAAAATATTTAATTATAACACAATCAAAAAACACCAAATTCCCATAAGCAAACCTAACAAAAGATGTAAAAGACCTCTCCTCTACACTAAGAAGTATAAAATGTTGATGAGAGAATTAAAGACCTAAATAAATGGAAGATGTTAAATCTACATAGTTAATCTTTAGATTCATAATAATTCCAATTAAAATGCAAATTGACAAGGTGATTCTAAAATTTATGTGATACTGCAAAGCACCTAGAATAGTCAAGGTAATTTGAATAAGAAACAAACTTGGAGGATGTGTACTATAAGATTTCAAGACTTTCATTAAAGGAAGAATAATCAAGATAGTATGATATTAGCTCAAGGAAAGACAAATAGATCAATGGCATAAAACAGGGAGTCCAGAAATGTATGCAAACACATATTGTCCCTTGATATATGATAAAAGCACTACTGCAGTCATGTGGGGGAAAGTATTACCTTTTTAATAGATGGCCTTGGAGCAATGGGGTATTTATATAGAAAATAAAATAAAATTGACCCCTACCTCACACGACATACAAAAAGTAATTTAAGGTGGATCATAGACCTAGATGTGTCAAGTGAAACAATAAAGTTTCTAAAAGAAAACAAAGAAAAAAGTTTTCTGTCCTTAGGAAGATAAATGTATCTAAAATATTAAACAAAAGCATTAACCTTAAAAGAAAAAGAAAACCTGATAAATTGGACCTCATTAAAATAAAGACTGTTCATCAGAAGACACAATAAAGAAAGCAAAAAGAAAGCCACAGCTGAGAAGGCAGCTTCAGTGCTTGTATTTGACAACTTTCTGAGTTTCAGAATATACAGAACAAGTACAAATAACCAAACAAAACAAAACCCAAGCTTTAGAAAAATGGACAAAAGCATTAACAAGTACCTTACAAAAAAGATATCCAAGTGACTAATAAACATATGTAAAGGTGTTAGACATCATTAGTCATAAGAGAAATGCAAATTAAAACCACAGTGAGATATGATTATCCACTCATCAAAATAGCTAAAATTAAAAAGATGACAAATCCAAGAGTTGAAGAGGTTATGGAAATATTAGAATATCTCAAATATGTCATATATTGCAGGTAAGAGTAAGGCTGGTACAGCTACTTCTGAAATTGTTTGGTAGTAGCTACTAAAGCTAAACATAGGTCCACTCGATGACTCGGCAAGTCCACTCTTAGATTTATAACCAAAGAGAAATGAGTGCCTGTGTCCACCAAAGATATGTACAGGAATTATTCATAATTCAACACTAGAAACAACTCAAATATCCACCAACAGGAGAATCAAGAAACATAATGTGCTATATTCAGACAATGGACTATTATACAACTTAAAAAAAACGATTGACACATGCAGCAGTCAGGATGAACTTCACAGGTGTTATGCTGAGCAAAAATAGATCAGACACAGAAGTCGGATGAAGTTCAGCACATGAAAAACTAATCCAATATGATAGGAGTCAGAAAAGTGTGTGTGTGTGTGTGTGATTTTTAGATGGGAAATGGGCATCACGGAACTTTCTGGGGTGTTGAAAATGTTCTATATCTTGATGTGGGTGGTGGTTACAAGTTGCATATAATTGTAAAAAATCCATCTAACAGTATGTATTAAGATTATTACTTTATGCCCTTCACTGTATGTGTACACCACAATTTTTTTAAAAAAGTTTTAAAAGAAAGAAAAATACACAGAAGTTTATGACTGAATTTTCACAAACTGAACAGCCCTGATCTCTTCCCATCACTATCCCCCTCAGTGTAACCAGGATCCTGACTTAAAACACGATAGATTAGTTTTGCCTGTTTATGAACTTTATGTAAACTGAACTGTAGCGTAATGATTATTCTGTTTCTGTTTCTTTTACTCATCGTATTTGTGAAATTTATCTATTCTCTTGTGTGCTGTTGAAGTTCATTCATTCTTGCTGTATAGCATTACAATATAGGATTGTACCAAAATTTATCCATGTCACTGTTGATGGGTACTTGGGTCATTTCTAGTTTACGGCATTGACATTTTTCAGAGTCCAATCTAGTTTTCTTAAAAAATATTCAACACTCTGGTTTTATGATGGTGCGATTTGACTTGTTCCTTTATCCTCTGCATTCTAATAAATTAGAATTTGGGTCTGGAGGCTTGATTCAATTCAGATTAAGTTTTTTGGTGAAAGACTACATATGTAGTGCTGTGTACTTGACTCTGCCAAGTTTCCCTCCATGGGAGTTGTACCAGAGTATGCTGTCAAGTTTTTCAGTTTTAGGGTGCAATTTTAATTGGCATTTTTCTTATTTTTGGTGATGTGAGCAGCTTTTCACATATGTAAGGTCCATTTGTTTTTTTTCTGTGACCTTTCTGTTCTTATCTTTTGCCATTTTGCTATCAGCCCTTTGCTCCTTTTCTTCTTTATTCTTCAGTACTTTTAATATATTATGGAGACTGAAACTTTTTTTAAAAAGGTACGTGATTGCCCAAAGCTCAATCAATCCATGTGTTTTCTTTTAGTATTCTCTATGATTTATTCTGGGTTTATTAAAGGAGAAATGATGACTTTCCCTGCATCCTTTTCTACTGAAAAACTGGAATATATGAGATGTCTACTTTCATCCCCAACTATACATGACCTTGACAGATGCTGCATACACTACTGCAAATATAGGCTGGCTTGTTCTTTATATATCTATGACCCCTCGTCAGCTCCATGTCACATTGCTGCCTGTTCTGGAGCCCACATGGCATAAGCATGTGCTCTCTCTTCTCAGAGAGGCTTGCTCCATCTCTCCATATTCACAGGGATTTAAGCTCCGCATATGAACTATCTTCAGTTACACATATGACTTCCTTTCCTTCACTTACCCTGCGAGCTGGGCCCCCCTCCTGACTCCTTCCTCCTTGCCACCTGCTCTTCAGGACCAGCCCCCTCACCTCTGTTCTGAAGCCCTCAGGGCCGTCCTCCCTCTCCATCACTTCCCTCTCTCACTTTTGTCTACTTTCATTCTCGGCTTCACTGACATCTTTCCTTTCAGCTAATCTATAAATACATGTTCCCCCCACCCCCATCTTAAATCCTTCTCTAGAACATGTTTGCCAGGACAGTTTCTTGTGTTCACAATGGGGATAGCCAAGTATATCACTAGGCAGAACACTAGGAGTTCTGGACTGGGCTAGAGACTCAGGGAGCATAAGAAAAACAGCACATTACTGAGCCTTTCAGAGAACATCTACCCCGAATGCTGCGTAAACACACACACACACACACACACACACACACACACACACACACACACGGCCTAAACTTTGAAACTACATCTCATCCGTATGTTGGTCCAGATCAAATTCTTAGTTAAGGCAAACACCTCTAATCTTTGTCAGAGAACAATGATTTGTTCTGTCTCTGTCCAGAGCATACTCCTGAGTGGCAGGATGGGAGTGAGCAGCTAGTCTTAGGGACGGTGGGGTTTTCTTCCAATTAATGAGTCTCCCTCACTCCTGCAGACAGGTGTCTGCCCAAGGTCCCTACCATGGACCGTCCCTCTCACACTCTACCTTCTCTGGACCCATCGTCTCAGATGCTTTCACATTTTGATGTCTCCACATCTAGACCTCCATCGCAGCTTCCTATGATGAGCAACAGGCTGGCACATCCAGCTGCAGAGCCCCTCAACATCTCTTCATGTTCCAGAGGCACCTCAAACTCCATCTGTCCCAATGGAGGTAGCATCTCCCTGCTTGCTTCCTTTCTGAACTCCTTCTCTGGAGCTCAGCACTCCTCTCCTCCCTAGACCCTCAAGCTAGAACCCTGGGAGTCATCTTCTCATCCCTTCTCTTCCCTACTTTCAAAACGATCACCATGTTCTGCAAATTCTACCTTCTAAAACTCTGGAGATGCTTACGTCCTCTCCTACCCACTCTTCCCTCATCAGATCAGGTCCTCGTTGTCTCTCCTTGAGACTACTGTCTCTGTGTCTTTACCACATCTCTGCCTCTGTTCTTGCCCCTCTCCAGTCCAGTCTTGCTCTGTCCCCCAGCTTGCTCATTGTAAAAAGTAAATCTGAAATGACTCCGATTAATGACCGAGATTGATCCACTAATCTAAATTCTTTCATGACTCCCCGAAGGGCATGGGATAAAACTCAAACAACTTAGCAAGGCATCCAAAATTCTACATGATTATCTTGCCTTTGCTACTCTTCTGGCTTCATGTTGGGCCATATTTCTTAAATTTCAGGTTCCGGCAATCCTAGAGTGTTTCTGTTTTTGGAACTCCCCATAATCTCTACAACCACTGTGCTTTGCATGTTATTTTCTTTGCTTGGAATGTCCATAGTCCTTCCTCACCCTACCCCCCTCCACTGCTTGAACATCTGACAAATGTCTCCTCGTCCTTTATATCTCAGCTCAGGTGTCACCTTCTCTGAGAAGCCTCCTCTGACTTACTCAGCCAAGCTGAGGCTCCTTTTTCCCTACCTCATCTGCTACCTGCTAACTTGTGCTTCGGCACCATCACTGTTTTCTTGCGTGTTTGTTTCTCAAATAGACTGTGAGTTCCTTGAGATCAGAAACCATGTCTTATTTATCTTTGGATCCCTAGTGCTGCTATGACTTACAGTACATGCTTATGAAAAAGACTGAAGGAAGGCATCTTAACACTAAGTCTGCAGTGGGGCTGTAGGTGGGACGGTTGGGGCTGCTTTCACAGATACGATCTTGTTTGATCCTGGATGGTCAACTCCATGAGGGCAGATATACATCAGTTTTATTCACTCTTGTAACCCCATTGCTAAGCACAATGCCTGGAAAGCACGCAATCAAAGTGCTTCATATAGAAGCTCAGTAAATGCTTTTTTTTTTCTTTTAATTTTATTGAAGTATAGTTGATTTACAATTTTGTGTTAATTTCTTCTGTACAGCAAAGTGATTCAGTTATACATATATGCAAATATATGTAAATATATATATTCTTTTTCATATTCCTTTCCATTATGATTTGTCACAGGATATATTTTTTTAAATATTTATTTATTTATTTGGCTGTGCCGGGTCTTAGTTGCCGCACACGGGATCTTTGTCGTGGCATTCAGGATCTTTAGTTGCAGCATGTGGGATCTTTAGTTGTAGCATGCGAACTCTTAGTTGTGGCGTGTGGGATCTAGTTCCCCCACTAGGGATTGAACCCGGGCCCCCTGCATTGGGAGCATGGAGTCTTAGCCACTGGACCACCAGGGAAGTTCCTGTCACAGGATATTGAATATAGTTCCCTGTGCTATACAGTAGGACCTTGTTGTTTATCCATCCTGTATATGATAGTGTGCCTCTGCTAATCCCAAACTCCCATTCCTTCCCTCCCCTACCTCACCTCCCCCTTGGCCACCACAAGTCTGTTTGCTATATCTGTGAGTCTGTTTTTGTTTCATAGATATGTTAATTTGTATTGTATTTTAGATTCCACATATAAGTGATATCATACGTTATTTGTCTTTCTCTTTCTGACTTACGTCGCTTAGCATGGTAATCTCTAGGTCCATCTCTAGGCCCATGGTCCATCCATGTTGCTGCAAATGGCATTATTTCATTCTTTTTTATGGCTGAGTAATATTCCACTGTAATATGTATACCACATCTTCTTTATCCATTCATCTGTCTATGGACATTTAGGTATTTTCCATGTCTTGGCTATAAATAGTGCTGTTATGAACATAGGGGTGCATGTATCTTTTCTAATTATAGCTTTGTCTGGATATCTGCCCAGGAGTGGGATTGCTGGGTCATATGGAAACTATATTTTTAGTTTTTTGAGGAACCTCCCTACTGTTTTCCATAATGGCTGCACCAATCTACATTCCCACCGACAGTGTAGGAGGGTTCTGCACATCCTTTCCAGCATTTATTATTTGTAGACTTTTTAAAAAAAAATAATTTATTTATTTTATTTATTTATTTTTGGCTGCATTGGGTCTTCGTTGCTGCACGCGGGCTTTCTCTAGTTGCCACGAGCGAGGGCTGCTCTTCGTTGCGGTGCGCTGGCTTCTCATTGCAGTGACTTCTCTTGTTGCGGAGCACAGGCTCTAGGTGCGCAGGCTCAGTAGTTGTGGTGCACGGGCTTAGTTGCTTCACGGCATGTGGGATCCTCCCGGACCAGGGACCGAACCTGTGTTCCCTGCATTGGCAGGTGGACTCTTAACCACTGTGCCACCAGGGAAGCCCTGTAGACTTCTTAATGATGGCCATTCTGACTGGTGTGAGGTGGTACCTCATTGTAGTTTTGTTTTGCATTAATACATGATTTTGAATGCACGAGTGATAACTCTGTTGGCTGCGCAGGTGCTAACATCCTAATACAGTTGAGGAACGGTGGTCTGGGAGAGGTTAAATAACCTGCTTAAGTGTGTTGGACAAGCCAAGCCTCAGAATGCCTGGCCCGCCACATCTCTTTAGAGAAGGAAGGAAGTGGGCTGCTCAAGGCAGCCGATTGACCAGGGGAGGGCCCTTGTCCCAAAGCGGCCAATCCTTACTGGGCTATTGTGAGGCCTGACTTTAAAAGCTGGAATAATCATATTATTGCTTGGGAAGTTGAATTAAGAAATGTGGAAATTGAGGAGTTAGTTAGTAGTGGGATCCCAAAACAAGCCTTTGGGGATGGTAGGCTGGAGTTACAAGGGGCACACAGAGGAAATCAGACAGCAGGAAAGAAACCACAACTGACAACCAGCACAGCTCCATCCCCCCACCCCCTTCCCTACCCTGCTTCAGCTTCCAGATGGCCTTCACCTTCCTGTTGTAGTTTCTTAGGACAGGGCCGAAAGTAAACTCATCACACGAGATGAATTGTGCCGAAGCGCAGCAGTAGAGGGCTGCCGCTCGCTCAGGCAAAACAGCGCCGTCTGTCTTGCTGTGGTAACTTTTATTAAAGCATTATCTAGGTTTACACTTTAAGACTCGTTTTCTTAACATTTCAGAAGTGCCAAAGCAGCAACCTATGTTTTTATTAATTATACAGCAATAATTGGCTTTCGTGAGCACCTGCCGTGCTTTGTCCTTGAGCGCAAGAACAGCCCAAAGTTCCCACCATTATTTTGATTATACTGAAGTAGCACAAGGACATTTCCTTGCGTTCCCACCACTCTGATTATACTGAGGACATCTCATGGATCAGTGCCCAAAGCACTCAATGCTTCTTTTGCAGGCCCCCGGTTTGCCAGGGAGGGGCGCTCGATGCATTCAGAACTGTTCACAACTCTGGCTTATTCGCATGCCCCGGTTTGCCGGGGCGGGCAGGGTGGGGGGGCTCAAAGCAATCAGGACTGTTTGCAGTTCTGGCTTATTCGCCAGCCCCCAGTTTGCTGGCGGGGGGCTCATGGGTCACGTCTCCTTTCCATGTCCTCAGTTATCCCACTACACCTTCCCATGTCAATTTGTGTGTATCTTTACAGTCAATACCCTGTCCCACCCAATCACATGAGGTGATTCCAGTGAGGATCTGTTCCTTGTAACTAAGGTTTTTAATGAACATTCCAGATTGAAACCCAGGCCTTCTTTCCCTGAGTCCAGTGCTCTTTTCACAATTTCAGGGCTAGGGATGTTGCCTTTGTGCAGATTTTAGCAGAGGGCCATGCAAAAATGGTGCATATTAAATGTATTTAATGAAAATGAAAGGAGCTGTAACTGAGTATGAATGGGAGGAAACAGCCCGTGAGGAGCACCAAATCCCCTCTCAATTTAAGCTAGACCAGTAGGACTTCCCTGGTGGCGCAATGGTTAAGAATCCGCCTGCCAGTGCAGGAGACACAGGTTCGAGCCCTGGTCCGGGAAGATCCCACGTGCAGCAGAGTAACTAAGCCCATGTGCCACAACTGTTGAGCCTGTGCTCTAGAGCCTGCGAGCCACAACTACTGAGACCGTGTGCCACAACTACTGAAGCCCACATGCCTAGAGCCCGTGCTCTGCAACAAGAGAAGCCACCGCAATGAGAAGCCCATGCACCGCAACGAAGAGTAGCCCCACTCGCCACAACTAGAGAAAGCCTGTGCACAGCAGCAAAGACCCAACGCAGCCAAAAAAAAAAAAAAAAAAATATATATATATATATATATATATAAGGTAGACCAGTAGGAGGGTCCCAAGAAACCAGAAACAGGCCTTTAACGGAGTGCTTATTTGTACAATGCATCCGTCTTCTCTCTTTGGACCTAAATCCCTGGGTTTCCAGCTGCCCCCTCCCACCACTTCCACCTGCTACCCGGCTTGCCAGGCAGGCCGGTAGGAGAGGTTGATAGGTGGCCACCAGGGCACGTGGGCTTCTGCCCTTGAAGTCTCAAGGCTGCAGAGTGCAAAGAAATACCAAGATTATGGTTTCTATCCACGTGTGGCCTTTTGACACACAAACTAATGAATATATTCCAGGTACAGATCGTTCTCTCCGATGAGCTATTTCTGCAGGTCTCCAACGAGACAATTACTGGTTCCACTTAACAGAGTGACTCAAGGATGGATCTGACAGCTGGCTCGTATTGAAGCCTGGTTGTTTTCCTGCCCTCTTCCCCAGCTTTAGAATTTGTGTTGAAAGGTTACAGTACAAAATGCTGAAGCACCCCCACGCAACCTGCCTATGGGGGAGCAGGCTCCACGGCTCCTGGCGGGCGCTCAGTGCCACTTTTCAAGGGCTGAATGGGCAGGTTCACGACTCTGGGCAGTGACAACACAGGCCCAGAGTGGTTTGCTCACCCCTGCGTTTCTCTGAAAAGATGCCTCTACTTGACGATTACCTACCTGGGGATCATCTTTTGAAACCGACTGAAGAGAGCTTATTTCATAATCAACATTTCCCAGAAATCACTCACAAGCCGCAGGCTATGAAAAGAAACAGATTTTGACAAACTTCATTCAATGTACATTATTGTCAAAAGTTCGCAGAGCTGAGGGCCAGCCCTTTGAATGTTTTCAGATTTGATTTTCCAAAGGAATGTTTTTTGAAGCTACAGATACTTGGAGGCGCTGATAAAAAGCAAGAGTGAGATGTTGTGTTGGAGCTGGATTTTCAGGGGCAAGGGGAGACAATCTGAAAAGTTCGAGTTCACTTTTTATTTTTAATCTAAGCTTGAAGCATCACTGAACTATGGAGGAGGTGACAATTAAGACCCAATCATAAATCAAAACCCTCCAATCTGGTTGACATTCCATTTAGACCAAACCACAAACTCTTTAAGAAAAATCATCCTGATAGACCAAGAAGTGTGACATTAGTGCTTAAGAGACTGTTGCCTTTATTTCAAACAGCTTCCTGAAGTGAAAAGGAAATAACTGCAAGGAGGCATATGGCAAATCACATTTTTGATTACTTTGATGGTAAGTTTTCTGGGTTAACTTGGCCAGGCTGTAGTACTTGGTAAGTTAATCAAACATGAATCTAGGTATTGCCATAAAGGTGTTTTGTAGATATAGTTAACACCCACAATCAGTAGACCTTAAGTAACGGAGATGACCGTTAACAACATGGGTGGGCCGGATCTAATCAGTCAGAGGCTTTAGAGCAAAAGCAGGTTTTTTTGTTTTTTTTTTCTGCCCTGATAATATTTTAAAATTGAAACATAGTTGATTTACAATGTTTTTTCAGGTGTAAAGCAAAGTGATTCAGATATATACATATTCTTTTTCAGATTCTTTTCCATCTTGGTTATTACAAGCTATTGAATACAGTTCCCTGTGCTGCACAGTAGGTCCTTGATCTATTTTATATATAGTAGTGTGTCTGTTAATCCCAAACTCCTAATTTATCCCCCCCCAGTCCTTTCCCCTTTGGTAACAATAAGTTTGTTTTCTATGTCTGTGAGTCTGTTTCTGTTATGTAAATAAGTTCATTTGTATCATTTTTTTAAGATTCCACATATAAGTGATATATGATATTTGTCTTTCTCTGCCTGACTTACTTCACTTAATGCGATAATCTCTAGGTCCATCCATGTTGATGCAAATGGAATTATTTCATTCCTTTTTTTTTTTGCTTCTTTAATTTAATTTAATTTTTATTTGTTTTTTACTTTTGGCTATGTTGGGTCTTCATTGCTGCACGCGGGCTTTCTCTAGTTGCGGTGAGTGGGGGCTGCTCTTTGTTGCAGTACGCAGGCTTCTCATTGCAGTGGCTTCTCTTGTTGCAGAGCATGGGCTCTAGGCACGCAGTCTTCAGTAGTTGTGGCACGTGGGCTTCAGTAGTTGTGGCTCGCGGGCTCTAGAGCGCAGACTCAGTAGTTGTGGCACATGGGCTTAATTGCTCCACGGCATGTGGGATATTCCTGGACCAGGGATCGCACCCGTGTACCCTGCATTGGCAGGCAGATTCTTATCCAGTGTGCCACCAGGGAAGCTCATTTCATTCTTTTTTATGGCTGAGTAATATTGCATTGTATATATGTACCACATCTTCTTTATCCATTTATCTGTTGATGGACACTTAGGTTGCTTCGATGTCTTGGCTATTGTAAATAGTGTTGCTATGAACATTGGGGTGCATGTATTTTTTGAATTACAGTTTTCATCAAAAGCAGGGTTTTTTGAGAAGAAATTTTGTCTCAAGATTGCAACGTCAACTACTGGCTGGATTTCCAGCCTGCTGGCCTGCTCTGCAGACTTCAGGCTTGTCAGTGCTCACAATTACATGAGTCAATTACTTAAAATAAATTTCTCTCTCTCTCTCTCTCTCTATATATATATATATATATATATACTTTTCTATATATATATATACTTTTCTGTCTATATATACTTTTCTATATATATATACTTTTCTCTCTATATATACTTTTCTATATATATATATATACTTTTCTATATATATATATATATATATATGTATACATGAATTGACATATATATTTCACATTCTATGGAAAACTCAGACCAATTCAATCACATTTGTGTACCTGAGTAATAGCTGGAGTTTTTAAGATGGAAATTCAGAACCATTCAATCTGGATGAACTTTCTTCTTGCCCCTCTGAGTTTGTACTAAATGAATTGATAACATTCTTAATTTCAATTCAGATGCTACAAAGTCCTATCTGAGGGAAGTGAGAAAGATGTTTGGATGTCAGGCTGCCTGGAGATACACACAAGAGAACTCTAGGGAGTGACCAGCAGGGAGCATTCACTGAATGAGACCCACAGAGTTCAGACTTGATTTCCACTCACAACCTGAAATCTTACTCCTTCCAGGAGTAAGTTTTGAGGACAGAATGTGGAGAAGTCTGTGCTACTAATGGCCTGTTGGGGAAGGACAGGCTTCCTAGTCTAGAGGGAAGAGCCAAACAAGAATATATTCCACAACAGAAGAACACTTTTTACCAAATATAATGACACAGGCAATGAGAATATAGGTAATATGGAACTAAATTACAAGCCCAATCTGTAATGTTAAGAAAAGGCTCTAAATGACAAAGTTATTTCCATGTGCAAAGACTGGTATTACTCTTTCCATTCTTTACAAGAGAGATCTAGTCTCTGCCTATGAATGAGTCACTTTCCTAAAATATGGAGTTCTTTCCTAAGAAGACCTGAACTCTGCTTATATTTCTCACAACCGTTAAAGAACAATTAGCATTAACTCCTTCTAGCCTAATATTTTCAAAAACCTCAAGGACCCTTACTAGAAGCAAGAGGCATTTCCATACTATTCACCCAAATCTCTTAACCCCAGAACAAAGATGTAAAAATAGAAAGAAGCAGAGTTCAAGTTATAATCCTGGTATCTTTCTCTTTTCCTTTCTACCTAGCTGTTCACCAAATCTGTTTCCTTTATCTCCTGCTCCACAGCTAGACTACAGCCTCCCTGCAGTTGGGTGTGGTTATATGACAAAGTTTTGGTCAGTGGAATGTGAGGGAAAGTCCTGTGTGCCACTTTGCGGCCTGCCCTCCCCGTCAGACCTCCCACATGTGACCCTCCATGCTCTTTCCTTTTTGGCAACAATCTTGGAAATCCCTAGTTGAAGATAGAAGCCACAGGATGGAATGACCTTGATCCCTGAATCACCACCTGGAGAGCTGCCTGCTGATCAGAAACACCTGTGTTGGACTTCATCTGAGCAAGAAATAAACTTCCATTGTGTTAAAGCACTGTGATTAGGGGTTTATCTGCTAAGGCAGTGAATTCTTAATCAACACAGTGAGTGAAGAGCATTGCTGTCACCTTTAATGTACTTCAGGGAAAGCCCACAAGTTTATTTTAATCTATTGATTGGGAATGTCATTTATAGCAATGTGGCTGATATAATGAAATGCCAAATCAGCCCCAAATGCGGATGCCACATAGAATTTATTTAAATGAGATTGAATATATGATAAGTGAGATTGAATATATGATAGAAATTAAATATGACTCTTCAATTCTAGATTGCAATTCCCTCCACCCTCCAAGCGCTGTGCTGGTGTGTTAAGTCTTCATGGCCTGGAAATTTTTTATCAGCTGTGGAGAGTGGAGGCACTGGTAACCAGGGAGGAAAGTAGATGCAAGGTGGCTAGGGGCTGGGGGCAGCCAATTCTTTCCTCTCTAGGTGTTTTGCCTTCCTAGGTTTTCACACACGGCCACCAGACACACAGTGAATAAGAGAGAAATTAGCATGATTTTCTCTAGTCTGTTCTTACAGAATAAAACCAACTAAAGAACACTTCATTAAAAGAGTTGTGTGTTGATTGTCTTGTTGTTGTTGCTATTATTATTATTGCAAATAACTCATTTGTAAATTGATTGTTTAAAACTTGAAGCCCATTTCCTTAAAGAATCAATGTTATATAGGCTATGAGGTTTCAAAGATGATATACAAAATTTTATTTAACCCATTTTGTTATCTATCTATCTAAGTGTTGGGAAAGGCAGTCTCATATGTGCCTTTCAACCCAAACTGCTGTAAGGCACATATTTTGACCCCTGCTTAGGCATATAAATATGGGCCTTGGGCCTAGAACACTTCCTTACCAAGAGATAAAGAGCCACACAACCTGTGCTGGGTTTACCACCTTCCCTATCTCAGGCTCAATGCGGGCTCCTTTGTTCCGCTTAGGTATCTGCATCAGTGACCTCAGGCACACTCCCGGCATTCAGTATTTCAGACTCCACGGAGTAGAGGTCGGGGTCCTTCTAGGACAGCACAAGAGGGGTGCCAGTATGCCATTTGCCCTGCATTGGCTGCCAGGCGGACCTGCTTGCCATGGGGAACCATGTACACTATTGAAGCTACTTTTGCTCTCTTTCTTCTCTATGTGAGTAAAGTGTTGTTCCATCCAGTGCTTGACTGTATTGTGTTTTCCTTGGCAACTCCGATACTTAAGATGCTGTGGGCAGAAGCGTTTGGAGTTCTATTCCTGGTGGCTGGCATTGTGATGATCTGTGCTATCCTCCATGCAGTTGAATTCCTCCCCAGGCATGGTCCTCCCCAGTGTATAGTCCTCCCCAGTGCATGGCATTCTGTTCATCCGTCTATCGATTGATCGATCAGTCAATCAACCAATATTTTTGAGATGTCAAAAACCAATATTTTCGAGATGTCAAAAACCAATATTTTTGACATCTTGAGGGCAGACAGGTGAATAAGATGTAGTTTCTGTCTTGAAACAGCTGTCAGGCAGAGTTGATGTAGCAAAAACACTGTTAATTGTAGTCTCATATCCATCTTCCTGTCTTACTTGACAAGAGACCTCTGATTTTGTTGGGGTAGGGGCAATATACCAGCCCCAGGTGATAGATCAAGATTAGTTTTAAACCAGCGATCCTAAATTCTGATGTGCATGAATTAGAATTAGGCTCTAGTGCTAGGAGGATTTGGGACAAGTTTTGTTTTCCTGATGAAAGCAATGTGCCTGACATTGCTCCCTTTCTCTCTTCCTGCTGTGACCACGGACTTTGTTTCTGAAGCAGTATAAGCCATTCTGCAACCTTGAGCAAGAAACCAAATTGTTCTGAGTCAGCAAATCCCAATTTGTTTAAGCCACTGCCAGTTGGGTTTTCTGGTACTTGCAGCTGAAAACATTCCTAGTTGATGAAGGAGAGATGAGAATAACATGTAGCTGTGAGGCAAACCGCATTTAAGGGCTGTAACAGACAGGTAGTGCTGGGTGATTCAGAGAATGGTGAGATGGAAAGCTTCATGAAAGAGGTAACATTTTGGATTTGGGCAGGGCTCTGAGGATCAGGTATGGCTTAGACTGGAGGATGCGGGGAGGGAGGAATTATAGGCAGAGAGAACTGCACAGGAAGGACGTGTGTGGCAAAGCTTGGGTCTGTTTGGGGATTTGTGAGGAGCTGAGTGTGGTTTGTGTATAACATGTGGGGAGTGGAAATGGTAGATAAGTTTGGAGAGGTTGATCAATGCCTTCTGCAGAGGACCCTAAAGGCCAAGGTGGTATTTGTTCTTAGCTGGGTGAGCTTTAATGAGGTGAGACAGCAACATAATCAGAGGCACAGTTCAGAAAGCTGGTCTTGGTGGCCATGTTTATGAGAGAATGTTGGGGAAGGAGAGCAGATATGGAAAAACCACCAATTTAGGTTCCTCCAACTGTCTAAGTGAGAGAAAATAAAGACCTGAATTAGATATGGTTTTGAAAAAGAACAGATTGAGAGGCACAGTGAAGGTGGAGTAGGCACTTGGCACTTGGTGGAGGCAGGGCCTATCACACCTACCTTCCTTGGTAAGGCCTTGTCCCGGCTTCTGGAATCTGGTTTACGGTCAGGCCATTTGAGATGGTTGTTCTCTTGCTCTCTGTATATCCCCTGCTCAACCACTCCCCGCTTCACTCACATGACTATCCAGTCTTCTTAATTATAGGGCTTGATTAGTAACTGGGTAACTGATGAGGCCACCTGACGTCAATGCCCCCTATAAGTGGTAGCCTCCTTCTCCCCGGAGTACTGAAAGACTGCTGCCAGGTCCTGCCTGCCCTCTGCTGCACAGGGTGGGATGTCACTGTAGGACTTTGCTTCAGATATGTAAGATCCTCCTATCCAATAAACTGGTGATGTCTCTGTCTCTTTCTTCAGTCTTGAGGCTGGGTAACTACAAGGCTTGTGGGCCTGCAGGGTGCAGCCCAACATCTGGAGATGAGGTTTCTTCATGGCTTTCCCTCTGCCTGGAGCATACCTCTGCCTTCTGCCTGTCACTCATCACCTCTCTAGACCTTTCAATACCAGGCTCAAATCCCACCTTAAAAGAGCCCTCATGGGGACTTCCCTGGTGGCACAGTGGTTAAGAATACACCCGCCAATGCAGGAGACACGTGTTTGATCCCTGGGCCAGGAAGATCCCACATGCTGTGGAGCAACTAAGCCTGTGCACCACAATTACTGAGCCTGCATTCTAGAGCCCGTGTGCCACAACTACTGAAGCCTGCCCACCTAGAGCCTGTGCTCCACAACAAGAGAAGCCACCACAATGAGAAGCCCATGCACTGCAATGAAGAGCAACCCCGCCCGCCACGACTAGAGAAAGCCCGCACACAGCAATGAAGACCCAACACAGCACCCCCACCAAAAAAAGCCCTCATGTCCATCAACAGGAGAATGAACAGACTGTGGTACAGCCATACAATGGAAGGTATTCAGTAATGAAAAGGAACAAACCAGTGATACATGCAACAACGTGGGTGAATCTCAAATAAATTTTGCTGAGTGAAATAAGCCAGACCAAAAGAGTACATACTGTGAAGTTCAGGAACAGGAAGAACTAATCTATGAGAAAAAAAGCCCAGAATAGTGGTTGCCTCTGGGGGATGGGGATTGACTAGGAAGGGACATGAGGGAATTTTCTGGGGTGATGGACAGAGGTTTGTGTCACAGTCATATGCTTTTGTTAAAACTTGTAGAATGCTCCACTTAAGATCTGCATTTTGCTATGTAAATTTTGCCAAAATAGAGTAACAAATATTGAAATATAGTTAATGATATACAAGCTGAAGAATCTATGAATGAAGCATACTGATACCTACAATTTACTTTTGAGATGCATCAAAATATAAGATGTATAGATGGATGTTTGGCAAAAAATGTGATAAAGCAGAGACAGCAAAGTGTTAACAATGAAAGAATCCAGGTGATGGGTAACTTCTCTCAACTTTTCTGTGTGCTTGAAAGAGTTCATAATAAAATAAAATGCTGTTGGTGGGGGTGGGAAATGCCAGGTTTAAGTTATGCTAATTCACCTCTCAGAGAGTACTGGCAGTGCAAAACCAACCTGTGGGCAAGCTTTGGCCTTTTGAAGGGGACTGTGACCAGAGGCTGAAAAAGGGGCAGTCTCATTCTGGGTCCCTTTCCCAAATGATTCTGGCTGGTAGATGGAGTAGAAAATCTTTGCTCTCTCCAGTTTTTCCTGAGTCCGGTATCACCATGTCTCCTTGCAGATTAACCCTCTATTCCTTCAAGTGTTTGTCTTCTGTGTGTCCTATGGCCCTGGGGCAAGGAGGTAGAGGACACCTAAAATTTGTCTTCCAATAAACACATTTCACATTTATTTACTTTTACTATTGACTGCAGAGTTATTTGAAATAGCACACAACGTGATTTGCTCTTTTTTTCGTCCCAAGGATAAAGAGGTTTAACAGAAATGTCAATGTACAGCAGCACCCCCTTATCCAAGGTTTCTTTCTGCAGTTTTAGTTACCCAAGGTCAACCACAGTCCGAAATATTAAATGGAAAATTCCAGAAATAATTAGTTTTAAACCTCACACCGTTCTGAGTAGTGTGATGAACTCTCACACGGTGGCCCACTTTGTCCCTCCCAGGACATGAATCATCCCTTTGTCCTGCCTGTTAGGACTTAGTAGCCAATTCATTTATCAGATCAACTGTTCAGGTGTGCATCACCCCTGATTATTTGGCTGAGTATAGATTTATCAGTTGAAAATAACTTCTCTCAATTTTGAAGGCATGGTTCTATTATTTCAGTTTTTTTTTATTCCCTCTCTCCTTCCTTCCTTCCTTAAAGGTATCTCAAATTCAGTGGGTCCAAAGCCAAAATCAAACTCCAGAAAATCCCGTTACCTCCAACTTTTTAAAAAAATTTAATTTTACTTATTTTTGGCTGCATTGGGTCTTTGTCGCCGTGTGCAGGCTTTCTCTAGTTGTGACGAGCAGAGGATACTCTTTGTTGCAGTGCACGGGCTTCTCATTGTGGTGGCTTCTCTTGTGGCAGAGCACGGGCTCTAGGCGTGTGGGCTTCAGTAGTTGCAAGATGCGTGTTCAGTAGTTGTGGCATATGGACCCTAGAGTGCATGGGCTTCAGTAGTTGCTGTGCATGGGCTCAGTAGTTGTGGCACGCAGGATCTAGGGTGCAGGCTCAGTAGTTGTGGCATATGGGCTTAGTTGCTCCATAGCATGTGGGATCTTCCTGGACCAGGGATCGAACCTATGTCCCCTGCATTGGCAGGTGGATTCTTAACCACCGTGTCACCAGGGAAGTCCCTACTTCCAACTTTTTTTTTTTTTGCTGTACGCGGGCCTCTCACCGTTGTGGCCTCTCCCGTTGCAGAGCACAGGCTCCGGACACACAGGCTCAGCGGCCATGGCTCACGGGCCCAGCTGCTCCCCAGCATGTGGGATCTTCCCGGACCGGGTCACGAACCCACGTTCCCTGCATCGGCAGGCGGACTCTCAACCTCTGCGCCACCAGGGAAGCCCCCTACTTCCAACTTTTAAATCTATCCTAAATCAAATATTTTTACTATGCCCAATCCTCTAGTCTGAATTACCATCATTCCTCTCCTGAACTTCTAATTGATTTTCCTAATTCTGTATATTTTTAAATTGTAAAATATTTCAACAAACTATGTGTGGCTTTATACTTTTTACTATATTAAAAAGTATGAAAATCTTACATACACAATCATAAATATATGGAATTGCTTTAAGTGTTTAGCATTCGCTGTTCCTATGCATGCCAGCAGCCTCTTATTGCAAATACCTGGGACTCTAGCAGCTGGAGTGTGTTCAATACACAGGTCAGGGAGCTGACAAACCTGGGAGCAGCCCCAAATCAACGAGTTCGGGATAAAACTCCGGATTTCCTCCCCTCCATTTCCCAGATATCTCAGCACTATTGAGTTTGTTACCCAATGGGAATCTGCTCACTGACCTTGAACTGGCCTTCTTACCTTCCCAGTTTTACTTTTCCACATACCAATTGGTGCTTTCTGGTATCATCTATCAAATAAACTGCTTCATTCAAATTCTAGTCTCAGGATCTGCTCTGGGGGAAACCCAATATAAGACAGTAACATACTCATTTTGTCACTGGACTTGCAGGTTGTTTTGTTTTTCACTGTTACAAACAAGGCCGCAACATTTTTCTACAAACTTCTCAAGATTCATGTAGGAGGTTATCTCTTGGTATTGAGTGGAACTGCTGGGTCAAAGGGTATGTGCATCTTCATCCTTAATAAATATTGCCAACATTTTAACAGTCTGACAATGTTAAGTATTGGAGAGAATGCCACATCTGATGTGTATGGATGGTACCTTGCTGTAGTTTCATTTATTTTTTAAAAATTTATTTATTTTTCTGTTTTTGGCTGTACTGGGTCTTCGTTGCTGCACGCGGGCTTTCTCTAGTTGTGGCGAGCGGGAGCTACTCTTCATTGCGGTGCATGGGCTTCTCATTGTGGTAGCTTCTTGTTGCGGAGCACGGGCTCTAGGCATGCAGGCTTCAGTAGTTGTGGCACGTGGGCTCAGTAATTGTGGCTCGTGGGCTCTAGAGCACAGGCTCATTAGTTGTGGTGCACAGGCTTAGCTGCTCCGAAGTATGTGGGATCTTCCTGGACCAGGGCTTGAACCCATGTCCCATGCATTGGCAAGCAGATTCTTTTTTTTTTTTCTGCAGTACGTGGGCCTCTCACTGTTGTGGCCTCTCCCGTTGCGGAGCACAGGCTCCGGATGCGCAGGCTCAGCGGCCATGGCTCATGGGCCTAGCTGCTCCACATCATGTGGGATCTTCCCGGACCGGGGCACAAACCCGTGTCCCCTGCATCGGCAGGCAGACTCTCAACCACTGCGCCACCAGGGGAGCCCCAGGCAGATTCTTAACCACTGTGCCGCCAGAGAAGCCCTTGCTGTAGTTTTAATTTGCATTTCCCCAATTACTAGTGGGAAGGTAAAACTTTTTATATATTTTTGGCCCCTTGAGTTTCCTCTTCTCTAAATGGCTTGTTTCTTTTTCTTAGCAGTATCTGATACCTATAAATTCTGGATACTAATAGTTTTCTGGTTATGTTCCTTGCAGAGAGCACCACTGTCTTCTTGTGGTTGTAAGTCTTAGTCAGTATTGATTCCTATTCTTCTGTGTGATCTGTTTTTTCCCTCTATGGAAGATTTTCGGACATTTCTTTTTATTCCTGATGTTCTGTAACCTAATTTTAATGCTAAGAGTAAAGGGCTCAATTTATCATTTTAAGTAGTTTTTCATGAAAATAAGTACATAATGCTATAAAAAATCTAATCACAACAGACATACCTAATGCAGAAAATAACACTCCCAACTTTGATACTGTCAACAGTTTGCAGCACGCTTTTTCCCACACATGAACACTTATTAAACGTTTTGAGTATTATACACAATTTGCTTCTTTTATTTAGCAATTTTTGGCATTTTTCTGTCAGTACTTCATTCTTTTTAACTGCTGCAGATGTTACATTCTATAGACATATTGGTTAGTTATTTCGTATTAATCAACATTTGGGCTGTTTCTAAGTTTGAAAAAAAAAGTTGCAACAAATACTCTTGGGTCCGTATCTTTGTTCAGGATTAATTTCTAGAAGTGGAAGTTCTGGGTCCAAACCCAGAATATTTTGAATTTTAATTGATATTGCTAACTTACACTCTAAAAAGGTTGTACCAATTTATAAGGCAGAAAATGCTATTTTTTTTGGATACTTAATCTAAATCTTTGCTAACGTGATGGGTAAAACATGTTTTAATTTTGATTTTTTAATTCTGTGAAGTTTAGTTTCTAACTTACTAATTTTGGTTTCTAGCAATATTTATTCTCAATTTATTACCTCTTTGAATTTTTAATTTTAGATATTATGTTTGATATTAGATTCTTTTTTGTAAAGAGCAGCCAATTCTTGTTCTATCATTGTAGCATCCCATGCAATCTCACTGAAGATCAGGAACAAAGTTTTTTAAGGTCTCAAACCTTCTCCTTCAACCACTGAAAAGGTAGTCTCGTACCTGCCTCTTTACTATCCCTGTGGAATATCCTGGATTTTTCAACTTACTGACTCCTAGTCTAAGTGAAGGGAATGTTTTTCAGAAGTGTGATATAAAGTAATTCACAGTCCCTCTTTTGATCTAATTTAAATAACTGAATGCTAGCTCTTCTGTTTATAATCCATTTCTGACCTTTGGACCCATCTACCTAGCTCCTAGCGCTATATATAGGCTCTAGTTTCAGTTCATGCTACCGGGGCACTCTCCTACTTTGGGCTGTCTTGGTAGATATTCTACCCTAGGCAGGTGCTGGTTACCTATTCTTGACTCTTGATGGGCATTCAGGAAGTTACAGCAAGAAATGTTTCACAGATGGTATCTGATACAGTCTAGTTAAGATTAATGGGGAATAAAAGTACTTTGCTTAGAAATAATTATCCATAGATCTAAAGTCAACAAAAGTATCTACAACAAAAAATACATAATTTTGCTGCGGGAGGAGGAGGCTTGAAATAGATCAGAAAACACTTTCACATTAATTGTTCTTTTCATATACTTCAAATTTGTACTTAATGCCTTTCTCCTCCTGGACATCAGAAGGAACACCTGGATATCTGTAAAAGAAAAAGATGTATAATTAAATATTATGCAAATACACTACACATGCAAATAGTAAGAAAAATTTCAAACTACAGAAAGTTAGAAAATAAAAAGTATAATTCTTCCTTTCCTTCTAACTCCTAGTTTTTCTCCCCCAAACTAACCACTGTTAGCAGTTTCTCTTTTATGTTCCCACTCTTGTCACCCAGCTAATATGAAATTTCTTAAGAACTTTTTGCAAGTCTTACATTTGGTATCAAATCTCTTGTGTGAGCAAAGAAAAAGTAAAGCACAACCTTTAGCTGTTAGAGTGGAACTGAAGTTGTGTGTGGTGCATGGGGATTCTTTTTTTTTTTTTGCTGTACGCGGGCCTCTCACTGTTGTGGCCTCTCCCGTTGCGGAGCACAGGCTCCAGATGCACAGGCTCAGCGGCCATGGCCACGGGCCCAGCTCCTCCGCGGCATGTGGGATCTTCCTGGACTGGGGCACGAACCCATGTCCCCTGCATCGGCAGGTGGACTCTCAACCACTGCGCCACCAGGGAAGCCCGGGGATTCTTGATTTGTTTACTCAGTGGACGCCACACTGCTCTAATTCCCCACTGTGTGGCTTATTTCATATCCTTTACTAGAATCACTGTTTATCTGATCTTTTCTACTCCTAACACTCACTTAGGTGTGTGTTTCCTTCAGCTTCTAAGTCAAAACCCAGGCCCTCCTTTGGGTATATACTTAGACGTGGGATTGCTGGATCACATGGTAGTTCTACTGTTAGTAATTTGAGGAAACATCATACTATTTTTCATAGTGGCTGCATCATTTTACATTTCTACCAACAATGTACAAGAGTGCCAATTTCTCCACATCCTCGCCAACACTTATCTTTTGTAGTGATATTTGCACTTCCATGTTTACTGCAGCATGATCCACAATAGCCAAGATATGGAAACTACAGTGACAGATGAATATATAAAGAAAATATGTATACATACAATGGAATATTATTCAGCCTTCAAAAAACAAGGCAGTCCTGCCATATGCAGCAACATGGATGAACTTGGAGGACGTTATGCTAAGTGGAATAAGTCAGTCACAGAAGGACAAATACTGCATGATTCTACTTATATGAGAAATCTACAAGGGTCAAATTCATAGAAACAGAGAGTAGAAGGGTAGTTCACAGGGGTTGAGGGAAGGAGGAAACAGGGAGTAGCTGTTCAAAGGGTATATAAAGTTTCAGCAAGATGAGCAAGTTCTGGAGATCTTCTGTGTAACGCTGAGCCTACAGTTTAAAATAGTGTATTGTACACTTAAGCATTTGTTGAGAGTAGATCTCATGCTGTGTTCTTATGACAACAAAAAAATTATTTTTCATTGAACACCACTGCCCCCCCCCCAACAAAAAAACCCCCAAACCCGGGTCTTCCACTGAAGGCTGTTCTGACCACTCTTGTCCACTACCCTAATCTTGGTGCACTTCTGTAGGCTTGTGCTGGCTGTATCCACTGTGCTGGAGGTGAGGGGTCAGGAAGACTTGCTTTAGTCAGGCTTGTGTTTGAACCTGGTTCTGCTGTGTGACACTTAGCTATCAATAAAAAGTCTTCATCCTTATAGAGAATTTAGCACTGTGCCTGATATATTAAGTGCTCTGCAAATGTTACCCATTAATGATATTAGTTTGTTTTGTCCCCCTAACTATTTTCTAACCTCATCGTAGGCAGAGATAACATAGAAAACAAATTTAAGTCTCTTATGATACCCAACAGAATGCTGAGTAATAATAGGAATTAACCTTTTGTTGACCAATTAGAGATTACGCCATTTTGAAAAAATATATAATTAGAAACATGAAATAACAATAGCATAATAATATGTAAGAAAAAAAAGGAGAATATATTTCAGAGGAAGAAGGTATGTTTGTATTTACTAACCATTTCCTAAGCTGTTTCTGTTCTACTGTTTTAGTAGCAACATAGTTTTTTCTTTGTTTAAAGAAATGATTTTACTAGGCCAACTTTAAACCACAATTTTACTTTCTTAGATGAGTCACCAAAAGCAACATTTACATTTGTGTGTGTGTGTAAAATTCTCAAGAGTATCAAGATTGTCAGCTAACAAGATAAAAGCAAAGTATCAAATCAAAGCTATTTCTAAAACCATGAATAATAATGATTTAGAAATAACTATGCTATGGGCTAGATATGGTCACTAGTCATGGTAATAATGTTTATTTTCTCTGTGAAACGAAAATTGAATTCTGCTTAAGATTAATTTTACTTTCCACAATATTCACATATTCAGTCTGTTTTAATAATGATAACTACCTCATAATCATAATTCCAAACTTTTCGGAAGAACAAACTGTCTAAGAGCAACCTTTGAACTCCAAGTTTAAGTCTAACAGGATTTGGAAATACCACCTATTTATTATGAACCACCCAGATAGATGGTCTTTTCTAGAATCTTCAAGCATTAAAGAAGCAAATGAATACAAATAATCATAAGATCTGAACTGACAAAGGAGCATGAGAATAATGCAGAGATGATTTGATGGAAGGTCTAAAATAGAGGTAAACAGAGTTCCTGGAACAGGTATCCATAAGAACCAAATCATAACTAAAAATGATGACTCTATAGGAAGCACAAGCTCAGGAGGAGAGGGATCCACAAATAATATGGACAAATATGCCAGGATCCTGTTGGACAGTCAAGAAATAATGGGAACAGAAGAGGAAACGTCAACCCATCTAAATCCTACTTCAAGTGTCTACTGGTGAGGGGCATCTGTCCCAGCTCTGGAGCCAATTATTGCCTCAAAGGCCTCCTCTGGTCTTCAATCCTATTTGACTACATGGTCACATGAAAGGTTGTTACCTAGAAGGAGAAGTCTGTTTGGGGCTCATTAAGTGGGAAAACTGCTGCTATAAAATATTTTGCTCTGATGGTTTGGTTGGATCCTAGTGTGAAATAGTCTGAGACAGAAAGACTTCTTCCAGGAAAGATGAATAAGGGCAGATTAATGGACAGGCTGGCATGGTGCTGTCAAAAAAAATGATTGCATTGACAATGACCCACTGGGAGAAAAAGGGAGACACAAAGTAAAACCATCTTACTTCATTAATATTCTGCTTTTAGACTCCTACCACTTGTGGCTTCATCTACATTTTAATTTATTCTCTTCTTTCTTCACAGTAGTCCTCTTTCATTTTTATTTCATTATACTGGTGCTTTTATTACCAGGAAGTTGGTGTTAATAAAAGATACTGTGTTTGAACTGAAACCTATGTAACCACAAGAGACCTAGGATAGGGATAATGGAAGACTAAACAAAGTGGGTAGCTGTGGGGAAAGAATGAAGGGGAGTAAAGAATGATCAGAACTCATTTCTGGACAGTAGGGAGCAATTCTAAGTTGCCCAATGTAGAGAGATTTGGAAAGAAAGCTCCAGAATTGAGCAGTGTTACAGATGTCCAGGGACAAAGCATATTCTCTTTGCTTCAGAGGTTTCCTTTTTCTCTATTTCATGAAGGATTTATACTACTTCATATCTCCCTTATCCCTTAGGGGATTCCCTCCATCCCATGTTAAAGAGGCTGTTACTACGTTGCTACAGGCTTGAAAGTACAGATGACTATGACGTGCTGCAGTGGAAGAAAGGACTTTTTGTTTTCTTCCATAGCCTTGTTTAGAATGTCCATTTTGGAGCAATTTCTTTGAATTTTGGCTTTGGATAGCAATTTCCTATCTCAGTCTATTCACCATTAAAAATTTCTCAGACATTTAAAGAAGAATTAATACCAGTCCTTCACAAACTCTTCTAAAATGTAGAAGAGGAGAGAACACTTCCCAACTCATTCTGTGAGGCTAGCACTATCCTGATAGCAAAACTAGATGAAGACGTTACCAAAAAAAACCTACGGACCAGTATACCAATATCCTTATGAATATAAATGTAAAAATCCCCCAAAAATATTAGCAAATGGAATTCAGCAGCATATAAAAAGGATTATACATTACTACCAAGTAGGATTTATCTCAAAAATGCCAGATGGGTTTAACAGAAAAATCAACTGATGTAATATACCATATTGATAGCATATTAAGTATTAATTATATATTTTGTCTTATTAATGACAAAAACCACATGATTATCTCAAGAGACTCAAAAAAAAAGTATTTGACAAAACCCAATACTCCTTCATGATAAAAACACTCAATGATTTAGAAATAGAAGAGATCTTCCTCAGTGTGATAAAGGGCATGTATGAAAGACCCACAGCTAACATCGTATTTAATGGATGCTTTCTCTCTAAGATCAGGAACAAGACAAGGATGCCTGCTCTTGCCATTTCTATTGAACATCATACTGGAGGTTCTAGCCAGGACAATTAGGCAAGAAAAAGAAATAAACAACATCCAGATTAGAAAGGAAGAAGTAAAACTATCTCTATTTGCAAATGATATATTTGGTATCTAGAAAATCTGAAGGAATCCATTTACAAGCAGAATAAATGAGTTCAGTGAGGTTACAGGATACAAGCTCCATAAACAAAAATCAATTGTATTTCTATATATTAGCAATGAACAATCTGAAAATAAAATTAAGAAACAATTTGATTTACAATAGTATCAAAAAGAACAAAATATTTAAGAATAAATTTAACAATGAAGTGCAAGGTTTGTACACTGAAAGCTACAAAACATTGCTGAAAGAAATTAAGGAAGATCTCAATAAGTTGAAAAGACATCAAATGTTCATGATTTGGCAGTTAATACTGATGTGATGGCAATACTCTCCAAAGTAATTTACAGATACAGGGCAATCTATCAAAATCCTAGCTTGCTTTTTGGCAGAAATTGACAAGCTGATCATAAAATTCATGTGGAAATGCAAGGAACATAGAGTAGTCAAAACAACAAAGAACAACAAAGTTGGAAGACTAGTACTTCCTGATCACAAAAGTTATTACACGGCTGCAGTAATCAAGACAGTGTGGTTCTGGCATAAAGATACACATGTAGATCAGTGGAATAGAACCGAGTGTCCAGAAATAAACCCTCACATTTATGGTCAATAGATTTTACACAGAGGTGCTAAGACAATTCAGTTGGGGAAAAGAACAGTCTTTTCAACAAATAGTGCTAGGACAACTAGTGTGCTGCTTACCGAAGAATGAACTTGGACCTCTTCCTTATAGCATATATAAATTAAATCAAACAGATCATAGACTTAAGAGTTAAAACTATAAAACTCTTAGAAGAAAACACAGGAAAAAAATCTCTGTGAGCTTGGATTAGGTAATGGTTTCTTAGGTATGAAACCAAAAGGAAAATCGACAAAAGAAAAAAATAGAAAAATTGGACTACATAAAAATTAAAAACCTTTGTGCTGTAAATGATTAGGAAAAGTGAAAGTCAATCAGGAAAGTGAAAAGACAACTCAGATAATAGGAGAAAATATTTTCAACTCATATATCTGATAAAGGACTTGTACCAGAATATTCAAAGAACTCTTAAAACTCAGTAATAGAAAGATAAATAACCAAATTTTAAAAATGGGCAAAGGATGTGAATTGGTATTTTTCCAAAGAAGATACAGTATATAAATCTCAAATAAGCACCTGAAAAGATGTTCAACATCATTAGTCATTAGGGAAATGCAAATCAAAACCACAATGAGATACCACCTCATCCCTACTAGGATAGCTATAACCAAAAAGGCAGACAATAACAAGTGTTGACAAGGATATAGAGAAACTGGAACCTTCGTATGTTGCTGGTGGGACTGTAAAATGGTACAGTCACGTTATCAAAAGTTCAGCAGTTCCTCAAAATGTTAAACTATATGACCCAGTGATTCTTCTCCCAGATTATACCCAAGAGGAATGAAAATATAAATCCCCACAAAAACTTGTACATGAATGTTCAAAACAGCATTACATTAACCAAAAAGTGGAAATAAATCAAATGTCTACTAATTGGTGAATGGATATATATAATGTAGTAAATCTACACAATGGAATTCTTTTTGGCATGAAGTACTGATGCATATTACAACGTGGATGACCTTGAAAACAGTATGCTAAGTGAAAGAAGCCAATTCCATGAAAGAAGCCAATTCCAAGAAGGACTTCATATTATATGATTCTGTTAACATGAAATATCCAGAATAGGCATATCTATAGAGATAGAAAATAGATTTAGTGGTTCCTAGAGCCAGCAGGGGAAGGGAATGGAGAGCGACTGCTAATGTGTACAGCGGTTCTTTTTGGATGGTGAAAATGTTCTGAACTTAAGATTGTGGTGATGGCTGCACAACTCTGAATATACTAAAACCATTGAATTATATACTTCGAATGGGTGAATGTTGAGATGTGTGAATCATTTCTCAGGAGATGTTAATATTTTCTTTTCTAAGAGTCAAAGAGCCAGAATTGTATTTGTTTTAAGTTATCAAGGATCTTGAAGGGTCATAGCTTTGGAAAGAGGTCTAATCGAGAGTGACAGGGTTTACAAAGGTATTTAATATGAAGCTGATTCACACAATCTATTCTTTTTGTTAGTAGCAAAAAGAAAGGAAAGAAATGAGGGATAGCAGAGATCAATAGCCACATAATGTGAGAATCAGCCATCTAAGCGGTACAAGAGAAAATAAGGTGGGACAAAGAAACAGCTGATTTAAAAAAAAAATATATATATATATATGAAATCAATGTGATTTTTCTAAGTAGTCACCTTTGGAGACTATAAGCAAAAGCCTGTACTTTAGCTGTTTAGAAACTTTTTAGAGTTCTTAGAATTTCCAGTTTTCCTTAGACCTAGTTAAGAGCCCAAGAAAATCAGTCACCAACTTCATTTGACTTGAGACCATTACCTATATTACTCTGTAAAGTAATATACTTTATTCTAAAGCTTGGCCATCCATTTATTCAGACTTGGCTCTGAATGCTGCTTTTAGGAGGTATTTCCAAAATCAAACTTGCACTCAAAGAATGACTGTTTTCAACTGAGTGTTTGAAAGAATGTGTTAAGAGCTAGTCTAAAAGTGTTGATATAATTAATCTTCTACTCTGCATAGCCAACAGCTGAAAAGCGCTTTTAAACTAAAATGTTTTCAAAAGCAGACAGTTTCATGCTAAAATCAAAGTAAACTACAGAGTAAATCAAGTGTAACATCTTCTTCCACCTCCACCACTAAGTTAGTTCCTTCATCTTTCACCTGAACTACTGTAACTGGTCTCCCTGCTTCACTCTTGCCTCCTCCAGCCCATTGGCCATAAACAGAAGAGTACTACTCTCTATTCAGAACCCTCTAAACCTGCCCTGGGTCTGATCTCTCTTGGTCTCCCCCTCGCTCACAATGCCCACCATGGCTTTCAGGTTCAGGGAACACGCCAGGCTTCTTTCTGCCCTCAGTTCTCTGTGCTAGCTACTTCTGGTTTCTGGAATGCTCTCCTCAGCCCTTTGTGTGGCTGGCTTCTTGCCATTTAGATCTGGTGTAGACATCACTCTTCAGAGAGGACTTCTCAGACTACACAGTATCTACCACATCACAGTATTTCAATTTACCACACAGCGACTCTTTGGATGTTTATCTATTATTTGCCACCCTCCTCCTCTACTATAAACGATGTAATCTCCTGGAGAATAGTGACATCTTCTGTCTTGGTAAACACTATCCCCAATGCCTAAGACAAAGTCTGATGCTAAATAAGCACTGATCTTACAGAATGAACTAATGCCTATTCTCTAGATTTCAGTGAAGTCATTAAAACCTGAACATTCCCAAGTCTTCAACATTAAAACATATCCAAAAATTCCTATAGTTTTTGTCTATAAAACACATTGCTACTTCGAATTCAATCTGAAGAGACATTCTCTTTTCTATAATTCTTAAGCAGGAAAGCCAAAGGTGCTTCAGACCAATGAATAACATTTTACTTACTCTGGGATAAGTTTATATTTTTCCAAATCAATTTCTGGAAAAAATGTGTCACTTTCAAATTCCTGCATGATCCTTGTCACAAATAGTCTAAGATGGCCTGGCTTGTTCATGGCTTCCTTTGAAATAAAACAAAAGGCATTAATTTCCTTATTTATCTGTGTCAAAAGTTATAGAAACTCTAATATTTTTGCTTTAATTACATACTGAAGTTTGTACTAGGTATTAGAGACATGCTACATATCTTGTTACCTCCAAAGCATGCTATTTAATTATCCTATTCTTTAGTTTGGGACCCTGCAAAGTATGACTTAGTTGGGAATGGCCCTAATCATTTATCAATAATTACAAGGGTGAGTTCAAACATACTCTGGGCTCTAGTTTGCTTACATGAACTCTTTTTTTCATTTTAAGCATTCAATTTTGTCTTTTATCTTTGGTTGTTGTTTAAGAATTAAAAACCCCAAATTATCTAGTTACCCTTCACAGAAAAATTTACATATGTATATATGGATAGGATAGTAATTTCATGAGACCTTGACTAATGAAAATCCCAAGGACATGCTTAGTACATATACATAAAATTTAATGCCTCAGTTTCTCAGCAGATAGTTACAATGCTAGTAGGTAATTTATTCTGTCTTTTGTTGCTAATGATTGCATTTGGCATTATATTGTTAATGACTTTTCTATTACTGCCTATAGTACTATTGATAGTTTATACAGAAAAAAAACTGCCCTGGAACAAATATCTTAAAATTCGAATACAAAGTCAGGAGTCCCAACTGCAACTCTAAGAAAGCAATAACTCTTGATTTTGAAATAGCTTTTGAAACAAAACAAAAACACATATACATATAAATTCAACTGTGTGTAATCCTTAAAATTCCATACAAAGGGCATAGAACAAATTTTACTTTTTATTTTCAATCCTATGGCTTACATTAAATCATTTATTCTCTTGCCCCGATCAAATCAGTATTCTACCAATTCTTACTATACCAAAAATTAGAAAAATTGAAGGGACTAATCACAGCAGCATTTGAAGATCTGTATCAAAGTTAATGATATATGGCCCAACTTTTCTTTTTCTTTTTTTAACATCTTTATAGGAGTATAATTGCTTTACAATGCTGTGTTAGTTTCTGCTGTATAACAAAGTGAATCAGCTATACATATATATATACCCCCATATCTCCTCCCTCTTGCATCTTCCTCTCACCCTCCCTATCCCACTGCTCTAGGTGGACACAAAGCACCCAGCTGATCTCCCTGTGCTATGCGGCTGCTTCCCACTAGCTATCTATTTTACATTTGGTAGTGTATATATGTCCATGCCACTCTCTCACTTCGTCCCAGCTTACCCTTCCCCCTCCCCGTGTCCTCAAGTCCATTCTCTACATCTGCGTCTTTATTCCTGTCCTGCTCCATGGTTCTTAAGAACCGTTTTTTTTTTTCTTTTTTAGATTCCATATAAATGTGTTAGCATATGTATTTCCTTATTTATTTTCATTTTGGATGATCTGTCCATTGGTGAAAGTGGGGTGTTAAAGTCCTCTACTGTTACTATATTGTGTTGATTTCCCCTTTTATGCCTGTTAGCATTTGCCTTATGTATTGAGATGTTCCTATGTTGGGTGCATAAATATTTACAATTGTCATAACTTCTTCATTGATTGATCCCTTGATCATTATGTAGTGTCCTTGTCTCTTTAATAGTCTTTATTTTAAAGTCTATTTTATCTGATATGAGAATTGCTACTCCAGCTTTCTTTTGATTTCCATTTGCATGGAATACCTTTTTCCATCCCCTTGCTATCATTCTGTATGTGTCCCTAGGTCTGAAGTGGGTCTCTTGTAGACAGCATATATACAGTTCTTGTTTTTGTTTCTATTCAGCCAGTCTGTCTTTTGGTTGGAGCATTTAATCCATTTACATTTAAGGTAGTCGTTGATATGTATATTCCTATTACCATTTACTTAACTGTTTTGGGTTTGTTTTCCTTCTCTTGTGTTTCCTGCCTAGAGAAGTTCCTTTAGCATTTGTTGTAAAGCTGGTTTGGTGGTGCTGAATTCTCTTAACTTTTGCTTGTCTGTAAAGGTTTTAATTTCTCCATTGACTCTGAATGAGATCCTTGGTGGGTAGAGTAATCTTGGTTGTAGGTTTTTCCCTTTCATCACTTTAAATATGTCCTGCCACTCCCTTCTGGCTTGCAGCTTCTGCTGAAAGATTAGCTGTTAACCTTATGGGGATTCCCTTCTATGTTATTTGTTGCTTTTCCCTTGCTGCTTTTAATATTTTTTCTTTGGATTTAATTTTTTTTTTTTGCTGTACGTGGACCTCTCACTGTTGTGGCCTCTCCTGTTGCGGAGCACAGGCTCCGGATGCACAGGCTCAGTAGCCATGGCTTACGGGCCCAGCCGCTCCGTGGCATGTTGGATCTTCCCGGATCGGGGCATGAACCCGTGTCCCCTGCATCGGCAGGCGGACTCTCAACCACTGCGCCACCAGGGAAGCCCTTTGCATTTAATTTTTGATAGTCTGATTAATATGTGTCTTGGCGTGTTTCTCCTTGGATTTATCCAGTATGGGACTCTCTGCACTTCCTGGACTTGATTGACTATTTCCTTTCCCATGTTAGGGAAGTTTTCATCTCTTCAGATATTTTCTCAGACGCTTTCTTTTTCTCTTCTTCTTCTGGGACCCCTATAATTTGAATGTTGGTGCATTTAATGTTGTCCCAGAGGTCTGTGAGACTGTCAGTTCTTTTCATTCTTTTTTCTTTATTCTGCTCTGCAGTAGTTATTTCCACTATTTTATCTTCCAGGTCACTCATCTGTTCTTCTGCCTCAGTTATTCTGCTATTGATTCCTTTTAGAGAATTTTAAATTTCAATATTTGTGTTGTTCATCATTATTTGTTTGCTCTTTAATTCTTCTAGGTCCTTGTTAAATGTTTCTTGTATTTTTTCCATTCTATTTCCAAGATTTTGGATCATCTTTACTGTCATTACTCTGAATTCTTTTTCAGGTAGACTGCCTATTTCCTCTTCATTTGTTTGGTCTGGTGGGTTTTTACCTTGCTCCTTCATCTGCTGTATGTTTCTCTGTCTTTTCATTTTGCTTAACTTACTGTGTTTGCGGTCTCCTTTTCGCAGGCTGCAGGCTTATAGTTCCTATTGTTTTTGGTGTCTGTCCCCAGTGGCTAAGGTTGGTTCAGTGGGTTGTAGGCTTCCTGGTGGAGGGGACTGGTGCCTGTGTTCTGGTGGATGAGGCTGGATCTTGTCTTTCTAGTGGGCACGACCACGTCCAGTGGTGTATTTTGCAGTGTCTGTGAACTTATATGATTTTAGGCAGCCTCTCTGCTAATGGGTGGTGTCATGTTCCTGTCTTGCTAGTTGTTTGGCATAGGGTATCCTGCACTGTAGCCTGTTGGTCGTTGAGTTGAGCTGAGTCTTAGTGTTGAGTTGGAGATCTCTGGGAGAGCTATCGCCATTTGATATTACATGGGGCCGGGAGGTCTCTGGTAGACCAATGTCAGTCTCGGCTCTCCCACCTCAGAGGCTCTGGCCTGACTCCCGGCCGGAGCACCAAGACCCTGTCAGCCACACGGCTACTAGTGCTGGAATGCTCCTGCAGAGGCGGGGGGCAGCTGGGGCTCACTGCGGGGACAAGGACACTGGCAGCAGAAGTTCTGGGAAGTACTCCTTGGTGTGAGCCCTCCAAGAGTCCACCATTAGGCCCACCAAAGGGCCTGTAGGCTCCATTGCTGGTTTGCCTCAGGCCAAATAATCCTGGCCCACCTTTTCTGAACAGGGTCAGATGGTAAACATTTTAGGCTTTGTGGGCCATATGGTTTCTTACCTTTGTAGGCAAAAGCAGCCATAAACTACACTAAACCAATGGGCATGGTTGTGTTCCATTGAAACCTTATTTACAAAAACAGGCTGGTAGTCCCAAATGTTCTGTAAGTCAATGTGGTGTGAGGCGGATAATGCAAAAACCTACAGATTCTACTTTATTATTTATATAAGTACAGATATATCAAATTATATAAATGTATTTAAGTACTTATATTGTTTAAAGAATACATTTTCAAGTGACTATGGTATTGAATCATTCAAGATGTGATCGGCACTCAGCAAAATAAACAACTTATTTTCTTAGAAATTCATTCTTGGCTGAAAAGATCAAAGGAAAATGTCCATTTTCCCCCTATTACAAATGGAGAATGTTAAAGATTGTAGAAACAGGAACCCAAGAAATAGAGTTTTTATAATGCCACCTAGGATCCTGGTATACTTCTTTCTAAAATAATTTGTGTTCATATATTATGACAAGCCACAAAGGGTAGGGGCTGATTTTTCCTCTCCATAAATGTAATCTTTCCTCAGTGTTATAAAAGAGTTATAAAATTCTATTTATTATCCTCAAAAATGTTTAAAGCTGGAAGTCATCTGGTATCAAGAAAAAGGAATATTTTCTATTTAACACAGTGTCTTCTCTTATGATACGAAATCATGTAACACTTACCCCCTACCCTCACGTTATATGAAAATTGTTGAGGGCAAGTCTTGTGCTTTGAACAAGTTCACATACATCTAGTCAGTGTATCTCAACAGAGCCTTTCCTCAGTAAGGGACATAATATTTATCCTTGAGGAAAAGATGATAGCTTAGTGTATTTAGGCACATCCAGGGAGGAGAAGACAATGCAGTGCAAGTACAATTCTCAGGAAGGATTTAGAATGTTTTTAAAATTGGAAACATCAACTATTTTGAATTGAAAATAGACTGGTACAGACCTAAAAACTTACTTTTCATTTAGTTTGTATGATAGTATCAAAAAATGAATAGTGCAAATTGGCAATATGTCTAACTTCCAGGAGAAATAACGTGCTTCCTTTGCTCATGGCTTAATCTTTTAAAGTTGAGATGGCAGGGAAGCTGAAAGAAAGAGGGTAGACTATTTCCTTATAGTCACAGATAACGTTACTTACCTTATAAACAGAACTGCCTCCCACTATCCAGACCATGTCCACTGTATTTGTTAATTCTGGTTGCTCAATAAGTTTTAAGGCACCATCCAGACTTTTGGCAAGAAAATGAGCTCCCTGTGGAGGTTCCCTGAGATTACAAGAAAGAATTACACGTAATTTCTATAAACCCCATTCATACTAGTCAAATAATCTGACTAGGAGGCAGTAATTATAAAATTAAAAGCATCATAAATATGAAACCTTTCAATAAAAAGCATTTAACATCAGTATGGCCCATGGCCAATAATGCAACCCACATTTGTGTATGTATGGTCTACAATGAATGAAAAACAGAACCACTTGTGATACTGCATGATATTTGTGGTGGAAAAAAAATCACAATAGTAGTTGTTTCTGGAGGGATGGGGTAAAGATTCACTGGGAAGGGGCTTGAGGCAGCTTTCTGGGAGTGACAGTAATGTCCTATATCTTTGATATGGGGTTACATAGGTGCATATATTTGTTAAAATATAGCAAATGTACATGTAAGACTTGTACATTTCATTGTACATAATATTTATTTCAAAAGAAAAAACAGTAAAGTAATATTAAACTCTAGTTAATGAGATATATAATGAATTATTTAGGGGAAAATATACTAATGTCTGCAGTTTACTTGGAAAAGCATAAAAATAACAAGACTGATGGATGGTTGGATGGATGATAAAACAAGCATAGTATAAAATAATCTATGTGGTAGAATCTATGTTGTGGGTATACAGGTGTTTACTGTAAAATTCTTTCTATAGGCTTGACAGTCTTCAGATAAAATGTTGGAAAAAGAGTGATATGTTTGAGTGACTTTAGTTTGGAATGATATTCAAACTGTTAACAAGTGGTTACCTTTGGGGTGTGGGGAAAGGATTCTCATGTTTCAAACAATATAGAAATAAATGAATTATCAAAAAATGAGCATGTTATTACTTTTGTAATTAAAAATCCCAAAGGGGAAAAGTCAATTAATTTATTGTTTATATTGATTAGCTCAGTCTCTCCCAACCTCCAAAAATGTTATTTTGGTGAGAGTTTGCAATTCCCTTTATAAATGAAGAAACATGCAGAATTGGCTTTCAGAGTAATTAGACACAACAGAAATTACAATTCAATGTCAAGTTCTTAGACTGATGCTTTAAAAAAATAATGTAATTGCCTTTGAACTAGTAGTTCTAACAATGATTAACTAAGAGCTAATGGGGACTACTCATTCTCTTTGCTGCCTCCTTTCTCACCTTCTTGATATCTATTTGACTTACTTCGCTCTTTGTCATCTCTCAAGGAGTTAAGATAGCACAAAGAATGTATTTTGATTCAAAGCTGGAAGAAGACACGGAGGCTAGGGTGAAGCTAAAGGAGCCAAGGGATCCCCAAAGGTATCAGGGCAGTTGCAGTGACTAGGATGGACCAGGCCATTCGAGGGGAGAACTGAATTTAGAAGAAACAGATTTGGAGTTGGGGGGAGAAGACAGTCTAGTTAATAAACCAAGTTTACAATGACTTTGAAAGAGTCAAGATGGTTTTAGTAACTGAGGATGTTTAAATCAGGACTGCTGACAGGAGTTAAGGTAGGATGTAAATTGGTGATTTAGGAACTGACATACAAGGAAAACCGGAAGAGGTATTCTAGAAGTAGGTGGATTACGGCAAAATGATTTAGAAGGTGGTATACGTGGTTGGTGTGGACTTCAAAGAAAGGGGACAATCTTTTTGTGAAGACTGTGGAACAATGGCTTGAGAATGATTCAAGGGATTAAGGTAAAGACTACTTCTTTGCCCTTTTGCAGTGAGTCTAAAAAGGAAAACAAAGAACAGATTAAGGATTTGTTTCAGATTTTAGATATAACAAAGACATGGAGGAAATGCTTCAGCACAGTATTGCTACTTAGTGGTATAGAAATGTTTCACAAGAAACACTTGACCCTAGATGGGCAGAAAATTAGCAAAAATTTGAGCCAATGGTTCATCAGCCTCTTCACAGCACAAATCCTAGAAACTAACACAATAAATACCATATGGCAAGCACTCAATATTGTTACTTATTTCATTGCTAAATTTTCTTTCTATAATTATCTCAATCCGATCCAGATTGGATTCCCTTACAAAGGACAGTTGGTATGTGGTAGCACACACACTCTACATCAAGAAGTGTGTGGCCATGCTTGATATTTTGCTCGTTACCCAGAATCTTGAATTCCCTGAGGGTTGGCATGAAGATTAAAAGAGATAATGCACATAGCAGGCACTCCAGTGATACTTCCATCCCTTTCCTTAAAAGCCCTATTCAAGGGAGGCTGCTTTCTACCTGATGGATAGCTGTATTACAAAGAAAATATCTAACATTTATTGAGTGCCTACTTGCTCTGACAAGTAGTAGGGTCAGGCAGTGCTTTATACTCATCATACCATTTAATGTTGCCAGCAGTCCCATGTAGGTACTATTATCCCTTTTTACAGATGAGGATGTTGAGGTTGAGGGATTAGGTTGCCAATAGTCACACAGCTAGGAAATGGTGGACCTAGGATTTGAGTTCCAGCAGCCTGACCTTGGGGCCTGAGGGGCACTTCTTATTCAGACAATAGGCTTTCAACTGGTGGTCATGGGCTACAAAGGTGTTAGATTCTGGTTCCCTCAGGCCTCAGATGGTGTGGCCTAGTTTAGGCAGAGCCCTCAGACCAGTGTTTTCCGGCCTTGAGCTGCCTCATTTGATTACTCTGGGGTATTATATAAACATTATCCTTTCCATTGTGCCTGATGAAAGAGGATGGCAGATAGAATTCTGCCCCAATTTCCCTGAGGACTGTTGGGAAAACAGTTAAAAAGAAAAACCCTAGGCTAGAATCACATCTTAACCAGAATTCAGAAGTATGTTCACTTTAAGACCTTTAATACTCAGTCTTTAAAAATGTGATTTCTAACTATTAAACATTGATTCAAATATGCTTCATCCTCATAATTGAATACTATGCGGCCACTAAAAATATTTATAGAAATTAATCTTTTAATATATTGAGTGGGGAAAAGGCAGGTTACAAAGTGTTGTTATGTGGGATGATTCTATTTTTATAAACTGACTACAGACCATTTATTCCATGAAAATTCTGGAACCCCTACTTTGCTAGGAGATATGCCAGGTGCTTGAAATAGAGATTTAAAAAAAAAAGCACTTCCTGTACCAAAAAGATTGTGATGGCAGGCAAAGAAATAGCTCAGCAGTGCCCATAAAAGTGAAAAGGACATGCACTGGGGATGTGTGGAGGATGCTAGATGGGCACAGAGGTTGTGCATCATCTGGCTGGGGTGACAGGAAGAATTCTCTTTGGAGTCTGATCCCTTAGCTGAGTCTTGAAGGAGGTAAAAGTATGAGCAAAACACAGAAGTGACAGGCCACTATAAATATTATTGAGGCTTACATTAAGGTTATTTAACACAAGAAAGCTCCAGGAAAACTGAGAGAAGAAAAGTAATCTGTGGTGAGGTTTAAAATACTAAAGGGCAGTATAATAGAGCAAGGTCCTGAGGACAGAAACAAAATGGAGTCTAGAATAAAACAGTGGAGGCGGGGGAAGGAATTGATTTTAAAAGCAGGGGATTTTTCTGTCTCAAGATTGAGGGAAGGAAGAACAAAGTGATACGTTAAGGTGGAAATAAGATCATGAGCCTGTCCATTGTGATCTCATTAATATTAGTATTTTCAATAAGCTACAAAATTATGTAATTTTGGTAAAATAGCAAGGACTGGGGGAGTAGGACCTGATATCTGTAGGGTACCCTCTGTGTGCCAGAAATTTAACGTATAAAATATTAATTAACCCTCAAAATCACCCTAAGAAGTTGTCATTAATCCCATTCAGTAGGTAAGAAAGTTGAGGTTCAGCAAGGCTCAAGGTTAATAGGTGCCAGAACAGGTATTAGAAGCCAGGTTGCTAAGTCTTTGCTACACCAAGTATGTGAGTGGTGGGGAGAGAACTGAAGCTTTATGAAGAGAAGAAAGTTTTAATCACTGTGGAGAATATGATAGCACGACCATAAAAAATTATTCTGCCATGAAATGTTAGACAACTTCATGGACTGAAGACAGTTTACAACATCTTATATCATGCAGGCAATTTTGGATTTTCTAAAGATGCTGCCAAAGCTGCAGCATTGCAGTAAAATTTCTTAATTTGGTTTTTGGTTCCAAAGACTTTAAAGCTTATTCATGTTGTAGCATATATCAGTACTTCATTCCTTTTATTGTGGAATAATATTGCATTGCATGGATGTAGCACATTTTGTTTATCCATTTATCAGCTGATGGACATTTGGGATGTTTCCACTTTTTGGCTACTATGAATGATGCTGCTATGAACATTTGTGTACAAGTTTTTATGTAATCATGTTTTCATTTCTCTTGGTTATATACCAAAGAGTGGAATTGCTGGGTCATATGATGATTCTATGTTTAACATTTTGAGAAAATGCCTGTTTTCCAAATGTGGCTGCATAATATTTCTTTTAAAGCCACAACTTGGTTGTCTAGAAAGCTTTAGAAAGGCATTTTTCCTATACCTTATTAAGGGAACAGTTATGCAAAATGACTAGTATCTGGCAGCAAATTTTTGGATTACTTTGAGGATTCAGTTTCTTTTTACATTGTGGGGTGGTGGTGAAAAATTGAATATCTCTAAAAGCTTGCATGAGCAAGAGATTTACATGTATGTATCTCCCCCCTTTTATTTAGGACCTAGCAGTGCCTGGCACATAGCAGGTGCTCAGGATATGTGTGGAACTGACCAGCAAGTAGGGAAGCAGAAGGAAGGACAAAAAATAACTCTAATTTTTTTCTCTAACTGGTATCCCTATTTCCTTGGTGTGCTTGGTGATAAAGATTTTAAATTTTCTCTCTGCCTTAAAAAAAAAAAGTGAAATGCACCAACAAATGTTACATATAAATACATAAGAAACAACTGAATCCAATTACATACACCATAGGGGGGTCATAAAGAAGAAATAAGACTCATCATTTGAGGAGATAATGCTGGCCCAACTGAACATCTACCCCACTGAGATTTCTTTATGTTTGTTTTAGCTCAAGCTGGCCATAAATAAACTTGAGTAGTATTCAAGAATATGTTATTAAAGAGTCTCTGGGAATGGCAATACGGTCTGTGAATTTGGATTCTATGAAGTAAAGATATAATCAGAATATCCTAGCAACCAGGAGAAAGAGAACAGCATGAAGATCGGGGCAGATGGCAAGATGCACATCAACATATTCCCCATCACCCAAAGGCAATCAGTGAAATATTCTGGTATACTTTCTTCCAGGTTTTTAACCTATACCATTCTAGGAGGGATTTAGGAGAAAATCTATATAAGCCTGAGTCCCCTTAGGCTACAGCTGTGTAGTGTTTTTCCTTCCGTGGTTGGATAGTCTTCAGGTGTTCACTTGCCTAGGCTATAGTACTGTTATTTAGACACTAATCTAGGTGTTGCTGTGAAGGTATTTTGCAGATGTGATTAAAGCTGATAATTAAATGACTTTTATCTGGGTGGACCTAATTCAAGGGGTTGAAAGGCCTTAAGAACAGATCTGAGGCTTCCTTGAAGAAGAAATTTCACCAGCGGGCAGCAGCTTCAGCCCCTTCTGCAGAGCTCCTCCCTGCCCTTCCTGATGGCCTGCCCTACAGGTATCTGGACTTGCCTACCCAGCCCCACAACTGTGGAATTCCTTGCAATAAAATTCTTTTATCTATCTATCTATCTTCTACTGGTTCTGCTGCTCTGGGTGAACCCTAATAATACACATGGGAAAGGAATACTATGACCACCGTTATTAAGCAAGCAGTGCCCCAGGATGCTGCATTTTTTGTGTGATTATATTATTAGTTTAAGAGAGAATAATTAGCATGCCAGTCCTAAACCTTCCCTTATGGTATAATTCAGGCTCCCCTCTCCCCCCCCACAGTAAACTCCTGTAAAACCCCTTGGGGTTCCAGAAGTTATTTTAGTGGGCTGGGACCAATGTAAAAAATAACAAAAAGAAACAAAATAGCAATCAGTTTGCACTACATGTAGAGTAAATGCCATGGAAGCCTTGGTGAAGGTAAAGCACTGGAGTTGACTTGATGATGAGTCTTAATGCTTTTACCTTAACTGCTTCCCCCTCCTCACCCTGCCAAGTCCCCAGGGCATTTCCAGGCATCCAGAACTATGTTACCTAATGTTAAATTGGTAAACAGGAAAATTCCTCCCCCAGGCCAACTAGAGACACTCCCTAGAATTCCTAGGAAATGCTTCCATTTCAAAACTTTGAAAATTTTAACCTTCAGATGCTGGGTAAAGAACAAAAGCACAAAATACTATTTGGCTGTTGTGGTAAACTAGAAATAACAGGGCACAAGACTAGGACCAGTTTTTAGCCCAAGCCTAAAATTTACATCTTATTGCATTTAGGGCTAGGTACAGAGAGGGGATAACCACTTAAGTTTGGCAAGTTCCATAATATATGTATTTTGATTTTACATGAAACTAGAAAAGTTTATTAAATTACATTATATAACTGATATTTAAGTCTACTGAATAATGGTTCAAGGAAACGTGCAAATCTATTATTACCATAGTTAGATTTAATGTAATTTGTCAAGGTGATGAAATCAGTCACTTGAGTAACAGAATAAGTTACTGTCATATGGCATAAATAACTGCTTATTTTCTGTAATCACCTTTATGATATTAAGTAGCTTCATCCATAGTTACATTCATACTATTTTATTTTGTCCTATACTGACCTCTACCATAAGAAACGGAACATGATTTTCTTGTGGTGAATTTATGGTACAGTACTTACTTGAGTTCTCTACTGAGAACTATATTAATTCTGTCCTTTAATGGTCGATTCTTCTCTGGAATGGAGAACCAGGTTTTCCTACCCATAATCACCAAATTCTGTTTACCTGTAAAATCACACGCAAAAGATAAATATATTTTGGGAGTATACATATATATTTTTATATATTCATACATATATGCATAGATATGATTCTCATAGGGACACCTAGTGGATCTGCTTTAAAAAATTAAAATTTAAAACAGCTTTATCAAAATTTACCATTTGTCATCCATTATCTAAGTCTAGTAACTGTTACTTCCTTTGGCTTTAGCCAACTTATAACCAATATATAGTTTTCATCAACTGTAGTCATGTATATTATAGTAGTTAAGAGCAAAGATTCTGGGTTGAAGTGCTCAAATTGAATGTATTCTGTCATCTACTAGGCGAGTCATGTTTATCTCCTGTGTCTTATTTTCCTTATCTATAAAACGGAGATAATGCTAGTTCCTACTTGTAGAGTTGTTGTGGCGATTGAAGACTTACAATACTCAGCATCTAATATGTACTGTAATAACTGATATAACAGTATTATTCATATTTGCATACTTTATACATTTAAATTAGTCATTTTTTTTAAAGACAGCTGCTTAATATTCCATGCAATTAGCTTAAAACATTATCAATTGTGCCTCTGTGCATCTAGTTCAAGTATAACGCTTCTATAAAAACTATACACATGTAAAGCTTCCATTTTTGTTTAATTACTTAGGAGAAAAAAACCCTTGGGAGTCAGGTATCTGGATCAAAGGAACATACTCATTTCTATGATTCTTGATATGTTCTGATAGACTATCAAAAGGAGTGCATGTATGTTTTCTTTTTTTAAGGTAGTTTTGTTTTATTACTTTTTAAAAAAATTTATTTATTTATTTATTTTTGGCTGCGTTGGGTATTTGTTGCTGTGCGTGGGCTTTCTCTAGTCGCAGTGAGTGGGGGCTACTCTTCGTTGCAGTGCACAGGCTTCTCATTGCGGTGGCTTCTCTTGTTGTGGAGCACGGGCTCCAGGCGCATGGGCTTCAGTAGTTGTGGCTTGCGGGATTCAGTAGTTGTGGCGCACGAGCTTAGTTGCTCCGTGGCATGTGGGATCTTCCCGGACCAGGGATCGAACCCGTGTCCCCTGCATTGGCAGGCGGATTCTTAACCACTGTGCCACCAGGGAAGTCCCTGTATCTGTTTTCTTAAAGAATCATCGTTAGTTTGATTTTATTTAAACAAAAACACTAAATTTACAAACTGCAAGTTGTAAGACTAAGCATTTTTCAGGTTTTGTTTCACTACTCTTACCAATTACCTCCAAGTGTTGGAAAAAAATTTTTTCCTCCAAGAACAAACAAAAAACCCCCTGTAATTCAGAGCACCCTTATACAATATGCACTATATTTTCAAAGACAGAGTTTTACGCGTTCAATAAGGAGATATCAACTATTAAAGATAATGGAGCTAATAGGTGAGGAATTCTGATGAGGAATATGGCACAGACCTGACCTAACAACTAAGGTAGAGATGATGAGTGAAGGACACAGGGAGGCGTTTAAAAAAAAAAAGCCAAGACATCCTTGGTACCCTTTCATTCATTTATCCAAGTAATACTATATTTACTGAAAACCAGCAAACAGGTCAGGCATGGGATGCTCTTCCTATTAGCAGGCCATACTTGGGATTCATGTCACAATTCTGTAGTTGTGCTTCATTCACATGGTTCATGTCAATTTTTTAGCTTCAAGCTTTTGCCATCATGTCTCCAACTAGTGACTCAAGGGCCAAATTGAAGTACGTTTTATCTGTCCTGTTATAGTTATGCTGCATCTGCTCCTTTCTGATTTACTGTTTCCCTGTTTACTCTGCTATTCCTCCTCTAATGAATAAACACACATGTCTCTTAGGTTTTTTCTCCCTCATGCCCACATTCTTATCCTTGGTTATCCTCTTCTCTCCAGTGGCTCAATTCATCTAGTTCCCCGTGCCTGAAATTGTCCCGGATATACTACAAGCACTTTAAAATCATCATCATTACAGCTGCACACTATTCCCCACTCCTTTATTTTCCATGTCACCCAGACTCTCAAACTGAAAATCTGAGAGTTCATCTTTGATGCCTTCCTGCATCACCTTTAACTTTCTAATCTCCAAATTGAGTATCTTGTAACCGCTTTTTGGACTTTTGTCCTCTCCATTGCCATTCAGGCACTATCATCTCTTCCAGCAGCTATTTCAAAGGCCTGTTCTGGTTTCCTTTGCCAGCGCTAACCTCCACAGAAGCCTCTACCTAGCTTCCAATTTTGACCAATACCTGAGTTGTACGCACGCTCACATAAAATTTCAAAGAAATTAAAAAAAAAATGTTTAATGAATCTTGGGAACTGCATCCTCATTTATGTTAGGACAAAAGGTCCCAGACTAACATGAAAAACTTTTAATTTAAGTAAAATTTGCACTGGTAAGCTTCCTTAGGCAAGACCCTTCGCAAATTTGAATCACTTAAAAATCCCACATTACCTTCTACTGAAGAGGTTGTAGTCATTCTTTGGAAATACCTGTATTCATTCCTACAAGTTAGAGAAACACATGGAGTTACTCAGAATGGGATCCCGTGGGCTTCAGCTCTAACGCACCCGACAAACGGTGCGCTGGGGGGACCTCCAGGACTGGGACTTTGCTCTGGGGTAGGACGCGGGGGGAAAAGGCCTAGCGGGGCAGCTGGAGCGGGACGGAAATCAGTAACTAGCCGCCAGGCTCCTGACGCGGAAGGAAGTCTAAGCCTACCTCCCGCCAACTCAGGTCACGAGTCCGACCCCTTCTTTTCGCAGCGTCGACCCGGCCCGGCCCAGGTGCCCCGATTAAGCTCCGATCCAACACAATCGACCCACCTCCGGCCCAGCAGGTACCTGAGCGGGGGCCAGGGCAGATCCCCGTTCTTGCCGATGCCCATGTTCTGGGACACAGCGACAATGCAGTTTAGCGGACGAACCATGATAGCAGCAGAAAACACTTCCAAGATAGCACGTCACACAGACCACGGGGATTACCCGCCAGCTTGGCGCGAAATTTTGGTCACCCCGCCCCCTCAGTCCTATTTGTGCAGGCGAGACCCCGCCCTCGTCCCGCCCCCCGCCCCGGCGCACTGCAGGGTTGCGACGTGCTCGCGCCCGCAGACGCCCTGGGAACGGCGGCCGCGGGCTCGCGCTCCCAGCTCGACCTGCTGCCGGGCTGTGGCTGCGTGCTCCGCGATGTCGCGCCGGAAGCCGGTCTCTGGTGGCGCCGCTCCCGCCGGCCCAGGCCCTGCAAGGCAGGCGGTTTTGAGCAGATTCTTCCAGTCTACGGGAAGCCTGAAATCCACCTCCTCCGCAACGGGTACAGCCGAGAAGGCGGATCCTGACTCTGACTCCGCAGCGCCCCTAGCGGCCACTCTCCCGCCTCAGTTGCCGCCACACGTGGTGGGTTCGGTCCAGGGCGGGGCGGGGCCATCGGTGAGTGGGCGCGACCATACGGCCGGGGGCGGTGCTTGTGGGTGGAGCTGGACGAGGCGGGGACTGTGCGCGAGAATATGCGAGATGGCTGGGCCAGGCGGGAAAGGGGCGGGGCTCAAGAAGGAGAAAGAGGGAAGAGGCAGGGCAGCATCCGTCCTAGGTGCAGTTCAGACATTTTAGGGTAATATTACACTTGGGGTAATAGATTTGAGGCTAAGGTCACACCGGCTCTTAATGGCAGACCGCTCATTCTGATGCGGTTAGAGTCAAAGGATACATATTTTAATCTCCATTCTCTCCCCTCCCCCCCGTTTTTTTTTCTGGATTGAGGGTTGAAGAGGAGCATTATTTATTATTTGTATGTGTTTGGTTAGCTGACTAGACGAAAACTGCCGTTAAATCTCTAGTTTTTAAGGCTGCAACAGCCTTGCTTAGTATTTCAAGCGTTTACGGGTCAAAGTCATGTGCAGTTCCCTGGTGACTGTACCCCTTGTAGTTCAGGTTATAAAGTCTGATACACAATTTGGGTGGATAAAGTTTCTTAAGATGATACAGATGTGATGGCTAGTTGTTGTATGCTTCCTGTTGCTTCAAAATCTTGTTCCCTTCATTTATGTTTCTTCCATAGATGATTGTTCCTCTCCTGTCTTTGTTTTTTGACCATAGCCTATATTTTCATGAATTCACCAAGATTTTATTTTATGCCTACCATTTAGACGTTATTTGGTGAAGGACTTAAGTTTTTGACAGGTTTTCTGCCAGCATATAGTCCATAATCTTGTGGCATTTTCAGTGGTGAACATAAATCAAGTTTGAATGTGAAACAGTTAAATGACAATTAACATTTCAAAAATGATACTGTTTTAAATTATCTGTCTAAATTCAACTTTTCTAAATATTAGGTTTTTTTCTTAAAGGTATTCTATTTAACATAGGTAAGTAGGGTGATTCATAATCTGAGATAGGGGAAGACTGATCGAGTGAAGAAAAGTAGCAGTCTTGGTTCTAATTCTAGGAGGGCTTGAGGTGCTGAGGCTCATGACTTGCCAGTCTCCACCTTGTCTTTGAAGATGGTAAAACAGTTCACCCATAACTCTAAACAGATGATTCTATGAAGGGTGGATGGCAAGAACTTTGCTGTCATTCAGAAGTAAGGTTTAAATTATTTTGCATACATCAAGTTTTGAGATTAGAGATAATATCATTTTCTAACATAGGTTGCAGAAATCGATAGGAGTAAGAAGAGACCACTGGAGAGTGATGGGCCTGTTAAAAAGAAAGCAAAGAAAGTCCAAGAAAAGGAAGAAGGAAGTGATTCAGTAATGTCTGGGAACGCTGGTGAGTTCTGGGGCAATTTTTCTTCATTCTTACAAGTAATGACTCTGATATTCTCACATTCTCCTGAGGGCAGAGGAGACTGTTGGAGTATTGGGCCATTTTTTCCTTTGTGGAGAAAAGTCTCCATTGTGCTTGAGTAGACTAGCCCCTTCATAAGGGGTGGTGTGGGTAAGAGGTTGGGGGAGTGGAGGTAAGAGATGGAGTTCTGCAATTTGGCTTTAGTTCTCCCAATTTTCTCTCTTATTCCCTCTAGCAAATTTTTGTCTTGATTATAAAAGTAAAACGTTCTTGTTATAAAAATTTCAAACAATACAGAAATGTAGAAGGTGGACAGTAAAAGACCTCATAATCTCTCCCTTTCAGTAAGGGCTACTGCTAATTTTTGGGGGTGCTGTACATTCTTCCAGGTTTTTCTGTTTATACACATCTATATGTACTCAAATAGACCCCAAAATAAGTTAACTAATAATGATATTTTATAAATTATATTATACTATATATACTAATTTGCAACTGTTTTTTTCCACTTAGCAGAACATTTTGAACAATTTTCAATGTCAGGACATGTAGATCTACCCTGTCCTTTTTAATCATGGAGCTGCTTTTTCTGTATGCTAAAGGGTTTTGGGTAAAACCACTATTCCTGAGCTGTTGGACTTCTAGGGGAGGTGTTGGATACAGATGGTTGAGCAGATTTTTCTCTAGTTTTTGGCCTCAGACAATTTGTGATAGGGGAGGACAGAAAATGCTTCTTTCTTCATTATCCCCAGGAATTTAGGTAAAGAAAACGAGACAAAACCAAAAAAAAAAAAAAAAGTTTCTATTTAGTGGATCAAGAAGTAAAGTTTGGATTTAGGGTTAACATGAAAGCCTTAGTATGAAATAACTATAGAAATGGAGACGTATGGTTAAAGAGAAGGATAAATCTGATGATACCCTTTTTCTCCTCCTACCTGAAGGGGCCATGGCGAGAGGCATGACTTGACAGAATTTGCATTTTCTAGGGTTTCATTACTCTACATAGATCTGATCTATTCAGTTTTTCAGTAAATTCGTCAAGCTGTTAATGAACCCTCTGTTTGCCTGCCATTGCTGTACAGGTTTTTGTAGTTCTTTTATTCTTCCAAACAACCCTTGCTGTCCTCCAGTGATAGGTGAGGTTGAGGGTTACCACACTTAAGTAACTTTTCCAGGCACCCAGGGGAGCTGAGGTGGAAAAGGGGCAACAGACTTGGAATGTTTTGAAATAAGACCTTTGCTACTTGGTAAAAATCACACTCAGGAAGAAGAAAGAGCTTTCCCCAGTCGAACGCTGGGTGATTGCTCCACCTCGGGTTTTTTTTTTTTTTTAAATAACAGATTATTAAGATATAATCACATGTTATACAATTCACCCTTTACCATGTACAATTCAATGACTTTCAGTATATTCACAGAATTGTGCAGCCCTCATTAAGTCAATTTTAGAGCATTTTCATCACCCTCAAAGGAAACTCAGTACCCAATAGCAGTCACTTCCCATTTTCCCCAAGCAGCGCCCCCCTCACCGACCTAAGCAGCCACGAATCTATTTTCTGTCTATAGATTTGTCTATTCTGAACATGTCATATAAATAGAATCATACAGTATGTGGCCTTTTTGTCTGATTTCTTTCACTTAGCCTAATGTTTCTAAGGTTCATCCATGTTGTAGCATGTATCAGTACCTCCTTCCTTTCAAAAGTTGTTTTGATTTGATTTCTTTTTATTGTGGTAAAGTACACAGAACATAAAATTTTCATCTTAACCATTTTTAAGTGTACAGTTCAATTAAGTGCATTCATAATTTTGTACAACCATTACCTCCATCCATCTCTAGAATTCTTTTTGTCTTGCAGAATTGAAACTCTATAGCCATTAAATAATAGCTCCACATTCCCTCCTCCCCCAGTCCCTGGCCATCAACATTCTACTTTCCATGATTTTGAGTACTCTAAATTACATCATTCCTTTTTATTGTTGAATAATATGCCATTATATGGATCCACTTCAGTTCTTAATTCTTCAATTTATAAGCTCATTTTTATACCTAGGATCCACAGGGGAAGGAAGCTTTTATACTCACAAGGAAACTTGATACATTTGAAAAGTGATTTAAATATGTGTTTTGAAAACAAATTGAATAATAATAAAAAGGTAAAACATACATTTGAAAAGAAATTCAAATATGTATCTCTAAAAGAAGAGAAGTCACAGGAAACTAGGTAAAGTATATATTAGAAAAGTCCTATATTTAAGAAGAAAGGGAGTCATAGTATTCCTTGAAAGGTTCTTAACCTTTAACATTTGTGACATCAAGGTGTTTTTGGTGTTTTTGAATTATGGTGTTGATTTCCCTAATATGTCTTTTTTCCTCTGGCTGCTTTTACGATTTTGTATTTATCACTCGTTTGCCCACATTTGATTTTTTTTTTTTTAACATCTTTATTGGGGTATAATTGCTTTACAATGGTGTGTTAGTTTCTGCTTTATAACAAAGTGAATCAGTTATACATATACATATGTTCCCATATCTCTTCCCTCTTGCATCTTCCTCCCTCCCACCCTCCCAATCCCAGCCCTCCAGGCAGTCACAAAGCACCGAGCTGATCTCCCTGTGCCATGCGGCTGCTTCCCACTAGCTATCTACCTTACGTTTGGTAGTGTATATATGTCCATGCCTCTCTCTCGCTTTGTCACAGCTCACCCTTCCCCCTCCCCATATCCTCAAGTCCGTTCTCCAGTAGGTCTGTGTCTTTATTCCTGTCTTACCCCTAGGTTCTTCATGACATTTTTTTCCCTTAAATTCCATATATATGTGTTAGCATACGGTGTTTGTCTTTCTCTTTCTGACTTACTTCACTTTGTATGACAGACTCTGAGTCTATCCACCTCATTACAAATAGCTCAATTTCGTTTCTTTTTATGGCTGAGTAATATTCCATTGTATATATGTGCCACATCTTCTTTATCCATTCATCTGATGATGGGCATTTAGGTTGTTTCCATCTCCGGGCTATTGTAAATAGAGCTGAAATGAACATTTTGGTACATGACTCTTTTTGAATTATGGTTTTCTCAGGGTATATGCCCAGTAGTGGGATTGCTGGGTCGTATGGTAGTTCTATTTGTAGTTTTTTAAGGAACCTCCATCCTGTTCTCCATAGTGGGTGTACCAATTCACATTCCCACCAGCAGTGCAGGAGTGTTCCCTTTTCTCCACACCCTCTCCAGCATTTATTGTTTCTAGATTTTTTGATGATGGCCATTCTGACTGGTGTGAGATGATATCTCATTGTAGTTTTGATTTGCATTTCCCTAATGATTAATGATGTTGAGCATTCTTTCATGTGTTTGTTGGCAATCTGTATATCTTCTTTGGAGAAATGTCTAGGTCTTCTGCCCATTTTTGGATTGGGTTGTTTGTTTTTTTGTTATTGAGCTGCATGAGCTGCTTGTAAATTTTGGAAATTAATCCTTTGTCAGTTGCTTCATTTGCAAATATTTTCTCCCATTCTGAGGGTTGTCTTTTGGTCTTGTTTATGGTTTCCTTTGCTTTGCAAAAGCTTTGAAGTTTCATTAGGTCCCATTTGCCACATTTGATTTTGATGAGCCTTAGTCTAGTATTTAAAAAAATTCTTATTTCTTCATTAATCTTTATCCTGTTTGGAGTTCATTTAAAGCTTCTTGGGTTCCATCAGTTTATAGTTTTCATCAAATTTGGAAGAATTTTTTGGCCACTTTTTTCTCAAAATTTTTTTCTGTCTCTTCCCTTTCTCTTCTTCTGAGAGTTTATTAATAGGGATGCTAGATTACTTAACATTATCCCTCAAATAAGGAAGCTCTTTTCATTTATTTTCCAGTATTATTTCCCCTTCTGCTTCATTTTGGATTGATTCTCCTGCTGTATTTTCAAGTTCAGTGATATTTTTTTCCAGTAGTATCTAATATGATATAAATTTAATTCAGTGAAATGTTCAGTTCAGATATTGTATATTTCATCTCTAGAAGTTCTGTATTGTTCTTTTTAAAAAACATCCCATTTTTCTATGTGAATTGTATTTCAGTAAAGCTGTTACCAAACAAAAACCTTCCATTCTGCTCCTCTTTATTTTTTCCTTTTCATTTTTCATTATATGAAACATGTTTATAATATGTGTTTTCATGTCCTTATATGCTAATTCTGTCATCTCTATCATTTCTGGTTTGGTACACCTTGACTGATTTTTCTACTTTTTGCATGTTTAGTAATTAATTATTTGGATTGTGTTTTGTATTTTTGTTTTTTAAATTTATTTATTTTTGGCTGCGTTGGGTCTTCATTGCTGCGTGTGGGCGCGGGGGCTACTCTTCCTTGCTGTGTGTGTGCTTCTCATTGCGGTGGCTTCTCTTGTTGCAAAGCACGGGCTCTGGGCACGTGGGCTTCAGTAGTTGTGGTGTGTGGGCTCAGTAGTTGTGACTCACGGGCTCTAGAATGCAGGCTCAGTAGTTGTGGTGCACGGGCTTCGTTGCTTCACAGCATGTGGGATCTTCCTGGACCAGGGATGGAACCCCTGTGCCCTGCATCGGCAGGTGGACTCCGAACCACTGCGCCACCAGGGAAGTCCTGATAATAAGTATTTTGAACTTTGTGTTGTCGTGTGCTGGGATTTGTGTTTCTTTAAAGAATGTTGAATTTTGTTCTGGCAAGTAGTTAAATTCCTTGTGGATCAGTTTGATCTTTTTAGGGATTGTTTTTAAGCTTTGGAAGAGAAGGTCTGGAGTAGCCCCGTTCTTAAGCCTTGACTTTTCTAGAGTTGGGAAAGGATGGATAGTTGCAATAGCACACCATTATATAGTATTTACACCATAAAGAGACAATACATGTTAATAATCTTTAGATTATAGACAATAGTAAAATGTAATAAAAGTTTTAGGAAGCAATGAGGCCTGAGTATTTATTACCTTTGTTTTTTTTAAGTAGATAATTGGGGTAGGATTTTTTATTAATTAATTATTATTATTATTTATTTTTGCTGTGTTGGGTCTTCGTTTCTGTGCGAGGGCTTTCTCTAGTTGTGGTGAGCGGGGGCCACTCTTCATCGCGGTGCGCGGGCCTTTCACCATCGCGGCCTCTCTTGTTGCGGAGCACAGGCTCCAAACGCGCAGGCTCAGTATCTGTGGCTCACGGGCCTAGCTGCTCTGCAGCAGCATGTAGGATCCTCCCAGACCAGGGCTCGATCCTCCCAGACCAGGGCTTGAACCAGTGTCCCCAGCATTAGCAAGCAGATTCTCAACCACTGCACCACCAGGGAAGCCCTCTGTTACCTTTGTTTTTAATGTAATTCATTTAATTGTAAGTTTATATACTGTAACATAATAGCTGTGTTTTACAACTGGCTCACAAAGTTCTTGAAGATTTCACTTACCAGTATGAGCTGGCTCCCTTGTCTCTCTGTGTGGGCTAATTTTAGCTTCCTCATAGCAGTGGTGGCTGGTTTCCAAGAATGAGTATCTGTGAGAGAGAGCCAGACGGAAGCTGTATTGTCTTTCACAGTCTAGCTTTGGAAGTTATATAGTGTCACTTCTGCCATACTCTGTTGGTTGAATTAGTTACAAAGGCCTGTGTGGGTTCAAGGGGAAGGAACATGGATTCCACCTTTCAGTGCAGGAGTGTCAGCATCACATAGGAAAAACATATGGGATGGAATATATATATGTCTGGCTACGTTTGGTAAATAAAATCTCCCCAGATTCAGACTTGACTTTTTGTTATTATTCTTACTTTAATTACAGATAAACAGTGTAGAACTCTGTCTCAAATGCATTTTGATAAATACAAATATCCATTATCTTAATACTATATAAATGTGGACTTTCCAAAATCAATTAAAGATATTATAAAATATAGCCAGAGTATATAAAAATAAGATACAATTTTTTAAAAAGACCCGGGAAATGTATCAGATATTATACCTTTAAACCATATGCAGGAAGTTCAAATTGAAATCTGACTTAAATTCATTTTTTCCAGTTTACCCTAGACCATTTTATAAAAGACATCGATTAATATTTATAATTATTACACACTGCAATTAATATCCTAACATAAAGCTGCTTAGTTATTTAAAATATTTTTTTAATTGACGTATAGTTGATTTACAATGTTGTGTTAGATTCCGGTGTACAGCAAAGTGATTCAGTCAGACATATATTTTTTTTTTTTGGATTTTTTTCCCTTATAGGTTATTACAAAATATTGAGTATAGTTCCCTTGCTATACAGTAGGTCCTCATTGTTTATCTGTTTTATATATAGTAGTTTGTATCTGCTAATCCCAAACTCCTAATTTATCCACACCGTGGCCCCCCCCACCCCTGGCCTTTCCCCTTTGGTAACCATAAGTTTGTTTTCTAACACTGTGAATCTGTTTCTGTTTTTGTAAATAAGTTCATTTGTATCACATTTTAGATTCCACATATAAGTGATATCATATGATAAAAGATTTTGTCTGACTTACTTCACTTAGTATGATAATCTCTAGCTCCATCCATGTTGCTGCTAATGGCATTCTTTTTTTTTTTTTTTTATGGCTGAGTATAAAGCTACTTAGTTTTAGTGAAAAAATCAAAATTTTTCATGGAATCAAATATGCCATTCCCCAAACTCCCATTTTTGCATTCTGTAATGACTGCCTATTCTACCGGGTAAAAAATTTTATCCAGCAAACTTTCCATTTTCATTTTATGCTCTTAAAAAAAGAATCACCTTTTGACGTTTAAAACAACATGCCCCAATTTGGAATGGATATTTAAAAACAAGGGCACTAAGATTAAAAAATAAGTCTTTTAAAAGAAGAAGTTCTGCCCTTTACCTGGGTTTCTGTTGTTAGACAAGATTTGAAACTGCCTCTTAAATCTATTTATTTTTCTTTTTAAGACTCTCCTCCTTGACTTGTGTCTTATTTTTATCTGCCTAAGCTTAAATATCTTCTTTTGAGCTTAAACCCTCGAAAACATTGGGTGTAATTTATCTTCCCAAAAGAGAATTCTTGAGACCCTGAGATCTATGAACATGGATTTGTTGATGTTTTTAATTCATTATAGATGTTTAACACATGTAGAGAATCATAAGCTTGATAAATTTCACAAACTGAAGTCACCTATATAACCATCACTTAGATCAAGAAACTATATTACTAGGACCCCCGGAAACCTCTCCGTGCTCCCTCCCACTGGCAACCCCTTCCCCCCACCAAGGATAACCACTATCCTGACTTCAGTATAGATTGGTTTTGCCTGAACATTGTGTTTAATTCAACTGATTTAAAATATGTTTGTAATATTCCAGAGGTTTTTCTTTTTTTCCTTTTTTTAAGATGAATTATTTTATCTGTAAAACAGATTCTTATATAGATTAAAAAAAATCTATTTATAGTGGCACATATTTTTATTTCAGCATCTACTCTGCTTCCTTCTAGATTAAAATTCTTTATTTAAAATATGATAATTCTTCTACCTCCTTGATCCTTCATAACCTAGGCCTAGAGGAGGAAGCCTGAGTAGAGAAAGTAACTATTATGTATTTACATTTTATGGTACACAAAAAATTAAAGCTCAAACAGTGAAGGTGTTAATTCAGTGAAAGATTTTTACTGAGAAGTTTTTGGCCTATTTAACGTGTTGGGACAGCAACCAATGGCCTTATTTCTAGGGTATATCCTCTTAAGGGCTCAGAGACTTTAGAGATAATGCTGGCAAGTCTTAATCTCATATTGTGGCAATTTGATAGTTCATTTCATGGCATCTTCAGAAAAGGAAATAGTATAAGTGAGGTTTTAAGTATAGGAGCAGAATATGGAGGTTGTTAAGGTTTATTGGGGTACTGTTAAACTAAAACAGGAGAACAGCCAATTATTTTACCAGCAAAATGGATTTATCTGGGAGCAGGTAAGAACTGCAATTTAGGACATGCAACTATGGCAAACCACATGCAAGTTCAGCAAGGCAAAGGAGAGGAAACTCTTTTATAGAGGAGAAGAGGAATTTGGGAGGGTCATTGGAGGAAACTGGGAGTTCAAAGTATAGTGGCTTTTCTTTGGCTGAGTTGTGACAGTCTCTCATTGGTTGTACTGTTGCCAGGCAAGGAGAAAATCTTCCTCCTGCTGGTGGTAGTAAGCTAGTGTCACTTCTATAGGGGATGCAAGGTAAGTCTCTTCCTGTTGGGATCTGTATTGATGCTGGGTAGTATGTCCAGGAGAGCTCTCCCTGCTGGCCTCCCAACTCCATTTTAGGAGGTTTCCCTTTTAATTTTCATAGTACTCAGTTTTCCATGAGCCAGGTTTTGCACAGTAGTTACAGTCTTCCTCAAGGCCTAATTGAGGGACTGGTGCCTATATCTGTGTCCCTTCTCAGACATGAGGGTTTCGTAGCTCTTGGGGGCTTTGCACTTGAGAAGCCTTCCAATTTAGTTTTTTTCACTGAGGGCCTTATGAGGTGTTAGAATCTCTCTTAGGTATCTGTGAGGAAGGCAATGAAAGATTTTGGTTTTCCTGTGTAAGCTTCATTCTTCCCACAGATAACATGTTCATATTTCCCCCTGGTTTTCTTTTAGATGGCTCAAGATTTGATGGTCCTAGGAGCATTAAGAAAAAATTGTAATTTTGGGTAATCGCTTGTGTACCAGTTCTTTCTCTTATTTTAGAGTTCAGGAATCATAATGGCTTGATAGAAATGAACAAGTGTGGGACACCTTCTTTCCTAACTCTTGAGCTGTGGTGCACTCGTAGAAAGTCATTGTAGCCTAAGGATGAAAGATGGCTACACAGAAAAAGGAGAGAAAAAACTTTAAGAGATGTGGAAGGGTAGCAGAGAGGTTGTACAGAAGCATGGGCTCAATCCGGGATCTTTCTGAACCGACAAAAACCTTTCTGTATTGAGCATAACTCAAGGATGGAGCTTCAAGGTGGAATCTTCCTTGGCAGTGGTGAGAGTAGGGTAGGGTAGGGAAGGATGGTAAGGAGGAGGGCAAGAAACTGAGCAATCAAGGGCTCTTACCACATGCACGCTAAGTCCTTGCTGCACATCCAGCTGAGCAAACCCTGAAGTTTGTGGAAATAAGGCCTAGACATGGAATTTTTTGAGATATGAACTTTACTGTTTACTTAAAAAAATAAATAATGGGAAGAAAAGAGCAGAGCGTTCACTAGCTAGAAGAGTCTCTGGCTACTTCACCTTAGTTTTTAACACTTCAGTTTTAGATATTCTTTTTTCACATGAGTGCAATTCTGAGACTTATACCCCACTCCCATCACGGGAAAGTTTTTTTGAATCGATAGGGGGAAGTCCTTATATAATATAAAAACTTACACTATATGTTTGAAGAGTGATTCAAGTATACATCCTGAAAAGGGGAGAATAACAGTAAACAAGATGAATATATACATTTGAAAAGAGATTTCAAATATACATTTTTCTAGCTACAAGGTTAACAGGAGACAGGATAAAGTATAGATCTAAAAAGAGGTTTGCATATTAATATGAAAATATTTAAACTTTTAGAAATGAACAAAACCCAACTCTTGCCCTCAGAGTGTTTTTGCTTTAATGGGAAGGTAAGAGATAATAAATGCAGTCCCAATTTCTTTATATTAAATAATAATTACCTAATAGTATTGCTCTAAAGGGTGAAAAGATGTATTCTGGCATATAGTAGATACCCAGTACATGATAGTTTCCCTTATTTTATGGGTTGCTTGCTTATTAATAACTGCTAATTGGCAGAGTGTGATAAGTGCTGTAGAGAGATGCGATCTTGTTATAGGAACATAGAGAAAGAAAAGATGACTTTAAACTGGGAGAATTAGCAGAATTTCATGAAAAAGTAGTTTTGAGATGGGTCTGGACGAAGTGAGTACAATTTGCCATGTGGAAATTGGGGTCAAGGGCATTCTGGGGAGAAAGAATAGCATGAGCAAAGCTGTGGAGGCAGGAAGGCACATGTCCTGGGGGTGGTTTCCTTGGTGAATTCCTGATGTCAGTATCTTTAGGTCTTTCCCATGGAGCTGGTCAGTTTCCCCAGTCCGGAGTCTTGTGAGCTCCTGCCTGGAGAGAGAACTCTGGCTGCCTGTGTTCTGGGAGCTGGTGAGAAGAGGCTGGTTTCTCCACATACAGTAAGCCTGTATTCCCATCATTCTTATGGCTCAGGCACAGTACTGCGTCTCACCTGTGCCTGTGTTGCCTTTTCCAGAGAAATCTCCAGTCTTCTTCTGAGGTAGAAGGAGGACAGTTACCCTTGAGTTTGGAGTGGGGTAGGGGTCTAGGGATTAAATTGTTTTGAACCAGTTCTGTTTATTTTAGAACCTCCCTTTTTTCCATTTCCAGAGCTACTGGTACCCTGATTCTTGAGCCATTTAATAAGCATTTTGTGTTCCAAGTAGGATTAGTTCCTGGTTTTATATATTACTGATTTAGGATTTAGCTTTCAGGTATGCTAAATTGGTTATTGCTTATCCATTTATCCTTCTAGATTCAGATATTTTGTTTGCAGTTGTCACCTCTTCTTTTCTGTCTGCCCTGTTGTAGTTTTTTTTTTTTTTTGAATCCTTTTCCCCCTTTTATTTTTTATTTATTTATTTATTTATTTATTTTGCTGTACGTGGGCCTCACTGTTGTGGCCTCTCCCGTTGCGGAGCACGGGCTCCGGACGCGCAGGCTCAGCGGCCATGGCTCACGGGCCCAGCTGCTCCACGGCATGTGGGATCTTCCTGGACCGGGGCATGAACCCGTGTCCCCTGCATTAGCAGGCGGACTCTCAACCACTGCGCCAACAGGGAAGCCCCTGTTGTAGTTTTTAATGGGGTTTCAGGACCAAGTGAAATTAGATCTATGTTTCAATATGCCATCTTCACCCTGAACCCGAGGTTTCTTTATTTCCTTATCACATTATAGTTAGATTCATTGCTTTAGTGAGAAGCTCCCTCTTTAAAAATCCTATGCTAATTATGAATTGACATAATGAGATAAAATACTATTGTTATATTTTCTTCTGACTTGCTAAGAGCCAAAGAAACATCTGAGGACCAGGATTGTTTTAAAGTCTCTGGAAAAATTGAAAGAATTCTGCTGCGATTCTGCCCTTCCTCAAAATAGAGTCCAGACAGAGTCTCTTCAGAAGAGATTTGCAGTTCTGCCAAAATGTACTGATTTTGATGATATCGATCTTCTACGTGCAAAGAATGCAGTTTCTTCTGAAGATTCCAAATCTCAAACTAGTCAAAAGGTATGTAACTCTTATACAGATGAATATCCAGTTACTTAGAACTGTAGGTTCTCACGTGCCATTAGGTTTGTGGGTTCACTCAGGGCACTGGTTCCCAAACTTGGCTGATCATCCAAATGAGCTGAGGGAGCTTTTGCTTTTTAGTTTTTTGTTTTTAAATTCCTGGAGATTGTGATTTACTATGTACTAAGGCAGGATGAATTAGTTTTATTAAAACAACAGAAAACCAAGAAAACCTCCCAGCAGATTCTGATATACAGCCTGGATTAGGAGCCACTGACTTGGGGGGATTCTTTATTAATAATTAATACAAGCACAGTTTCTTATAGTCCTCCTTATAGTTTCCATGATTAGTCTGGAAAATCACAGTGAATAATTTGTAGAGATGTTTTGAGGTTTTTAGTTGAAAGCTTGGCTGATATAATAAATTCAGAGTTTAACCAAACGTATATGGCTTCCTTACTTCTTCCACTGTTCGGTGATTATTAGTATTTTTCACCATTGCAAAATCAGGGAATTTAACTCTTGATCCATCATTGAAATCTATTATAAATCAGAATTAGTGGTTCTCAGCCCAGCTTTAAATTAGAATCACCTTACTGTCATAATTTTGTATGGTGACAGTTAGTTACTGGACTTATGATCACTTCATAATGTATTTGACTATCAGATCACTATGTTGTACACCTGAAACTAACGTAATATTGTATGTCAACTATACGTCAATAAAATAAAATACCGATAGTAAGAACCCTTCTTCAGAATCATGTTTAGTTAGTTTTCATGAAAAACTGGGCATGGATATCGTTTAAAAGCTCTCATTTTAATGTGTAGCCATGATCGAAAACCATGGAGTTAGAGAACTAGTTCTTTACTTTTTTTTATGAGTCATTTAAATCTAATGAAAACTATGGATTTGTTACTCAGAAAAATACTCAGACCAACACAATTTTGTATCTAATTTTCAGAAGTTCACACTCCTTCCCACAAAGTCCAGATTCATGAACTCCTCCTTCAGCCAGGCCGTAAGATCCATTGACTTATTTTACATCATCAGAAAAAAAGTTGCTTTGTTTTCATTTTTAATCTTTTTTTAGTACTTAGAAGCAGTTCACCTGAGTGTAGTGGTCATAAAGTATAGAGGTCAAAAAGTTTGTCTGTGTATGTTCACTTTATTAATTGGAGAATTTATCCTAGGGTCTCATGAGATTTACTGTTGGTTTATACATAAAATGACCAACTTGGCATTTCTGATTCACAGCACATTAGAAGTAACCAGTTAGAAGGGACACCGAGAAATAGGTCCTGAAAGTCCCATTTTATTATTCTCATCATCCTCAATTGTCAAGACAAAGTTAAATTGAGTTCAGAATGCTGTCTCTGGGAATATGAAAAAGAGTATATCTGAGAAATATTTTCACCCAAATGGTGGGGAAAAAAAGTTGCTTAATACTCAAGTATTCAGATTGACTTGTTTATTCATATCCCGTATGCTTAAAACTATTTGCTGGATTCCTACTTTCATTCCCTATATGAATAAGGTATAAAGTAAAAAGAAACTTTTTCTTTTTACTTTATACCTTATTTTTATAAGAAAAAGAACTTTCTTTTTCCAGGAAATATATTTTTTTAAGTATTCATTAAGTTTTGCAATATGTGGTTTTCTTGAATTTTAGATAACAGTCATGGAAACGAAGTAGAAAATCCATCATAATTAAAAGCAAATGCATTCTCCAACCTGGTATATTGACCCACTTTTCTCCTGCCATACCTGTCCATACCTTACCAGATCTCATTGCTGATCTTTGGAGGTTTGCTTGGCTTCGCTATTCAGATAAACTGTGTCTCTACCTGCTATTCCAGCTAAGCTGAATTTTTTAAACCTTTAGCAACTGCAACTGTAAAGAACGTGTTTCTGGGCTTTCCTTGGACTGCGGTCCCCTCCCTGGGCCATATAAGACATTTCTCTTTCTCTCTTCTCTGCCTCTGCTGGTCACTAGTCTTTTAGGCCATATTTTTAATCTCAGGGGTAGCTGGTAAGTTTTTAGATGTTGGCAGTGACCCAGTGACAGTTAATTAGAAGCTGGATTTATCCTTTTGACAAAAATAATCAATAGTCAATCTAAGAAAGAAGTGAAAAATTTTATTTGAGCCAACCTGAGGATTATAACCCAGGAGGTAGTCTCTCAGAGAGCTCTGAGAACTGTTCCAAAGAAGTAAAGGGCGGGGAGGCCAGCATATGTGTGATTTTGGTAAAGGGGGTATGTGCACTCAAGCACACATCTCGGTAGAAGGTTGCTGCTAGTCACAAGGAACAGACATCTTAGTTAATGATTTTAGTGCTTTTCTAAGTATGGGATGATGCAAGAATCCAGGTTTATAAAAAAATTTCTCCTGAAAATATCTAACTATCTGAGGGCAAGTTTCACAAAGAGCCTCATCCTGATCTTCCTGAATTCCTTTCAGGGTGTAATATAGGTCAGCAACCACAGTAGCTAATGACTTCATTCTTGTAGAATTGGTTGATGGGCAAACAGTCTTTATTTTATAATCGGTTCCCTTTCGGTCTTAATTTCAACCAAGGTTTGGGAGGCATTTTGTGATCAATTTGTCCTATGGCGCTAGGAATACTCATTCTCAGGTCAGGCAAGGATTTTGTTGATAGGCCACCCACTGTGCTGTTCCTGGACTAGGCCCTGTTCACAGTAGCCGAGAGCCTCTGAACCACCTGTCTTATAGTCTGTTACGGTCTAGAAAACGATTCTCTCTTGTTGCTTCTTCCCATATCTAGAGTTACACTATTAAAATCACTGATCATATAGGACTGTATATTTTGTCAATTGTTTTAAGTCGCCTAATCATTATTAATTTTATTGGAGGCTCAGTCATACATTTGGTAACGCAAGAAACAATTATATTATAAAATAGGCAGAATACAAGTAATATAGCTAGTAACATTAATAAGGTCATAAGTAAGTATTTAAGCTAAGAAGACTTCCATTAGGTGCCCAGTGTCTCCCCAGGTCGTCTGACCGGTATGTTATGCACCAATGGCTATCTTTAAGGGAAATGGTATGTTGGCATTGTATATAAAGTTCCCCATAGATGTCTGTGTGTACGAGGCGAGTGGGTGGGTCATCGTGACCCCTTAAAGGATTGAGAAAGAAATGTTAGCTTCCAAGGAGTTATAAGGCTGGCACCAGAAGGAGGAAAATTGATCTTCATGGTTGAGCAGGTATTTCTGCTAAACCTAAGCATAAGGCAGATAGATGCACAATGCACACTGAAGGGGACGGAGGGGCCCAAAATGGGGAGAGAAAAATTTTATGTTTAGATTTTTCTTGCCTTTTCTTAAAATATGAATTTTTATGTCATCAATTGTACAGATTTGTTTCATTTGACCTTAATAAGTCTCAGAAGCAAGGAATTCGCTCTAAGCTGTGAACTGGATTTAATTATGGTTTTCATATAGACAGGTGGATATCAGGAATACTAATGTTGAAAATGTAACCTTGTGCTTTATGCTTTCCAAAAGCTGTTTCTCATCTCTCTTTACCAAACAAATTGTGATTCTTTCTTGGAATAAAGATTATGGAACATACTATCTTTTAGACTGTACTTGGAAATTTAAACGTTAAGTGCAGGTTTAGCTGCTGGCATGCTTGTTGAAAGTGGTTTTGCCTTACCGCTGAGGGAGACAGATCGATGCCTGATGACTTTTTGTGCCTTATATATCTGGAAATAAAGAAAAGAAAATGGTTAATTATAATTGGTTTAATGAAATCCAATTTAAAGAGAAGTATAGAAAGCTTTTTTAGTTTAGGCTTTCAAAATTTGCTCAAATAATTATACAGTAGTTTAGTTTGGCTCACTTTTTTAAGTCATTTACTTTGAGAAAATTCCAAACCTGCAAGAAAATATGCCTAATACATGATATACTCTTGTAAACTTTTCACTTGGATTCACCAATTATTAGCCTTGTGCCAAATTTACGTTCTGGAACTATTATTACAGTTAATACTTTTTAAACTATAAAAATCTTTCGGTTGCCAGGACAAGACACTCAGTCATTGTGGATCATCACATAGCAGTTGTGAAAACTTACAGAAGACTTCTGATTCTAAACCATCTAACAAACGGACCAAAAGCATCTACACCCCCTTAGAATTACAATACATAGAAATGAAGCAGCAGCAGAAAGATGCAATTTTGTGTGTGGAATGTGGATATAAGTATAGATTCTTTGGGGAAGATGCAGAGGTAAGTTGTTTTCTCAGATACTGTTTCCTGTTTTTTTGTCCAGCCTTAAATATTTTCCAGTGTTTTTATTTCATTTTCTGACCTCATGGAGAAGCTAATGTGATCAATTACCTTCAAAAATACTTTCATTTAAAGTAAAAACTAAAAATAGACACAAGCAAACTTGGTGGATGCTAGATTTGTGGGGAAGGAAGTGAGGGGTCCCTATTGGAATGTTCGTGCTTATTCTCCATGGTGCTGGCCCAGTACCTTTCATCCATCGAAAGTCAGTTGTGAATGAACCATAATCATGTGAGTATTCCTAATGAAGACTCAAGCAAGAAAAAGAAAATTGAGATGTACAGATATTCCTCTTTTTACCCTTAACTTATGAATTTTCATAGCCAGGAACATAGTTAAATCTCAGTGGAAGAGCACATTAACTCTGCCAGCCACCAACAAGTGTGTGAAGTCTTACAGGTCTCCGTATATCAGCTGTCTTGCTATCTTAGTCTAAGGTGGGTTTGTATTTAATTTGGGGTGTTTGATAATGGCCTAAGTTAAGAAGGTTAAAAGTAAATTTGAGCATTTAGGGGCAAGCTTAGGCTTGGTATTGCTGGTGGTGCTGTTGAAGTCACGAATGATTGTGATGATCTCTTAGTTTTAGGCCTGGTTGGATAGTACATCTTCAGAGAGTGATGAGGTGGCTCGTCTGCCACCTCATGAATGGGGAGTGGAGACCTGACCAACTTTTGTTCTTCTAGTGTCCTAAGTCCTGTGGCTGGAAAGTGGTGTTCTCTAGTTCAGATGGCATGATGCTCTCTTTTGTGTCATGAAATTAGACTTTGAAACAGCATCCGCGTGTTTCCTGAGGACAGGAACCACGTGGTTGGCCTCTTATAGATGAAGGGGTGAAAGAAGTGCTGTTGTCTGTCCTTCTCTCTAGGTTGAGTGCTAAATTCAGCCTTGACCACAGTAAAGACTGATGTCTTCTTGCCCTGCAGTGATGAACTAATACAGTTCAGAGACAGGTGGTATAGGGGAGTGAGAGTGGAGGAATGACTCCAATTCCGTGGCCCCAGTGGGCAATATCTAAGCCCTGGGACTTTGTAGAAAAACGTAGGGAATCAGGTGGTGCTGCCTGATTCTGCATTCCTATCATTCATGCATCATTAAGTAGCTAACCAGACCAGGGGGTTCTTTTCTCACTTCCTCAAAGATGCCCTCTGTCCAAGGAGGTTCATCATGTATGTATACTCTGTGGTATCTCCTAATTTTCAGTTATTTGCATGTGCTAAGTAGCAAATTCTTATTCTACTTCAGTCTCATGGTCTCTGTGTTGTGCAGGGAAAGCTCAGCACTTTTAAGGTTTTGATAGATCTAAGCACATAAAAGAAAACCTGTCATATTTTTCTGAGTTGTTTATAAATATAGATGTTGGCTTTGCGGTTAGGCCATGGACGCTGTTAAAAAAAAGATAAAACCATAGGCTTGTACACAGTGAATGTCTTTTAAACTTTTTATTGACATACCGCACAGAGAAGTGCACAAATCCTAAATGTATACCTTGATGGATTTTTAACAAAGTGAACAAACACTGCACAGGGAATCTAGAAGTAGAAATTTATTGATATTTTCTTCTTAAATTTTTTTAGATTGCAGCCCGGGAGCTCAATATCTATTGCCATTTAGATCACAACTTTATGACAGCAAGCATACCTACTCACCGGCTGTTTGTTCACGTACGCCGCCTTGTGGCCAAGGGATATAAGGTCAGCTTTGGCTTCAACTTGTGGGAAAAGGGGATTAGAGTCTCTTCCAGAGAGGGAAATGTTTTCTAAGATGGTAGGCTATAACTGGTTTTGGAATTTGATATTTTGGAGAAGTTAAAATTTGTCATAATTATTGGCAGTATAGCTCCATGAGTTTTTAACATACTAGATATTTAGGGTAAAAAGTTTTTTCAACTCTGTGATGGCGTGTTTCATAGTGATTTATCCACACTTGCAAGGTCCTTGTGGTACTTATTACTTAAGCCCTACCTCTGGACATTGTGGACTAATTTATTTATTTTAAATGTTTCAGAATTAACCTTTCAAAGTCTAGAATTAATGTTTTGTTAACAAATTTTCCATCGTATTTGATATGCAGTATTTCTTACTTTTGTTGAAGGTGGGAGTTGTGAAACAAACTGAAACAGCTGCGTTAAAAGCCATTGGGGACAGCAAAAGTTCACTCTTTTCCCGGAAATTGACTGCTCTTTATACAAAATCTACACTTATTGGAGAAGATATCCTTTTCAAATAGGAATTGTTTTTCTTAAATGTTACAAGGACTTTGTTTTAAATAGCATTTTTTAAAACTGTTCTTTGATTGGGTACCTTTTTGATGAGATGAGGCAGTATGGTTACCTTGACCTGTGATTCGTAAGGTACTGAAGAGAGAAGAGTTGATATTGGCTGGAAAGAAGCATTTTTCAAATGCCATAGTAAAAGGAGAGTTCATTGTATTTTAAGAGCAAGAAAAAAGAGAGCCTGATAAAAGATGATAGCAAGTTAGCAACTGATGTGAAATTGCATCTTTCCTAGGCCTTTGTGGGCAGTGGTTAGGTGCTTAGGGCTTACAAGCTCTTGTAGATCTTCCTAAGATGAGACCTAAAAAATAGCTTATTTACTTCAAAATGTGAAAAGAAAACTACCAAGTTAACACACAGTTAACTGCTTATAAAACATAATAGTAGGTCATCTTCATTAATTGTTAGCATCATAAGAATTTTATTACTTTTCAAAATGGATTGTAAGCTTTCTCACTTGCAAGAACCCTCAGTATATATAATGATTGCCCCCCAGTTTATAGTCATTGATAAATTCAGTGAGTTACTCGAAGCAAAATGATTTTAACAGCAAAGTCATAAAATTCTATCAATTATTTAAAAACCAAATAATTATATATCAAATATGATAAGGAAGCATTTTGTTTACTGTGGAATGGGGTCAGGTCTCTCAGAATAAAAGAATGTAGGGATAAGGTCTTAAATGATACTGTGTGAAGGTATTGCTGTTATGGTTTATTACAGATGTGCTTATTTAGACGCCTGCTTAGCTTCTACCCAAATGCTGAAGGCTGTTTTATTCCATTAATACCATGAATATGGAACGATTATCACTCAGAGTGGACCCCAGACCATTAATAGCTCTTTGTTGTTTTAAGCTGATCAGGCTGTAAGAACTTCGCAATTTTATTGTTTCTTTTGCCTGAACTTGAGTCTCTTTTTCAAAGCCTGCTTCTAAAACAGCACCCCTCCGTGCTTCTCTTTTGCTGCTGCTGCTGTAGCTCTTATCTGCTGATGCCCAAAGTGGATGTTCCCAGACTGACTTTGTCCAAAATCAGCTTTCATCCCTGAGAATTTATGTAATGGACTTACTGCACACACACACACACGCGCGCACACACACACACACACACACACACACACACACACACGTATGTATGTTTCTGTTTTCTTTTTTGGTTTTCTTTTCTCATATCTTTTAAAAATTCTCTTGCTATGTCTGAGAGCTGTTAGGTACTTTAACGGAGGAAAGTAATTTACACTATTTTAGTGTATCCATGCTTTGACTTGTGGAATTAAACATCATGAGATTGTTAAGGAGTCAAGGCTCAGCCTTATCCAAGTAAAGCAGAGGGTTAAACATTGGTGCTTCCACAGGATCTGAGGCATATCACAGGCCCTTTGGAAGTGAGAGGATAATAGTTGTCTGTTCTCATGAGTCTTATATCTTAGGGAAGATAAGTCATGTAACTATGATCAGAATAAATCAGAAGAGTAAATGCTGTATGGAAGAGTTTTGCATAAAGCAAAAATGCCCAGGAAAATGAACCATTATTTTAAGGGAGAAAAGCTAATGGGAATGTAGCATTTGTTTTTCTTTAATGATTATTACATGTAAATCCTTTAGTCAAGCTGGATGATGCTGTTAATGTCGATGAGATAATGACTGATACTTCTACCAGCTATCTTCTGTGTATCTGTGAAAATAAGGAAAATGTTAAAGACAAAAAAAAGGGGAACGTTTTCATTGGACTTGTGGTAAGTACTTTGTAGGTGAAGAATGAATGATAGGGACTTCCCTGGTGGCGCAGTGGTTAAGAATCTGCCTGCCAGTGCAGGGGACACAGGTTCAAGCCCTGATCCGCGAAGATCCCACATGCTGCGGAGCATCTAAGCCCGTGAGCCACAACTGTTGAGCCTGCGCTCTAGAGCCCACGAACCACAACTATTGAGCCTGTGCACCTAGAGCCTGTGCTCTGCAGCAAGAGAAGCCACCGCAATGAAAGGCCCGTGCACCACAACGAAGAGTAGCCCCCGCTCGCCACCACTAGAGAAAGCCTGCACACAGCAACGAAGATCCAACACAGCCAAAAATAAATAAATAAAATTTAAAAAAAGAACAAATGATAGATGTTCAAGGAATCTTTAAATATGTGTAATCATGTATGGTTTATAATGAGGCTATCTGATGGGTTGTGTCCTCAAGTAATTATACTAGAAAAATATTTTCCTCCCAATTTTATATGTTAAGTTACTAGTTATAATTTTCTCAGGTGGCTACTTGGCACTCTGTGCTATGGAGAGATCCAGATAGTTTCTGTCCATGGGCTCTAGCAGTTTAGGGTTGAAGATTGACCCAGTGACAGGCATGCATGTGGACAGTGTACAGATAGCAGAATAAAAGTCAACACATGCATGGATAACAAAGGGTTTTACAAATTTCCTCTAGGGATTTGAAGTTAAACACAAATGATTATGGGATTGTCATATCTAGTTTAGAGGAAAGTTTGAGAGTTAAAGGGAAATGATAGCTGGCTAGTACAAAACTCTTTTTAGTAAGGATTAGGAATATTTATAACCAGTCTTCCAGGTAAGTATAATTTGTGAATCATAGTTTTATTGATCTTGCCTTCTGGCAATTTGTGAGCAGATTTGCCCATTTATAGACTTACTTGGACTCTGCTTAAAATCTTAGGTTTAAGGACCCTTTGGAACTATTAGACTCCCTTGTTCTGTTAAGCACAAGTAGGATACTTTGCCTAATAATAACTCATTCTCTTTGTTTTTTGCAAACTTCTGCAACCAGCTACAATATCAACAAAAATTCTTACAACCCAAATGTCTCCAAAGTACCTTTTAATACCTCATTCTGACTGCATAACTTTGTGCTAACTTGACATTTGCTTAATCAGTAAGCCTTTCTCTCTGGACTTTGCATTACTGTTGGATGGCTCTAAATGATTTTTTTACCCTTGAGAAGCACTTTTTATCTAGCTGCAGGCAATTGAACCTACCTACAAATAGTAAGGTTACTTGCTTTTAAGCTTTATCAGATGTAATGTGCTATTTTATATTTACCTGGAACTCAATCTAAGGAGCAGAGCTGATAGTATACAACTCCTACTTTGTGCGGTTAGAAATATGCTCTGGCCTACTGCCAAAGTTAACCGTAGTGTATGAACTGGCATGCAAAAAAAAAAACCAAAGAAATGATAGTTTGCATCTCAGGCATTTTCTTGGGACCCATTCTTTACCTCACCAACCACTTTTGGGCTGATGACATCCAGAGGTCTGGTCCAGGCTGCACCTCTCTTGTGAGCTCCAGGCTCTTGCTTCCAACTCTTCATTGGACAAGGCACTCAAATTCAGTGTGGCTGAAACGGATCTCATCTTCCTTTACCCTGTTCTTGCTGGGTTTTTCCCTGTTGTGGTGAGTGTCACATGTTCCCCAGTCACTACCTAGGAGTCATCCTTTGGATACTGGTAGTTAGTCTGAAATCAAAGGCTTTTGTGTTGTAGTGCCACTCATCAGGCCCGCTACCATCAGGCTGGGCAATGCACAGCTTTATACTGACTGACTATGGGTTTATCAGTGTTACATATCACACAGAGTAGTACATGTTGCAGGTTTTATGACATAGACCATTTCTCTGATTTAAAAAAGCAGAGGGGAATTTATCTGGCTGATAAATTTATTACTTGAACTTCTGTTAATATATTTTGTAAAAATTTGGTTGTAGATTGGGAGATAAACTTATATGTGTATGCTAATGTACTTACAGTCAAGCTATCTGGCCACTAGAGAAGGCCTCTGGACTAGAATTAAGGAACTTCCTTGAGCCAAAAATGAGTGATTTTTTAAAAAGTTATAGAATAATCAAGGAAAAAATGCATAAAACAGAAATTTACAGTGTAATATTGAGACAACCACCCAGGTTAGGAAATACAGCACTGCTCACAGAAGGGCCCCTTCCCTCTGGAGGTAACCATAATCCAGACTTTAAGGTAATAATTCCCTTGCTTTTAGATACAGTTTTACGTCCTTAAAAAGTATATAAATGTAAATATATTGTATGTATCCTTTTGGGTCTTGCTTCTTTGTTTACCATTTTGTACATGGGATTTATCAGATATTACATGTGTTACCTTAGTAGTTTTTTTGTTATCATTGCTACATTGTATTTCATTTTACAGTTTTTTTATTCTTGTGGATTCTTTCCAGTTTTTGCTTGTACAAAGGATACACTGTCAACCTTTTTGCACATGCCTTATACATGTGCCTGAGTTTCTCAAGAGTATATAGGTAGGGGAGGAGTTGCTGAGTTATAGGATGTGGATGTTTTCAGCTTTCTTAGAAAATGCCAGGCAGTTTTCTGGAGAGGCTGTGTCAGTTGACTTTCCACCAGCCATCCATGAGTGTAGGGACTGGTTGTTTTTCCTCCTGTTAGCTCATGCAGTCTGTTACTGGCCCCATGCCTTTCGTAATTGTCAGTAGTGAGTAAGAGTGTGGCTTGTGGAGTCAGACTATGTGAATCTTGCCTCCACCACTTTATTGCCCCTTGACCTTCAGTAAATTACTTAATCTTTTTCTTCTCTTCCAAACGATGATCTTTTCCAGGTTATCTTGGCTATTATTGGCTTGGGGTGATGGAGATGGCTTTTACTTATCATAGTTGTTTCCCTGGATAGACTATGTACATAGTGTGTATCAGAGTTTGTTATATTTGATTTTTTTTGCAAAAATTATACTTTTTTTTCCTTCAACGTTTTTATTGGAGTATAATTGCTCTACATTGGTGCGTTAGCTTCTGCTGTATAACAAAGTGAATCAGCTGTATGTATACATATATACCCATATCCCCTCCCTCTTGCGTCTCCCTCCCACCCTCCCTATCCCACCCCTCTAGGTGGTCACAAAGCACCGAGCTGATCTCCCTGTGCTATGTGGCTGCTTCCCACTAGCTATCTGTTTTACATTTGGTAGTATATATATGTCCATGCCACTCTCTCACCTTGTCCCAGCCCACCCCTCCCTCTCCCCATGTCCTCAAGTACACTCTCCATGCCTACGTCGTTATTCCAGTCCTGCCCGTAGGTTCTTCAGAATCTTTTTTTTTTTTTTGGATTCCATATATATGTGTTAGCATACAGTGTTTATTTTTCTTTTTCTGACTTAGTTTACTCTGTATGACAGACTCTAGGTCCATCCACCTCACTACAAATAATTCAATTTCGTTTCTTTTTATGGCTGAGTAATATTCCATTGTATATATGTGCCACGTCTTCTTTATCCATTCATCTATTGATGGACACTTAGGTTGCTTCCATGTCCTGGCTATTGTAAATAGTGCTGCAATGAACATTGTGGTACATGACTTTTTGAATTATGGTTTTCTCAGGGTATATGCCCAGTAGTGTTATTGCTAGGTCATATGGTAGTTCTATTTTTAGCTTTTTAAGGAACCTCCATACTGTTCTCCCTAGTGGCTGTATCAATTTACATTCCCACCAACAGTGCAAGAGGGTTCCCATTTTTCCACACCCTCTCCAGCATTTATTGTTTGTAGACTTTCTGATGATGGCCCTTCTGACCAGTGTGAGGTGATACCTCATTGTAGTTTTGATTTGCATTTCTCTAATGTTTAATGATGTTGAGCATCCTTTCATGTGTATGTTGGCAATCTGTATATCTTTGGAGAAATGTCTATTTAGGTCTTCTGCCCATTTTTGGATTGGGTTGTTTGCTTTTTTGATATTGAGCTGCATAAGCTGCTTGTATATTTTGGAGAGTAATCCTTTGTCAGTTGCTTCATTTGCAAATATTTTCTCCCATTCTGAGGGTTGTCTTTTTGTCTTGTTTATGGTTTCCTTTGCTGTGCAAAAGCTTTTAAGTTTCATTAGGTCCCATTTGTTTATTTTTGGTTTTGTTTCCATTTCTCTAGGAGGTGGGTCAAAAAGGATCTTGCTGTGATTTATGTCATAGAGTGTTCTGCTTATGTTTTCCTCTAAGAGTTTTATAGTGTCTGGCCTTACATTTAGGTCTTTAATCCAGTTTGAGTTTATTTTTATGTACGGTGTTAGGGAGTGTTCTAATTTCATTCTTTACATGTAGCTGTCCAGTTTTCCCAGCACCACTTATTGAAAAGGCTGTCTTTTCTCCATCGTATATTCTTGCCTGCTTTATCAAAAATAAGGTGACCATAAGTGTGTGGGTTTATCTTTGGGCTTTCTGTCTTGTTCCATTGATCTATATTTCTGTTTTTATGCCAGTACCATACTGTCTTGATTACTGTAGCTTTGTAGTATAGTCTGAAGTCAAGGAGCCTGATTTCTCCATCTCCATTTTTCTTACTCAAGATTGCTTTGGCTATTTGGGGTCATTTTTGTTCTGGTTCTGTGAAAAATGCCATTGGTAGTTTGATAGGGACTGCACTAAATCTGTACATTGCTTTGGGTAGTATAGTCATTTTCACAATGTTGATTCTTCCAATCCAAGAGTAAATCTCCATCTGTTTGTATCATCTTTAATTTCTTTCATCAGTGTCTTACAGTTTTCTGCATACAGGTTTTTTGTCTCCTTGGATAGGTTTATTCCTAGGTATTTTATTTTTTTGTTGTTGCAATGGTAAATGGGAGTCTTTCCTTAATTTCTCTTTCAGATTTGTCATCATTAGTGTATAAGAATGCAAGAGATTTCTGTGCATTATTTTGTATCTGCTACTTTACCAGATTAATTGATTAGCTCTAGTAGTTTTCTGGTAGCATCTTTGGGATTCTCTATGTATAGCATCATGTCATCTGAAAACAGTGACAGTTTTACTTCTTTTCCAATTGGATTCCTTTTTTTGGTTTTCGTCTCTGATTGCTGTGGCTAAAACTTCCAAAACTGTGTTGAATAATAGTGGTGAGAGTGGGCAAGCTTGTCTTGTTCCTGATCTTAGAGGAAATGGTTTCAGTTTTTCACCATTGAGAACAAGGTTGGCTGTGGGTTTGTCATATATGGCCTTTATTATGTTGGGGTAAGTTCCCTCTATGCCTACTTTCTTGGAGGGTTTTTATCATAAGTGGGGTGTTGAATTTTGTCGAAAGCTTTCTCTGAATCTGTTGAGATGGTCATATGGTTTTCTCCTTCAGTATGATAATATGGTTTATCACATTGATTGATTTGTGTATATTGAAGAATCCTTGTATTCCTGGGATAAACTCCACTTGATCAGGGTGTATGATCCTTTTAATGTGCTGTTGGATTCTGTTTGCTAGTATTTTGTTGAGGATTTTTGCATCTATCTTCGTCAGTGATAGATGGCCTGTAGTTTTCTTTCTTTGTGACATCTTTGTCTGGCTTTGGTATCAAGGTGATGGTGGCCTCGTAGAATGAGTTTGGGAGTGTTCCTCCCTCTGCTTTATTTTGGAAGAGTTTCAGAATGATAGGTGTTAAGTCTTCTCTAAATGTTTGCTAGAATTTGCCTGTGAAGCCATCTGGTCCCGGGCTTTTGTTTGTTGAAAGATTTTTAATCACAGTTTCCAATTTCAGTGCTTGTGATTGGTCTGTTTATATTTTCTATTTTTTCCTGGTTCAGTATCGGAAGGTTGTGCTTTTCTAAGAATTTGTCCATTTCTTCCAGGTTGTCCATTTTATTGGCATAGAGTTGCTTGTAGTAATCTCTCATGATCCTTTGTATTTCTGCAGTGTCAGTTGTTACTTCTTTTTCATTTCTAATTCTGTTGATTTGAGTCTTCTCCCTTTTTTTCTTGATGAGTCTGTCTAATGGTTTATCAATTTTGTTTATCTTCTCAAAGAACCAGCTTTTAGTTTTATTGATCTTTGCTATTGTTTCCTTCATTTCTTTTTCATTTATTTCTGATCTGATCTTTATGATTTCTCTCCTTCTGCTAACCGTGGGGTTTTTTTTTGTTTTTCTTTCTCTAATTACTTTAGGTGTAAGGTTAGGTTGTTTATTCGAGATGTTTCTTGTTTCTTGAAGTAGTATTGTATTGCTATAAACTTCCCTCTTAGAACTGCTTTTGCTGCATCCCGTAGCTTTTGGGTTGTCATGTTTTCATTGTCATTTGTTTCTAGGTATTTTTTGATTTCCTCTTTGATTTCTTGAGTGATCTCTTGGTTATTTAGTACTGTATTGTTTAGCCTCCATGTGTTTGTATTTTTTACAGTCTTTTGCCTGTAATTGATATCTAGTTTTATAGCATTGTGTTTGGAAAAGATAATTGATACAATTTCAATTTTCTTAAATTTATCAAGGCTTGATTTGTGACCCAAGATATGATCTATCGTGGAGAATGTTCTATGAGCACTTGAGAATAAAGTGTATTCTGTTGTTTTTGGATGGAATGTGCTATAAATATCATTTAAATCCATCTTGTTTAATGTGTCATTTAAAGCTTGTGTTTCCGTATTTATTTTCATTTTGGATGATCTGTCCATTGGTGAAAGTGGGGTGTTAAAGTGTTAAAGTGGGGTGATTGTGTTACTGTTGATTTCCCCTTTTATGACTGTTAACATATACAGCACCTTATATATTGAGGTGCTCCTATGTTGGGTGCATAAATATTTACAATTGTTATATCTTCTTGGATTGATCCCTTGATCATTATGTAGTGTCCTTCTTTGTCTCTTGTAATAGTCTTTATTTTTATTTATATATTCATTTATTATTTTTGGCTGTGTTGGGTCTTCGTTTCTGTGCGAGGCCTTTGTCTAGTTGCGGCAAGCGGGGGGCCACTCTTCATCGCGGTGTGTGGGCCTCTCACTGTCGCGGCCTCTCTTGTTGCGGAGCACAAGCTCCAGATGCGCAGGCTCAGTAGTTGTGGCTCACGGGCCTAGTTGCTCCGCGGCATGTGGGATCTTCCCAGACCGTGGCTCGAACCCATGTCCCCTGCATTGGCAGGCAGATTCTCAACCACTGCGCCACCAGGGAAACCCAGTAGTCTTTATTTTAAAGTCTATTATGTCTGATATGAGAATTTCTACTCCAGCTTTTTTTTGATTTCCATTTGCGTGGAATATCTTTTTCCATCCCCTCACTTTCAGTCTGTATATGTCCCTAGGTCTGAAGTCGGTCTCTTGAAGATAGCATATGTACAGGTCTTGTTTTTTTTATCCATTCAGCCAGTCTGTGTATTTTGGTTGGAGCATTTAGTCCATTTACATTTAAGGTAGTTATTGATATGTATGTTCCTATTACCATTTTCTTAATTGTTTTGGGTTTGTTATTGTACGTCTTTTCCTTCTCTTGTGTTTCCTGCCTAGAGAAGTTCCTTTAGCATTTGTTGTAAAGGAGATTTGGTAGTGCTGAATTCTCTTAGCTTTTGCTTGTCTGTAAAGGCTTTAATTTCTCTGTTGAACCTGAATGAGATCCCTGCTGGGTAGAGTAATCTTTTTCCTTTTCGTCAGTTTAAATATGTCCTGCCACTCCCTTCTGGCTTGCAGAGTTTCTGATGAAAGATCAACTGTTAACCTTATGGGGATTCCCTTGTATGTTATTTGTTGCTTTTCCCTTGCTGCTTTTAATATTTTTTCTTTGTATTTAATTTTTGATAGTTTGATTAATATGTGTCTTGGAGTGTTTCTCTTTGGATTTCTCCTGTATGGGACTCTCTGCGCTTCCTGGGCTTTATTGACTATTTCCTTTCCCATATTAAGGAAATTTTCAACTATAATCTCTTCAAATATTTTCTTAGTCCCTTTCTTTTTCTCTTCTTGTGGGACCCCTATAATTCAAATTATGGTGCGTTTAATGTTGTCCCAGAGGTCTCTGAGACTGTCCTCAGTTCTTTTCATTCTTTTTTGTTCATTCTGCTCTGTGGTAGTTATTTCCACTATTTTGTCTTCCAGGTCACTTATCTGTTCTTCTGCCTGAGTTATTCTGCTATTGATTCCTTCTAGAGAATTTTAAATTGCATTTTTTGTGGTGGTCATCATTGTTTGTTTGCTCTTTAGTTCTTCTAGGTCCTTGTTAAACGTTTCTTGTGTTTTCCTCATTCCTCATTCCTGATCCATTTCCAGGAGTTTGGATTATCTTTTCTATCATTGCTCTGAATTCTTTTTCAGGTAGACTCTGTATTTCCTCTTCATTTTTTTGCTCTGGTGGGTTTTTGCCTTGCTCCTTCACCTGCTGTGTATTTCTCTGTCTTCTCCTTTTGGTTAACTTACTGTGTTTGGGGTGTCCTTTTCCTAGTCTGCAGGTTCGTAGTTCCCGTTGTTTTTGGTGTCTGCCCCCATTGGGTAAGTTTGGTTGAGTGGGTTGTGTAGGCTTCCTGGTGGAGGGTACTGGTGCCTGTGTTCTGGTGGGCAGGACCACATCTGGTGGTGTGTTTTGGGGTGTCTGTGAACTTAGTATGAGTTTAGGCAGCCTCTCTGCTAATGGGTGGGGTCGTGTTTCTGTCTTGCTAGTTGTTTGGCATGGGGTGCCTAGCATTGGAGCTTGCTGATCGTTGAGTGGAGCTGGGTCTTAGCGTTGAGATGGAGATCTCTGGGAGAGCTCTCACAGATTGATTTACATGGTGCTGGGAGGTCTCTGATGGACCAATGTCCTGAATTCGGCTCTCCCACGTCAGAGGCTCAGGCCTGACAACCTGCTGGAGCACCCTGAACCATCAGCCACACAGCTGGAGAAGATGAGCTGTGAGTTGGGTGTCAGCCACTGCCCTGTTGTAGTTCTGTCTCAGCTGTCTCCAAAGGTCACCCAGATACATTGGGTTATTCCACCATTCCTCAGAACTTACATATGCCAGTCTGGGATTTGTAGATGTCTTCCTGTTACTCTTCATTGAAATACCTTGCATTGGTAGTGAGAGATATGCTAATAGTGTTAGTTCTCTTCAGTTCAGAGACTGGGACAGTCTGAGCCTTCATGTGGCCAAGTCAGGAGCAGCTGGCCAGCGGTCCCAAAGTGATAACATGTCAGATTCCAAGAAGGCTTTTGCAACTAGAGAAAGCCCGCGTGCCGCAACGGAGACCCAATGCAGCCAAAAAAAATCTTTTTAACTAAAAAAACCAAAAGAATGTGACTCCAATAAAGAAATTAACATGCCAGAAAGAAAAGCTGTGTAGTGGATGCTGTGGTGAGCCACCCAGACCTCGCCTTCAGGACAGACATTCCCATCCCCCCTATATTTTTTATTTATTAATTTTATATATTGAAATAGTACCTTACTCCTACTGTGGTGGCCATGTTTCTAGAAACATATCACTTCTTACTCTCAGTATTGGCAGCCACTATTTGTACAGTACTTTATAGCTTAGAAGGTGTTCATTTATTTTCTGATTTGACCCTTACAATAACTCTGTGAGGGAAGTAGGCTGGTTTATCCCCAGTTACAGAGGATGACCCTGAGGCCCAGGAGGGTTTAATGACTTGTCACAGTCACTCAGTCCGGTGTGTTAGATCCAGGACTTAGTTGGACTCAGGGTGTCTCTCTAAAATCCCATCTAGCATAGTTTAGATTGGTGAGTCTGACTTCTTATTTAAGAGTCTTGGAAAGCAGACAGGTTTTCAAACATTTTAGAAATGCAAGTACATACTTGTGAGTGTCGTCTTTACTATTTCCACGTTTATTAATGCTATGTCATAGTTACGATGGGGAAAATATATATATTTTCTGTGCCATTATATTTTTTTTTTTAGGGGGTGCAGCCCACCACAGGTGAGGTTGTGTTCGACAGTTTCCAGGACTCTGCTTCCCGTTCAGAGCTAGAAACTCGGATATTATGCCTGCAGCCAGTGGAGCTTCTGCTTCCATCAGACTTGTCAGAGCAAACAGAGATGCTCATCCACAGGACCACAGCTGTGAGGTGAGCTGGCACATTGCTGGAAAGTCATGTTGATTCTGAAACTTAGATCTGATTCCCAAACTGATAATAAAGTTGTTAAAAATGATTTTTCTTTATAAAAATATTTCATCAGTAGTAGTGGAAATTCCGAAAAAGAAAACCAAAATGACCCTTAATGTCACCTTAATGAAGGCTTTTAGAAGTTGCTCTTTTTAAAGGGGGTTATGATATTTAATGAAATTATTTGAAATTAAAGGGTTTATGATATTATTAAATGATATTATTTGGTAATTAATCTTCAGTTTCTGCAGGTAATCATTTCTTAGAAAGTTTATATAATTTTGGAAATGCCTTATTTGTGCTGCAAGTTTCAATTTGTGGCTGAGTCCACTAGTTAAATTTACTAGATCTCTGGTCACTCCTCTTATTTATGAGGCAGTGTGCTAGGCATGATGGCGTATGGAGGGAGAAGATGTGCTTGTGATATGTGTCTGGCAGAGTTTATAATCCAGCGGGAGAAGCAGATGTGTAGAGACCTAACTGGATTCCCAAAACATGATGTATTGCATGACAGACATGAAGGTGCCTAGGTGAGAAGATTCTGTACTGTTACCCAAGGAGTTTGGTGGGAGAAGAGACTGAAAAGGTGGCCTGGGGCCCGGGTGAAGAGGACTTTATATATTGAGGAATTTGGACTTTAGACCAGGCCGGAGAGCCCACGAAGATTTATATTTAATAGGTTGACAAATCAGTTGGAAAATCAAATTAATTGATTCAGTGAAGTTCTGTATGTTTCTTTGTTCTTCGAGTTAAATGTTCCTTTTTCATCTGACTTGAAATTCTTTCAAAGTAGCTTTCAAAATATGTTTTTCTGATTGTAACCCTAATCCATATTCATTTAGGAAAAGTTGAGAGTTAAAAAAAACCCCATAAAAATAACAAGCTATAACTCAGAGATAACTACTGTTAAACATCTTGGTGTATTATTTCTGGGTATAATCATTTTTTGTTTATAAACTTTGATTCATGTTACAAAATCAGTTTTGTATTCTGTTTTTTTTTAAATTCCCCATGTATTTTTTTACTTTATTATGGAAAATTTCAAACGTATATGAAATTATACTGAATAGTTTAGTGAACCCCATGAATCCATCAACCAGCTTCAGTATTTCTCAACTAGCCAATCTCATTTCATCTATAACTCTACGCTCTCCATCCCTGGATTATTTATCTGAAGCAAATTCTAGAGAACATCATTGCATCTGCCAATATTTCAGTCAGTATTTATGAAGACAAGATGACTACATAACATTCAGTCATATAAGTGGATCATACAGTAATTTATCTATTCCCCTTTTGTTAGATTGTTTTCATTTTTTTCAGTATTACAAATATTGCTATGATGAATATCCATGCATAGAAATATTTGTGTGCATTTCTGATTATTTCCTTAAGCTAAATTCCTGAAAGTGGAATTAATTGGTTAGAGAGTATAAACATTTAGGAAACTCTTGATTGCTTGCTAGAGTTGGTAATATTAAGTTATACTTCTACCACTGTAGTATAGGTAGGTTGTTTGAGCCCTTGCTAGTATGGGAAGTGATCACTGAAATAATTTCTGCCAATTGGATAGACGAAAAATTCTGCATGAATTCCCCTTATTTTGTTCTTAATCCTTTTCTGACAGTGTTCAAACTTGGATAATTAAAAGTCAGACAAGTAGACTTGATAAGGGATGCTGCCTTTGGAGGGCTAAAAAAGTTAATAAAATCTCTAAAGATTTTAAAGATAGTCTTCTAAAACTATATTTCCCATATTTTATATCTTTGATTTTGTTAATTTTCCTTCATACCTGAGTGTATATTTGATTAAATTAGATGTAATTGAGATTAAAATTGATCAGTTGAATCAACACTCTCATTTTTCTGATTTCCACTTATTTTTTAGCTTTCATTTATTTATTTTCATAATTTATGATTTATTTTTAGTAGAATACTATGATTCAAACCAGTACTACTGAACAACAGCTAAAAATGAAGACCACATTAAGATTTTGAAACAGCACATCATTTAGAAATCTTTCACACAAGATATAATGCTCAACAGACAAATGTATAAATTAATGTAGACAACTGGAAGTTCTTCAGTTGGCATAGATTATCCCATTTTGGTGACAAACACTTTTTTAACTAGATAAAATATTTGAGACTATATTATCATATCTCATACCATGATTATTATTCATTCTCAGAAAATTGGATATATTCAATTCTAGCTACAGTATAATCACAGCATTCTAACTAGAAAGTCTTCTTTTTTTATAACATCTTTATTGGAGTATAATTGCTTTACATTGTTGTGTTAGTTTCTGTTGTATAACAAAGTGAATCAGCTATATATATATACATAGATCCCCATATCTCCTCCCTCTTGCGTCTCCCTCCCACCCTCCCTATCCCACCCCTCTAGATGGTCACAAAGCACTTATTTTTATAAAAAAATAAAGGCAAAATTCAATAAAACATTCCACAAAGACATTGCCAAAATGGAATTTTTTGGCTGGCAAGCCTGGGGATGTTCCTAAATGTTTACTCATCAAATGAGATTCAAAAGCCATTTGGCATACCAAAGATAGTTTGGGTGTCATATGTGGGTTTTACCAAATTTGATGACTGCCTTTGTCTTGTTTTATTTTGTACTTTTCTGGTTAGCATTGGGAGTATGTAATTTTTTCTGTGTGTACTAACCACATGTAATTTTTTATTTTATTCACATAATGGACTAAACACTCAACAGTTAATCCACATTTCTGTGTAGTCTAAAGCTGATCCATATCTAGGTGTAGAATGGAGCAGTAGAGATTCAAAAGTCAAACGGTCAAGCAGTGTGGCTCTTGTGACATAGGGTTTGGGTTCGAAAATTGGCTTTCCTCGTAGCGACTTTGGTTGAATTACTCAATTGTGTTGTCCTTCAGTTTCCTTTTCTGTAAAATAGAGAAAGTAAGAGTGTTTACCTCATAGGATTGCTGTGAGGATTAAATAAGTTAAAATAAAGGCAAAGTGCTTGAAACAGCACCCAGCATAAAAAGCTCTCTATAGATGGAAGCTGTTCTTTCTGTTATTCCCATCAGCCATTATCTCTCTGAATACTGCCTCTCCCCTCTGCTCCGCTAGACCTCCTACTAGAGGTATGTTGGATCTTCATATTCTACTCTGTGCATGGCCCTTTACGGTGTCATCTCCCATCCACAGCTATGATTTTCATATGGTTTTTGGCCCTTGGGGATTTCCTTTTTTTTTTTTTTGAATCTCTTGAAAAAACATTTTTGATTATATATTAATTCACTATTTCTCTGTATTTTTAGTGTACTGCCTGGACCAATTAAGCCTCCATACTTAATGGTAGCATTCCATTATTTTTATGCTTAGAAATATCTCTCCTTATTCTGAAAACACTTACACAATTACTTATATTTTATTTTAGTCGATTTATTATTTTAAAAAAATTTTTACATTCAACTTCTAATTCACTTTTATTTTGCTTTACTGTGTGAAGTGTGGTCCTACCTTAATTTCTCCCTAAATGCTAGTGGGTCCACTTTAACATCCATAAAATTTAGCTTTTATCAACCTGAGATACAGTTCCTAGCCTTGTGTAAAAAAAAAAAAAAGAAGTTAGCAACGGGGATCGGGAATGCTTTTTTTTTTTTTGCGGTATGCGGGCCTCTCACTGTTGTGGCCTCTCCTGTTGCGGAGCACAGGCTCCGGACGCGCAGGCTCAGCGGCCATGGCTCACGGGTCCAGCCGCTCCGCGGCATGTGGGATCTTCCCGTACCGGGGCACGAACCCATGTCCCCTGCATCGGCAGGCGGACTCTCAACCACTGCGCCACCAGAGAAGCCCGGGAATGCTTTTAATTAGGGTATGAAGAACAGAGCTTGCCAAAACTCTGTTCCATATTTACTACCAGTAAATAACATAGCATTGAATTTTCAAGGAGAAAAGTTTGTTTTGTGTTTCTGGTGGTATCTTCTTCTTTGTTTTAAATAGTGATGGGTAGGTTCTTGAGTCTCAGATTTAGAATTCCTTTGTTTTTTCTTACACTATAAACCTGAAGTTAAAACCATCCGTTTTTGTCACTTAGTGGTTGATATTTTATTAATACTGAAGACATAATAAAGCTTTGTGAGAAAAGGCAGAATGTTTTGGAATTACAGAATATCCATTTTAAGTACGTATTAGGTTTTTTGTTTTGTTTTGTATTTTTTAACTTTGACCACAAGAGGTCTCCAAAGCATTTCATATACCATGGATAACAATTGAAAGACTACGAAAAGCTTTACTTTTATTTGTCTAGATACAGAATTAATTTGTATTGTATGATAATTTAGAGTAAATAACTATTAGTCAAAGATAGTACTAAGCTAAAGTTATTCTTTCTCAATAATGATAAACTATCAATTTTTCTTCAGTGCATTATCTTTTATAGATAATTTATGTAAAATTTTATGGATCATTTATGTAAAGTGTGTTTATAGATTTCAGTTTGGTTCTTAGAAAATTAGTCTTACTATATTAATTGTTATCTTTTCCATTTGTTGTAAGAATGTATACATTCTTACATTCTCTATAGAGAGAAACAAAGGGAAAGTAATGATTTTAAGCACTGTATTAACTGCAGGTAAGATCACTTTAGCTTAGAGATGTTATATGTTTATAAAACTGGTCAAGGGCTTCCCTGGTGGCGCAGTGGTTGAGAGTCCGCCTGCCGGTGCAGGGGACACGGGTTCGTGCCCCGGTCCGGGAAGATCCCACGTGCCGTGGAGTGGCTATGCCCGTGAGCCATGGCCGCTGCCTGTGCTCCGCAATGGGAGAGGCCACAACAGTGAGAGGCCGGCGTACCACAGAAAAAAAAAAAGAAAAAAAACTGGTCAAGAGGAAAGGTATAGAAAACAATAAACAAATATTAATTAATATTTACTAGTTCTCAAAGAAACTGATTTTTGAGGCAAGTCAGATGAACAGAGCAGATGATGGTCAACTTTGAGTACAGAGAGGGAGAGCTTTCTGGGCCCTGACATAGCCAAGGAAGGCCTGTTGGAGGAGGTTGGCTGGCATAGGGGCATTTGCAGGACAGGGGGCTTTGAATTGGTAGTGGGGAGGGAGGACAGTATGTTGTGTGTGTGGAAACGACATGAACTCTGGGGCCCACAGGCTGGAAATAGTAGAGGAAGTGTGAAAACAGTGGGGAGACTTTTCTGTTTGGAGGAGAACTTTCGTGTTGAGAGTTGGGGGAAGAGAGAGTCAAGGACCTTAAAATCCAGCCAAGGGGTGTGGACTCCTAATGAAAGGCAGTTGGGTCTCTGGGCAAAGAATGGCATGATAAAAGAGAAGAGGCCTAGTGTGAGTGTTGAGATAAAAGAAATAAATAAACAGTTCCCATAAAAGAAAAAAGTGTACAGAGAAAAGGATAAGATCAAAGAATTTGGAGAATGTCAGTAGTTGGGAGTCGGAGGAAGAAGGATAGAAAGAAACATAAAGAGAGGAGATAAAGAGCCAGGTAGAGAACCAGGACAAGGTAGGGATATGTAGTTGTAGTCCATCTGTTGCAAATGATATGGTCAGTGGTGTGTATGAATTTTTTACAATATTAACTCTTAAAATTTTCTGAAGCTGCATGACATTTAGAAAATTATACTTGGCTAAAAACTAACAGTGACCAGTTGATACCATTTATCCATCTGGTGAGAAAGGATGTCTAGGTTCCCCCCTTGGCCTTTGCTAGCATGGGTGGAGTTGGACCACATTTTTTTACTGTGGTGTTTGGCTGGAGTAGAGTGGTTATTGTCTAAGAGTTTTCTGTCTTGCTTGGCTGCACCTTTCCTGGGTGTTTGGGGAGAGCAGGATTGTTGGACCTTTTTTGCCTGCTCCTGTTGGCCTTTCCCGATTGTCAGCTTCTTCACCTCCAAGGCTGGGATGTATGTGGCAAAAGTAAACTCAGGGGACTCACCTCTAGGTCTCGAGTTCCCTGCTGGTCTGCTTTCTGTCTGCCTTTCAGAGTGTCTTCTGTTTGTTTTATGTATAATGTCCAGGGAATTGTACTCAGCAAGAGAAAGAGGGAAAAGTGTGTTTACTCTTCTTTCCCAGAGCAGAAGTGCTTCTAATCAAGATCTTATTTTAGAGATTGTTCTGAGTATGAATGAACTTTGCTTCCTTGATATTACTTTAATTTAATTAAAATAAAATTTAAAAAGCACTTTAAAATTTTAAAAACTTAATTTAAAAACAATTTAAAAATTTAAAAACTAGTGCTAAAAAGCACTAGTTTGGTTGGCTGCCCTGCCAGGGTGAGTGTAGCAGCCTAAGGCAGGACAGATGTGGGGTTTGGAGAGAAAGATTGTATAAAGTGGAACTGAAAGAGAATCAAGGTTGGAACAGTGGAGAGAGAGCAATATTAAGGAGGGGTTGGATTAAGAGTCTCCTCAGAAAAAGGCAAAGAAGGGATGGCTCGTGGCAGAAACTGTGTCATAATAATCTTTTGTGTCCCCAGGACCTATTATAGTAGCTTGCATATAGTAGGTACTTAATAAATGCTTGATGAGTGAATGACTAAACAAGTAACTTTTGGAATAAGGAGAATAATGAATATTTCCTGTTTGTTTTTCTTAGGAAAAATGAATTGGATTTTATAAACGTGAAGGGATTGTTGTAGTAGCTGGAAATTCGTACAGGATATATGATGGTAAATGTGTATTTAAATGGTATGAGGATAGCCAACTCATTTTGGGAAGACCATATTAATTTCCTATCATTTGACAGCAAGGTTCCAACCTCATCTCTGGCACTTGAAACTTTTTCTACTGTGTTGCTCATAGGAAATCTTTTTTTTGTTTTTTTCTCTTTCTGTTCTGTTTTTCTTATTTTCTTTATTCCTTGTTTCTAGAGTAGAAGACAAAAGGTAAAGTTGGCTCCTTTTTCATTCTGTTTCATTATGTTTATTATGTAATAATTTTCACTTCACTATTTAGAAAATTCAAAATTAGAATATTGATTGTGGTAGTAGATATGGTAGTGGATTAAGTAGCAGAAATAAATCTAATACACAGTAGGAAAATGTGTCTCAAGGCAAACATTTAAAGAGGAAGTCTTAATATATTAAAAATCTGTTTTATATTGATTTCCTTTTAAAAATTATATTAATTCCTTCTCTGGTAGAAATGCCATTGTATTTTCAGTAGTTTTCTTGGTGCAGATAGTTTTTACATCTCTAGCTAGGACTTTTAATGGGTAGCACTTAAAAAAAATTTATATATTTATTTATTTTTGGCTGCGTTGGGTCTTTGTTGCTGCACGCGGGCTTTCTCTAGTTGCAGCGAGTGGAGACTACTCTTCATTGCGGTGTGTGGGCGTCTCACTGCGGTGGCTTCTCTTGTTGCTGAGCACGGGCTCTAGGCACGCGGGCTTCGGTAGTTGTGGCTCTCAGGCTCTAGAGCGCAGGCTCAGTAGTTGTGGCGCAAGGGCTTAGTTGCTCTGCGGCATATGGGATCTTCCTGGACCAGGGCTCGAACCCGTGTCCCTGCATTGGCAGGCGGATTCTTAACCACTGTGCCACCAGGGAAGTCCTTAATGGGTAGCACTTTTAACTCATATATATGAAAATCCAGATTTTAAAACACAATAAATTAATAGATATTCTACAAGAGTGTTTGCTGTATGGTTTATCTAAATAGTGAGCGTCTTTGTGCATTTTCATTGAGTGTAAATCCTCAGGAATATCTCTATTTTAAAAGAATAATGGGGTGTACATGTTATAGGTTTATTGATAGTAGTCGAATAGGAAAAAACAGAATTTGAGGAGTCTGGAGGAATGATTACTACAGAGAACTCCCAAGGTGGGGCCAGTCTACTTGAACAGAAAAGTTGGGAAGCAATTGTGTGAGATGTGCAGAATTGTTCTACTACTTTTACTTGATTTTTGTAAATCACCTGTTTGTTTGGGCTTGGAGATTTAATTTCATAAAGTCTCCTAATTAACTAAAACATTTTATTCTGAAGTTACATGATCACCAAGGTAATTAGTGGCAAAGCCCACTAGATCTCCAGTCCTATTTGATGTTGATAAGTCCACCTCCTGCCATCATTAAGATATAACCTAATAGCAATATGAAGTACAAAAATCTCCATAATTGAACTCTTTAAAAAGGTAGCCATCTATCCTTAGGATCTCTTCAATTATTTTTCTTCCCTCTCCCTCTTCATAGTTCAAAGATTCATTTCACGTTCTTCCCTTCTAACAAAGCTTCCTTTCATTGTCTACCTTAAACCAAAACCTTGGTTCAAAGCGCACCCCGCCTCCTCCCCACCAGGCTTGCTTATGTCAGAGCCTTTGTGGTCGCAGACTTATCCATTAGTCTTTTCAATGACTCCTTCCTGTCAAACCATTCTGCTGAAAGGAGATTTCTTACTAATTTCCATTATTTTTTTTGATTACTCTGAAATTATTCCCTTATCTCTTATTTTCAGGCCAGGAAGTTCTTCTCCCTTCCATCCTCTTTTTGTGAATTCTTTTTAACCACTAACCCAAGTCTTCATCCCTAGAGCAATAAAAGTCTGTGAAGTCCTGGCTTGCCTTTTCCCTCAACCATTTTTCTTCTCTACCTCCCTTTCCCTCTTCCCTTCCTTACCCCTCCTCCCTTCACCTTTTTAAAGAAAATACCTGTCTAGTATTTGATTCAATATATAATTTGATTTAATATACATAATGCTGAGGTTGATGGCGTTTCTCCAGGCTTGCTTGGGAGCCCCTTCACACAACAGCAGCTCAGAAAACTCTGACAAGTTCTTAGGACTCTTTCCCTCAGCACCATCATGAGCTCTTTCTGTTACTTTGTACCTTCAGCTCTGATCCATTGGCCATGCTGAGCTGGGCTCTCCATCTCAAGGGAGTGGACATGGGCCCTGAACACACTGTACTAGATTGTGTACTAAATTGCCCCCAGCCCTAACAGGAAGGCTGGTGGAGAACAGAATTCATGATGAGTGGATCTCTGTGTCTTCCCTGATGGTCATGTTGGACCATGACCACACCACAGGGTTAGTCTTTACCTGGTGGGGCCATTGAGATCAGGAGCGTGCTGAGTATCACATGACATCTTTAAGATGGTTTGTGTCCAGCCAGGGAGGCCTGCACCTGACCCACCCATCAAGGCAGTGCTTTTTGAGCTGTGGTCACAAATCATTAGCGGACTATGAAGACAATCTTATGGGTTGCAATTACCACTTAAAAAAAAAGAAATACAATAGTGTGGAGTCAAAGATAGATGGGTGCGTTGTATGTAATAAGCTAAGTATTGTTGTATGAAACTTTGTTTTGACATTTGCTGTACATCCTAATCATGATTTAACCCAAGAAAAAGTTGCTTCAAAGACAGATTGACTTCTGGTCATTCCTGTTAACAACAAATCAGGTAAGGTATACAAAACACATTAGCTAAATAATGTTTCCCTTTCCATTCAGTTTCATAAACAGTTATTGTACAGTTACCCTGGATCTTCTTGAGATTAGAAGATCCATGACCTTTGCGCATTAAAGGCTACCAGTCTACTTGGAAAGCCAGCACCTATACAAATCGCTGCAGTACAAAGTAGATTATGTAGTGTGTGTGATAGGAAAGCAAACTAAATACTGAGAGAGTACATGAGAGGGAGAGGATAATTCTGTGTAGAGCAACACTGCTCAGTAGAAATGTAATGTGAATCACATATGTAATTTAAAATTTTTGGTAGCCACATTAAAAAGTAAAAAGAAACAGGTGCAATTAATCTTAATAATATACTTTAATTCAGTATACCCAAAATATCATTTCAACATATAACTGTTACATCCCTTTTTATATATTAAATCTTTACATTCCTTTTTACAAAGTTTTCGAAATCCAATGTGTATTTTACACTTACAGCACACTTCAATTCCAACCAGCCCTATTTCAAGTGCTCAGTAGCTCCGTGTGATTAGTAGCTGCTGTATTAGACAAATGCAGTTTTATGCAATGTAGGGAAGCATCATGCAAGAGAAGTCCTAGAAGGATAGGCAACACTTAACTAGACAGGTGTTGGGAAAATACATTGCACAACGAGAGAAAGGTTTAAACACAGATGAAATAAGAGTTTGTAGTGACTTCCCTGGGGGCTCAGTGGTTAAGAATCCGCCTGCCAATGCAGGGGACACGGGTTCGAAGATCTGGGAAGATCCCACATGCCGTGGGTCAACTAAGCCCGTGCACCACAACGACTGAGCCTGCTCTCTAGAGCCCGCGAGCCACAACTACTGAGCCCGTGTGCTGCAACTACTGAAGTCCACACACTCTAGGGCCTGTGTGCCGCAACAAGAGAAGCCACTGCAATGAGAAGCCCATGCACTGCAACGAAGAGTAGCCCCCGCTTGCTGCAACTAGAGGAAGCCCACATGCAGCAACGAAGACCCAGTGCAGCCAAAAAAAAAAGAAATTCTAAAGAGTTTGTAAAAAATAGTGAAGCTCTTACTATATACCAGGTATATTCCATGATGATTACTCATATTAACTCAGGTAATCTTCACAACAAATCTTTGAGGTAATTACTATTATTATATAGTAATTACTATGTAATTTATAAATTATAAATTTTTTATAGTGAGGAATCAGGCACAGGTGGTCTAGTAGCATGTATGCATATATGCATGTATCTGTCTTTCTGTCTCCAAAGATTACCTTGTCCCAAACCCAGGACCTGTGAATATATGAGGTTAAATGACAGAGGGGAATTAATGGAGCTACTCAGCTGATTTTAAGGTAGGGAGAGTACCCTGGATTATCCAGGTGGGCTCAATAATCACAAGTCCTTTAAATGTGGAAGGTGGGGGGGTGGGCAGAAGAGTCAGAGTGATGTGCTGTGAGTGTGTGACCCACCCATTTTGGCTCAGAAGATGGAGGAAGAGGCTACAAGCCAAGAAACGTAGCCTACCTCTAGAAACTGGAAAGGGCAAGGAACTAGATTCTCTTCCAGAGCCTTCAGAAAGGGAACACAGCCCTGTCAATACCCTGATTTCAGCCCAGTGAGACCAGTGTTAGAATTCTGACCTACAGAACTGTGAGATAATAAATGTGTGTTGTTCCAATAAGCCACTAAGTGACAGGTGTTTAATACTGTTGAGATATAATTTTTGCAAGTAAGAATGTAAAAACTAGTTTGCTTCTGACTAAAATATTGGGAGTTTGGAAGTATTTGATAAAGTGGTTACTGCCCTTTTTAAGCAATTCCTGGTTGCCAAGCCAGGCAGTCATTTAGGTATCGGTAAGGATACTTTACAGTCTTTATGTAACTTTTAACTCTCAACCCCCGGATATCACAGAGTTTACTTGTGGGTGATTAAATTCAGCAAGACAAGAGATTGCCCACCCATGGAGAATAAAATCCTATTTCTTCTCCCTTCTGGAGAACAGTGGGAACAGCCTGGCCTGTAGGTTGATTGTCATATTCTACCTCCTTCCCACCTACTTACTGCTACAGAGAGACACAGAACTTAGCCTCTCAACACATTCTGTCATTTTTCTGCAGAAGAAAGGGCTTCCTTAGGTTAGTTCCAAAGCCCTGTGAGCATAAAAGTATTTGCCTGTAAAAGGAGAGAAGCCTCTCTCTCCCTCCTTGTTTGCCTGTTTCCTTTCACTTTATCTTTCCCTCTGTACTGACAATGCAAAGATGTTACTTAAAGGGTATGTGTTTTATTCAGTTTTGCCATTACCCTGTATACTAAAATACTACCTTTGTCAAAATGCTGATGTTTTACAGTGCTCTGCAAATACATAGATAAAAAGCATTCCCTTTTTTTTTTTAAAGAACAATTCCAGAGTTAAATACTGGCTGAATATTGGAAACAATAGTGGAATTCATTCGTCCCCCCACCCCCCACCCCGGGGCCTCGGTGATGTGAAGTGTTTATAGGTGTCTTTCCTCTAACCTCAGAAGTGGAAAACTTAGGCTTTTCGTGTGTGGTGCTGTCTTTGCCCCAGGAGCTTAGTGAGTGCAGCCCCATCTTCCAGAATTCTCTTTGTGGCTTAGGGAATGTGTATGATTTTCCTGCATTCCTTGTCGGAGGCTCTAGGCCACGCTAATTGCTCCTGAATGATGACAGTTGCCTGCTAAGCAATCCTTGTGTCTAAATCGTATTTTCACATATAAATAAAGAGGTGGTGATTTTGTTTTACAGATAGAGTTTCACTTCCAGACTTTTCTATTTGATTGGACGTCTTTAAACAACAAGTTATGCAAGAAGGTTAAATTGATTGATTTTACAAGAGTTTGAGTTGAAAACCCATTGCTTAAGTAAGGTAGCACGAAGCCAGGAAGATGGCGCACTTTCTCCTGTCTAGTCCCTTGTCCCTTTCTCTGGGCTCTTGTTGCACTAGACTAATTGCTGTGTTCTAAACATGTCATGTACAATGAGAGATGACACAGGACAGTGGTCTGAGTACAGAGTCTGGGGCCAGACAACCTGTGTTTGAATCCTAGCTTCCTTGGTTTTTTGTTTTTGTTTTCGTTTTTTAGCTCTGGATCTTATTAACCTCTCTGTGGCTCTGTTTTCTTATGCAAAACCAGGTATATAATAATGGAACTTTTTCACAGAGTAGTAGTGGGGATTAAGATAGTTAATACATATAATGGGTTTAAAACAGTGCATAGAACATAGTAAGTGCTCAGTAGATATTAGCTCTTTTTTTCATTCTTCACTTGTTATTTTGCCATTCTTAAGCTATTCTTATGTGGTGTGGTGTGTTTTCTCCTCATCTGTCTTCTAAAATAGTCTGTATTTTAACAGTCTTATTGCTTTTATGAAGCTGTCCTGCAATTTTCAGTTGGGATTCTAGCCTTGGCTGTACATTGAAATCACCTGTGTATTAAATACTGATGCCTGTGTTTTTGCTCTGTGCTGGATTTCGCTTGTAGTGGCTTGTGAGAATGGATGGTTATATTTCCATGGAATTTTCTTTCAGGTAAGCTTTGGTAGCTTAAAATCAGCCATGGTGAGAATATTTACACTCTTGAAATTGGCAGATACTACCACAGGCATTCTTTTCAATCTACTTGGTATTTTAGTGATTTGTTTATAAGCACCTCTAAATAGATACTGAGCCCTTTAGTAGGGTTGTGTTAGTTTGCTAGGACTGATGTAACAAAGTACCACAGCCTGGGTGGCTTAAAACACAGAAATTTATTGTTTACACTTCTGGAGGCTAGAAATCCAAAATCAAGGTTCCAGCAGGGTTGGTTCCTTCTCAGGGCTGTGAGGGAAGGCTCTCCCAGGCCTCTCTCCTGGCTCATAGATGGCCGTCTTCTTCCTATGTTTCTTTATGTAGTCTTCGTTTTGGGTGTGTGTCTGTGTCCAGATTTCCCCTTTTCTTAGGGACACCAGTCATATTGAACTAAAGCCCACCCTAATGACCTCACTTCAACTTGATGACCTCTGTAAGCACTCTGTCTTCAAAAAAGGTCACATTCTGAGGTACTGGAGGTTAGGAGTTCCACATAGGGATTTTAGGAGGACATAATTCAGCCCATAACACACACACAGCAAGGAACTCCTTTTTTCCATGTATTCCTGTAGTGAAGATTTGTTGAATTGAAAAGGAAACATCAGTTAGTTATTCATGTACTATGAATTCCAGATCGTCAACTTGATTATTTTTTTTGAAGCAGCTGTTTCTTGGGATAATATCAGAGTTCGTTATTTGTAGAGAAAAATATCGGTTTAGGAAGATTGGTTATTTTAAGTTGTCTGAGGCAGGCTCGAGCTTGTTAATGAACTCAAAGGCATATGATCCGAGTGAAATGGTCTTGATTTTGTGTCTGTCACTGAGAGAATGCTTTTAATCATGCATGAAAAAAATGTTTGAGATGAATTTCCACTAAGCTGAGAATGTTTTAATGCTGATCATTCTCTTCAGGATTATGTAAGACTCTCAGAAAAGTAGGATTTCTTTTGCTTTTTCTCGAAGGCATATAATGTCAGGTAAAGATTTTGTGATTTTTGTGATTAACAAAAATGTCTTTGAACCACAGGAAACGTAAATTATTTTGTAAAAATTTGCTTCGTGTTAGGATGATTGTGTGTATGTGAAATAGTGGATGACATTTAGACTATGATCATCTCAAAGCATATAAATATGGAATGTACTTTTTGAAGTTAAATGTTTTTCTTCAAAATGAGATACTTCTCTGCATCATTGCTTTTTGCTGAATAACTACTTGAATTAGAATCTTATTCCAAAAATGTATTTGAAATACACACTGGCACAGGAATTGGTTGGTCTAAATGTTCAGATTTTTTTAGTTATCCATTTTATACGCATCAGTGTACACATGTCAATCCCAATCTCCCAATTAATCACACCACCACCACCACCCTGCCGCTTTCCCCACTTGGTGTCCATACGTTTGTTCTCTACATCTGTGTCTCAATTTCTGCCCTGCAAACCGGTTCATCTGTACCAAAATGTTCAGATTTTTTAATAGAAAATTTTCAGCTATAAATTATATATGGCAAATATATAAAGCTTTAATTTTTTATTTTTTTGGAATAAAGCTTTAATTTTTAATCAACCTTAAGTATAATTTACATGCAATGCAATTTACACATTTTAAGTATATGAGTCAAATCAATTTTGATAAATATATGCATCAATATAACCACCACTCCAATTAAGATATAGAACATTTCCATCTTCCCGGAAAGTTCCCTGTGCCTCTTTGCAGTCATTTTTCTCCCCATGTCCACCTCCTACGCCAAACAAATACTGATCTGAGTCGACTGTTACAGAATTTCACATAGATGGAATCATTACAGTATGTACTCTTTCATGTCCAGCCCCTTTCAGCATAATGCCTGTGAAATTCACCCATGCTTTGAGTGTATCGGTAGTTTGTTCCTTTTTATTGTTCAGTAGAATTGCTACAAACTTGTTTATCCATTCACTTGCTGAACATTTGAGTTTTTGGTGCTGTGACTGATTGAACGTGTCAAAAGTGGTTTGCGAAGTTTCGTGCTGGTGATTTCTCGCTGGCTGATGCTCCACCATTGGGTTAGACCAGTTGAAGTTGATAGCGATCAAATTGAGACATTAATTGAGAACAGTCAATGTTATACCACACAGCAGATAGCTGACATAATCAAAATATCCAAATCAAGCATTGAAAATCATGTGCACCAGCTTGATTATGTTAATAGCTTTGATGTTTGGATTCCACATAAGTTAAGCGAAAAAAACGTTCTTGACCGTATTTCTACATGCAGTTCTCCACTTAAATGTAACGAAAACGTTCTGTTTTTAAAACAAATTGTGATGGGCAATGAAAAGTGGATACTGTACAATAATGTGGAAGAATGGAAGAGATTGTGGGGCAAGCGAAATGAACCACCAACCACCACACCAAAGGCCGGTCTTCATCCAAAGAAGGTGATGTATTTTGTATATCGTGGGATTGGAAGGGAGTCCTCTATTATGAGCTTCTTCCGGAAAACCAAACTATTAATTCCAACAAGTACTGCTCCCAATTAGACCAACTGAAAGCAGCACTCTATGAAAAGTGTCCAGAATTAGTCAACAGAAAACACGTCATCTTCCATCAGGATAATGCAAGACCACATGTTTCTTTGATGACCAGGCAAAAACTGTTGCATATTGGCTGGAGAGTTCTGATTCATCCACCTTATTCACCAGACATTGCACCTTCAGATTTCCATTTATTTCTGTCTTTACAAAATTCTCTTAGTGGAAAAAAATTTTAATTCCCTGGAAGACTATAAAAGGCACCCGGAATAGTTCTTTGCTCAAAAAGATAAAAAGTTTTGGGAAGATGGAATTATGAAGTTGCCTGAAAAACGGCAGAAGTTAGTGGAACAAAACGGTGAATACGTTGTTCAATAAAGTTCTTGGTGAAAATGAAAAATGTCTTTTATTTTTACTTAAGAACTGAAGGAACTTTTTGGCCAACCCATAGATTCTTTTCCCATATGGGTCATTACAGAGTATTGAGTAGTATTCCCTGTGCTATACAGTAGGTCCTTATTAGTTATCTATTTTATATATAGTAGTGTGTACATGTCTAGGTAATTGGTTTTAGAGTTTAGTAACTTTTGTTAATTTTTCTAAAGGTAAACTTTAAAATTAACCTGTATCTTTTGTTTTGTCATCTTTGAAGACCACTATTTAAGTGACCTTTGAGTGACCGCTATTTAAGTGACCTTTTAAATGACCTTTGAGTGACTTATTTGAGTCACTCAAAGGTCAGAAGTAGGTGAGGTGCTGTTTTGGGGAGGGGTAGTGGTTTCTGAAATCCCACATTAGCTTTTCCTCATCTTCATCCTGTGCTCCCCTGGAGTGAAAAAGGTACCATTAGAGACATCTTGGTAGCTACTGAGAATATTTTTCATTGCTGATGTGTTCTTTCCTTTGTGCCTGTCCTGCCCAATTTCATCTATTCTAAAGCGCTCTCCCTTTTTTCCCTTTTCCTTTGAGCACATGACTATTCCTATCTTTCATTCTTAAGTAGCAATAATAATGTTAATAATAACAGCAATAACTAACACTATGTATTAGACACTATTCTAGGGGCTTTATAATATTTATTGACTGATTTAATCTTCACAAACCCACTGTGAGGGAGCTACTATTCTTTTAATACAGATTTCCAGGAAACTGAGGCAGAGAGCTGTTAAGTCTGGGGTTATCCAACTACTAAGTGGCAGAACTGGGATTTGATCCAGACTTCCTGGCTCTGAAGCATAGGCTCTGAACCACTCCATTATATGGCTTCTCAGTAAAAACACACAAAGAAGCAACCATTCCCTTCTTTCACCTCTGCTTCTGGACTTCAAAATAAGTAATGTTTTATAGCACAGTTGACATTATTTTGGTTAATATTCCATGAAACTTTCATTCCTTTATAATGCATATTACAGTTTGTATTTCTATCTCTGGCAGTAAAGTTCCTGACAAAAAGCATGTGTGCTTCAAACAAAGTAGCTTTATTTCTGAAGGTATTACTTTACAAACTGCAGTCCCACATGTCCAGTAGAAAGCACAGGCTCTCCTAGCATGTGGTTATTCTTCTGGGAAAACGTCTTAGAGGAGGTGAGTCTTGGCTGACTTGTTAAATAAGTAAGAATATGTGCACAGGGCTGGGGGTATGGTATGTGGAGATGGGTGGCAAAAAGACCCAGGATTGGGATGGACTGAAAGATAAGAAAGGATGGAGGTTTTAAAATATTGTTCCAAGGGAGTTCATCCTTAGAGAAGATTTCCGGGGTCAGGGAAGAAGAGCTGGGAGGTTATGACTGTGTGCAGAAATGATGCCTTCTCTAGGCCCTTGGGCTTTCTGCCTCCATTCCCTCCCCCTTCCTTTTTCTCTTCCCCCTGGTTCCCCAAAGTTTGAGCACTCTAATCCTCTTAGTTTTCCTGACCTCATTGCAGATAGAAGTACTTCCCTGTCAGGTTAGCAATTTCCAGACAGATGAGCAATTTTTTTTTTTTTTCCTTAAAGTAACAACTACTATAAAAGAAAAAGTAAAATCAAAAGCTAGAGAAAAGTTTAGAAAGACATGAGTTTACCTAGTGTAGACTTCTTACCTTAAGATAAGGTAAGATAAGATAAGACCTCCTGTCTTAGTCTTTTGAACAGCAGGCACAGCTGCCATTCGTGCAGGCCTTGGTTACTTCCTGGGCCTTAGGCCTCCTCTGTCTGAGGCCCCATGGAGTTAGCATAGTGAGTGAGGAGATTCTCAGTTCTTCTTCTGGCTCCCCAACAGGCCTGTCCTCTGGGGCTAGGTCCTAGTGTTTCCTTACTTCGGGTCTTTCTAACCCTGTGGGGGCTTGCCCTAAATCTGCTTTTAATTTCTACCCCCGGTGGTAACTTGTCTAAGGTCCCTTTATCTCTGCTTGGTGGGAAAGTGTGCAGTGGTAGCCGGGGGCTTCCTGGTCTCTACAGTCTCTGACTTGTACTCTGTCTCCCTCTTGGTTTGGTCGGAAGCAGGCTCACCAGCTGAAATCAAACTGGGTCTTTCTCACCTCAGTTCACTATTGCCCATCTGGCCGACAGTAGAGGTTGTCATCTTTCTAAGATGCTGCCTGTGTGATTGTGTCCAGTTCCTTCTCTGGACAGCAAAGACTCCTCTTTTGCTTTTTGAAAACTGTATACTTTATAGTGAGTTCTTATTGAATTTTTAAAAGTTAAAAATGAACATATTGGCTCATGTAAGTGAAAAGCTTGAAAGTAGGCTGGAATTGGGCATGGCTGGATTTAGGGGCTCTTCTCCTTTGTCTCTCCCTCTGGCGTTTGCCCTCTTGCGTTCCACAAGGTAGCAGGAAGGTTGCAGCCATTCCGGTTTCCTGGACTCCTTAGCCTCCCAGGTTTAAGTCCAGGGAAGTGGACAAACATCTTCTCCTGGGAGCTCTTGTGTAAATCCTGTAATCCACTCTTTCCTTTTTCTTTCTCTCTTCCTTTTTTCTTTTTTAATTCCTAAGAAATCTGTGCCTATACCAAGTTCATAGGCGTATTCCTCCATATTTTTCTAGAAGCTTTATAGTTTTAGCTTTTTATTTATTTATTTATTTATGGCTGTGTTGGGTCTTCGTTTCTGTGCAAGGGCTTTTCTCTAGTTGCAGCAAGTGGGGGCCACTCTTCATCGTGGTTGCACGGGCCTCTCACTATCGCGGCCTCTCTTCTTGCGGAGCACAGGCTCCAGACGCATAGGCTCAGTAGTTGTGGCTCATGGGCCTAATTGCTCTGCGGCATGTGGGATCCTCCCAGACCAGAGCTCGAACCCGTGTCCCCTGCATTGGCAGGCAGACTCTCAACCACTGCGCCACCAGGGAAGCCCTCTTTCTCTCTTCTAAAGAAACAACTTTATTTTTTGAATAAGTAGTATATTCCAATGGTTCAAAAATCTAAAACTCTTGTAAGGATATGGGATGAAAAGCTTTTCTTCCATCTTGTCCTTTTTATCATTAAGTACCTCTCTTTGTCTTGTTATAATGCTTTTCGTCCTGAATTTTATCTTGCCTGATAAGAAAATCTTGTCCCATGCTTTCTTTTTATTTGCACTAGCCTAATATATTCATCTGGGCAATTTTTTTCCAGCCAACCTTTTCTTTCTAACCTTTCAGAATTACTTTAAGTTTTGCTCCTATTGGTAGTGTAGAAAGTTTTTCTTCTTCTTTTTAAAATAAATTTATTTATCTATCCATCTATCTATTTATTTATGGCTGCTTTGGGTGTTCATTGCTGTGCGGGCTTTCTCTAGTTGCAAGAATGAGAGGCTACTCTTTTTTTTTTTTAAGGTGTAAATCATATAATCAATCTCCCAAATTAAATGTTAGCAAACAGAATCCATCAGTATACTAAAAAGGATAAATACAAGATAGCGTGATGCCTTAGCTGAAGAATATAAAAACAGTTCAACATAAAGAAATCTAATAATATAACCCATCACATTAGTAAGGTAAAGGAGAAAAATGTATGATCATCTAGACAGATGTGAAAAGTATTTTGATAAAATTCAACATCCAGCATTCATCCATTATTAATTACAAGACAACACCAAAAATGACAGCAATGCTTCAGGAAACTTCTATACTGTGTAAGATTATACAACTGTTGCTATACAACAATAGCAAGCACTAATAATAGACCCAGAAAAGTCAGAAGAATAACAAGAATAGTTACTATGACCACTAGTATTCAGCATTAGGGGCTACTCTTCATTGTGGTGCACAGGCTTCTCATTGTGGTGGCTTCTCTTGTTGCGGAGCATGGGCTCTGGGTGTGCGGGCTTCAGTAGTTGTGGCTCATGGGCTCCAGAGTGCAGGTTCAGTATTTGTGGTGCACAGGCTTAGTTGCTCCGTGATACGTGGGATCTTCCCGGACCAGGTCTTGAACCTGTGTCCCCTGCATTGGCAGGCAGATTCTTAACCACGGTGCCACCAGGGAAGTCCCAGGTTTTCTTCTTTTGTAATCCAATCCGAGGTTAATTTTCTTTAAATAAGTGAGTTTAGCCCATTTACATTTGTCATTATGGTAGATATATTTGATATTAGTTTGTCCATATTCAGTTTTCTATTTTTATATCTTAAAGAATCTTCCACTATATGATCTGTTTTCTTTGCTGTTCTTCTGGGGTTATTCTGATATTTTCATTCTAGTGGTTGTCTTTATAATTTGACATAATGCCCTCAGTCTTCTAAGAAAGTGATGGTTCCCTATTGTAAGAAGTAATAAATTAATGAATTTCATCCTAATTCTGATATAGAGGCATTGTAACTATGTTACATAGTCTGTTTTAGTCAATCTCGATCTCTATTGCATTCTGTCCTCAGAGGAAAGAATTAATCACTCAGCAAGCTTGGAATCAATCCGTATTATTATTATCAATAAGGACACTGTCAGAAGAGGCCTTGGGTTTTCCTAGAGTAGATTGTCAGCCTTTAGCAAGGCTCTTTTTATCTATAAAAATTATAGTTTCAAAAGCCAGCATAGATCATAAATTGGTAAGTTGACATTTGGTCACAATTAAACATTATCAAAATCTTTGTAGGTAGTTTGCTACTCAGCACCAGAGAATCACCAATTTTATGTCCAAGTTGACATTACTGGGTCTAAAGTTCCCCCCTTTTTTAGTGTAGGTTCCACACTTGTTGAGAGTTTTATTGCCACTTAATTTTTCGAAAACAATATATTTGGCAACACAGAGGCATGTAACATATGAAAAGGATTTTTTTAAATTAGAAATCTTGGGACTTCCCTGGTGGTCCAGTGCTAAAGAATCCACCTTACAATGCAGGGGACATGGGTTCGATCCCTGGTCAGGGAACTAAGATCCCACTCGCTGCAGGGCAACTAAGCCCGAGTGCTGCAACTACTGAGCTTGTGTGCCTCAACTAGAGAGCCCGCGCGCCACAAACTACAGAGGACACGTGCTCTGGAGCCTGCGCGCCACAACTAGAGAAGAGAAAACCTGCTGCCACAGCTAGAGAGAAGCCCTCACGCTGCAACGAAAGATCCCACATGCCTCAACGAAGGTCCCACGTGCCGCAACTAAGACCCAATGCTGCCAAAAATAAATAAATAAAAAATAAATCTTCAAAAAATAAAATAAAATTAGAAATCTTAAAACAGTCCAGCTTTGCATACCCCGTGTAGTGACTGAGACTCACATGCTGACATTAGTCCTCCCATCCAGTGCAGAAGGGCAGTTGCCACCCCAGGCCCACGGAGGAGGAGCATAGCCTCTGTTCAGTGTCTTTTCTGTTTAGAAGGCTTCAGCCTCTGGTCACAAAGAGCCTCTGTAGAGGGTGGGAAGGTGTTTTTTTTATAATTTTTTAACTCCTAGGTCAATTAGGGGACCATCGTTGACTTAATTTTTTGGTGAAAAGATATTTACTGCTCACCTCTAATAGAGCAGCTAAAAACATAGACTGTCTTTGGAGAAGATTTATATTTCCACTTTGTACTCTAGTCCTACAATGGCTGCCAGTATTTTTCGTGTAGATGAGTGTTTTCAGTCTGCAGTTTGCCTGCGAGTCACCCCGAAAACCCTGTTGAAATGAAAATACCCCCTCTCCTCCAGCTTCTTGCTGAATTCAGATGGAACACATTTGGGGTGTGGCATCTGTGCTTTTAATGTGTGTTGCAGGTGATTCTGATGCAGGTATTTCACAGGCTACAGTTTGAGGAAACCAAGATTGACAGTTCTCTGTTGAATATAGAAATTTTACTAAAATCTAGTTTGACAAAATTCTGGTTGGATATTACTCTCTATGTATACAGTGTTTCAAGTAGACTTTTGTTTCAAAGATACAGTGATTTGATTTTATCATAAAGAAATCTAGGGAAACAGATAAGAGATTTCACATATAACTCCAATCAGTTTGTGGAAAAAAATGTTTGCATAAGGATATTTTATATACAGATTGCAGAATGTTGAATTTAACACTCTTGTAATGCTTCCATGAAAGCCTCAAGGGTAACTGACGAGTCCATTTTTATCAAAATTAATGTGTTTCTAAATTCTCATCTGCTTCTCAAACAAAATATTAGAACAGTAATTGAGTTACCAGCTGCCTCGTGTGTTCACTCTAGGGACTTGTACAAAAGCATTGTGGAACTCACCTAAGGTCATTCATTGCTTTTTGAGTTACTAAATAGCTTTGCAGTAGGCTTCTAAAAATCCAGGTATTAAGGGTGTCTACAGGAAGATAAAAATTGATAAGAGATTTGCAATAGTTAGTCTGATACTCTCTCCATTGGATTAAGGTGGAAAAATCCTCTTCAGCACTACAGATGGGAGAAAATCCTCCCTCTTAGATTTCTTCCTGAAGCAGCTTATGCCTGTCATAGTCTTGCAGTAGAACAGAAAAAGCCTTTGGAGCTAGGTATGCTATCACAGATTTTCTGGGGGAAAAGAAAAACACTAAGAAATCAAATTTATAACTTTATTTAAGCAACGCAGAACATCAGGACAAGTATAATATATTCCAGGAATGCAAAGATCATTCAGCATCAGAAAATATGAATAATATCTTACCAGATTAAGTGAGAGGAAACAATATGATTATTTTAACACCTATAGAAAGAACATTAGCTAAGATTCAGTAATCCTTTATGACTAATTTTTTTTTATGTTTGCAAAAACTGGGAAACTTACCAAACCTCGGGCTAATAAGTCATTTATTCCAAAACCCATTAGTAAAAATCATATTTAAGAGTCAAAACTTTGGAAGCATTCCCATTAGTATCAGTAAGAAAACAAAGGATGGCTGTTAGCCTTACCTTTGTTCAACGCAGCCCTGAAGGTCTTAGCCAGTTGTGTACTGAAACAGGAAAAAGAAATGAAAAATAGAAATTTTCTTCTTGAAGATGATATTAATTCATGCATAGACAATACAGGAAAAAAGTGTTTAGCATTGTTGCTACATATAAAAATTTAGATTCGTGTACACCAGTGATAAGCTTTTAGTTAATGTAATAGAAGAAAAGATTCCCTTCACAGTAGTATTAATCTATAATATATCTAAGAGTGAGCACAACCAAAGATATATATAACATGGAGAAAATTACAGAACATTATTGTGAGATATAAAAGACATGAATAAATAGAGACATTTTGCCATCTTTAACAATAGGATATCTTGATTTGTTAAGATATCATTTCTCTCTAAATTAATTCATTGCAAATCCAGTCAAAAGCCCAATAAGGTTTTTGTGAAACTTGACAAAATGAATCTAAAATTTCTAAAAAAATTCAAAAGCCCAAGAATAGCCAAGACAATCTTGAAAAGCAAGGTAGGGGCCTTGCCACAGATATTGATACCAAGCCATGGAAATTACAATACTGTGGTCCTGATACAGAGATAGACAAAAAGATCAGTGGAATAGGATAGAAGCCAGAAACAGGGTCACACATATGTAGAAATGTGGAGGCAGCAGTCTAAATTAGTAGGAAAAGATGGAATGTTTTATAATGGTGCTTTATCCTTAATTGAGAATCATATGGAAAATAAAAGTGTATTTCTACCTTCACACCATCCCCCAAAATAAATTCAGGTGAATTAAATTTGAAAAGCAAATCTTAAAAATTTACTCAAAAATAAGAAATAATTGAAAATTTAAAAACAGATACAAAGAAACGAAATTGAGCTATTTGTAGTGAGGTGGATGGACCTAGACACTGTCATACAGAGTGAAGTAAGTCAGAAAGAGAAAAACAAATACTGTATGCTAACACATATATATGGAATCTAAAAAAAAATAAAGGTTCTGAAGAACCTATGGGCAGGACAGGAATAAAGACGCAAACGTAGAGAATGGACTTGAGGACATGGTGAGGGGGAAGGGTTAGCTGGGACGAAGTGAGAGAGTGGCATTGACATACATACACTACGAAATGTAAAATAGATAGCTAGTGGGAAGCAGCTGCATAGCACAGGGAGATCAGCTTGGTGCTTTGTGACCACCTAGAGGGGTGGGATAGGGAAGGGTGGGAGGGAGATGCAAGAGGGAAGGGATATGGGGATATATGTATACATATAGCTGATTCACTTTGTTATATAGCAGACACTAACACACTGTTGTAAAGCAATTATACTCCAACAAAGATATTAAAAAAAAATGTCCATCTTCATGTATAAATCTTAGAAATATAATTCTGAGTGCAAAAGCAAGTTGTAGAAGGATAGGTGTAATAGAGTACTGCCTATATGAAATTTAAAACATGAAATGGTACAGTGTATTGTGTAAAGATGCTAAAATATATTGTAAAGTATAAAAACATACATGGTGCTAATATACACCAAATTGAAGGTAGTGTTTACTTCTGAAGATGGTAGATGAATATGACTGAAGAGGGACGTGTGCAAGATACACCTGTATCTATAATTTTTTTTTAGATAAAAATATTCTAAAGCAACATGTGGCAAAATGTTAACATCAAGTGGATGTCCAATAGTAAAGAAATGGTGGAATAAATTATGGCTTTTACATACTATCAAATATTTTTCAGACATTAAAAAGAGTGAGTTGTAGCTAGGTCACTTTATATGGAGGGATTTCCAAGAGTTATTATTTAGTGAAGAAAAGAAGATGCAGGGAAGTTTGTATAAAGTCATCCCCATTTTATAAAACAATGCATGTATGAGTAGGTGTATATGACATACGTATGACCATATGAACATGAAAAAGATGAGGAAGGGTTCCTCCTAGGCTGTTAATGGGTTGGGAGTGAGGTGATTAGGAAAGGAGAGGAGGGGAGGGGAATGGGGAGTCAAGCAAACTAGAAAATGGAAGACAATGCACTACTAGCATGGATGATGATTTGATGATTTTGTTTATGTACTTACGTGATCATTTATGTATATACACACACACACACATATGCATATTTTTTAAAAGTGTAGAACCACTTATAGAAACAGTGAGAGTTGACTTAAGGGGAATATACTATATTTGACTGGAGGCTGTGGTAGAAGAAATGGACTTATTAGCATAGTGCCAACCAAAGATGCCACTTCAAAGAAATTAATGATGTATTCTGTTTCTAGTGGATTTAAACAATTGATGCAATTAAATTGATGCTTTTCCATTTTTCTCCCTTTTGTGTTTATTAAAGTAACTGACCTTAATTTTAATGAGTTCTTAATAACAATATATATAAAATACTCACAGTGTGCTAGGTGATATAAAATACTAGTAGTAAAAGTAATAATATTTTATGAAATGCAGCCTTTTGACCGGGAAACCTTAGCTCTTTGTCTCTTTTTTTTCAACTTGGGAGAGAATAAGGAATGAGTCTTATTTATTTTGGTCAGGTCAAGGCCTAAATACAGATAGTGCAAGATTATGGATAATTAATTTTTTAATTTTGCATTTTTTTCTTTCAGCATGCGGGATGACAGAATTCGAGTAGAAAGGATGGATAACATGTATTTTGAATACAGCCACGCTTTCCAAGAGGTTACAGAATTTTATGCAAAAGACATAGTTGACGGTAAAGGTAGATATTTTATACATGTTAGCCATGTGTCCTCAAATTTAACTGAGTTGAGATTTGGATAAAGGTGCAAGTTTGACTAAAACTCTAATGGAAACTAGATAGTTATTGATTAATAACTGGAAGTAGAGGGAAGAGTTCACTGTTATTGCACTCATCAGAAGCACAACTGCAGCTGCTTCTTTGTAATTATGCCCATTTAGTAACCTGATGTTTTTGGCATATTCATTGGAGTGTAACAAGTTAGTTACAGAAGAACCTTCCTTTTTGCTTCCTTTAAAAGATAGTCCATGATTTTCCTGCAATTTTATAAAATGTAAATCTCCTAATGAAGGCTAGCATTTCCAGAAATTGATGGCCAGAATTAAAATACCAGAACATTAGTGACAGGGTCTTAATATGTTGGATTACCATTGTTTGTCTAATTCACATTTTCTCAGCCAAGTATCTGTTTGATTTGGTCTGTACCCCTCATTCATGCCAGTCCAGCTTATGCTAAGATCCAATTTTATCCCCTGTCACAAGCTGCAGAGCTTTCACTGTTAGACCAGCCTCCCCCAGCTCCCTCTTAGGCATCAATGTCTTGTTGGCATTTCTTTCCCCATTCCTTTTAATCTCATGGTGTCTTGGCCAAATTGAATCAGGCGTCTGAGAGTGTAACCCACTTATAATGGCAGTCCGAGATATCACCAAGGGATCATCATCCTATGTTCAACTAAAGACAAGACTAAGTCAGGAAACTATCATAAGCCACTCTTGGCATCAGATTCACTTAGAAGGATATAGGACAGAAAATCCAGTTTGCCGACAGGACGCTGTTCCTCTTAGTGGGAGGAGTCCTCAGCAGTCTGCAGCAGTCCACAGAGTCATTGGGCGCTTAAAATCCCCTCCCACCTCTAGTGACTGCTCAGTTGCAAAGAAAGCAGACTTTCATCAGGGGGATGCAGGATCTGCCCTGGCTTAGAAGCCCCATGACCTATAGGAAACCTTATCTCTTGCTGGAATTTCTCCAAAGGACATGCCAAGTTTAAAGAGTCAGTGTACTCAAGGAAGGCCAAAATTCTGGAGTCAGGTATTTATAATTTCCCCTAGTTCAGATGCTGCAGTTTACTGATTTCAGGTCATTTTTACCATATGCAATGCTACCTCATAACACAGTGGCACTTCATCTTTGTCAGGTTTCCTGGGGAACAGAGCTAGACAGTTAAAAGGTGAAATTCTCAGTTGAAGGGAAGAGTTTTGTTAACTCATCATTTACACCTTGGTTTTATAAAAAGCTATAGTTGAAAGTAATATATTTTATATTGCAGATTTGTAGAGGATATCTTGTAATTTTTTCTAAAGGTTATAAATACCTACTGCAAAAAAAGTTAAAACATAGTTGTGTGTAAGGAAAAAAGTACAAGTCCTTACCCTCAAATCCTTAAGAATTTTTTGATGCACATATCTACACATAAACATACATATTTCTATGTATTTGTTTAATATAACTTGTATTTATTCTTTCAACTGATTTTTATTGAATGCCTATTTGAGGTATTTTACGTACTGTAAGGAATTAAACAGACAAAAATTCCTGCCCTTCTGGAGTTTACAGTCTAATAGGGGGAGGTGTACAATAAAATAGTGTTTAAAGGTGATGAGTACTATACAGAAAGGCAGGGAAGAGGTGAATTTTTAAGTAGAGCGGTGAGGGAAGGCCACACTGAGAATGTGGCAGTTGAACAAAGATTTGAACGAAGATTAAAGGAGTTAAGGGGGAAAACCACATGGACGTGTGAAGGAACAGTTTCAGGCAGAGACAACAGTAAGTACAACATATCTTAAGTGCTTGGTGTGTTTAAAGAACATCAAGGAGTCTGGGTGCTGGGACAGAGTAACTAAGAATATTAGGAGGTGTGCTCAGAGATGAAAGGAGATGGAAGGCAGGTTGTGTAGGGACTTGTAGACCCTTTACGAACTTGGGCTGCTTCTCTCAGTGAGTTGGGAAATGTTGGAGGATTTGTAAGCACAGTAATCCAGTTATGTGACGCACATTTTAAAAAGGATTCCTTTGGCTACTCTGTTAAGAATACCCTATAGGGCACAGGGATAGAGGTGGGAGACCAGATGGAAAGCTAATGGGAAAGTCATTCCCATTAGTAGGTGCATAATAATCTGGATGTACTGAAATTTATTTAAGTAATACCTTATTGATGTTCAATTAGGTTGTGTCTAATTTTTTAAGAGGGAAGAGATATGGGGATATATGTATATGTATAGCTGATTGACTTTGTTATAAAGCAGAAACTACTAGAAAAGATTTTTCAACTCACTTTCCGGTATACACGTCTTTAACAAGCATTTTGGAGTATTTCTGGGTCAAAGGGGATGAGCATTTTACACTTTGAAAATAGTTGCTCTGTTGCTCTCCAAAAAAGGGTCATCCACCGTCAGAAAATGCCCTTCGTACCCTAAGTATTTGTAAACTTCTGTATTTTTCCAAAGGGTAATTTTGGGAGATAACGATCTAAATTATTATTTCAAAAATCATAAACTAAATTTTATTTAACTTAATGTTTGTTTTTAATAAGGAATAATAACTTTAATGAAGGTGTATATTCTGTTTTTTTAGGTTCTCAAAGTTTTTCTGGCATCATTAACTTGGAAAAGCCTGTGATTTGCTCTTTGGCTGCCATAATAAGATATCTGAAAGAATTTAACTTGGAAAAGGTGCTTTCCAAACCCAAGTAAGTGATTTATCAAAAATAAAAAAAGGGTGGTGGTATATTAAAAAACATTTCTTAAATTGAATTTGGTAAGTACTGTTGAATTGAATTTTGTTAAGTACTAGGAAAGAAGTTTAGCTGCTCTGGATAGAATATTCTGGGGCAAGAATGAGCTGTGTGGTATTGTTGCTGAAGAATATTAAAAATATTAATTGACATAAATTAAAAGAAAGCTTAAGAATTCTGTCAATTTGTATTCATGATAGGTATTGAATGTATTATAGCGTTGACCACAACACCATAATATAACACTGTGCTTTGTACTAATGCACAGTTAATTGAGAAGTAGTATTAAGAAGTGGTATTGAAAAGCATTCATAAAACTTCATCACCTTTCTTATTCTTGGTTTCAATTCTTATTTCACAGACCATAAAGTTGAAGATAAAGAGGACAGCTACTAACATAGACAGCTTTTTTAAAAATTTTTTTAACTTTTTTTACTTTTGGCTACACTGGGTATTTGTTGCTGCACTCGGGCTTTCTCTAGTTGTGGCGAGCAGGGGTTACTCTTCGTTGCAGTGCGCGGGCTTGTTGCGGAGCACGGACTCTAGGTGCACAGGCTTCAGTGGTTGTGGCGCATGGGTTCAGTAGTTGTGGCTCGCGAGCTGTAGAGTGCAGGCTCAGTAGTTGTGGCGCACGGGCTTAGTAGCTCCACGGCGTGTGGAATTTCCCGGACCAGGACTCGAACCCGTGTACCCTGCATTGGCAGGCAGATTCTTAACCACTACGCCACCAGGGAAGCCCCTTACAGACAGCTTTTTAAAAGAGTGATTAACTTTGTAGAGTTGAGAGATTTAAAAGCTGGCAATTGACATTCTAGGAAAATGCTAGTTTAAAAGCCAGTGGAATAAAAAAAGGGTAGCAGAATAATTTTCTTGCCTTTCCATATTCTACCTTCACTAGCCCCTTATCTTTGGCTCTGTGAAGAATTACCCTATATCATATAGATCCTGGATAAGTAAGCTACTTCCTCTTCTGCAGAGGTGGGGTGGACAGATAGGAGCTATCTCAGTAAAATGTCATTTAGTACCAAGATTGGGAAATCCTTGTCTATGTCTATTTTAATCCCACCCTGAAAGCAATACACTTCCAAGACTTCTACCCAATGCCCTAAGTATTTTGAGGTATTTCTACTCTCTTTAGCCGGAGAGCAAACTATTCTAAGCCCTATGTGAACCCTTGTTCGTCCTACTGTTTCTTGTGGTTCTTTCCCTGATCTCATGTGAGGTCCTCCGCATATTTAAGGATCAGTGCTTGGCCAAAGACTTTGATGGGACCCTTCTGCATCTCTCTGTATGCAGCTCTGTCGTCTCTGACATTCTGTCTCACAACTTCTACTTTCCTTGGTCTGTCCAAAGAGTTAGTCATAGTGTTTACCTCTTTTGTTTTTCTTCTCTCAGGGATCACAGTTCTATGCTGCCTGATGTCCAACTGCCTGAAAACAGTTTTAAATGTATATATATATACACACACACACATATATATAGTGTGTATGTATATATATATTTGTATAATTTTCTAGTTGTGGTTAAAGGACAGTACTCATGCATTTAATCTTTTACGAATGAAAGCAGAAGTGAGGTGCCATGATTGAACACCATAAAAAAACAACAGAAGAGGGAGATGTGTAAAGTAACATCAGCTATCCTAAAAAATGTCTGTGTTCTGAAACTTCTGGAAAACTAATTTTCACTTAAAAATTAGCAATGGGAAAAGAACCAAATTGGAATCCCATATAAAATTATAATAAAAAAGAACAAGGAGCAGGATAATGTCCTTACAGAAAGTGAACGCATGCCAGAAAGACATGCCCACAAATTATTATTGTTGTCTGAAATATTAATGAAGTATTTTCCCATGTTACTTGGAAGATTTCTCTGGAAGTTCACACAGGATGAATGCTAGCCAGGCACTGTTTATAAGGTTTATTTCAAAGCACATAAAATTTGGTTTTTTCTCAAAGGATAAATAATTTAGAATTGCTTGATCAGTGATCATATACTGTCGAATTCCTAAGGATGCTGGCAGATATAACCCTGACTTCAAAAGTATATATATAATTCCTAACTAGAACCTACTACTTCAAAATGAGCTAAAAGGAAATGATGCTAAATGTGAAAGGACAAATGAGAATAGATGAGAAATAGGAAAGATTTGAAATGAGGTGATAGGATTTGAGAATGAACTATATATTAAAGAAAAAGATCAATTTAGGAATAAAGAGTAAACTAGAAGGAATACAAAAGTAAATAAATACAACAGAGATACTTTTAAGAGAAACAGAATCTGAAAAGAGAGATGCAAGAAAAGATTAACATGGCAAACCCGATGAGACAACTATCCTTAGGAAACCCTACATGCAAGCTTGACCCTTGACCGGCATCGGAGACCTTGCCTTTGGGGAGGGTTTCCAGCATTCTCTGGTAAGAATGGCTCACTGTGCCTAAACGGTTTCTGCAGACAGTATGGTTTATGCTGAACACCTACTTGTTTTCTGGGAGCTGGAATTTTGGTACACGGTGGGGAAGAGGTGCCTATGTGAATGCAGCCCCCAGTGAAAACCCTGGGTGCTGAGTCTCCAATGAGCTTCTCTGGTAGATATTTCACACATGTTGCCACAACTCACTGCTGGGGAAATTAAGTACATCTTGTGTGACTTTACCAGGAGAGGACTCTTGGAAGCTTGCCCTTGGTTTCCTCTGGACTTTGCCTTATGTACCTTTTCCCTTTTCTGATTTTGCTTTGTATCCTTTCACAGTAATAAATCATAGCTGTGAGTATGACTGTATGCTGAGTCCTGTGTCATCTCCTAGTGAATCGTTGGGGATCTGTTATACACCCTTCTTCTTATTTTCTTCTTTCATATGCATACTGGCAGCATTTAGGAATGCAAAGATATTTGTTTTAATTGCAAATAAATTAGAAGTGAATCTACAATAAAACTGAATTTTTGTCGTATGATACAATTTATAATTCATAAATTAACCATCAAAAGGTTAGACAAATGGTGAACGTATGAACTCTGAAAACTACATAGAGAACTATTCTCCACTATAAATTTCATATGTAATGTGGTAGGGCGTCTTTTTTTTTTTTTGGTCTGTTTTCATTTTCAAATAATATTAATAGTATTTAAATAGAATCTTTGTAAGGGGTTGATCTTTCACATAAGGTCTACACCTTTGCTGCCTTTGTCTAAATCAGAAAGATTGGTTTTTGTTTTTGTTTTTGTTTTTTTTAAGTAGTATAGGAATGATGTAGAATCTTAAATTTCTTTGGCAATTTTCAGCAAGAACATTTTTCTCCCATTATAAAACTTGAGGGGATAAAAAGCATCCTTTGTATTATTGTTGTCTGAAATATTAATGAAGTATTTTCCCATGTTACTTGGAAGATTTCTCTGGAAGTTCACACAGGATGAATGCTAGCCAGGCATTGTTTATAAGGTTTATTTCAAAGCACATAAAATTTGTTTTTTTCCAAAAGGATAAATAATTTAGAATTGCTTGATCAGTGATCATATACTGTCGAATTCCTAAGGATGCTGGCAGATATAACCCTGACTTCAAAAGTATATATATAATTCCTAATGGAAATAGACACTGACAGAAGGAAATTTCTTTTGTATTTGTAAGGAAGAGTCAGAACTCCAGAGTACATTATCATCCAAACATATGGGAAACCTGAAGCATAGTTAGTTCTTACAGTTGCTTGGTAATTATCATTCCATAGGAATCAGTCTAACTTAATATTGCCCAGTGGTTGATCTCTTTTATTAAGATCAGTGCAGATGTCAATGCTGCTGAATTGTGGGTCCTTGATGCCAACTAAGCATCCTTCGAGAGTCTGTCTTATTAAGGTACTCAAGTGTTCATTAATCACCCCTAGGGTGTAGGTTAAACCTGTCAAGAACAGGGGAAGTAAATGACTTTTCTTTAAACACATAGGAACTGGTTAGATAGCAACTCAGAGTCCAGGCTAGCAATACTTCCAACTTGTATCTTTGACCATGAAGGTGTGTGAACATCTGTCAGCTGTACAGCAAATCACTGCCTAATTGTTGCTTCCTGAAAATAATGTTTTACATTTTATTACTGTCTCTGGGTGTTTCACATACATTTCTGGGCTTTATGACTCAAAGGAAACGAAACAAACCCAAACTGGCCTCCCCACAGAAAGATGGCAGACCTTTGCTGAGCATATACTTTCTGCTAGGCTCTGCAGGTGCTGCAAAATGTATAAGACACAGAGAACCCATGCCTCCAAGGAGCTTAGATCTATTAATGAGGATAGCAGAAGAAGATAAATTACTGTAATGCAAGGCAAATCAAGTTAACAGTTGTAAGAAGGAGAGAATGGCCTACACACACCTACTATCAGTGTTGGAGTTGCTTCCCTCTAAAAATCATTAACAAGTCATCCTTTGGAAGCTAGGTCAAACCTGTTGCAGGTAAATTACACTGCCAGGGGACAGTGTTCAGTTACTAGGCAACATTCCTAATATGCAGTAAGTTATTTCTTTTTCAGGGCTCTGGAACCTTAGTTGTGGGAGTCATCTAGAAGTGGAGGCATCTCTCAATGAGCACTGGCTCCTTGGGCTCTGATTTTAGGCTCTAGATTCCTGGATGAAAGCTTGCTTCTATAACTGGCTTAAGAAACTGGATTTTATTTACATCTTATTATGGCCATGATGAGTGGGGTTAGTTTTATGATGCAAACACTCATGCTTTCCTTCCAAATAGTTTAGTGACTTGCCGTTATTTTTCTTGCTTGGAAAAATGAGCCATCAAATCTGTAAGTGCTGTGGACAGAAATGTCAAAGGACTGGCTTATAAAGGAAATTAATTACTGGGTTAGTAATGCATTGATTAATATACTTTTTAACATGACAGGCTAATAAGGACAAAATTTGAATTGTGCATACATTTATTAATCACATTGAACTCAATAGTCAAGTTTATTTGAAATTTATTGAATTTTTAATCTAGTTTGGGATAGTTACAGGGACATATGGAGAATGTGAATTCTTTGAACTTAAGGAAGTAATTTCTACTTTTTTCAGTTTTATACGCTACTAAAACATTAGCCACATTAATTTGTGGTCTTAATTATAGAGTAAATAACATTTGCACATACCAGAATGTTGATTAAAAGCTTTTAAAGTGTTTATCAGGATGATCTCATGCTAAAGAATAAGGAGGACGTTTTTAAGTATACTGACATATTTTTCTAGCAAATTGCATACCTTTTCCTGAAGAGACCACCACTTGCTCTGCCAATGATAAAAGACTATGTTTGGTTCTATTACTGGAAATATAAAAAAATTTAAAAATTGTTGGTACCATTACTTCCGTTTCTTGTTCTTGGTTTTTGGTGTGACAACAGCTGTCCTTTCACATCAGTTTACCTAACAGCGCCCAGTGTCGATAGAAGATACTCTCATAATGATGAATATTCTTTTTGGCTTTTTTGGGTTCGATTTCCTATCGCAGGAAATCATGTTACTTGAGTATTTCTAATGCCTAAATTAGTTTTTCTCTTTCTTTATGCACTTGCATCATGGCTCATATTTCATTCTTTTACAGGAATTTTAAACAGTTGTCAGGTGAAATGGAATTTATGACAATTAATGGAACAACATTAAGGAACCTGGAAATCCTTCAGAATCAGGTCAGGTAAACATAAGGCCTATTAAATTCAAAATGGTTTTGAAAAAAAATGTGGGATAAGGTAGCAGTCTGTTCTTAGGTATGCAGGTGAAAACAGTGTTGTCTTCAGCTGGCAGCTCTGCCTGACATCTACTGGTAACTGCAGTGCTCACTTTTTCTGAGGACCAAATACATGAAATACTTACTTGGGGGTTACGTTGGGAGCTATAGAGCTGTGCTTTTTAATGATTGAAGCAACATGTCCATCCTGATAATTTCTTTATCAAATATTTCTTTGGAAAGGCATCATCTTTGGAAATTAATGTAAAGTGGATTTTTTTGGTCTGCTTGGTTATGTTTTTTCTACATACTTTTAACTGATTGTTGAAATGTCTGCGGTCTTACTTCATTATCCAGCATATAAAGCAAGTTTCTCTGATACTCAGTTTGACTGTAAGATGCATAATATTTCACTTCGCAAACTTCCATCATTGTTTACTTGCCCTTTATTGATGAATGAGAAGGGTAATGAAGACATTAAAATTATTGCTTTCATGTATTAAACTATCACTTGGAAATGTGAGATATTATATTGTAAAACTAATGTTATTATAACATAAAGTCACAGAAAGAAAAAGCAGTTCCAAGTCATTTGAGTAAGTAGTGGAAAAGCTGAACCATCTGCTGTGAATCACTAGAACTGCTGTGAATTAAAGTAAATGCTGAATGTATTCTCCTGACTCCTGGATTTGTATATTGCTGTCTAGTTTCTCTCACTTGGTTTCTCCCTCTGCCAGGCTGTCCTTGTATACTGGAGTCAGCCTTCCTTTTATGCAATAACATTTTTATCATGTCATTCTGTCATCCGGAAGTTGAGTATATTTCCCGCAAGTCTTTCTCATCAACTCTGTAAACATCCCCGAGGTAGCAGACAAAAGGGCATTTCTGGGGTGAAGAAGAGCCCACAGTCAAAGCCTGCAGACACAGCCCTGGTATTCCAAGATTTCTTTACTTCTGCCACATCCTCCCTGTTCACATCCTTTACAGTGGAGTCAGTTCTGAAATCAAATTCCTAAGGCAAAAATCATCCGTCATCAGAATACCCTCTAAAATCCCTTTCTTTATCAGGACTTGGGCCCTTGTAGAAATAGAAGCTGAGAATTAGCATCTTCTGCTTGTCTTTGTGCTTGGGCTTTGTCCTCCTTTACCATCGAGCAATGGAAAGGGGTCATGAGGAGGGAGCTGGTTGCCAGGGAGAGCAAAGGTGTAACAGGACTCAGGTCTCCCCCAGCTCTCCCTCTCTTGTCTGAGCCTGCTTCTCCAATGATGCCAGGTAATTAGAGAATGATTCCCCTCCACCGTACTCTTCCTGGGACCTTTTACTGTGGTCCAGGCAGTCGGGCTCTCGTCTCAGGAAGGGATGGTGCAGTCACTGATGTGGGTTCTCCTCATAGGTCTGCTCTGCCTGCCCAGCTCCTCAGGGAGCCTTCCATGACCACTGTAGTTTCTGTGTGTGCTCTGCTTTAAACTCCTAAGGCCTGGAGAGGTTATAGCACACTTTTTATAGTTGATTTCTGCCAGGTGGCATTGTGTCCTCATTAGGAGTCTTTTCTCCCACACTTGGATGTAAGTGCCCTGAGGGAGGGACCATGTCTTAATATACCTTTGCCAGTTATTCTGTTGAGCACACAGGAGGTATTCTGTAAGTACCTGCTCATTGATTTGAAGGAAAAGGAAAGAGTAAAAAAAAAAAAAAAAAAAAACAAAACAAAATCAGGTGAAAACAACTTTATGTTCCAAATAGAACTTAAACCTATTATTAGACATTTTATACTACAGTGAAACCTTGGTAAAATTTAATACCATCTCTAGTTAATTGTAAAATTTTTTTAATGGCTTAACTTTAAAGTGGCAAAGCATAGATAAATTTTTGCTAAGGATTTAATAAAACAGACTAAAATCAAACCCTTCAGGGGTACAGTCCTAGAGTGCAGTACAGGTTCACTTCTCTCCTTAAACTTGTACAGTGTTGTCATGAGAGTATCTGTCTTTAGAATGACAACCCTTAGGTAGTGGGAGATACTGAACTGCCAGAGGAAAATGAAATTATCTTCACTGTGCTTTCCAAGGCAGGAAAGGATGCAGTTATATTTTTGAGATGTTTAGGATAAACACTTCAAAAGAGACTTCTCAATAATTTATTGTTAGTTAACTAAAAACTATACATAGATTATATCTTTCTTGTGTAAAATATAAGTACTTTGTGTGTGTATATAAGGATGTGTGTATGTATACATTCATTCATCTGACATTAAATGAACACCTGTTTTGAGCTCTGTTTTATGCTAGGGTGTATCATTTAAAATTGGGGTCTATGGAATAATGAGGATGCATGAACAACTAGCAGTTTTGGTACAAATACAATCATCTAGTTAATAAACCTTGTTTTCTGGTCTTTTTTAGACTGATATGAAAACCAAAGGAAGTTTATTTTGGGTTTTAGACCATACTAAAACTTCATTTGGGAGACGGAAGTTAAAGAAGTGGGTGACCCAGCCACTCCTTAAACTAAGGTAAAAGGAATTGTCTTTTGTGTGTTTAACCTGAACACTGTTTTCAGTTGGGGAAGATTTTATTTTGTATCTGGCAATAGACTATTATCGGGAAGATTTTTTTCCTTGTCCCTAACAACGAACCTGCTTTCAGTTGGAAGACATGGAGTCTGCCCGGAGAAAGTGAGTTAACCAGTTAGTTGGGGTCATCAGTAGCATAAGGGTGTGGGGAGAGAGAGGCTGGGGCGATGGGGCACTGCCTTTTGTTGAGGGCTTTGAAGGCTGGGCTGAGGAGCTGGTAGCCAGAGGAGGTTAATCCAGTGATTCTGCACATGGGAGTGATAGGATCAGAGCTGGCTTGTGTGTGGGAGCAGACAAAGTGGTCATGGGTGGGGAACAAGTTAGCAAGTTCATGGAGAGGTTCTGAGGACCTGAGCTAAAGAAGTAACAGTAGGAATCGGAAAGAGGGCTTAGATGTGAGATGTTTAAGAAGGTAGGATGAGTAAACTAGGTGTGCTTTCAGGGAAGGTAGGTGAGTCTGGTGCCTAAAACACAGTGGTTTCCAAGCTTGTCTGCACGTTGGAATCACCTGGGTAGCTTTGAAATACTTAACGCCTGTATCCAGCCCCCAGATATTGTGATTTCAGTGGCCTCCAGTGTGGCCTGGGAGTTGGAATTTTTAAAAGCTCCCAGATGATTCTGACATGCAGATAGATTTGGGAGCTGTGACCTATGCCTGTCACATAGTAGGAGTCCAAATAATGTTGAGTGACGGACTGAATGAATGAATGCTATTATTTATTGTGCTTTTACTATGTACCAGTATTTAATATTCAGAATCATCCTCTGAGGGTGGGTCCTTGAGATGAGTAAACAGATTCAGAGAGCTTCAGTAACTTGCTTGATGTTTCACACCTGGTAGAGCCTAGATTTAAAATCAGCATTGAATCCATCTTGAACAGCTTCCCATATGGACGGACCAGAGAGAGTGTAGTGCTGGTGCTGTTAGTGGGCTCTGTCAACTGAGTCAGCCCCACTAAGGCTGCAGCTCACCACCCCCTAGCCAGCCCACCGTGTTCTCACCTTTGCAGTGGTACAGTACCTCCTCACAGGGCTGCGGTAAGGAATAGAATGAGGCAGTAATCTTCACTGCCAGTTTTGAGCTCTTTATCATACAGCAAGCACTATGCTAGGGGCTTTACGTGCATCGTCTCTTAAACTGCACAGCAGCCTCACTAATGGCTGCATCTTATGCTGTGCTTAGTAAATAGCCATCTTTGGCAAAGGATAGCAGATGCTGTTACTGTTAGTCCTAAGCTTTAAGATACTGTTCTGATGATGATTGGCTACTAAATCACTTCAGCTTTTAGTGGGTCATTACGGTTTCTTTTCTTGACCATAAAGACCTTCGGACAGGGGTAACTGACTAGGTAAAGAAGGAATTCTGAAAATGGAAGTATCTACTTTGGTTCAGTATTCGAACAAGATAAAGATACCTCATGGAGCAAAAGCAGACAAGATGGCTTTCTGTAGATAGTGTGCGGACAGCAATATAAGGGGTGTTGCCTTCTGGCTGATAGAAAGGCATCTAAAGCATCCACATTATTATTTTTATTTTATTTGGTTGGTTGAAATATTCAGCAGAAACAGACTTGCTAGCAGACTTTTACATGCAAATTAAATTTTTTATTTCTGTTAAATTTGTTTTGTATAAACAGGATTAATTTGAGATAAATTCAGTAGATCATGTTGTATGCTCTTTGGGGGTTGATCATGTACTCTTTGGGACCCTCCTTTCCCAAAAAGGCTGAGAGAAGGTACTCCATGCATTGAACTCCAGTGCTTTCAAGTATGAACTTTAGACCAGCCTAAAACATATATAGCTGAAAACAGGCACACAAAACTTCTTCCTTTGCCATTTTTATTTTAAGTCATAGTTTAAAAACTTTAAGCTTCCTAATCCATTAAAATTGAATTCAGGGACTTCCCTGGTGGTCCAGTGGTTAAGAATCTGCCTGCCAGTGCAGGGGATGAGGGTTCGATCCCTGGTCAGGGAACTGAGATCCCACATGCCATGGGGCTGAACTCGTGTGCCATAATTAGAGAGCCTGCATGCCACAACTACAAAGCCCATGCCCCACAACTAGAGAGAAGCCTGTGCACCACAACTAAGACCCGACACAGCCAAAAATAAATAAATAAATATTAATAAATAAAAATGTGCTTATAAAAAAATTGACTTCAAAAGAATTCCAGTTATATCTTAATTGCACTTGCCATGTCTTCCAAACAAATACCCAGAGAAAATCTTCAGCTGATTAGTCAGTAGTTCAGCTATATATTTATTGTTGTTGTTGTTTTAGTACTAACATTAGGTGCCATGCATCCAGGCTAATATTCTGTCTCTGACATAGGCAGCCAAAGGTTAGTTTAGAGCCTAGTTTTCGTCTATAGTGAGATCATACAGCAAATAATTGGTGACAAGGGAACTTAGCAAGATATAAGGTGGATCTCCCAAAGTTCTTCAAGAGCCATTATTTGTCAGTCATCCATGAATTCTCTTAAATCCTTTAGGACCTTTTTAACATTTTTAACCTATTTTAGCTTCCAGGGCAATCACACAGTTCATAAATTCAGGACCAACTGTTTCAAGTTTCAGAGGATTTTCCACTCCCACTACTTTTTATTCTATAAAATGGCCTCTTTGGTGCAAATTTTTCTAGTGACTTTCTAGAAAGTACAAATGGCTTTTACCCTATACTTACTGATTCAAAGAATTCACTTGGGTTATTGAGGTCAGATGTTACTCTACTGAAACCACATTGGCCTTTATAAATAGGTTATGCTTTCTTATGTGTTGTGCCCCATACATTTTATCAGTTCTGTAATTTTAGGCAAGAAGATTCTTCAGTGTAGGTCTCTGGCTTCTTATAACCGAATGCCATGTTGGCAAGCCATTAGTCCTAAGACCTTTTAAAATTAAATTATATTGAATTCATTTTTTTCGAGATTCCATCTTTGAATTTCTTCTGCTTCTTTTAGTTGATATGGTCTTGTCAATCTTTTATACATATACCATAGGTACTTTATTGGTTTTCTCCACAAGCCCCAAAATGCAAATTCTGCTTGTAAATAGTGACTGGTTGGGAGGGGGGAGGGGCAGAAAACTTTGAAAAATGTGGGATGAGTATCTAAAATGGTATTTTAGGCAAAATATTAATTTCCAAGGCAGATTTGGTCATCTCAGAAGAGTATTCAAGATTCAGTAACTTACCCTATGTTTTGAAATATTAAGCAAAGGTAAGTTCTGAGTTTTCTCCGTGAGTACCTCTTCTTCTACCTGCACCTTAAGTGTTGATGTTACCCGTGGTTCTTTCCTGGGGCATCTTCTTACTTTCAACACTACTTAGGATCTTATCTGTGGCCATGGCTTCTTCTGTAACTCATGAGCAGATGACTTTGTCTCCATTATCTCCCGCAGCTCCAGACCCACACATCCACTAGCATGTCTCTGCCTCAGGAAATGTTCAACATGAGTATGCAGAACAAATTGGAAATAAGACATTTCCTTCAGTGAGATAGTGATTTCTTGGAAATGCAGCTGTGTGTCTGTGTGTGTGTGTGTGTGTACATGTGTGTGCAGGTGTGCATACACACTTAAGGAACAGCAGATTATTAACCACAAAGGGAACCTGAGAAATCAGTTCCTCCCCTTCTAGTGGATGAACTATTTTGATCAATGATGAAAACATTGTCTCTCTGCAAGAAGTAGTAGTATATCATCTTGCCTTTTTGTAAAATCACTTTTTATGAAAGGCACTCAGATGAAAGCCCTTTCACGAAAGACTTTTTATTAAGGAAACTAAGCATCTCCATGCCTCTGATGTTGCCCTTCTCTGTTTCTATCTGCATTACCCAAAGATGATTTTTTTAAAATGTATATCTGATTATGTTTTGCTCCCTACTATTTACGGTTCTCACAGCACACTAAGGTGTGATATATTTCTGGACCTTTGTACAGTCTGTTCCCTTTTTCTAAAGTGGAAACTACTCATTTTTGTCTCCCTTACTTGCTGGCTGCTTCTTCAGAGTTTCCTTTGCTCACTGTTCATCTTCTCTGTATCTTTCAAATGTTGGAGTTCCTGAGGCCTGAACCTTAGGAGCTCAGCTTTCTTCCTTCCCTTATCCTTCCCTCCCCTTCTCTTCTCTCCAATGAACTTACCTATGCCCATGACCATAAATATCAAAATGTCAGTGATTCTCAAATTTGTATCTTTGGTCCTTACTCTCCTCTATTCTCCAGGCTTATATATTCAACTCAGGCTCCTAAACACATAGGTGTATCACAGGCATCTCAAACTTAACGTATTCAACCCTATTCCTCCTCCTGGTTCCCTGTCCCCTCCACCTAATGCGTTGCTTGGGCCAGAAACCTGGGAGTTACTCTGGACATTTCCTTTTGACAACCACATCCAATCTAATACTAAGTCCTATGCTTTTACCTCTAAAATATATCCAGAGACTGTGCATGTCTTGCCATCTTGACTGCAGTCAGTCCCATGTGGACCGCTGCAGTATCCTCCTAACTGATCTCTTTTTTGAAAATAAAAGCTGAATCATGTTACTCCCCTGCCTTAAACTCTTCACTGGCTTTCCATTGTGCTTCAAATAAAATTAAAATTCCTAAACATGGCTGTTCTGTCCGACTCTCCTCTGCATTCATGCATTCATTGTCGTCTGTTCACTCTGGCCTTCCTTTAGTTCCTGAGCATCCCAGAGCTTTTTCTCTTCTCATGGTCTCTGCATTTACTCGTCTCTCTACCTAGAATATTCTTTTCTTTCTCTTCAGTTTTTACACAGCTAACTGCTTTATTCTTTAGGTTTTACCTTAAAGTGTTAGTTCTTCAGAGAGCTTTTCTCTGACCTCCCGATCTAAATTATGTTCTTCGTATTATTCTTGGATAGTGTATAGGACTTACTATGATTGGTATTTGTTTATCAGTTTGTTTAATATCTGCCCGTCTCACTCAACTGTGTGTTTCATTTATAACAAGCAATTGATAAGTATTTTTCCCCTGTGCTCATTTTTCTACATTTGCACTTTTTAAACAAAATCTGTATTATTAGTGTCAAATACACATAATGTAAAATTTATCTTAATCATTTTTATGTGTACATGTCATTAAGTACAGTACATTCATTAAGTACATTTTAAGTGTATTAAATACGTTAGTATTGTGCAACCATCACCACAGTCCATCTTCAGAGCTCTTTTCATCTTGCAAAACTGAAACTCAGTACACATTCATGAATAACTTCTCATTACTCATTTTTCCTAAACTCTGGCAAACACCATATTACTTTCTGTCTCTATGAAGTTGACTATTATAGGTACCTCATATACGTGGAATAACACAAGGTTTGTATTTTTGTGACTATCTTACCACGTAGCATAATATCTTCAAGGTTCATTCATGTTGTAGCATATATCAGTATTCCTTTTTTTAAGTTGAGGTATGGTTGTATAGTAGATTCACAACATTATCACTGTGTTGTATACCTGAAACATATAATATTGTAAAACATAGTGATTGAATATTTTTATAGATTATATCCAATTTAAAGTTATTACAAAATAATGGCTATAATTCCGTTTGTACAATATATCCTTGTTTATTCTATACATAATAGTTTGTATCTCTTAATCTCATACCCCTATCTTGCCCCTCCACCTTTCCCTCTCCCCCTTGGTAACCACTAGTTTGTTCTCAATGTCTGTGGAGTCTATTTCTGTTTTGTTATATAAATTTGCTTGTTTTATTTTTTAAATTTCACATATAAGTAATAGAGTAGAATATTTGTCTTTCTCTTTCTGACTTATTTCACAAGCATAATACTCTCTAGGTCCATCCACATTCTTGCAAATGGCAGAATTTTATTCTTTTTTATGGCTGAAGAATATTCCATTGTATAAATATACTAGATCTTCTTTATCGATTCATCTATTGATGGACATTTAGGTTGCTTCCATTTCTTGGCTATTGTAAATAATTCTGCAGGGAACATTGGGGTGTATGTATCTTTGTGAATTAGTGTTTTTGTTTTCTTTAGATATATACCCAGCAGGAGAATCGCTGGATCATATGGTAGTTCTATTTTTAGTTTTTTGAGAAACCTCCATGCTCTTTTCCATAGTGGCTGCACCAATTTACAGTCTTGCCAACAGTGTATTAGGGTTCCCTTTTTCCATATCCTCTCCAGCATTTGTTATTTGTAGACCTTTTGATGATAACGATTTTGACAGGTGTGAGGTGATATCCCCTTGTACTTTTGATTTGCGTTTCTCTGGTGATGAGCGACGTTGTTCATCTTTTCATGCGTCTGTTGGCCATCTGTATATCTTCTTTGGAAAAATGTCTGTTCAGGTCTTCTGCCCACTTTGGAATCCGGTTGTTTTTATTTTATTTTTTTTGATATTGAGCTGTATGAGCTGTTTTTATATTTTGGATATTAGCTCCTTATTGGTCATATCATTTGCAAATATTTTCTCCCGTTCAGTAGGTTGTCTTCTAATTTTGTTGATGGTTTCCTTTGCTGTGCGAAAGCTTTTAGGTTTAATTAGGCACCATTTGTTTATTTTTGCTTTTCTTTCTTTTGCCTTAGGAGACGGATCCAAAACAATATTGCTACAATTTATGTCAAAGAGTGTTCTGCCTATGTCCTCTTTTAGGAGTTTTACGGTTTCAGGCCTTTCATTTAAGTCTTTAATCCATTTTGAGTTTATTTTTGCGTATGGTGTGAGGAATGCTGTCATTTCATTGATTTACATATAACTGTTCAGTTTTCCCAGTACCACTTACTGAAGAAGCTGTCTTTTGTCCACTGTACATTCTTGCCTTCTTTGTCATAGATTAATTGACCATACGTACATTAATTGACCATGGGCTCTCTATTCTGTTCCATGGATCTATGTGTCTGCTTTCTGTACCAATATCATACTGTTCTGATTACTGTGGCTTTGTAGTATAGTCTGGTAAGTATTTATTGAATGGATAATGAAAAGAAAGTCCTTAAAGTCATTAAAGTCCTAACTCAGACTCCTCCTTTGAGAAGTCCTCCTTCTCCTTCCTCCCGCTATAGAAAGTTATCTCCTCTCAATTATGTCCTGTTTCTTACTACTCCACCCCAAACACACACATAGAATACACTGGCAGCTCATAGTACTTTGAATATAACAGATGATTAAGAAATTATGAACAAATGAATCCATTTGAAAATCTTAGGGTTCTCAGTAGGCTTTGAAAATAAAGACAAACCTATATAAGGGAAGTTTAATTTTCTGAGAAAAACTTCTTGATTTTAAAAGAACCTTAGAAGCAGTTTTCTTTCATGTGATTCCTTGTTTTAGTGCCACAGACTTGAGTCTGAGAAATCATTTCTTCTCTTTTAGTGGAATAATTGCTTGTTCAGGTGTGAAAACATTGTACTTAACAGTGGAAGAAATGGTGTGGCGACATCTTACATTCTTGTCAAACCCCTAGTGGAATTAAAATAGATAGAAGTTGATCAGAGAAAGTCATGTGACTTAGTAAGGAAGCCAGGCTGGGTGACAGGAAGGGGCTATCATCCACCTCAGGCATAGCTAGTTTTAAGTATCATGTAAAAAGGTCTAGCTCATAACTCTAAACCCATCTGAATCAGAATTTATTTGCTTAGAAATATTTGGGGTCAACGTGATTTTCATATGGCTCTTAAAGACCATACCTGTAGAATCTGAATTACATAATTGGTGATTTAGACAGTGTATTAGTTTACTATGGCTGCTGAAACAAAAGTACCACAAACTGGGTGGCTTAAATGGCATAAATTTGTCACACAGTTCTGGAGGCTAGAAGTCCAAGATCAAAATGTCAGTGGGCCTGTGAGGGAGAATCTATTCAGTGTCTCTCTCTTAGCTTCTGGTGGTTTGCTGGCAATCTTGGGTGTTACTTGGCTTGGAGATGTGTTGTCTTTTATCTCTGCCTTTATGTTCACATAGTATTCTCCCTGTGTGCATTTCTCTTCATGTGGCATTCTTTTAATAAGAATATAGTCAAATTGGATTAGGGGCCTACCCTATTCTAGTATGACCTCATCTTAACTAATTACATCTACAATAACCCTGTTTTCAAGTAAGGTCACATTCTGAGGTACGGAGGTCTTCAACATATATTTTTGGGGGGACACAGTTCAATCCATAACAGATAGGCTCAGTTATTTCATATCTTTCCTCCTCTTGGCATGGGCAGGTCAAATGTACACATCTCTGGAATGGAAACAAGTGTTTTGATGATTATTTAAATGTATCACACATTTATTCAATATCTGTAGTGAGGTTGTAAAGAACACTGAATTTTGTAAATTGCAAACATTATGCAATTTTGCTCCTATAGTATAGTATTCTGAAAAATCTTTACTCTCCCTTACCTTTGAAAAACATTCTGGATTGTATCTGTCCAGGTGAAGATATTTATGCAAAATGTTAGATTGATTTTAGGGATGAAAAGGAGACATATTTTTTTAAAAAAAGAAAGGGAAATGTTTTGGTAGAAAGGAGCAGACGTCCAAATCTAAGAGTTGAGGAAAGAAGAGTAGCCAAGGTGGGAAGAGGGAAGTGCTGAGGCTTGAGAGGTGAGGTCTGTTCCTCTGTAAACTAGTCTCTGTGTGGGGGGAAGCAGAAGATGAAAACTCAGGAGGATCATGTGAGTGGAAAGAAAATGGCAGAAAGGGAAACCAGTGTCTAACTGGTGTTTCATCTGGTTTTTCAGCTGCATTTTTCATCTGTGTTATCTCTGTTCTTTCAACTATCCTCAGAGATGGTTACTGCTTCTATTTTATAGATGAGAAAAACTGACACTCAGGTTCATTAACCGAGATCATCCAGCAAAGCACAGAGGGCCATGTCTGAAAGCACAGTTTTGGAGTTAATGAGACACTTGAGCTTGTTCTGATTCCCTCATTCAGTTGTGTCACTTGGGTCAAGTTATGAACTTTTGTACACCTCAGTTTCTTTACCTGTAAAATGGGAATTGCATTACCTACCCCATAGTGGTGTTGTGAGGACCAAATAAGATGGTACATATAAAGGATTACTGTGGTTCCTGACATCAGTTGTGCAGTCAAGAAGATAGCTGTGAACTTTGTGATACCAAAAACTTGTAAGAAACCTAGCTATTAGTAGGGGAATGGAAAAATAGTTATCTGGTCATACATTAGAATATCATATGGCAGTTAAAATGAATGACTCAAGTCTACATGTTTCAATGTGGATAAATCTCATAAAAACAATGTTATAAAAGAATACATAGAGCACAGTAACCATTTATCTGAACTTTGTAACACATCTGTGTTGTTTAGGGGTTCAGACATAAGTGGTAGAAATATAAAAATAGGAAGTAGAAAGGATATTTACTAACATCAGGAAAATGGTCACTTCTGGGAAGGGAGGAAAGGGAAAGAAATACAGCTGGGGTAGTGTTTTATGTGTGTTTGCAATGTTTTATTCTTAAAAAGTAAATAATATAGAGAATATAATACATACATAAACACACACACACATATGAATTTTTTAAATGGTACTGCTACCACCCCTTCACCCCCATTCTGATCAGGTAAAAGCGAGATTCAAATCCAAGCCCATCTCTCTGGAAAGCCCATGTTAGACTTGAGAGCATCTGTTTTCCACCACATCTTGTTTTAGAAAGATGGGAAGACAGTCATAAGATGACCTGGCTGGGGGGCTTCCAGTCGTGACAGGAAGGAGGCTGGGTGCCCATGATGTCAGTTGTCCAGTATCTGTCCTGGTCAGTTCTTCTGAATCTGGTACTTCCCTGTATTTTATCTTTTGCCTGTAGCTATAGTCAGTATCATGAGGAGAATTTTCAAGGACCACTGGTAAAGAGGTAGAGCCTTTGTGTGAGTCCCTTCTCAAATGACGCAACCATTAGCATTTGAGGACTGTCATTGTATGTGGTTGGGCTTGGATCACAGCCTTTCTCTTTTATTTAATACTTTAACTTGTCTGAGTCCTGGGAATTTAGGAAGCTCAACTTTCTGTTCTGATTGACCAAGTGCACATTAACACTTAGTAGTATAAGATAGTTATTTTAAACTTGTTTATTTATTTTTGGCTGTGTTGGGTCTTCGTTGCTGCTTGCGGGCTTTCTCTAGTTGCGGTGAGCGGGGGCTACTCTTTGTTGTGGTGCATGAGCTTCTCACTGCGTTGGCTTCTTTTGCTGCAGAGCATGGACTCTGGGTGCACGGGCTTCAGTAGTTGTGGCACGCAGGCTCAGTAGTTGTGGCTCGCAGGCTCTAGAGCACAGGCTCAGTAGTTGTGGCGCATGGGCTTAGTTGCTCCGTGGCATGTGGGATCTTCCCGGACCAGGGATCAAACCCATGTCCCTTGCATTGGCAGGCAGATTCTTAGCCACTGTGCCACGAGGGAAGTCCCAGATAGTTATTATTAATTTTGTATTATTTAGTGTCAATGACAGTGTTCCTGCTCTCAAGGAGTTTCTAATCTAATTTGGTCAAGGTGTAATCTAATGAGGAGAAGGAGATGCAAGTGATGGAAACTTTTATACCTAAAATAAAATGCTGCGACTCACTGTATAGCTCAATAACATAATTAGAACAAATGAAGAATACTTTTATAATTCAAATTAGATTTTTATAAAACTGCTTAAGAGAATTAAGCATGCTAAGTTTATTCTTGGCATTTAAATCACACCAATATTTAAGAAAATTGAAAATTGTTGGTTTTAGGAAATAGGTCCTTGACTAGATTTTTGTGTAATTTTCTAAAGTACATTTTAGTGATAGTTAATCTTCTTGAATAATTAAATGACTTTTATTTTGGTAAACCCATATGTTTAGAGTATTAATATTTGTATGTCTAATTTATAGCCCTGGCCTAAATGACAAAGTAATAGAATATTATATATTTGCTCCACTTAACATTTAGTTTATATTAGCAAAACTAAATGCCATTTTAACTCTGGAACTTCCTGAAATTAATTACACGAGGAGGCTCTGTTTATTCTTCGTGGTTTCCCATGTTCCATGAACCTGCCAACAAATGTTCACCTGTGGTGACTCTGCTCTTACTCAGCCCAGTGAGACACACTACTTCTCATAAATGGGAAGGAAGAGTGGTGGGTGAAGCATAACTGGGAGCTGTGACTGATTGGTGTTGACCCCATGCCTCTTTTCCTTTGCTGTGTGGATGCGAGTGAGAGCAGAGAAGGGGACTGCTGCCACCAAGAAAAAAGTGACCCTAAATGCCTCTTACCCAAACGTCTGCCCTGTTATTGCATATGGATTAACCAGCATCTTTTGGGATGCAGTCTATTCAGGAACATTTAGCTGGTCTCTGCTTTGTACTATAGTTGCCAAGTTTCCAAGAATTCTTAACCACAGGCCCACCTTCACTCAGGTTTGTTATTTTAATTTGCTTTATCTCTGTGGTCTGGCAATTTCTAAGTTATGAAATTTATTTAAAATTGTCCCATTGTGCATTATGGTTCCTAGCGAAAGCAAATACAGGTCCTCCCTGAAGGGATACACTCTCATCTAGGCCTCCTAGGAATTTCAAAGAGCAAGTTCTGCTGTAAGCTCATAAACCGTAATTACAAAAGATGTGGAGAAACAAGTAATCATGAGTTGAGTCAGCAGAAATTATAAAACAGTAGACTTAGAATCCCAAGACCTTCAGATAAGGGAATTATAAAGATAAATATTGAACCACCAAGTTAAAAAAAATACAAAAGAGAATAAAAACATGAGCACAGAACAAAAATACCATCAAAAGAGATCAGGTTGATTTTTTAAGAAGAACTACATACAACTTTTAGAAATGGTGGGTGGGTTAGACCAGAATAGATGCAATATCTGAATTCCAAGATGATATCTGAAGAAATTACCTAGAGTGTAGCACAGAAAGATAGTGTGATCAGAGATAGAAGAGATTGAAAGACAAATCAGGTCTAACATAATCCTCATCAGATTTCCAGTAGAAGAAAATGAGAATAGGAAAAGAGAGACAGTATTCAAAGAGATAGAAGGTGAGAGTTTCTCATATTTCATGAAAGATGTGACTCCTTAGGTTTAGAAAACACAATTGAATCAAAGTGCAATTGAAAACAAACAAGAATTCCACATTTTGCTAAATCATGATGAAACTACACATAACACTGAATCAGAGACAAAAATCCTATAGAGAGCAAAGAAAGATCACCTGTAAAGTAATGGAAATTATATAACTGATTTGATTTCTAATTTCTACCTGTTCTGTAATTCATCTGCTTTCTTTTGACAATGTCTTTTGAATTTATTATTTTTTATCATTCAGCCCCACACCCCACAAAGCTTGGTAGTTTTTATGTCTCTTCCTGTTGTCTGTTGTTTCTATTGCTTCTTACTCATCTCATTTCTTTTTATGCTTAAATGCTGGTTATATTATTTAGAAATTTTATTTTTAAGAATAAAGTGAGAGAGCAGCACTATTTACAATAGACAAGACATGGAAACCACCCAAGTGCCCATCATCAGACAATTGGCTTAAGAAGATGTGGTATATATATATGCAATGGAATATTACTCAGCCGTTAAAAATGAGTGAAATAATGCCATTTGCAGCAATATGATTGGACCTAGAGAATATTATACTTAGTGAAAATCAGAGAAAGACAAATACTATATGATATCACTTATATGTGGAATCTAAAGATAATACAAATAAATTTATATATAAAACAGAAACAGACTCACAGACACAGAAAACAAACTTATGGTTAACAAAGGGGAAGGGGAGGGAGGGAGGGAGGGACAAATTAGGAGTATGAGATTAACAGATACAGACTACTATACATAACAATAGATAAACTGTATAGCAAAGGGAATCATATTCAGTATCTTATGATAACTTATAATGGAATATAATCTGAAAAAAATGAAACACTTTGCTCTACATCTGAAACTAACACAATATGGTAAATCAACTATACTCCAATAAAAATAAATAAATAACATGAGAGCTAAGATGAAGGTGTCTTTTCCCAAAGAAGATTTTCATTTGCTCCTGCCAGATTCTCAGTGATGCTTCCAGTCTGGAACATCTTAATCCAGGTTCAGTGTTTGACATGTTTCAGTTCATCCAAATGATGCTCACCTACTCTACAAGTTTACCCTTACTATGAGGCCAGCTTATTTTTACAGCAGATCCTTCTGGCATATCTTTTTAGTGCAAAAGTGGTTTTGACTGCTGGATTATTTCTTTGGGTTCTTGCTTTCTTTTAGATTTTAGTATAGTTTTTCCTTACCATTTTTTTAGTCCTTTGATGCTTTCATGAACGTGTTTTATGTTTTGTTTGGCTTTTTGAATTGTCCGCAGTGGGAGGGATGGTCTGAAAATACCCATTCCCATTATCATCAAAAACACAAATCATATTCATGCTCTTTTCAAAGACTCAGATTTGTGGCCTGAACCAATAATGGAAGGTAGCTGTCAGAAAATTGTTCTGTTTAATATTCTGAAAAGGGTGAATTGTCTCTTGGTAAAATGATGCCTCATTTGAACATGAGTAATAAAAATCCTTAAAAACTTGGGTGATTTACAATTTGCAACAAAGTACATATTGAGAATAGCTCTTTAGAATGTAATTTCATAAATAAAATAAACTCTTTCATGATCTATAAGATTTTGAGCGTGATATTTGCACTCTCCATCTTCTGTTTTTGCAATTGGTGCTTTATAAGCACTCAGTAATTGTTCATTGAATGAATGAGTGAATAGTGTATGTGAAAGGCAAAGCTAGGTGGATTCAAATAATGATGGTTAGGCCCTAGGAGAAGGCCTGTGATTCATGTTTCTACCAGAAAGTTGTTTAGGTAGTTGGTTTAGCCATATCGCATGAGTAATGTGTTAATGTCTGAATTTAATTTACTCATTTTATATCATCTGTCTTTAGAGCTAACCTTTCAGTAAAAAATCAGAACAAACAGCAACAACGAAAAACCTCTCCCCAGTAGTTTACTTCTTTCCTCCCCAAATAACCTGATGTTAGAATTATAGAGGCATCTCCACAAATAGCAACCAGCAGGTACAGACTGATCACATGTCCTTACTATGGCAGTACCTATAGGTGATACACTGTGTTTCTGAGTGACAGTCACATACAACAGATATTAACGTCATCACTCAGTTCATCTTCAAATGTGAAGGCCTCCAGCGACACCCACATTTACTCGTTGGATCTTTGGTGGTAAAGAAGAATATTTGTCATCCCCAGGACCTCAGATTCATTGTTTTTTTGTCATATGGAATGAAATGAATGACTCAGGTGTCCTCTTTTCATTTGTTTAGAATGTATCATGTGATAAGATCAGTTGTAGAATACCATAGGGCATCTTGGAATAATATCTTTATCCTCGTTTAATTGACAGTGCTATTTCCTGTTTTGTTGATCTCTCTCATTGACTGCACCAAAATAATTGTTTTCTGTTCTGGTGGTCTGACCTATTATTTTACTACGGTTATTTAGAAAGTCTTATACCTGCTAATTAAAGAACAGTTCTAAGATATACCATTTTATTTAAAAAACTTGATTAGAAGTCATTTTTTATTGATTTGCATTCTGCTTATAGGAGATAAAAGTGGAAGTATAGCTGCCCCAGTGATGAGAAATTCGTGGTGGTAAACAGTGCCTCACACCCTCTCCCCGTCTCCCCCTCTCCCTGCCCGTGTTAGACATCTGTAGTTGGTTATGGCATTCTTTCTCAATGTACCTACTAACCAATCTTAGTACAGTACTTCAGGTCACTACTACCAGTCAGATGTAGCACTTGAGATGCCAGAACTAGCTTTCCTTGTGTAATCCTTTCCTGTTCACTTTGCACAAAACACCTTTTTGCATATCTATGCCTAAAGGCTTGTCTACACATAGTTATTTCCAAGCTTATGTTTTGGGTGCTGTTTCTCCCTCCCCTGAGCTGTTCTCTGTGATGCCTACCAAACAAATTTCATAACCAAATAAAGATCTCTGTAATAATAATGGTGGTAACAGCTAACATGTCTTGAGTAGTTACTATGTACCAGACAATGTGCTAAGTGCTTAATGTGTATTATTTCATTGAATTCTTGTAACAACTCTATGAGTTAGGGACCATTATTATTTCCATTTTATAGATGGAGAAAATAGGGCAAGTCTAAATTACTGGTAAATGGAAGAGCCTGGATTTGAACTGAGGTCATTTACGTTTTCAGCCCAAATTCTTAACCTCTGAGCTGTTACCTCCCTAACAAGTAAAGGCTGGGTTAATGTGAAAGTGATTCATAGTGAACAGGCTTTTGTCTGGGCTGTCACAAGGCTAAAAAAAGCTACTACCTTTCTATTTTCCAAGAAAGTATTTTTTTAAAAGTCTGTTGGAAGACTTCATAAATGTGATTTAGGTTTTTATTAACCTCTTTTGCTTTTATCTTTCCATATTTCAGACAACCTTTATAATTTTTGAGGGAGTAGCTATCTGGCTGTCTTTTATACATTCACAGATGGCATTATTTTATCTGTCCTCATACCATCTGCAGCATCAACTTAATCTATTTCAATTGGTGTCATCTTTCATTTGTGCAGGAGTGAGTTATTAAAATAAAACTTTATATTTGTATAGCATTTGGGGTAAACGTTGTGATAAAATAAATCAATGTTTTACCCTAACAATCTTATGCAAAGAAAATTTAATTTTTTATTTTTTCACCTCATCTTGATTTATTTTATATGTAGTCTTTGAAATTCAATTGAATCAAATTCAACAGCTACTTATTGAGCACGTATCATGATCTCAGAACTATGGGACTGAAGAAATGATCCCCATTCTCACCAAGCTTACTGTCTAGCAGTAAAGATAGTAGAGAAGTAAATACAGTTGTAAGTTCCACTATGTAAAGAAAACAGAGGGTTGTATGGAAAAGGATGGCAAAGGATGAAATATAGTCTAGTGAGTCTAGAAAGCCCTTTCAGAGGAAGGGTGAGAAGGAGTTTGCCAAAGTGGAAGCTGGTAGGCAGTAGGAAAGGGGAAAGGAGTCTTCAAGGCAGAGTGAGGAGCAGATGATAAAGCCCTGATGTCAGAGAACTTGGAGTGACCGTGATGTTGGGAGAAGTTCAGTCCAGCTGGAACTTAGAGTGAAAGGAAGAGAGTGACAGGTGATCTGAGACGAGACTTGTGAGGTAAGCAGGGATCAGTTGTCTGAAAGGTCAGTTAAGGATTCTGGATTTGAATCTAAGATTAATGGCAGGTCATTGATGAGCTTAAGGCAGAGGTATGGCATGAACAAGTTTGGGTTCTAGGAAGACCACTCAGGCTACAGTGTAGAGAATGGATTGGAAAAAGGGACAAAAGTGCGCATGGAAAGTTAGTGGAAAGTTAGTGGAAAGTGGAAAGTTAGGAGGCTGATTTGGTAGAACATTTCTCTTTGTGAGAAATGATTTTTACTTAGACTAGGGTAGTGGCAATAGACATGGAAAGAACTGAATAGATTTAAGAGGTCATCCCATTGAGAATGGAAGAATCAGCCTGTGTGTCTACAAAGCTCTGGCTTGTTCTACTTTGTCATGCTAAACCAAATGCCTGTTCTACATGGCAGAGGATGAGCCAGAGAAAAAATGGAACAAAAATGAGACCTCTGGACTTCCCTGGTGGTCCAGTGGTTAAGACTCTGGACACCCAATGCAGTGGGCCTGGGTTTGATCCCTAGTCAGGGAACTAAAGATCCCGCATGCCGCAACTAAGACCTGGTGCAGCCAAATAAATAAATATATTTTTAAAAAATGAGACCTGAAGTTAGTATCTGTTTTGTGAATTCACAGGATAGTTATAAGGATAACAAAGATAAAAGCACTTAATTAATTGTGAAATACTCAATTTAATAGTTATCTAGGCAGGATTCTGATATAGGTTTGCCCTTCACATCAGCGTATATGATATCAACAGAACGTTGATAGATGTGTATTCAACAGCTGATGGCCCCATTTCCCCCCAAATGTCAGTTCATTCTTTCATTTGCTTGCTTGTTTGTTCATTCATTGATCCAAAAAGCATTTACTAAAGACCCGTTTTCTACTAGATATGTTTACTTATTTCAGTCTTTTCACATATGGCCATCATACCCAGTGTAGGCCTTTGATGTGTATAGGTGCTGGATGGGCCTTATCTCATTTAGGACACATTTAGTCAGGTTTCCATGTTGAGTTGACAGAGTCTCACCATTTCTCCCCAAGCGGCCCATCACTTTGGGTGTAGCCATTCATAAAATCCTGCAGCCCTGGCCTCCCACGTCTCCTGATGTTTTTCCTCTGCACTTTCCTTTTTGTTTTTTTGGCTGTGCTGTACGACATGCGGGATCTTAGTTCTCTGACCAGGGATCGAAACCCGTGCCCCCTGCAGTGGAAGCATGGAGTCTTAACCACTGGACCGCCAGGGAAGTCCCATCCTCTGCACTTTCTATTGCTGCTCCCAGTCTTTGCCCAGGCTCAGTGTGCCTAGTCCCATTTCAGTCAAACACTTGATCAATTCAACCACCACCACCAAGTATTCTCTCAAAAAAGTTGGTTAGCTGAAAGAATTGCTTTTTGATTGAGATGGTCCGTCCTTTCAGTCAGAGTAGAAAATTCATTTGCCCACCGTAGACCCATTTTATTAGCCAGGTAATACAAGCAATGGTAGCAAGTAAATTTTCAATCTCAGTGGTTTAAATACAATACAAGTTTATTTTTTGCTAATGAAACGTTCATTTGGTAGCAGATGTGGGAGTGGAGGGTTTTCTGCTCTACTCACACACCCATGCTGATGGAGTCAGCAGGTGAGGGGCTCACAGAATTGTCCTGGACTCAACATCCAGTTGGCAAAGGGGGAAAGAGTGAATGTGGAAGATCACAGGAGGTTTTATGGGCCAGGGCTAAAAGTGGTGTAATCATTCCTACCCACATTTCACTGGCTAGAACTTGGGTACACGGCCATACCTCACTGCAGGGGAGGCTGGGAAGTGTAGTCTGTGTGTTTGCTCTGGAGGAAGGAAAACTTAAGGAGCCAGTCTCTGCTGGCTAGTTAATGACTAGCCATCTAGTTAATGACTTTCCTTGTGTGGTATCTGCTCTTCGATTTCGATGATAAGGGGCAGAGAAGGGCCAGAGGTGTGGAGGAAGAGTCTCCTTTGTTCTTTTCTTAAGCGGCTGCTCTCACAGTGCTGGGCATCAGAGTGGGAAATATCTGCAGTTTGAGTTCCTAACATATCTGATAATTGCCATTACTCTGTTCTCACAGGGAGATAAATGCTCGACTTGATGCTGTATCTGAAGTTCTCCATTCAGAATCCAGTGTGTTTGGCCAGATAGAAAATCATCTACGTAAATTGCCTGACATCGAAAGAGGACTCTGTAGCATTTATCACAAAAAAGTAAGTGTGATAGAAATCGAATCTTTTAAAACTGATAATGTTCTTCAGCTTGAGGACACCAGGTGCTAATGGGAAACATCTCAGAACTTTATTTTTATTTTATTTTGTAAAATCTTGCAGCTAACATGAGAGAATCCTTAGAGATTTTAATTGCACAAACTGAGATTATTCCAATTTTTGCATTGTAAATAGTAAAGTTTGCCCACTTTTGTTAACTATAGCAATACATAGAGGCCCTTCTGTTATAATACAGGATGTTCTCCTGTTTCAACCTCAAAGTATGGACCATCATCAAAATAGGAAATTTACTTAGACCATCTGCTTTTAGAAAGAGATGCCTTATTTCTTTTGACCTCAGAACAACTTCTTATTTGACTTAACTGAAGGAGAAATCTGCTAGTAAAATATTTGTGGTGGTATTAATATGCAGACACGTTTGGATATTGAGAGTAAGTAAAAAGCATTCCTTTGATTTTCATCACTTACGCTTTACAGTTTAAGTCATAACAGTAACAAGTGAGGTTTGTTAGAGAAATAATTTGCTTATCTTCAAAATGTGCCTAAAATTTTTAAAAATTATCAATTATATTTATCGTTGTTAATAAACTTTTTATAGTGTCTTACCTACTGCAGAAGTCACTCACATACATTAGACTCTTTGTTCCTTGTAAAAAAAAACTTGGTGAGGTTGAGAAGGTTTAGCACCTTCTTACTGGTGGGAAATTATGTATATTGCTGTCTTTATATAATGCTACAACAGCTTGCATTACCTTGACTAAATGATGATGCTAAGAAGAGGGTTAGTAACTTGTTACTAAGTGACAGAATTCATATTTAAATGAGGGTCCTTGATGGGGTTTTAGTGGCTTACATTTTTGGACATTACCATTTTTGATGTAGTAGCAGTTTTGAATACCATTGCATTTTTTTCCCTGGTTGTCCCTACATAAGCAAATTTTATTTTTTGCCCAAATGTAAACCCTTGCCAATTTAATAATTTTATTGTAGAACTTTTTTTATGTGCCCAAACTTTAGTTGTGACCAATTTTTCATGAGTCTTTACTTTTTTTAGGCCTTTTCCCCCACAAAGTTTTACTAGAATAATAACTACTGCTTCCAAGAATACTTGCAGTGCCCAAGAGGACTTACGTAACTGTTCCATATGCTTCGGCTACATTTGAAAAGAAAGAACAAGTTGAAATTGGGAAATACTAATCCCTAGGGAAAAAAATGTGTGCATTGGTTAAGGGGTTTGCGGCATCTGTTGTACCATTGCTTGGTGCACTGTGTTGTTGTTTTGCTGCCAATACTAGAGGCTGCCCTAGTAGTTGAAAGTCTTATGGTTGACTCTTTTGAGGTTACAGAATGGATGTCAAACCATTTGTTATTTTGTTTTCGACCTTAACCCAGTGGCTGACAATCAGGGCTTATAACCGTTCATCAAGCAACAGATTTCCAAACACATTGCCTTCACTACTTGAAAGGATTCACTGACAGACGTTAGAGGTTTTTGTTTTTCTCAAAAGCAAATAGGAGCAAAGCTGAAAAAATTATCAATGGCTAATCAGAAGAGCTGAATCAAACTATCCATGGCATCAAAATGGATGCTGTGATTTCTATTATGCCTTCCTGCCTCTCTTTAAACTGTACTTTAATATTTGCATTTCATAAAGTTTGTGTACTTATAAAAGTTTAAAACTCTGGTAAATGTCAGAATCTAGTTCTTTTTTAAATTGAGGTATAATTGATAAACAACGTTATTTTAGTTTCAGGTATCAATATATAACATAAGGATTCAATGTGTATATATATATATATATATATGTATATATATATACATATTGCAGAATGTTCACAACAGTAAGTCTGGTTAACATCCTTTACCATTGCATACTTACAAAGTTTTTTTTGTTTTCTCTTGATGAGAACTTTTAAGATCTACTCTTTTAGCAACTTACAAATACTTTTCGACCATCTTCACTCATTTTGCCCACACAACCACCCCCTGCAACCACTAATGTGTGCTCTGTATCTATGAATTTGGGTTTTCGGTTTTTGTTTTTGTTTTTAGATTCCACATATGATGGAATATGATCCTTTGAAAGGTAACCAACAGGCAGAGTAGGAATGACTTTTTAGAGTTTCAAACTATACTAAAGGGACTTGTGACTCACTCAGAAGCTGTTCCTTGTTGCTGTTTCAGTGTTTACACAAGAATGTGCCTAAAGATTGATTTGAAAAGCGAAGATTAGAAATGATTTGGTAACAGACCAACTTTAGGAAGTCTGAATGCTTTAAAGCAAATTTTTATAGATTAGTTAGCTGGCTCTTGGAACATACCATCAAACACATGTCGGTTTTTTATCATTAGATTACTCTAAATAAGCTTCTGCTGTATGCACCAAATGGTGAGTGATATCGTGGGTACAGATTGTGCCAATTATGTGAAATTCAGAAAATGGTAAGGAACATGGTTTGGATGTTGTGGAAGTGGTAGGCCTAGGCCATCTGGCTGTGTGGAAAGTGTCGTGGAATAGGCACAAATAGGTATTTTTATGTTGATAATAATAGAGGATACCAAGTGGGCCGACTCTTAAATAAAATAAGCATTTCTTTTGATAGTAGGACTTCAAATTTAAATCTTAGAAAATAGTGGTAGTCATAGGAATTCATATTAACTGCTCAATAACTATTTTGTAAGAAAATGATACATAAGTGCTAAGGGTGGTGAATACATTTAAAGGATTATAGCACTTAGTAAATGTTGAAAGGAGAGTGTTTCCAGAATTTTGTAGGCGAGAATAGTTTCATAGCTAGACTGGTAGAAGCCCAAAGCCATGTGTTCAGTATGGAGCTTAGGCTGGGGTTCTTCCAGTCCTGTGATGACCTGCCTCTGCACTTGGGCATGTGTTCTCAAGCTCTTCCACAGAGAAGGTTGCTGCCAGAAATGGAGTTGAACATGAGCGACTCCAGGAGCAACTGTTTTACCCTTATCCTCAGCTTTCTTGCAGCTCCATTGAGTCATTTTGCTTAAGAAGTTTGGGAGCAACCTGCCATGGGCACTTAGGACTTGATTGCAAGCACTTCTGGTTTTCACCTTGCTTCTGTTGCTGACTTAAACTTTATATCATACCTGAACGTGAACCATCAATCCCCTTTTTTGCTTATCAAATTACAATAATTACAAGACATTATTATTTAGAAATTCTATTGAAAATGTTAATTTTTGCTCTTTTATTAGAATGTACTATTAAATGACTCTAGGTCAATTCTAGGCTGTAAATTAATTCTAGACTGCACATTTATACAAACAGTGCAGCTTCCTGTATGTATCTTTCCCAGCAAGCCATGGCCTTTCTGGAGAAAAGGTGCTTTATGATGCATTTTCAACTCAGCTTTTGTTCAGGTGGACCTAACTTCCTTTTTTTTCTTTTTGCGTAATTTACTTCATTCCTTGTAGTTAATTATTATCTTTCTAAATATGTTCTTAGCATTCATCCATTTATACATATATGTGTATATATGTGTGTGTGTGTGTGTGTATATATATATATATATATATATATATATATATACTATTTATGTTGTGTACTTATCATTAACTCAAACTTACATTGTCCTCTCATCTCCAGATATTTATTTTCATCAAATATTCTGTTAATTTCATTTTCTTGAGCCTTCCTACCTGATCCAACCTGTACTGGTTGCCCTGCTATACCTGTTGAATAGCTGTCTTCTTAGATTCCCTTTATTTCCCTTGAACTGAATCTTCTGTTTTCTGTATTCCATAACTTCCTCTTGGTTTATTCCATCATTTTGGTAGAGTACGTTCTCTAGAAGCATCCTGAGAAAGGGCACTGGAAGTAAGTTTTGAAACATAGATGTCTGGAAATGTCTTTTTTCTTTTACTCTCACATTTGATTGGTAGTTTGGTTGGGTATAAAAATTCGAATCTATAAATTATTTTCCTTCAGAATTTTGTGTTACTTCGTTGTCTTCTTCAATAGCTTCTACTATTGTTGTTAAACAGTCTGAAGTCATACTGGTTCCTGATTCTTTGTGTGACTTTTTGTTGTTGTTGTTCTTTTTTTCTCTCCTTCTGGAAACGGAAGATTCTCTCTGTCTCCAGTGTTTTAAAATTTCATGATGATTTGCCATGATTTGGTTCTGTTTTAATTCATTGTATTGGGCCCTTTCAAGCTGGCAATCAAGTTCTGGGAAATTTTTCTGAATTATTATTATTTAAAGTTTGGAAGTACAATTATAAATTCAAAATTATTTTTTTATTGAAGTATAGTTGATTTACAATGTGTTAATTTCTGCTGTACAACAAGGTGATTCAGATATGTGTGTGTATGTATATATATATGTATATATATATATATATATACACACATTCTTTTTTTAATGTATTCTTTTCCATTATGGTTTATCACAGGATATTGAATATAGTTCTCTGTGCTATACAGTAGGACCTTGTTGTTTATCCATTCCATATATAATAGCTTACATGTGTTAACCCCAACCTCTCACTCCACCCCTCCCCCAACCCCCTCCCTCTTGGCAACCACAAGTCTATTCTCTATGTCCATGAGTCTGTTTCTGTTTCATAGATAGGTTCATTTGTGTCATATTTTAGATTCCACATATAAGTGATAATCATATGGTATTTGTCTTTCTCTTTCTGACTTCCTTCACTTAGTATGATAATCTCTAAGTCCATCCATGTTGCTGCAAATGGCATTATTTCATTCTTTTTTTATGTCTGAGTAGTAGTCCACTGTATATATGTAACACATCTCTGAATTATTTTTTGATGATTTCTTTCTTTCTGCAGCTCTATTATTTGGGTTGATTGAATCTTCTGGACTGATTATCGAACTTTCTTCTGTATTTCCATCTCTTTACACTTTTGCTTTACCTTCTTGGAAATTTTATCACGTTGATCTTCTGCCTGTTTTGTTGCATTTTTCATTTCTACTCTGATAGTTCAAGTTCTAAAAATTTTTGGTTGTTTTCTTATTCTCTGAATGTTTCGTTTTTTAAAAAAATAACATGCCATTCTTACTTCATGATTCTCTATTTATTTCAGTACTCTTATTTCAGTATTCTCTGTTTAACTGAGGATATTGTTAACATTTTTTTTAGAAGATTTCTTCTATCTGTATAGGCTCTGTTTTTTCTAGTATTTGTTGGTCCATTAATTGATTGTTTTAATTTTTGCATTTCATGTTAGAATTTTTAATCTGTCTGATCATTTTTAAAGAGTGGGGAACTAAAATGCCGATAGCAAGGTCTGTGTAGTTGAATGTGGCTTGCAAATTATGAGGTGAACTGTAGTGTGAACTCAGTGGTTCACTTATTGGGGGAACTCCTGGTATATGGTATCTTTAGAATTTTCCTCTTGGGCTTGTGAGATTTCCCAGGGACTCTTTCAGTTTTCTGACTGCTAATGTTCTGGGAGCTCAGTGGGGACAGCTGGGAATCTCAGCATTCGGTTTGTACTCATTCCTTTAATACCTTGCTTTTGGTGGTACTCTCATCCTTCACTGTGCCTGAAGCTGGTACACACACCCTATGTTTTACCTTCTCCAGAGAAGAAGACTACAGTTGACCCTTGAACAGCGTGGGTTTGAACTGTGCGTGTCCTCTTATAGCAGATTTGTTTCAGTAAATATGTACTACAGTACTACATGATCCATGGTTGGTTGAATCCATGGATGTAGAAACACAAATATGCAGGGCTGACTGTAAAGTTATATTCAGATTTTTGACTGTGTGAAGGGTTGGCACCCCTAACCTCCACATTGTTCAAGGGTCAACTGTAGTCTTCTGTAGGGTAGGAAGATGGTGGTAGTTTAGTAGCATATAGAGGAATAGGGGATTGAGGAATTTAATTGATGCTTAATTCACTTTCAACCAGTTGTTTTCTCCCCTCCCAACTCCCCTACTCCCAGCTTCCACTTCCACTTTGTGCCACCAGTTCCTGAGTCTTAGGATTCTGGGTATAACTCAAGTGGGGTCCTACTTTTCCTCATAGCTGCTTAAGATTCAAATACCTTGAGGCTTCTAAGTCAATTACTGTTAGTCCATTTTCTTTGTAGCTTCTAAGGGATTGTTGCTGTTGTTTTTTCTCCTAATCTTGAGGTTTCATGACTTTTAAAACAATCTTGGTCTGTAGCTTCAAGACAGAGTGAAATTAGATGCACATGTTTAGCACATACTCTTTATCCCAAGCTCCAAAAGTAAAAATTATTCACGTTCGAAGATGGAGTAGAAGGATGTGTGCTCACTCCCTCTTGTGAGAGCACCAGAATTACAACTAACTGCTGAACAGTCATCGACAGAAAGGCACTGGAACTCACCAAAAAAGATACCCCACATTCCAAAGACAAAGGAGAAACCGCAGTGAGACGGTAGAAGGGGTGCAATCACAGTAAAATCAAATCCCATTACTGCTGGGTGAACGATTCACAAACTGGAGAATGATTATACCACAGAAGTCCGCCCACTGCAGTGAAGGTTCTGAGCCCCATGTCAGGCTTCCCAACCTGGGGTCTGGCAATGGGAGGAGGAATCCCCAGAGAATTGGACTTTGAAAGCCAGTGGGATTTGATTGCAGGACTTCAACAGGACTGGGGGGAAACAGAGACTCCATTCTTGGAGGGCACACACAAAGTAGTGTGTGCACCAGGACCCAGGGGGAAGGAGCAGTGACCCCATAGGAGACTGAACCAGACCTACCTGCTAGTGTTGGAGGGTCTCCTGCAGAGGCGGGGGGTGGCTCACTGCTGGGAAAGGACACTGGTAGCAGAAGTTCTGGGAAGTACTCATTGGTGTGAGCCCTCCTGGAGTCTGCTATTAGCCCCACCAAAGAGCCTGTAGCCTCCAGTGCTGGGTCACCTCAGGCCAAACAATCAACAGGGAGGGAACACAGGCCCACCCATCGGCAGGCAGGTGGATTAAAGTTTTACTGAGCTCTGCACACCAGAGCAACACTTAGCTCTACCCACTAGTCGCTCCCATCAGGAAGCTTGCACAGGCCTCTTAGATAGCCTCATGCACCAGAAGGAAGACAGCAGAAGCAAAAAGAGCTACAGTCCTGCAGCCCGCAGAACAAAAACTACAATCACAGAAAGACAGACAAAATGAAAAGGCAGAGGACTGTGTACCAGATGAAAGAACAAGATAAAACCCCAGAAAAACAACTAAATGCAGTGGAGATAGGCAACTTTCCTGAAAAAGAATTCAGAATAATGATAGTGAAGATGATCCAGGACCTCAGAAAAAGAATGGAGGCAAAGATCGAGAAGATGCAAGAAATGTTTAACAAAGACCTAGAAGAATTAAAGAACAAACAAACAGAGATGAACAATACAATAACTGAAATGAAAAATACACTAGAAGGAATCAGTAGCAGAATAACTGAGGCAGCAGAACGGGTAGGTGACCTGGAAGACAGAATGGTGGAATTCACTGCTGCAGAACAGAATAAAGAAAAAAGAAAGAAAAGAAATGAAGACAGCCTAAGAGACCTCTGGGACAACATTAAATGCACCAACATTCGCATCATAGGGGTCCCAGAAGGAGAAGAGAGAGAGAAAGGACCCGAGAAAATGTTTGAAGAGATTATAGTCGAAAACTTCCCTAACGTGGGAAAGGAAATAGCCACCCAAGTCCAGAAAGCACAGAGAGTCCCAGGTAGGATAAAACCAAGGAGAAACACACCGAGACACACAGTTATCAAATTGACAAAAATTAAAGAAAAAGAGAAATTATTAAAAGCAACAAAGGAAAAATAACACACAAGGGAACTCCCATAAGGTTAACAGCTGATTTCTCAGCAGAAACTCTGCAAGCCAGAAGGGAGTGGTACAATATATTTAAAATGATGAAAGTGAAGAACCTACAACCAAGATTATTGTACCCAGCAAGGAGCTCATTCAGATTTGATGGAGAAATCAAAAGCTTTACAGACAAGCAAAAGCTAAGAGAATTCAGCACCAACCACCAAACCAGCTCTACAACAAATGCTAAAGGAACGTCTCTAAGTGGGAAACACAAGAGAAGAAAAGGACCTAAAAAACAAACCCAAAATAATTAAGAAAATGATAATAGGAACATACATGGCAATAATTACCTTAAATGTGAATGGATTAAATGCCCCAACCAAAAGACACAGATGGGCTAAATGGATACAAAAACAAGACCCATATATATGCTGTCTACAAGAGACCCACTTCAGACCTAGGGACACATACAGACTGAAAGTGAGGGGATGGAAAAAGATATTCCATGCAGATGACAATCAAAGGAAACCTGAAGTAGCAGTACTCAGATAAAATAGACTTTAAAATCAACAGTATTACAAGACAAGGAAGGACACTACATAATGATCAAGGGATCAATCTAAGAAGACATAACAATTGTAAATATATATGCACCCAGCAAAGGAGCACCTCAATACATAAGGCAAATGCTAACAGCTACAAAAGAGGAAATTGACAGTAACACAGTAATAGTGGGGGAATTTAACACCTCACTTACACCAATGGACAGATCATCCAGGCAGAAAATTAATAAGGAAATATAAGCTTTAAATGACACAATAGAACAAATAGATTTAATTGATATTTATAGGACGTTCCATCTGAAAGCAGCAGATTACACTTTCTTCTCAAGTGCACACAGAACATTCTCCAGGATAGATCACATCATGGGTCACAAATCAAGCCTCAGTGAATTTAAGAAAATTGAAATCATATCAAGCATCTTTTCTGACCACAACACAATGAGATTACAGGTAAAAAACCGTGCAAGATGCAAACACATGGAGGCTAAACAATATGCTACTAAATAACCAAGATATCACTGAAGAAATCTAAGAGGAAATCAAAAAATACCTAGAGGCAAATGACAATGGAAACACGACGATCCAAAACCTATGGGATGCAGCAAAAGCAGTTCTAATGGGGAAGTTTATAGCAATACAATCCTCTCTCAAGAAACAAGAAAAATTTCAAATAAAAAATCTAGGGCTTCCCTGGTGGCGCAGTGGTGGAAAGTCCGCCTGCCAAGGCAGGGGACGCGTGTTCGTGCCCCAGTCCGGGAGGATCCCACGTGCCGCGGGGCGGCTGGGCCCGTGAGCCATGGCGGCTGGGCCTGCGCGTCTGGAGCCTGTGCTCCGCGACGGAAGAGGCCACAGCGGTGAGAGGGCCACATACCACCAAAAAAAAAAAAAATCTAACTTTACACCTAAAGGAACTGGAGAAAGAAGAACAAAAACACCTCAAGTTAGTAGAAGGAAAGAAATCACAAAGATCAGAGCAGGAATAAATGAAATAGAGACAAAGAAAACAATAGCAAAGATCAATAAAACGAAAAGTTGGTTCTTTGAGAAGATAAACAAAATTGATAAACCATTAGCCATACTCATCAAGAAAAAGAGGGAGAAGACTAAATCAGTAAAATTAGAAATGAAAAAGAAGTCAAAACAGACACCGCAGAAATACAAAGCATCCTAAGAGACTACTGCAAGAAGCTCTATGCCAATAAAATGGACAACCTGGAAGAAATGGACAAATTCTTAGAAAAGTATAATCTTCCAAGAGTGAACCAGGAAGAAATAGAAAATATAAACAGACCAATCACAAGTAATGAAATTGAAATTGTGATTAAAAATCTTCCAGCAAACAAAAGTCCAGGACCAGATGGCTTCACAGGTGAATTCTATCAAACATTTAGAGAAGCGCTAACACCCATCCTTCTCAAACTCTTGCAAAAAATTGCAGAGGAAGGAACACTCCCAAACTCTTTCTATGAGGCCACCATCATCCTGATACCAAAATCAGACAAAGGTACGACCAAAAAAAGAAAATTACACACCAATATCATTGATGAATATAGATGCAAAAATCCTCAATAAAATACTAGCAGACAAAATCCAACAACACTTTAAAAGGATCTACACCATGATCAAGTGGGATTTATCCCAGGAATGCAAGGCTTCTTCAATATGTGCAAATTAATCAATGTGATACACCATATTAACAAATTGAAGAATAAAAAACATATGATCATCTCACTAGATGCAGAAAAAGCTTTTGACAAAATTCAACACCCATTTACGATAAAAACTCTCCAGAAAGTGGGCATAGAGGGAGCCTACCTCAACATAATAAAGGTCATATATGACAAACCCACAGCAAACATCATTCTCAATGGTGAAAAACTGAAAGCATTTCCTCTAGGATCAGGAACAATACAAGGATGTCCACTCTTGCCACTATTACTCAACATAGTTTTGGAGGTCCTACCCATGGCAATCAGAGAAGAAAAAGAAATAAAAGGACTACAAATTAGAAAAGAGAAAGTAAAACTGTCACTGTTTGCAGATGACATGATACTATACATAGAAAATCCTGAAGATGCCACCAGAAAACTACTAGAGCTAATCAATGAATTTGGTAAAGTTGCAGGATATAAAATTAATGCACAGAAATCTCTTGCATTCCTATATATTAACAATGAAAAATTTGAAAGAAAATTTAAGAAAACAATCCCATTCACCATTACAACAAAAAGAATAAAATACCTAGGAATAAACCTATCTAAGGAGGTAAAAGGCCTGTATTCAGAAAACTGTAACACTGATGAAAGAAATCAAAGATGACACAAACAGATGGAGAGATATAGCATGTTCTTGGATTGGAAGAATCAATATTGTGAAAATTTGACTGTACTACTAAAAGCAATCCACAGATTCAGTGCAATCCCTATCAAAATACCAATGGTATTTTTCACAGAAGTAGAACAAAAAATCTTACAATTTGTATGGAAACAAAAGACCCCGAATAGCCAAAGTGATCTTGAGAAAAAAACCGGAGCTGGAGGAATCAAACTCCCTGACTTCAGACTATACTACAAAGCTACAGTAATCAAGACAATATGGTACTGGCACAAAAACAGAAATATAGATCAATGGAACTGCATAGAAATCCCAGAGATAAACCCACGCACCTATGGTCAACTTATCTCTGACAAAGGAGGCAAGGATATACAATGGAGAAAAAGACAGTCTCTTCAATAAGTGACACTGGGAAAGCTGGACAGCTACATGTAAAACAATGAAATTAGAACACTCCACTAACACCATACACAAAAATAAACTCAAAATGGATTAAAACTTAAATGTAAGACCAGGCACTATAAAACTCTTAGAGGAAAACGTGGGAAGAACACTCTGACATAAATCACAGCAAGATCTTTTTTGACCCACCTCCCAGAGTAATGGAAATAAAAACAAAAATAAACAAATGGGATATAATGAAACTTAAATTTTTTGCACTGCAAATGAAACTATAAACAAGATAAAAAGACAGCGCTCAGAATGGGAGAAAATATTTGCAAACAAATCAACAGACAAAGGATTAATCTCCAAAATATATAAAGAGTTCATGCAGCTCAACATGAAAAAAATAAACAACCGAATTCAAAAATGGGTGGAAGACCTAAATAGACATTTCTCCAAATAAGACATACAGATGGCCAAGAGGCAATAAAAAGCTGCTCACCATCACTCATTATTAGAGAAATGCAAATCAAAGCTACAATGAGGTAACGCCTCACACTAGTTAGAATCGACATCATCACAAAATCTACAAACAGTAAATGCTGGAGAGGATGTGGAGAAAAGGGAACCCTCTTGCACTGTTGGTGGGAATGTAAATTGATACAGCCACTATGGAGAACAGTGTGGAGGTTCCTTAAAAAACTAAAAATAGAATTACTATATTACCCAGCAATCCTACTACTAGGCATATACCCAGAGAAAACTGTAATTCAAAAAGACACATGCACCCAAGTGTTCATTGCAGCACTATTTATAATGGCCAGGTCATGGACGCACCTAAATGCCCATCGATAGACAAATGGATAGAGAAGATATGGTATGTATATACAATGAAATATTACTCAGCCATAAAAAGAATGAAATTGGGTAATTTGTAGAGACGTGGATGGACCTGCACACTGTCATACAGAGTGAAGTAAGTCAGAAAGAGAAAAACAAATATTGTATATTAACGAATATATGTGGAATCTAGAAAAATGATACAGATAAAGAGTTTGCAATGCAGAAATAGAGACACAGATATAGAGAACAAATGTATGGACACCAAGGGGGGAAAGTGGGGGGGGCGGTGGTGGGGTGAATTGGAAGATTGTGTTTGACATACATACACTAATATGTATAAAATAGATAACTGTATAAAATAAATGTATAAAATAGATAATAAGAGCATGATATATAGCACAGGGAACTCCACTTCACTGTACAGTAGAAAGTAACACAACATTGTAAAACAACTATACGCCCCTGAAAAAATTATTCACGTTCATGTTACAAAATTACAACAGTATACAGGAGTGTAAAATAAAGAGTAAAAAGTCTCCCTTTACCACCCTCCTACATATCCACTACCCAGAGGTAACTAGAGAAAGTTACATGTGTACTTTCCAGAAATTTTCAATTTATACTTTTATTTCTGTAGAATAATATATATAGTTCAAAGAATCACAAATGGTATTTTACTGTGTAAATACATATATGGTATATAGTGTAAACATATACTATGTATATTTAATATATGTTGAAACTACAGAGTTCCATATCAACCTGCACATCAGTATTTACAGATGTCTAAGTTTTTTAACTGTTTTATAGTATCACATTGAATGAGTTTTTCCTAATATCTCAATTGCTGGATACTTGTTTCTTATTCATCTTTTTAATATTATTACCAACAGTGCTACTGTAAAGATTTTCACTACTTGTGAAAAATAATTTTAGTTAAATCCTTTAAAGTGGAATTGTTTAGTCAAAGGGTATATACACTTTTTATTATAAATATATGCCAAATTGCTCTTCAAGAAAGTTGCGCCTCTACTAGTAGTATATAAAAGTGTCATTTTTCACACTCTATGTGACTTAGCTATTATCATACTTTAAAATCTTTGACATTCTGATGAGTGAAAAATGCTATCTTGTCATTTTAATTTGCTTATCCTAATTATATGTGACATTAATCATGTGCTTATTGGACATTTTTTTCTTATATGAGCTTCATAGTCAGTTCGTTTTTCTATGAGCTTCATAGTCAGTTCGTTTAGCCACTATTCTTTGGATTATTCACCTTTTCCATGTCAATTTGTAAAACCTCATTATACTTGAGAGAATTTTGACCTTTATCTCTTAAATGTTTTGCAGATATTTTCTCAGAATTATTCTTTTTATTTGCGACATTGTTTACTGTATTTTTGTTATATGGTCAACATATTTTAAAATGAAAAAATACTGAACAAGTATTGGCTTTCCTATCCTTGACTCAAATTATTTTCTTTATAGCTTGAAAATATTATCTTATAAAGTGCTTAAACTATTAACATTTAAGACATATCAACAAAAACTTTATTTCAATTAACTAATTTATACGGTAAATTAAAATTTTCTTTTATTCTGATTCTACCTTTAAAACGACCACTAACTATATTTCATTTTCACATACGTTATGCTATTTAGGAAAAATATTTCTATTTTCAGTGTTCTACGCAAGAGTTCTTCCTGATTGTCAAAACCCTGTATCACCTGAAGTCAGAATTTCAAGCACTAATACCTGCTGTTAATTCCCATGTTCAGTCAGAGTTGCTCCAGACATTTATTTCAGAAATTCCTGAACTCCTCAGTCCAGTGGAGCATTACTTAAAGATTCTCAATGAACAAGCTGCCAAGTAAGTAGCAGACCCTTAGTTCTTCCTTTCTAGCAGTGAAAGTAATGTATTTGCCATTTGATGTGTGGATACTTAAGCTTCTATAGAAGTAATGATAGAAGTTGCATGTAAAACTAGAAATGTGATCGGATACTAAAGGCTCTATATTACAGCTGGAAATAACACTTAGTGTTTAGGCAGTTACGTCATACAGAACAAATGTGGTACTTCTCCAGGTATCAGGTGATGAAAAGGTAAAGTCCAGGCCGAGCAAGTACTAGCAGTTTATTAATCCAAAAATAGATGGCAGATGGCATCTTGTGCTTATTTGCTAGATATCCAGAGATCCTCTGCTTTATATTCAGAAACTGTGGAAGGAAAGTTATCCTCTAAGGAGTAGTCGTTTTACAATTTATCCCACAAAGAACTCTATGTATAAGAAAAAAGATTTGGCAATATTTACATTAGTGTTTATTTTCTGAATATACAACATGAAATGTTGAATTTCATGTCTTGGTTTCACCATGGCAATCATGAACTTGCAAAATGAAAATAATGTTAGGGTAATTTTGTCTGTCTTCAAAGAAATTAAGAAACTCACCCATAAGTATTTAGTGGAAGAGCTGGAATTAAAATCTTGTTCTCCTGACTTCCTACCCTTTGGTCTTTCATTATGTTTTGAAAAATAATTGTTAATTGGTATAAGTAATATGCTTTAATATATGTATTTGCATTTTCTCATTTTTTTTAGGATTGGGGATAAAACCGAATTATTCAAAGACCTTTCTCACTTCCCTTTAATAAAAAAGAGGAAGGACGAAATTCAGGAAGTTACTGACAAGATCCAAACACATTTGCAAGAAATACGAAAAATACTAAAAAATCCTTCTGCACAATATGTGACAGTATCAGGACAGGAGGTAGTATCAAACATACTTTTCTTTTACATTAGTTTTTCTCAATTGGAAAGGATATTTTAAAATGTAAATAAAAATCTGAGGATAGATGAAAGTATTATTGTTTTCTTTTTTTTTCAGATTTTCTGTTTTGTTTCTTGGAAATATATTGTAATAGCTTGTTTTGATAAGAATTTTCTTTTAATAACAGTATTTGGTTTGCTTATTTACTTTAGTCTTGGTAAAACCATGGAACTTAATGTTACATGTGTTTTAATATTATCTATTGAAATTGTAGAGAACCTTGACTATTGTAAATAATAACTTTCAAGACTTCATTTGCTCTAAATCCGGGAGAGAGAAGTTAGTCTTTTTCTCCCGGCCTGCAGATGATGAAATGATACAAACCACCTAATGCAGTGAATAACCTACACTAATTGGATCACAAAGTGATTAAATGGCAGGGGTTCCTTTTGAAGCAGTATAGCTGCTAAAAAACTGAAAAAAAAACTATAGCAAAAACCTACATTTAGTGGATCTTCCATAAGATTATGGTGCTGTCTAGAATGTGTTTTTTGGTATGTGTATTTCTGTTTAAAGTTTGATATTAGTATCTGAAAGAGAACCAGGAATAAGTACGCTTTTTAAAGTGTACTTATATCTGTCGGTCCTATTCTGAGTCTTGCTACTTCTACATCTTATGTTTAATAAAATATAAAGATTCCAACTGAGGGAATCTGAAAAATTCCAACTGAGGGAATCTGAAAAAATCCAACTGAGGGAATCTGAAAAATTCCAACTGAGGGAATCTAAAAAATTAGTAAAATAGCAAATAAGGGAATTTGTGAATAATTTCTATAGGATGAACATTTTATTCAGAATTTTTAAAAATAGATATTTTTCTAGTGGGGAAAAGTGTAATTTCAAATGTTTTTAAAATATTTGCACTGCTTTATCTATTTAGCCAAGTGTTGATTTGTTTGATTACTTGAAATAAGAAATTCTACAGTAAATTATAATCTTTATTAAAATGTTTATTAATGTAACAGACCAGTGATTAAGTCAGCCTGTCTTCTAGACAAAATTAAGATATTATATGAAGGCAGACATTTCATAATGCATTCCACATAGAGCTCTATATAACAGAAAAATGACTTCACCCTACATATACTTACTTCTCATTATTCCCCTGAACAGGCAAATACCAAATACTTAATTGTATCTCTTGGTTTCACTATATAATTATGACCTTGCAAACTGACAAGTGATCTCAGTGCCACTGTTCTGTTCTATTTGTTGAAAATGAGATGATCAAAATTGCTTGATACATTAATAAAAGATGTTTAGTAGAAAAGCGGTTACCTGGTATTACAGTGGGGAAAGATGCCATTTCTACCACTTACATGCTACATGACCATGGAAGAGTCACCCCTGTAGTGAGACTACTGTGAAGACCAATTGAGTTAAAATACATGAAAGTATTTTCTAATTGGAAGGCACTATGCACGTATTATTCATATAATACTAATAATAGTAATATAGTTACCATTTGTCAAGCACTTGTTAATGTTCAGAATGGCGCTAAGTGCTTTGCATATATTATTAATCCTTGTAACAACACAAAAAGGGATTATTCCAGTTTTGCAGGAAAGAAAACTGAGACTTGGCATAGTATAGTGAGATAAGTTACCCAAGTTAGAAGCTCATTTCCAGCCCAGGTCTGCCTCCAATCTTTATACCATGTCGTTATTTCACTCAACTCACAAATATTAATACAAGGGATTATCAACATCATAGATTTTATTTGATAAAATCCAGACATTTTAGAGCTCATACTATTCAGACTTAAATAAAGCTCAAGGCTTTGGAAGACAGCCATGGATTCATTTGGCAGTTTTAAAGTAAAAATGGGGAAAACTGATTAGGAATTCATAAGGGATAGTAGATTAGTTATTTTGTATCAGTATAGCATTGACATTTAAGAAAAAGCGCAGAGTGGAGATTAAGAAATTGGATTACAAAGGATTAACAAGGAAGGTAAATTATCTTATTATTTTTAACCTTTACTAAGTTAAGGTGATAAGTTTGAGGCAAGAAATTTCTTAGTTTTTAACAATAGGATGGATTCTTGTTGTTTTTTTTTAATCTGTAGAATCTTAATAGTACATCAATACAGAATCACTTTTATAACATTTTTTGGGAATTAGTGATTCTGTTCATTCGAACACCAAATGATAGTCAGCATTGTTATCAAATTCTGTTTAAATATTTGTACTGAAGTTATAAGCAAATTTAGAGATACTCAAAGGAATAAGAACAGACTCCATCAAATATGATTACCTCTGAGAAGTGAAGGAGGAAAGAAGGAAAACCCTTGTTTTATATATATGTGCTTCTTATTTTATACCCTTCGGTTCTGTCTGAAATTTTATTTCCATACATATAACTTTGTAATATATTTTTAAAAACCTGTTATAGCAGCCCTATGTGGTACATGGATCTTGTTAATATTAGTAAAAATAGACTGTCAAGTCAGTGTTACTTTTGGCACCATTCATTTTTTTCACCTTTGTTCCCAGTTTTTACGCGTTAGAATACTAAGCCTTATTGACTATGGTGAATTATTGTGTCTGACTCGGAGAGTATTGGTTTAGAAAATAGTGAAAGAAAGAAAATCCTGGAAAGAAAATAATGAAAGCAGAAATTTACATAGCTTTACATAGTTAGTTCATTGCTTCTGTGGCAGTCTCTTTCATGTTTTATGTGTGGAGAGAATTGTTTCTTAACCTTGAATCAGATATGGAATAGGCATGGGATGATATTTAGACTTGAGGCAGTATTGATTAGTAGTTTTCTTAAGGAAAAGGAAAGAAATATTAGTGGAAAATCTGTAGAAACAATTTTATTAATTTGCAGCATATCCAAATATCTGCTTAGCAGGTTTAAGACGTGGAAAGCAATCTCTGTTATATTTTACATCTAAATAAAAAATATTTGCAAATTCCTAAGACATAGTGGGAAAGAAAGTGGGGAGAATAGGAATGGGTGAAGTGTGGCCTTGGAGAAAACGGAGAGTTTCTGGAGTGTGATAAGAATTTCAGCAAACTTAACAATGATGCCAGTCCAGTGATTCCACGGGCTGTAGATTGAGTAACAATATCTGACATTTAACCAGGACAGAACTGGATCCCAGCAGAAGAATATGAGTGTTTGTTACAATGAATCTGGACAGACTTCTAGCATCCGCACCTGAGAAACACAGTCACGAACTATAGAGTGAGGGAAGTTGCTATGAGAACTCTCTAAGATTTCTGAAATATATGTTAATTTCCAATTTTTGTTAGTTTCCTTTTCTTTAGTAATAAAGTCTCTAAACAAAAGGCCTGTCTTCTCATTCTTAGAATGTTCATGAAATAGAAAATTTCCTATTCCATAGCTAGTGTAGAACAGAAAAAAATTTGCTAGTTGAAGACAATTCTGAGGAGAAACACAGGCTGAAAAGATGACACACAGGACCAGCACCTGAGGAAGTGACCCCAGGGGTTTAACAAGCAGGAGGTCCACGTAGCTTTCCTGATTCTCACTCTGTTTTCCATCCTGTATTGGCTCTATAAATGGCTTGCTTGAGGAGCTGTGGTCCTTAGAATGGACCCTGGATACTTACAGATTGAACAGTTATGGTCCAAACTATTCCCAAGGTGCTCCAAAGGGCTGTGACCAGTGGCAGTTGGTAATGAGTATAAGGCATGGATCTGAATCCAGAGCTGCCATGCTGCAGAGTTATGGTGAATAACTTAAGTACACTATCCTAGCTGGCTGCCCAGAGACCTCACTGAGGCAGTTGTAGCTTCTTTTCAAAATTTCCACCATCTTTAGGCAGTAATTCCTATGGAGCTCTGTGTTACACATGTCCTTCCCAAATATTAGTGATCTAACGTGGTCCTCAATTTTGCTGTTTGCCTTTGACATAGCTCCTCCCACAATTAATTTTTAAAAAGACCAATATGTTTTCTCATAGAACATTTCAAAATAATATTTAAGCAGAATTTTTTAGCCTACTCTTAAAGTGATTTCTCATCAGTGATATTTATTTTGTGAATTTTTTTCCTTAGTTACTTTTTTTTTTAGCCAAAGGGACTTTTAAAGACTCTTCAGTCTTAACTCTTTAACTGGATATACCAGATTTGAAATTGTATTAATTTCCTCTATAAAAGAGGACATCATTAGTTATAAAATCTTTGCTAAGGATGAAAATTCTTAAAATTAACCATTAATTCCTATTATAATTAATGTAAAAGCTACAATGTTTCTATTAATAGAAAAGTAAACTCAAAAGCCAGGCTGATACTGTTTTTTTTTTTGGCTGTGTTGGGTCTTAGTTGCAGTTGCAGCATGCGGGCTCTTTGTTGTGGTGTGTGGGTTTCTCTCTAGTTTTGGAGCGTGGGTTTTCTCTCTCTAGTTGTGGCATGCGGGCTCCAGAGTGCATGAGCTCTGAAGTTTGCAGTGTGCAGGCTCTAGTTGAAGCACACGAGCTCAGTAGTTGTTGCGCACGGGCTTAGTTGCCCCGCGGCATTTGGGATCTTAGTTCCCTGACCAGGGATCGAACCTGCATCCCCTGCATTAGAAGGCAAACTCTCCACCACTGGACCACCAGGGAAGTCCCAGGCTGATACTATTAATAATATGCCTATTATAAATACCTGAAATGTTGTAAAACATGTGACAAAGTTCCTGTAGCCATCTCAAAATTAGTGGCCGCCACAGAGCTTCTGGGTCCCATCCCATACAAAATAAGTGTATTTTTTATTTGTTTATTTATTTAAATAAAACATTAAGTTTCATTGCAATAATACAGGAAAGTGAACAGGAAGAAGAGATGATATATAACTAGTACTAAAAATGGAAGGTGTGATTGAAGTAGTGATTTCATTTACTTCCTGGATGATTTCAGAAAAGCTTGTAGCGTACAGTTGGATCTATAAAGATATGGTTCATATAAATGAAAACTTAAAGAAGACACTCGTGAAGAAATCTATTCCTCCCTTAATTGCTGAGGAAGTTAAGTGCTTTGTCTGAGTATACTTTTAGAGGACTTAGGTTTCTTGGATAAAAACTATTACGATGAATCCTCTTCTGTTCAGAATTAGGGACTGACCATATCTCAAGCTGATATAACATCTAATAATCAAATATTTTAAAATTTTATGCACTTAGAAATTCAGTCTTATTACTGAGTAATAGAATTCTTAAGATAAGTGGGTAGTAATAAATGAAAAAGGTCATTAAAGAAAAATCACTATTCGTAGTATGAACATAACAGTGTTACAAACATTAAAGCGCCAAGTTATATCCTTTATCACAAACTTTTTGCTGAATACAAATTGTACTTTATCCCAAGTATTGAAACCCTAATTAATAATATTTGGTTGTGCGGACACATGTGAACTCTCCCAATAACAATACTGGATTTATTTTGAATGTTTAGATTAATATTTGCTAGACTATTATAGCACAGTTTTTTTTTTTTGAATTACAATCATTACATTTATTTTCAGCTATTATAGAACAATTTTGAGGAAGATTTAAAAGATTTAAAAATATAATGGTTAATCATTTAAATATCTAACCTTTATTTGTATTTATTTTAGTTTATGATTGAGGTAAAGAATTCTGCTGTATCTTGTATACCAACTGATTGGGTTAAGGTTGGAAGGTAAGTTTAAAAATACATGTTTTTTCTTATTAACGTGAATTATGACATGTGTTTACCTGCATGCTTCTGGTATGTTAATAACCACATCCTTGACATTAAAAGCAATTTTGGCACTTCAGTTTCTTTATGGAACTTTAACTAGATAAATAATTATCTTAAACTCTTTTTATCCTGGATTTTAAAACATTTTTTCCAAAGGGTATCTTATTTGTGTACACTTTTCTTGTTTTGTGAACTACTGTTTTATTCTTATACCTCAGAGAACACTTTAAACACATGGAAAAAGAAAGTTGCAGAACCTTCAGTTATAAGATTAATTTGGTTGCTTGAACTTCTTGATGAATGCTATACCTGACATTTCTTTTAAGAAGCTGACATTTCATTTTGTGCCTCACTGAGCTTGCTTTCCATGGCACATAGTTATAATAGCTCTTTACATGTTCTTTTTTTTTTTTAAGTTATATCATGAATTGATGAAAATAATCAGAAACAAAATTAGAGAACCGCGTTGAGACCCTGCCTTTTCTCCTTGGTTAGGCATTAATCCCCAAGAGGGGACTCTTTTAAAGAAGTGGTTTTATCGAAGTGTATTTCCTCTTGTGAGTAGCATCGTTTGTGAAATATTTATTACTACTGTTAATATGTTTGCATGAACTTGAGATGAAAATACTACATTTGCCTAAGATAGTAGAAGAGGGACTAGTAGCTGGTGATGGTATGAAGGAACTCTATGTTAAGAATGGAAGGAAATTTTAACATTATTTTGACATGATGTGTGAATGATTATGAATTTTAATTATTATTTTAATTAAAAAAGAAAACTATTTATTATCCATGGCCACTATCAAAGGATCCTGAAGGCACAGTCATGGGTTTCTTTACCCCTGATACCATCCTTTTTTTTCCTATGTTACCAGAAGCTATAATTGAATTTTGGGTATTATTGATTTTAGGGAATGTTTCCTCATTTTGCAGGCATTCTTTATCTGTTTTTGTCCTGTGCTACAGCTAATGAATGGTAATATGCTTTGTGAAGAGAAATTACTAGAAATCATGTTAGTGTATCTAGAACAATCACTAAAATGTCTCACTAAATGAGTTTTGTCAGAAGAGAACTATGATAAATATGTTTGCATAGAAATCTAGATGACATACTTTAAAAGCAATAAGCAAGGCATAAATCAGTGCCAGCGTCTTTTGAACATTTCAATGATGTAAATTGAATGAATAAATAAGACGGTATGGGGGAAGTTTCACTGTTATTTTTTATCTGTTGTTTAGCTATCAGAACCTTGACAGGAATAGGTTAGAATATCAAGTCAGATTTCTAATGTGAAAGGCTCACTTATAATCCAATAACTTGCCAAATTAAAGGTAATTGTGACAGCATGTTACAGGAGTGAGGGTGCAAACAAAGATCAGGATACACTCTGTCATCACCTGCTTATCACTCAATCTTGACCTTTTCTTCTTAAAGTTCCCATCATAGTAATAGCATCAATAGCAGTAATCCCCACCACCATGGGACAACTCCTAACATTGAGTACTAATGACATAGGTACTCTGCTAAGCACTATCTGATCCTCTCAACTGTACCTATAAGGTAGATATTATTATTATCCCTATTTGATAGATGAGGAAGGTTTTTAGTTTAGAGAAAGCCAGTTTTATTGGCCCAAAGTCACATAGTTAGCAAGTAAGTGGCAGAGTTGAAGCCTTGGTCTGGATTCTCTGACTGGGGACCCATAGCATCCCCCATTGTGTTCTGCAGCTTCTTGAGGAAGAAGCAGAGATGATATGCAAGCCCAGAAGAGGAGTACATGATATTTCTTCCCATCCAGGGTCACTGTGAATCTATAGTTAGATCATGAAGAACTCTTCTTTGACTGCTTCCTGAATTAATACATTGCTATTCTTTGTAATGCTTTTTTTTTTCACTAAAATACTTTAATCATACAAAAAAGTATAAAATATAAAAAATAATACCGCAAGAGGGAAGAGATATGGGAACATATGTATATGTATAACTGATTCACTTTGTTATAAAGCAGAAACTAACACACCATTGTAAAGTAATTATACCCCAATAAAGATGTTAAAAAAAAAAAAAAAAAAAAAAATAATACCACCCTCACCAATATGTCCAACTCCCCGCTTTGTTAGGACTTCCTTTGTTATATTTGCGTCTGATCTTTTTTTAAAAAAGCAAGCATTTTCATTTAGTATAATTTAAAGAAAAAAGCTCTTTACTTATGAAACAGAAATTCTAAACTTTGACTTTGCCATATGGATATAACTTGAAATGAATTTTAAAAGCTTCCTGAACAAAGTCCTGTGAACTTCAAGTATTTTATTTACAACAAAGATCTTTGGAGTCAGTAAAGTTCAGGATCATAATTGAAGAATGTTCTGTATTTACAGCTATTTACTTTCAACGCTCATCAGAGAACAATAACTACTTTAGTTTTCTGAAGTGATGGCATTACTGATTTCTTAGTAACCTTGATTTCCTATTTATGTTTTTTCTTCTCTTCCAGCACAAAAGCTGTGAGCCGCTTTCACTCTCCTTTTATTGTAGAAAATTACAGACATCTGAATCAGCTCCGGGAGCAGCTAGTCCTTGACTGCAGTGCTGAATGGCTTGATTTTCTAGAGTGAGTTTACAATGAAAAATATAATCTGACTTTTTGCTATGAGAAATAGACCGGAAAATCTTTCCATCAAAAAGAAAAGTAGAGATTACTGCTTGTGACCTGCCATAAAATAGTTGAGTACATGTGTTCTCTGATTTTATTTTTAATCCTTTGAAATGTAAGCTCATTTTAGTCTTTAGTAAGAAACCAAATATACTTTATTGTTACTGTACTAACATTTTGTTGCTAAGAATGTTTAGTAGTGTCACTTTGAAATTCTACCTTGGACTTTGTTTACTTTTCTTATATAAAGGCTTAACATTTTCAGAGTTGGACAAGTATGGGTTAGTTATTTTGTTTTTATCATTGCCATTTAATTTTTTTCTTATATTTTTACATCCTTTACATTTTCCCCCTAACTTTGTAATTTGAAAAATTTTACATCTGTGGGAAAATTGAAATGAAGATCTATATACCCTTCACCTAGGTTTATCAAGTGTTAACATTTTGCTACATTTGTTTTATATCTCTCTCATACACTTTTTTTTCCTGAAACGTTTTAAAGTAAGTTTTAGACAGTGTAATACTTCACACCTAAATACTTAAGCATACATCTTCTAAAAATAAGGACATTTTGCTTTGTAATCTTACATCATATCTAAGAAAAACTAATATTAATTTAAGAAATATTGAATTGCCTCAATTCCCCCTCCCCCCATATTTAATTTTTTAATTTTTTTATTGAAGTAGAGTTGATTTACAATGCTGTGCCAATCTCTGCTTTACAGCAAAGTGACTCAGTTATACACATATAGACCTTCTTTTTTCATATTCTTTTCCATTATGATTTATCACAGGATATTGAATATAGTTCTATGTGCTATACAGTAGAACGTTGTTGTTTATCCATGCTGTATATAATAGTTTACATCTGCTAATCCCACACTCCTAGTCCTTTCCTCCCCCACCTCCCTCCACCTTGGCAACAAGTCTGTTCTCTATGTCTGAGTCCTCCTCCCCCCATATTTAACAAAAACTTTCACATGTTGCATTTGGTTATTATGTTTCTTTAGTGTATTTGAATCTAGAATAGGCCCCTACCTTTTTGGATTTTTATAAGATTTTTTTTTTTTTTGAAGAGTCCTGCCTTTGTCTTAAAGAATGTCTCATTCTGGATTTATTAATAGTCACGTGCTCATATTTAATTTAATTTGCTCGTGTGCTGGTAAATGGTTAACAGCCAACTCTCTGGAAGAGTAGTAGTGTGTGTTTGATTTCTGTTGTGTCACTACTCCCACCTGGACTGATTGCAATCTCCTGCTGGACTGGATTGGGAAGAGATGTGCACAGCTGAGTTTCAAGAGTCAATGGGAGCTGGCTCCAGACCACCACACATCTAAGCACTTTATATATGTTGGCTCATTATTCCTCACAAGAACCCTATTAGTGAAATACTGTTATCATCCCCAATTTACAAATGGATAAAGTGAGATGCAGAAATGAAAAATAAGTTGCTCACAACAAGGGTAAGGATTGGAGCCCAGATGCAACCCAGGGTATCTGGTGGTAGGGTGTGTGCCCCTTACCATCAGGCTGTAGAGCCCACCCATGGTGAATCTATCCATGGGCATCAGTCTAAACAGAAATCTTTCTCTTTAAAAACTTGAACAGTATTCAGTGAAGTCTTCAGGGAGCTTTACTCCATTTAAATTAACCAATCTGACAAGTGGAAAAAAAGGAACAAAAAAGATAATATGTGAGTTTTTAAAAGGTAATAAATTGGTACCGTCTCTTGTTGCCCAGCAAAGTTTTGAATTATAGCATCAGAAAGAGATTTTGTTACCGACCAGGGTTTTTGGCCTCCTTAATCAATAGAAATTGATCAGAGGCCAGACAAGAAGTTCAGGCAAGGCTTTATTGGGGCCCCTGCTGCAGCAGGGGGGAATGAGAACAAGCAACAGGTTCCCTTGCTCGCTCAGGGGGGCCAAGCTCGTTCCTTATACGGGGTGAGGGTAGGGGTGTGGCCAGGGGTCAGGCCGGAGGGGTGGCTTAGGTGGCTTGCCCACCCCTTAGGTGATGTTGTGAGCTGGGGGCGTGTGCAGCGCCCTGCTTTTTCTCCTGACCCCGTGGTTTTGCTTGGGGCTCTTCAAAAGTGACAGCTGAGTTTTTTGGTCTCTTTGTATCTTTTGTCCAGAATTTGCCCCAACTGGGCATGTGAGCAGTTAGTTTTGGTCCCATATAGTTCCTTTGTATTTTGTTGCTCGAGGAGAGGTTTGTCCAGGTGTATATCTTTGGAGAAGTGTGTGTGTGGGGGTGGGTGGGGGCGTGTGTATCGTCTCAAATATTAAGTGATTAATTCTGGATGATGAGGTTACTGGAAATTTAATGTACTTTGCAGATACATGATATCAAAAGTTTCTATAATATACATATATTACTTTCAAAATGAGAAAAATATGTTAAATTTTTTATCTTAAAAAAGAGTATTGGCTGAAATTTAGCTACAGCATTTGCAACTAGAGCCCCAACTTGAGAATAGCATTGATTGTTATGGCATACTGTTTACTGAGGTGCCAGATGGTGTGAATATAATGTCATTTCAGAAATGATTAACCTCATTGAACGTGACACCAGAGAATTGAATACCAGCTATACAAAGTGTTTTTGTCTCTTACTGAGATACTAACGGTTGTCCATTAGTCACATTACTTTTTATCAAAATATCGTAAGAAATCAAGGCTGTAACAAAGTCTGTGAATAGAAGCCTCTCTCAAAAAACTGTCTCTTCTTTTGTGTTCTAGAAGATGGGCTGTGGATATTGAATAATCTCAACTGCAGATTCTTTAAAAATTGAATTATAATACCTCTCACACAGTCACTTGATTATTTTAGAAATTCATTTGCAAATAGAAATAAAATATCCTCCTTTTTTATTAACTTCAGATATCATTGAGCAACATTTGATAGTAAACATATGATGGTAAACTGTCATAACAGCTTTAGAACACAAGTGTCTTAATCTTCTTGCCATGGACCCAGCAATATCTTTTGACCAGAAATTAAATCACAGTGTTTAGGTGAAGTTGTTTGGTGGCCTAGTGATAAAGTTGCACGTTGTTATGACATAAACCCAGTCTATCAGATTGTTATCTGAACTGCCCATTTTTCAGCTTGTCATTTTTCTAAGTATGAATGATCTCTTTGAAATTTGGCGAAGTGTAGCAAATAGACAAAGACCGAGAAGTCAAACAAGGCTTCTTAAGAATTATGAAGTTATGATGGTGATGTTTAAGGTTTATGATAGTTTTAAAATTTTTTTTCACATGCCGTATTTATACAATTGACATGAAAAAGAACATTGTCGTCCGTATCAAAATAATTACCTTCTCTCTCCTGCCTTTTTTGTTGTTAAACTGAAATGGTACTGACTGAGAGTTATGTTACTCATTTCAATCCCGGAAGTTAGAAGGTCATCAGGGACAGTTACCCTCAACCTAAGGCTGTTGGGTAGTGGCAAATTAGGGTTTTAGTAGCCTGGACAGGACTTGAGAAGAATGGAGTGACAGTAGGAAAAAATTGGCTGCTTTTTTTTTTTTTTTTTTTAAGTGCCACAGGTACTTTGACACTCAGATCCAGAGAGGCAAGAGCAGAAACATCAAATGTGGCTGCTCTCTGGCAAAAGAGAGAGTGCCAGGATAGGAAGACCGGATGGGTCAGTAATTAGAATTAGGGACAGAATCAGCCACAGTCCAAGGGATAGATGAGTGGTCAGATCTAAAATTGAAGCCAGACCAGAAATGACAAGGCCTGATCACTGGGCAACCACTCAGGGGTGTTACATCTGTGCATCACGTGGCATCTTCAAAACTGAGTTTTTTTTGTTTGTTTGTTTGATTTTTGCGGTATGTGGGCCTCTCACTGCTGTGGCCTCTCCCGTTGTGGAGCAGAGGCTCCGGACGTGCAGGCTCAGCGGCCATGGCTCACGGGCCCAGCTGCTCTGCAGCATGTGGGATCTTCCTGGACCTGGGCACGAACCCATGTCCCCTGCTTCGGCAGGTGGACTCTCAACCACTGCACCACCAGGGAAGCCCAAGAGTCATTTTTAAGGTGAAAACTTGGTGATCCTGTCTGATGGCAGGGGCCAGTCTCCTTTGTGCTTGGGATTTTGCACAGACTCCTAATACTGTTAGTGGGATTCATGTTGTTTGTTTTGATTAACTTTAATTCAGGGAGAAATTGATAAATTGTATTCATTATGCTCCATCTACTCAAAGAAGTTTAAAATATACTGTAATGTAAAGATATATTTTTCAGTTCACAAATTTTTCAATTCACAAAGTTAATGCAGAAATAAAACTGGATATTTAACGTGTTGTTTCTAGTATCTGAAAAAGTCATTTACATAGAATAGTCTAATATTAATAAAAAATCAGAAATTACAGATTCTAAAAGATCAATACAGTATTATAGTAATAACTAATCACATAGTAGCTTAATCTGGATGTCATTTTCAAGCTAGGAAGCACTCTAAAAACCTTTGGATTTAAGAAGCAAACAGACTAAATCTCTGAGTTTCTGAAACCCATAGTACAATACAGAAATATTTTTTAAGAGAAGCATTCAGCATAACAGTCATCACTTTTGTGGGGACCTTCTTTAAAAGGGTATAAGGGACTCCTGTGACAAGAGAAAATGGGATAATCTAAGCAAAAAAAAAAAAAAACAGAAGGAAACCCCCTGGATACATTCCTATATTTTTTCTTGAATAAGTCTTTCAGTAAAGTCTTTTAAGCTTTTAGATCACCAGCTACTTAATTGGCCAAAGATTTGAGTCAATGGCAGACCTATCGAAAAACAAGTCTAAGATTTAATTTCTATATGAATTATTAATAAGACAACTGACGGTTACTGAAAAAAAGTACCTTTCTTCTTGCTTGCCTTCTATGAAATTTATTACAGTGTCAACTCTATGGGCTAGATGTTAAATAAGTACATCAGATGGATTTGGGCTCTACCATCGAGAAGTTTCCAGTCAATGTGAGAGAAAGATAATAAGACTGTTATGCCTAGTTTGGATGATGCTGTGAAGGAGAAGCACAAAGGGAGGCTGACCCATTTGGCTAGTTCATGACATTATTTAAGCTAAATGAAAATGATCACTACATTAGTGTTCATTAGGTCTGAGTTGAAGTGTCATGGTCAGATGAAATGTGCAATAAGGTATTAATAGTAGACATCTTTTGTACAGAAACTTTTAAATATATATATTTCTTTCCAAGTGAAAGAAAAAGAAGCCTCAATCAAGTTATTAAACAGAAAAGTAGTTCACTGTAATTTCCACCTTTCTTAACTGCTAGGTATGCCTGGTTATTTTGTTTATGCTCATCTAAGCTAACAAAGTGATTACTTATTGTGCAGCTTTTACAGGTCTAAGAAATCAGTTTGCTCACCTTGTTGTTGTTGTTTCTGTAGGAACTTCAGTGAACATTATCACTCCTTGTGTAAAGCAGTACATCACCTAGCAACTGTTGACTGCATTTTCTCCTTGGCCAAGGTCGCTAAGCAAGGAGATTACTGCAGGTAATGTGTTTTTTCATTTCTCCCCTTTTCCAGTGCTTTAGAACAGATAGAATTATTCAATTAATTTCAGTGTTTTTATTGTAAGGTATTAAAATTACTCAAATATGTTGAACTCTTGGTAAAGCTGAATGTCATACACATATAGCTTGATTTAAAATTAAGAAATTCCTTTCTTGCTGTACCATTGAGTGCAGTGAAAGCAGATATTCACTATAACTAGAGGGGAATGTTACATATTTCAATTTTTAGGTTTATGTGGGTGACATTTTCATAAAGGAGCAATCCTTTCATTTGTTAGCATTCACTGGAACACTTTATGATATGTTTAACTTTATAATTATAAAAGTCTCATTTAAATATCATCTAAATCAGATATGGGGGAGAGTTAAGGTATGATTCATTTTGAGGCAAATTGCACTCAGTTGCTCTTCCTGAAGTCCAAATCTTAAGCATCAGCTAAATCTTTGACTCAGTGCTCTATCCTCTAGGCCCACTGGGGCACAAGGGTCCTGCTTTCCTGACCCACTGGGGTGGCAGTCCTGTTCCTGTAGATTTGCTTGGCAAAGGTTGGGCCCCTAGGGCTCCAGGCCACCCAGCTGCCACAGTGGCTCTGTGCCTGGGCCCTGCCCATGAGGTAGGTCTCTTTGGTGGCCCCACTTCTGCTGGTGCTCTGTGCCTGAGCTCACTCTGGCAGCTGCCCCAGACCAGAATTTTGCACTGGTGGCTCTCTGTGACTCCTGTGGGCATTGCCCTATCGGGGGCTCTCTGGGGTCTCTTTTATAAGAATACTAGCCCATTCTTGAGGGTTCTGCCCTTATGACCTAATCATCTCTTAGGGGTATAGTTTTGAATACCAGCCTGGTTTTTGACAACTGACTTTAAACAAGTTTCGTAACCTGTCTGATCCTCAGTTTCTGCATTGACGAAATAATACCTGCCTCTTAGAAATGTTGTGCAAATTAAATGTGATAAAGACATTATGAAACTTCTAAGCAGGACCAGGTAGATGATAAACACTTAATAAACAGCAGTTGTTACAGATGTTTATTCAAAAATCAGAAAGAATTAAGTATTGTAAAAGTTTTTTGCCTTTAATAAAAAATATCTGAGCCTAAGGGTTTTTAATATGTTTCATACCTATAATAATTTATTTTTTAAAAGTCATTTTTCGTTTTCTATCAATTCGCAATCTTGTCTGTCTCTTTGAACATGGTAAGCATAGTTATCTTAAAGTCTGTGTCTGATGATTCGAATATCTGTAGTCCTTGTGGGCCTGTTTCTATTGTCTGTTGTTTCTGTTCATTTTCATTCATGTATCTCCTTAAATGCCTGGTTATTTTGATTATCTTGTAGGCATTGTATTTGCAAAATCATTTTGAGAAATAATTTGATGTTATATTTCTTCTGAAAGAGTCACATCTCAATACACTAACGTCTGGCATCACTTAGTCCTTATCAGGGCTTGAGGTGATTCAGAGATTCAAAGGCTCAAATATTCAAAGGTTCAAAGATTCAGAATCTGCATTTCTCACTTCATATGCACTCTTATGCCTGATGCGCAGCCTTTGGTATCTCAATCCAGATTAAAGCTGTCCATAGTGCTCAGTGTCAGCCGTTCCCTCAGTAATTGGCAAACAGTCTCCCTGACCCTCAGTTCTACCCCAGATCCTGCCCTGGTAATTCCTTGCTGTCCTGTTAGTTGTCAGGAGCCTTCAAGTAGCTGTTTTCTGTACTTTATCCAACCTCTTACTTGTCCTCAGTACGATTGTTCCAAACCACCTCTTCTATCAGTAAGACAATTTCAGGAAATGTTGCACACTAAAATACTATTCTAATTGGATACTATATATTTTATATTAAGAAAAATCCACCTGAAAAATTTAAATGAAAAATCACACCATAACCTTTAAGTAATATACTCAGTCTCTTTTTTAGCAGCCATAAAATTGAGTGTAAATAGCCATGAAATAGGAAACGTTTATCTAAAATACCTTTTAAACTAGTACTTAAGTATCTGAAGTTTATACTTTTTTTTCTTAGATTTCCAACTTGTTTAAAGATTTCAGTGCATCTGAGTTATTGCAGTTAAAATTGATTATTTGGCTTCATAATTACAGTCTCTTCTTTCTAAATGCTATTAGGACACTTTATTCACTAGAGTCTAAATCTTTATGCAGAAGTTCTTATTCTAGGTCTTTCTATCCAATTCGTATTCTGGACATTATACTGTTTTATTAATATGGATTATGTTTTGTTTCTCTGGGGCGTTTAAAGGAGAATGATGCAATTTTAAAAATATAAAATAAGTAAATTTGTTCAAGTTCAATGTTTCATTCTTTTCAGGCAGAATCCAGATTTTCTCAGTTCTTTCTCTTCAGTGCCACAAAATGCCCTCAACATGATTTTCATATCTTTCTTGCTGTAACTGTCCTGTCCTGGTATATCATCTCAGCTCTCTGAATAATCATTTGCTTCTTACTATACCAGGAAGTGTTTTGTCATTATGTAATTTTGATAGTAACAGAATAAGTCAGTGTAGATTTTAGAGCAGAAAAAATCAAATTTTTATTCTAAAGTGAAAACCTTCCTGGGAAATCATATCAATGTCATGAATATATGTTGATTTCACTTGGCAGAGCACTTAGAATTTTATTTTAAAACTGATATCGCTTACAGTTGGTTTCATCTTTTTTCTTTTACAGTAGATTCATAACCCATTTAGGTAAAAACTGTATTTTAAAATTATACCCTAAAATTCAAAAACTGTCCTTTTCTTGTAATTTTAAATGTCCTTTTCCAAAGGATGATTTCGAATTGTTTACTCAGAAGATACTTTAGTGACTTTCTTTGAGACATGTGAGTGTACATTCTTGGGGTTTTGTTAGCCAGATATATTTAAGAAGAATTTAAGTATTTATTTAGGAAAGTAGTATTTCTTGGTGTTTTGAGTAAGTTCAGAAATGTGCTTATATGTGAAAGTTCTGAGTCTAAGCACTTGAGGAGGTCATTGATAGGATGTTAAGATGAAAAAGACCAGCAAGTGGCCAAGAAATTGATGAAAAGACGTTCAACCTTAGGAATCAGTGATTGCAAATTAAAGCAATGAGGTCACACTGTTAAAAATTAGAAAGTTTGATAATACCAACTTTAGATAAGGGTATGAAAAGTCACCTTTCATATCCTGCTGGTAGGAGGGTAAATTGATACAGGTATCTCATCTGTTAACAAATATGCATACCCTATGATTTGGAAATTCTGCTTCAGGAATTTCCTCTGGCTTAGAGAAACACCTGGAAATATGCACATGCACATGTATATATGGGTGTTCATTGGAGCATTGTTTATAACAGTGAAAATCTAGGCAGTCTAAATGTTCAACAGTGGAGAACAGCTAACTTATTATTCAGCACCTTCCAAAGAATGCTGAAGTTCTGACAAGGCATGATCTGTCATCTTCTGTATTCCATGCCATCAGGGTTCACTGGACCTAATTTCAGCTTTGAGTTCTTTAAACGTCTTCCAAAAAACAAAGAGACAATTTACCTTTTTTTTTTTTAAAGGAGAATAAAATTTATTCTGTCTTGCATTTACCAGATGGGTCCATTGGACCCTTTTATAAACCAAAGATTCATTTTGGGATCTTTAATGATTTTTATCTTGCTTATGTCTGGAATGCTTTACTATTTCATCATCCTAGGAATGATTTCATCACTGTTTATCAATTTTTCCCAGTATGCTGTAAAAGTCTAAAATAAGAAGGAAGCTGGAGAATGATGATGCAAAATTAAGATAGAAAGCACTGTCACGTCATTCTTCATTTTTCTCATTGTATTTTCCGAAGAGTTACATCATCTTTCAAGAAGGTATATAAGAAGACTGGAGATGCCACTCTTGTAGTTTGCTTCTAACTTTGAGGCTACACAGTTGAGAACTCAGAATTTTTCATTTCTCACCCATAATAGCAAAGAGAAAAAAACTGATGGGAGACATTTCATTGTTACTAGGTTATTCAAAAGATGAATGTGAAGGGAAAGATAGCAGTGCTCTAGATACTAATGATGGTGGTGAAATTTCTGGTGTAAACAAAATCTCAGATTATGAGTGTGTGGATAATAATATCCTAGGTGCACTGTCTCCAACTCAAGAATTAGTGTGTGAGTAATTTATTTGTGAGGGCAAAATGAAATGTAGTATTCTTATCCAGTTTGTTATTCCAAAGGAAACACACAGCATGCAATACTTAGTGACAAGAAACGGGACCATCCTGTTTTGCTAAAAGGACGTCTGGGAGTATTCTTTTATGATATTTGTGCGCTAAAATTTACTTGATGCTGTTTGCTGGTGGATAGGTGCTGAAGGCAGGAGATTGAAAGAAAATCGATGATATAAAATAAAAATACTCATTTGATTGATTATTCTAATTGTATTTATAAACGTAAGTGCAAAAATGTTTTGCAGTTATGAAACAAAGAAGATGGCTTGTCTTCTCTTTTACAAAATTATGAGCTTTAAAAGATTTCAAAAAAATTCTTCAAACAGTGCATTTTTTTTTCAAACAGTGCATTTTTGTTGCAAGTGGTAAAAGAATCAGAAATAATGATAAGCTAAAACCTATTAGAAATGTATTGAAATCTAGAATTAGTATTTATAAATGAATATGGTCCAGGTGCATGCATGACAGCTTATGAACAGTTATTTACATTCACAGTGTGTTGCCCATTCCAGGTATATATGCCTTCAAAACCAGGAAATAGAGAATAAAAATTTGAGATTTGCTGTATTTGAATTCTTACTAAAATTTGTCATGATTTTTTTCACTATTCTTTTATTTGCATTTCTACATATTACTTGTAAAATGACTTAGAAATACTTAAAAAATAAATGAAAGATTCCATTGGACCCATATGGTAAATGGTGAAATCTGCCTTTTATATGTATTGAGGAATATTAAGGGAGAAAAAAAGTAGTTGTGGAATGATATCTTACAGTATGATTTTTTTTTTTTAAGAAGAAATCACAAAGCAATACAATCAGTGTATATAAACTTAAATGCAGAGAAGAAGGTTGGAAAGAGTAGACTCCAAACTGCTCTCAGTGGTAACCTCTGGGGAGGAGACTGAGAGAAGGACAGTGCTCACAAGAGCTTGGATAGATAAAGCTATAGATAAAAACAGAAAGATAAAACCTTAAAAAACAAAACCAGCAAAACAAACAAACATTTTTTATATCAAAAAAAGTGAAAGATACTAAAGACCATATAAAGATGTTTTAATTAAACAGAATATGAAACTTTTAGGTCCTTCTGTCCCCAAGTCCAACACACAATTTTTATTAATGTAATAATTAAATCTAGAAATAATTTTGCCTGATTTTCTTTATTTTGCTTATTACTAAAAATGATTTAAGTAGCAATAATCTGAACTGTAGTTTCTATTAATGAAAATATTTTAGAGAATAGTAGAAAAATAAAAAGGATCTCATAAAGGTAGTTACGGAGCCATCGTAAGACTCTGCTAAAGTTTGTGCTTCGGAGCACTATAATTATAATTGTCTTTCCAATTCTGATTCTGCAGTTGAAATTTAACTTTTATACTCAAAGACTTATTCTGAACATATGTTCTTAAAGTCCATGTTTAAGGTTTTGTTGTGTGTCTGACAGACTGGCCACAAAAATTTTCATGCTCTTAGAGATTTTTTTAAAGGCTGTTTCCTTGCCTTGTAAATTGAAACATGCTTCTTTTCGCAGACCAACTCTACAAGAAGAAAGGAAAATCATAATAAAAAATGGCCGGCACCCTGTGATTGACGTGCTGCTGGGAGAACAGGGCCAGTATGTTCCCAATAGTACAAATTTGTTGGTAAGTACCACATCATGGCCAAAAATAAGTGAAAGATGATAACACTAATCTCAAACTTTTAAATACCAAATAATGTTTTAAGAATTTACACAAGTTTTACCTTAGGCTTTAAATCAACTAATCCTTGGCTGTAGTTTTATATTCACCACCAAATATGGAATCAGTGCTATTTCCAATGAAAGACTATCTATAGAGGGAACAATTTAGCAACTAAAGGATTAGCCTTAATTAGTTATCCTTGGTAATCCAGGGAAAATATTTTATATTTATAAATGCTCGCAGATGCTAATGGGGTAGAATCATACCATGGTTTTGCAGATTCCTGTTGGTGTAGAGTATAGGCTTTGTCTTGTGCTCTACTGTTTTCAAACATTCTGTTAAAGAATCACAGATGCTTCAGCTGATTTCAATGATAAGAATTTTTGTTATATGGGCTAGAGTTCTCTTATACTACATTAATGATTTAAAATACTTATTCATTTAACACATACTTACTGAGTTCCTATTTAGCCCCAGGTAGTGAAGCAGAGTATTAGGACAGAGAGTGGGAAGCAGGACAGAAATATCCCTGCCCTTAGAGAGCTGGTGGTCTAGCAGAGAAGATAGTTTATTACAATACAGCTGGGTCAGGCTAGGGTACAGGAGACCAGGTGTCATGGAGCATGTAGCAGGTTGACCTAACCCAATGTAGGGGGAGCATTTGCGAAGTTTCCCAGGGATGAAATATTGACTGAAGAGAGTGAGTCACTGCAGGCCAGGGAAATGGAGAGGAGTATTCCAGGTCGGAAACCAGCATGGTAGAGTCTGGGAGTGAGACAGGGTGGGTTCAGGGAACTGAAAGATGTTGAGGAAGGTTGGGACATAGAGTGTAAAGAAAAAAGTGTCAGAAATAAGGAAGAGGCCAATTTGTTTAAAGCCATGTTAAGGAATTTAGATTTTTTTTTCCCCTAAAGGATTGAGAATACTAGCAAGAGAATGATTAAAGCTGGGGAAAAAAGTGAACTCTGTGTGTATGTGTGTGTGTGTGTGTGTGTTACATAGAATTACATTGTCAAAGATAAACAGAGCTGTATACTACCACACACTAATTAAAGTGGCAAGGGTGGTTTTATTCAGTAATATTATTGCCTAGGGAAAAGAGTCCAGCTTGAACTGAATTCAACTTCAGTTTGTACAGAGGTGACTGGGTGTCTTAAAGGGAGAATGAGGGAGTAGGGAGGAGTGGTGGGTGTGGGCAGGTTCAAGGAAGTGGGAACAGAAAAATTGAGAAAGGGGTTTGGTTAGTGTGAGACCCTTCTGAGTTTACTAACTGGCAACTGTTGCTAATACCCTCCCACAGGGACTGAGAAGGACAGTGAGAGTTATCTCCATGAATGTTTGCATTTCAATGAATGTTTGCATTTCATGCAGCTCTAGGTGGTAGAAGATTTACCTCTTAGAGGGGCAGAGAAAGGATTTATAATTGCAAGCTTTCTGAAGTAACTGCTCTAAGAGAAGATTCGGGGTCTATCTGCCTATCACCACGTTTTGGCTGGAACAAGTATAAATTCTCTCTTGGCAGTGTTGTGCTTTTATAGGCAGGCACTTTAAGGGGGACTGGGGTCATCCCAAGAATGCAGCCTTGAGCAGTTAGAAGCTCTGCTGGCTTTTGTTCTGGTCTCTTAGTGGGGAGGGTAAGTGAAGTCATTTGTGCTGAGAGGGTTGCAGTTGTTATAGGCCAAGGTTGGGGCCTAGTCAAGAAGAGGGCTCAGAGGAGCCTGACTAGAATTTAGTCAAGGAGGGAGTCTTTGTCAACACAGAGGAAAATTATCTGGTGATGAGATGAAAGAATTAATATGTAGGGAATAGTTAAGTGAGAGAGATTGTATCAGAGAATGAGATGCCTGAATTCAAGATTTCAGAGGTAGTGTTCTGGGTGAGGGCAAGATCCTAGGTATGGCTATGGAAGGTGAGTAGCGGAAGTGGAGAAGGTCTTCGGAGATGAGGAGATCAGGGAAGAGCATTTGAGAAAAAGGCAACCGTATGCACATTGAAATCATCTAAAACAACAGGATTTGTAGTGGAAGGTGAAGGTGGTCCAGGTGTCAGAGATTGCGAGGGATGGAGACTGGTGACCTGGAGGTAGATGTAGATGCCTGTGGTGAAGACAAGCAGAGATGGTAAAGCCCTGAGGAAGCAGATATGGGAGAACGTTTGAACCCTGAGATACATGTGACAGGATGGGGCAAAAAGCTCATCCTTGAAATGAGATGACTGCAGGGGAATAACAGCCAGCTTTCAGTCTAAGTCAGCGTATGAAGGAAATGTTAAGCAAGGAAGTTAGAAACATAGAACTATTGGGGAATTTTTCAGAGGATAGTGAGAAAATTGAAATGTAGGGGAACAGTTGGAAATTAGGTCAGAGAAAGGAAGCCCAGGAGAGCAAGGGAGTTGGGAATATCACAGAGTATTCCATCTTGGGCTGTGAGCAAGGTTGACAGAGATGTGAGCCTGGTGAATTTGGTTGACCACAAGGGTGGTGAGTGAAAGGAAATGCTTTGAATTACATCAAGTTTAACGATACATTCTGATATTGCCGACTAAAAAACTGCATGCACGGTGTGAGATTTGTGAGTTGAGTTTTATGTGGGACAAAATGAGGGCTTTAGCCTGGGAGACAGCATTTCAGATAGCTCTGAGAAACTGCTCCAGAGAGGTGGGGGGAAGGTCAGTGTTACATATGCTTTTAGTGAAGGGGGTGCATGCAGTCAAGCACATGTTTTGGCGGAGACTTGCTGCTAGTCACGAGGAGCAGATGTCACCATTAATGATTTTAGTGCTTTTCTAGATATGAGGAGATGCAAGAGTTGGGCTCAAAATGTCCTCCTGAAAACATCTAACTATCTGAAGGCCTGTTCTGCCAGTTTTTCCCAGAGCACAGAGTGCCTGATTCCTGATCTCCACCCTGAAATCCTTCCAGGGTGTGTTGAAGGTCAGCGGTTACAGTGGTTTGTGACTTAGTCCTTGTAGAGGCAGATGGCAAGTGGCAATTTTTCGTTGGCAATATCATCCAAAGACTTGTAGGAGTACATAACCAGATCCCCAGTGTCTGTAAACATGTTTATTCTCATTAGGGAATTTGTAAGTTACTTAATTTATCAAACCAAGTTAATAAGTACTTGGAAGTACTTATTACAGGAAGTCTCTGTGAACATAAGAATTTCTTTTTCAGTTTCCATAATACCAGTAGGGTGTTACTTTTCTTGAGAAAGTAATAGAGTTATACCATATAGTACCTTGGTTTACTTATAAATCACTTGAAACATCATTTCCTGTTGTTATTCTCATCCCCCAAAACACAAATCAAGTATGTTATTCTTGACATTGAATTTGTTTTTTCCTTTTTTTATTCTTTTTTTCCCCCTCTTTTAAGTAACGTATTACACTATTTAAAAAAGCAAGATTTGAGAAACTAAATTAGCCTAATTACAGGAATGTTTCAAAGAAACGTTGAACTCTTACTTTTAAATTTTTACAAAATAAGTGGAGTGATTTATTCCAGCAAGCACCTCAGAATATTCCAGAATATTCATTTCTTTTACATATGCTTTTTCTAACTTGAGTAGGAGTTGATATAGAACTGTTGCTATGGTGAAGTGCATTCTTTTTTGCAGGGTATAAATTTCTATATAGGGATACTGTTGAAAAAGAACTTACTATGTAAAACTCAATTTTAAATATTTTATAGGTGTTAATTATAAAATACACTCTGAAAATAATTTCCTGAAAGTCAGGTGGCATCGTTGCTTTTGATAGTCATGTAATTTTAAGAAATGGTCTTTTGCACATGTAATTATACTTTTCTGGATTCTGTATTATATGAACTCATTGTAATGCTTCTAAACAAGCCAACTTACTGCCTGCTTTTCCTCAACCGGTTTTAAGAATACTCATTTTTTTTCACATCTCACAATCTTGCATTGATTTATGAATTTTTTACTAGCATTGTTTTATGAATATTTTATTCTTACAGATTTTGACACAGTTACTTTGTGTCAATATTGTGCTTGATTTCAGGCTTACAAAGAAGAGACACAATACCGCTCTAATTTGGTGGGAGATAGAGCCAATTAAATTAACACTGATGGAGTACTTATAAAGGCTATGAGGGAACTAACGGATTATCCAGTAGAAAAATTGGCCACAGACTTCAACAGGCATTTCAAAGTACAGGATATCCGAATGGTCAATAAACAAACTAACATTTTTTTTTTAACCTGCTACACTGGATTTTCTGGCAGGAATATAACAAAGAATCAAATAGAAAGGAACTGTGACTTTGAGGTGCTTGTGGGACATTTGGTGGAGATCCCAAGGTGAAGGTGGATATAAAAGCCAGGAGAGAGGACTGAGCTGGAGTTAGGGATTTAAGAATCATTACGATGCATGTACAGGGAGTTTAGATTCTGGGTCTGTCACTCAGGGAGATTGTATAAAAATGTAAAGAAGGCTGAAGAAAAAGCCCTCTCAGGCATGACATAGAAGAGTCATTTCACTGAAAGTGGGTTTAGCTGAAGAGAATTTTTCAAGTATCTTTTAAATATATCCCTACCTAATTTTTAGCATTCAGTTATTGTTTCATCTGAACATCAAAAAAAACCAGAAATACAAAAAATTTAAAAAAACAAGGTGCTATTGTATATTCCTTTTTATCCTTTAAGACCTGGCTCTGCCTCCTCTTCTAGGAAACCTTGTTTGACTTCTGCAAGCATAATTGAAAGGAATACGCTTTTAAACCCTCCCTTTTTGGTTCCCTTCCCTGACTCATTACATAATCTGAGTATTTGTAGACTTAGCAGCCACTGAATCTGCCCACCTCCAGTTTATTCTCCACTCTGCAGCCACAGGGCTTTTCCTAACCTGTCATATCACTCCCTTATTTGAATTAATGCTTAAAATTCCAGTCGTATAGTTCCCAGCGTACTGCGCCACTAAGGGACTTGGCAGATGGTCTTCCCTCTGCCTAGAATGTCATCTTCCCCCACACCGTCCGCACCCACCTCCCACACACCCACCTCCCACCCCACATGCCCTCCAGCTCCTGCTTTTCTTTAAGTCTGGTCCTGGTGTCACATCCCGCACTAAAGCTTCCCTACCAAAGCTGGGATGGGTACCCCTGTCACATACCCACAACACTCTGTATTTCTCCCCAGTTTAGTCTTTATGCCACTAAATTGTAATTGCCTTTTTTTGGTTTGTGGTTCCCAGTGGATTATAAGCTTGAAGAGAACAGGGACTTTGCTTCTCTGCTTTAGTTATAATCCTACTGTCAATCACGGCTCTCTGGCACATAGCAGGCATCTAATCAGATTTGTTAAATAAGGATTAACTTGAAGTCTTGAGCAGTCTCCAAGTCTTACTCCAAATCTGTGCTTTTTTCTTCTTCACAAAATGTTATTTTTCAGGATGTTATATGGGAAGTTCACAACTTACACAGTAATTATACTATAGAACTAGAAAGGGACATTAGGGATCATTTAGTGTAACCACCTCTTCATACTTGTGAGTAAACCAAGGCCCAGAAAGGGGAGCTGACTGCCAGGGGTTAAGTTGAATAGTCTTGAACTATTTCCCAAAACATGAAAGTATGCTAAGGCAAGCCAGTGCTTTCCAACCTTTTTCACTTCGCAGCACACCAATAAAATGATGCTAGTGCTGGTACACTGGCATAAAAGGAGAAGGAAAAGGTTGCTCAGAGCAAAAGGAGGTTGTCCTGGGAGCTCTGACTGCCCCAGCTCCACCTGCCACTTTGAGGGTCAGCATCTTGGAACACCTGTAACCTGTGAAGCAGACCAAGACAGTTTGCCAAGACATACTGTTACCAACCAGGGTTCTTAGCCTCCTTAATCAATAGAAATTGATAAGAGGCCAAACAAGAAATTCAGGCAAGGCTTTATTGGGGCCCCTGCCTCAGCAAGGAGGAGCGAGAACAAGCAACAGGTTCTCTGGCTCACTCAGGGAGGCCAAGCTGGTTCCTTATATGGGGTGAGGGTAGGGGTGTGTCCAAGGGATGGGCTGGAGAGTGACTTAGGGGGTTCGCCCATCCCTTTGGTGGTGCTGTATGCAGGGGGCATGCTCAGTACCCTGCTTTTGCTCCCGGCTCTTCAGAAGTGGCAGTTCGGTTTTTGGTCTCTTTGTATGTTGTTATCCAAAATTTACCCCAACTGCGCATTCATGCAGTTGTTTTTAGTCTCATATAGTTTTTTTGTATTTTGTTTCTCGAGGAGACGTTTGTCCAGGTGCAAGCACTGCAGCAAAGGGTCCCAGGTCCCAGCCTGTCTCAGTACCGCTTGGGAAACGCCACCATAACCCACAGCAGTCTCAGGATTGTTTACTTTTTAAACCAAATGACTTCGTAATGGATAGATTTTTTTATAGCAGTCCAAGGTGGAGTTTTTAGTTTGTGGTTTTTTTGTTTTTTTTTTAATATAAATAATATAAATTTACCTTTTGGGAGGGAGAAAGGGAAAAGTGTGGTTGGTGGCTTCTAAATTTGTAAGAGGGAGGAAAATGAGTCAAATACGCAGAGCAGGAAGATTCCCAGGAAGTGCTCGAACCCTGTGGATCTCTGTCACCCAAGGGAAATCCACAGCCCAAGTATTCTAGAGTGGGGCAGGATGGACACTAGAGTCCTGGTCACAGTTTCTTACCCTGAGATCAAGAAGGTGCCTTAGAACCTACTACCATGTGGGCACATAGTAGGAGCTCACATATTTGTTACAAGAATGATACTTGAAACTAGTCAAGTTGAGGTAGTGTGCGAGGAGAGCAAAGACCACAAACTTTCCATTTGCTCTCTTCTCCCAGAACAAATACTCCCAGAAATGCTTGTTTTGTCTATATAAATGTTAAAAGTAAGAGTGATTACAATAATGTGCATACCCTGTTGACTTTGTACCTAATGACAAAGCAGAGCAACAATAATGCATACCATAAAATATGTTTGAGTTGTAAGCTTAATTTAATTCTATGGCCAGATTATTCTCATGATTCTGCTATAAATGTGTTTTCTTTTTAATTGAAGTTTAGTTGACTTACAGTATTGTATTAATTTCAGGTGTACAATATATTGATTCAGTATTTTTATAGATTATTCTCCATTTAAAGTTGTTACAAAATAATAGCTATATTTCCCTGTGCTATACAATATAGCCTTGTAGCTTATTTATTTTACACATAGTAATTTGTATCTCTTAATTCCCTACACCTATCTTGCCATTCCCCTGTTCCCTCTCCCCACTGGTAACCACTAGTTTGTTCTCTATATCTGTGAGTCAATTTCTATTCTATTATATTCCTTCGTTTGCTTTACTTTTTAGATTCCACATGTAAGTGGTAACATAAAATATTTGTCTTTCTCTGTCTGACTTATTTTTCTAAGTGTAATACTCTCTAGGTCCATCCACATTGTTATGAATGGCAGAATTTCATTCTTTTTTATGACTTAGTGTTATTCCTTATATATATGTACCACATCTTCTTTATCCGTTCATCTGTTGATGGACACTTAGGTCTCTTCCATATCTGGGCTATTGTAAATAATGCTGCTGTGAACATTGTGGTGCATGAATCTTTTCAAATTAGTGTTTTTTTGTTTTCTTCAGATGCATACCCAGCAGTGGAATTGCTGGATCATATGGTAGTTTTATTTTTAGTTTTTTGAGGAACCTCCATACTATTTTCCATATGACTACACCAATTTACACTCCCACCAACAGTGTAAATGGGTTGCCTTTTTCAGCATCCTCACCAATATTTTTTATTTGTAGACTTTTTGATGATAGCCTTTCAGACAGCTGTGAGGTGATATCTCATTGTGGTTTTGATTTGCATTTCTCTAATGATTAGTGATGTTGAGCATCTTTTCATGTGCCTGTTGGCCATCTGTATATCTTCTTTGGAAAACTGTCTATTCAGGTCTTCTGCCCAATTTTTAATGCGGTTGTTTGTGTTTTTGATGCTGAATTGTTTATATATTTTGTATATTAATTCCTTATTGGTCATATCATTTGTAAATATTTTCTCCCATTCAGTAGGTTGTCTTTTTGTTTTGTTGATGGCTTTCTGTGCTGTGCAAAAGCTTTTAGGTTTAATTAGGTCCCATTTGTTTCTTTTGGCTTCTGTTTCTTTTGCCTTAGGAAACTGATCCCCAAAAATACTGCTGTGATTTATGGAGTTTTATGGTTTCAGATCTTTAATCCATTTTGAGTTTATTTTTATATATGTTGTCATAAAGTGTTACAATTTCATTCTTTTAAATGTAGTTGTTCAGTTTTCCCAGCACCACCTATTGAAGAGATTGTCTTTTCTCCATTGTATATTCTTGTCTCCTTTGTTGTAAATTAATTGATCATTAGTGTGTGAGTTTATTTCAGTGCTCTCCACTCTGTTCCATTGATCTTTGTGTCTGTTTTTGTGCCAGTACCATGCTGTGTTGATTACTGTAGCTTTGTAGTATTGTCTGAAGTCTGGGAGGGTGATACCTCCAGCTTTGTTCTCTTTTGTCAAGATTGCTTTGGCAACTAGGGGTCTTTTATGGTTCCATATAAATTTTAACATTATTTGTTCTAGTTCTGTGAAAAATGTCATGGGTATTTTGATAGGAATTGCATTAAATCTGCAGATTGCTTTGGGTATTATGGACATTTTAACAATATTTTTTCCAGTCCATGAACACGGGATATCTTTCCATTTCTTTGTATCACCTTCATTTTCCTTCATTAATGTTTTATAGATTTCAGAGTATAGGTCTTTCACTTCCTTGGTTAGGTTTATTCCTAGGTATTTTTTTCCTTTTGATGCGATGTTAAATGGATTGTTTTCTTGCTTTTCTCTTTCTGATAGTTCACTATTGGTGTATAGAAAAGCAACTGATTTTTTTATATTAGTCCTGTATCTTGCAACTTTACTGAATTCATTTATTAGTTTTAATAGTTTTTTGGTGGAGACTTTAGGGTTTTCTATATATAGTATTATGTCATCTGCAAATAGTGACAGTTTTACTTATTTTCTTCCAATTTGGATGCCTTCTATTTGTTTTTCTTGTGTGATTGCTGTGGCTTGGTCTTCCGATATTATGTTAAATAGAAGTGGTGAGAGTTGGTATCCTTGTCTTGTTCCTGATTTTAGAGGGTAAGCTTTTAGCTTTTCACTGTTGAGTATAATGTTAGCTGTGGGTTTATCACAAATGGCCTTTATTATGTTGAGATATGTTCCCTATATACCTACTTAGAGAGTTTTTATCATGAATGGATTTTGTCAAATGCTTTTTCTGTGTCTATTGAGATGATCATGTGATTTTTATCCTTCCTTTTGTTAATGTGGTATATCACATTGATTTTGTGAATATTGAGTCATCCTTAAGCCCCTGAAATAAATCCAACTTGATCATGGTATATGACCCTTTTTATATATTGTTGGATTTGGTTTGCTAATATTTTATTGAGGATTTTTGCATCTATATTCATCTTAGATATTGGCCTATAATTTTCTTTTCTTTTTTTGTAGTGTCTTTGATTTTGCTATCAGGGTAATGGTGGCCTCATAGAATGAATTTGGGAGTGTTCTGTCATCTTCAGTTTTTTTGGGAATAGTTTGAGAAAGATAGGTATTTGCTCTTCTGTGTATGTTTGGTAGAATTCCCCTTTGAAGCCATCTGGTCTGGACTTTTGTTCACTGAGAGGTTTTTTAAATTACAAATTCAATTTCACTACCAGTAATTATATGTTCAATTTCACTCCTAGTGATCATTTGTTCAGATTTCTTCTTGATTCAGTTTGGAAGGTTGTCTCTTTCCAGAAATTTGTCCGTTTCTTCTAGGTTGTCCATTTTGTTGGCATATAACTCTTCATAGTATTCTCCTATGATTTTTTGTATCTCTGTGATATCAATTATTATTTCTCTTCTTATTTATTTGGGCCTTCTCTCTTTTTTTTCCTTAATGAGGTTTATCAATTTTGTTTATCTTTTAAAAAAATCAGCTCTTGGTTTCATTGTTCTTTTCTATTTTGGGGAGGGTGGTTGTCTCTATTTTATTCATTTCCTCTCTGATCTGTATTATTTCCTTCCTTCTTCTGACTTTGACCTTTGTTCTTCTTTTTCTAATTCCTTTAGATGGTAAGTTAGCTTGTTTCTGTAACATTTTTCTTGTTTCTTGAGGTAGGTGTGTATTGCCATAAACATACCTCTTGTAGCTGCTCTTGCTACATCCTATAGATTTTGGAGTGTTGCATTTCCATTTTCATTTGTCTCAAGGTATTTTCTGATTACCTCTTTGATTCCTTCATTGATCCATTGGTGTCTTAGTAGCATGTTGTTTAGTCTCTGTGTGTTTGTGTTTCTTCCATTTTTCTTCCTATAATTGATTTTTAGTTTCACATGGTTGTCATTGAGAAATGCTTGATATAATTTCTACCCTCTTAAGTTTGTTGAGGCTTATTTTATGGCCTAGCATGAGAACATTCCATGTGCAGTTGAAAAGAATGTGTATTCTACTGTTTTTGCATAGAATGTCCTGTAGACAGCTGGTCTAATGTGTCATTGGAGACCACTGTTTCCTAATTGATTTTCTGTCTGAATGATCTGTGCATCCATGTAAGTGGGTGTTAAAGTTCCCTACTATTATTATATTATTGTCAGTTTCTCCTTTTATGTCTGTTAGTATTTGCTTTATATACTTAGGTGCTCCTCTGTTAGGTTCATATATGTTAGTGAGTATTATAGCCTCTTCTTGTATTGATTCCTTTATCACTATATAATGCCCTTTTTTGTGTGTTTTGTTATAGACATTGTTTTAGAGTCTATTTTGTCTGATATAAATATTGCTACCTCCACTTTCTTGTTCTATTAGCATGAAATACCTTCTTCCCAACCTGACTTTCAGTCTGTGTGTTTCTTTAGCTCTGAAGTAAGTCTCCTGTAGGCAGCATATAGATGGGTTCTTTTTAAAAAAATCTCAGTAGCCACACTATGTCTTTTGACTGGAGCATTTAGTTCATTGACATTTAAATTGATTATTGATAGGTATGTACTTTTTGGCATTGCCATTTTGTTACTTGTTTTCTGGTTGTTTTTGTAGTTCTTCTCTGTTCTTTTATTATTATTTTAGTTGCTTCCCTTTTGGCTTGATGATTTTACTTTTGTGGTATGCTTGTGTTCTTTTCTCTCTAGTTTTTGTTTACTTATTGTAGGTTTTTGATTTGTGGTTACCTTGGGATTTATTTATGTTGACCTATAACTATATCTACTTGTTTTAAATTGGTAGTCATTTAAGTTCAAACACATTCTAAAAGATGTGTTTGAACAATTTTTTACTCCCCTGTTAGAGGACAGTGGGAATGAAAAGTCCCAGCCAGGGCTTCCCTGGTGGCGCAGTGGTTGAGAGTCCACCTGCCGATGCAGGGGACACAGGTTCGTGCCCCGGTCCGGGAAGATCCCACATGCTGCAGAGCGGCTGGGCCCGTGAGCCATGGCCGCTGAGCCTGTGCGTCCGGAGCCTGTGCTCCGCAACGGGAGAGGCCACAACAGTGAGAGGCCCGCATACCGCAAAAAAAAAAAAAAAAAAAGTCCCACCCAACTGAGAAGGCATCCTGAGACCAAACGATGAGGCAGGCAGCCCCATATAATCAATGCGTCAGTTTATTATAGGGTAACTTACTCACAGGGTGCAATTGGGATTGAGGAGACAGTGATACGGAGGCATTCGTAGGTGCAGTCTGCACTGCTGAGAGACCATTGAGACAATTTTATAATTGACCTAGGGTGTGGGGGATAGGTGCTTGGAAACAGAATGTGCATTCCTAAATTAAATTTATGAATGGGTAGCTAGTCTTGTGGGCACTAGGAATACATCAGTGAAGGTTTTCATCATTGTTTGGGGACTAACAGAGCATAGAGGCCACCTGATCCTAATTATTATTAAACAATATCTGTTAACTCAAAGCCCTTAACAACAGAGAAGTGATTTACTGCATAGTACAGTCCTGGGTAGTGTCAGTGGAAGGACAGGAGAGACTCTAAGGGCCCGAGATGGCATCAGTTAGCCTAACAGCTATATATCCCCTCTCCCACATTTTGTGTTTTTGATGTCATATTTTACATTTTTATGATTATCCCTTTACGGTTGTTTATTGTAGTTATAGTTCCTTCTACAATTTTTTGTCTTTTAATCTCATACTAACTTATTTAAGTGGTTGATCCTCAGCTTTTACCATATATTTGCCTTTACTACTGGGATTTTCCTTCTCTATAGATACTTACTTCATGTTATAGTCTCTTCCACTTAGGGAAGACCTTTGAACAGTTCTTTTAGGGTAGCTTTAGTATTGATAAACTCTTAGTTTTTGCTTGTCTGAGAAGTTCTTTATCTCTCCTTCAGTTCTAAATGTTAATCTTGCTAGGTAGGTTATCCTAGTTTGCAGGTTTTTCTTTTTCAGCACTTTAAAAATATCATACCACTCCCTTCTGGCCTGCAAACTTTCTGCAGAAAAATCAGCTGATAACGTTATGGGGGTTCCCTTATATATGACTGTTTTTCTCTTGATGACTTTAGAATTCTCTCTTTAACTTTTGCCATTTTAATTATGGTATATCTTAGTGTGGGTCTATTTGGGTTCATCTTGTTTGGGAGTCTCTGTGCTTCCTATACCTGATTATCTGTTTCATTCTTCAGGTTCAGGAAGTTTTCAGCCATAATTTGATCAAATATATTTTTGACCCCTTTTTCTCTCTCTTCTCCTTCTGGGACCCCTATAATGCAAATGTTGGTTCGCTTGATGTTGTCTTAGAAGTCCCTTAAAAAGTTCTCAGTTTTTAAATTTGTTTTTCTTTTTGTTCTTCTGATTGGGTGATTTCCATTATTCTATCTTCCAAATCAGTTGTGCATTCTTCTGTATCACCTAGTCTGCTATTAATTCCTTCTAGTATGTTTTTCATTTCAGTTATTCTTAAGTTCTGACTGGTTCTTTTTTATACTTTCTTGGTCCTTGTTACAATTCACACTGTGTTCCTCTATTCTTTTCCCTAATTCAGTTAGCATGCTTATTACTAATGCTTTAAATTCTTTATCTGGCAAATTACTTATTTCTGTTTCCTTAGTTGTTTTTTCAGAGGTTTTCTCTTGTTCTTTTGATTGAAACAAATTCCTTTGTCTTATTATTTTACTTAACTTTCTCTGTCTGTGTGAAATTAGGTGAAACAGTTACCTGTTGTGGTCTTGAAGGGGTATCCTTGTGTGGGAGTGACCTTATATAATCTGAATGTGCCCAGTGCCTTTGGTGGGAGAGCTAGATCTCACGTGAGCATGAGTCACATCTTTCCCCAGGGTGTGCTAGAAGCCATCACCTTGGTAGGCAATGGGATTGGAGGTGGAAGGCCCAGGGCCAGAGCCAAGTGAGAGCTGGAGCTTCTCCTCTGCTCTGTGGCCAACACCACCCTATTGGGGGCAGGGGCAGGTCCCAAGGTGCAGGAGCAGAAGCCCTGAGAGTTGGGTCCAAGCTGGCTCCATTCCCTCAAAGTGTGTGCTCTTGCTCTCCCCACTCCCGGCACCAGTACCCTCGCCCCAGAAGGGAGCAGTGCTGGAGCAAGAGAGTCTGGGTGCGGGCTGTTGGCCTCAGCCACTGTCAGATCCTGAGACTGCTTCTGGTGTGCTGCCTCTGTAAGTGCCAGTAATGGCTGCCCCTGCCCTGTTCAGATGCTGTTCTCAGTCTGAGCCGCCTTTTTGCTTTACAACTGAGCACTCCCCTCGGCTGCCGCAGCTCTCACCCTAGTGTGGAACTGTGCCGTAGAGCAGGCGGGGCCATTGTGGGCACTTGGCCTAGATCTGGGCACAGGCTGTGGTGGTCCTGGCCACAGTCAAAGCCCAGGACCACTTCTGATATGCTGTTTCTGTCAGCACCAGTAACGGCTGCTCTTACCCCATTCAGATGCCATTCCGGGTCTGGGCTGGCAGTCCCTTGCAAGTGAACATTCTCTTCAGCTGCAGCAGCACTCACCCTAGCGTGGAGCTGTGTCACAAGGCAGGTGGGGCCTGAGCGGGTGCTTGGTTCAGACTAGGGCATGTGCTGGAGTGGTCGCAGGAAACCTTCCAGAGTCCAGTGTAGTTTCAATTTGCTTTCTGCACCTTGTTTCAAGAGTAAGGAAGTTTGGGCTTCCCTGGTGGCGCAGTGGTTGAGAATCTGTCTGCTAATGCAGGGGACACGGGTTCGAGCCCCGGTCTGGGAAGATCCCATATGCCGCGGAGCAACTAGGCCCGTGAGCCACAACTACTGAGCCTGTGTGTCTGGAGCCTGTGCTCTGCAACAAGAGAGGCCGCCACAGTGAGAGGCCCGCGCACTGCAATGAAGAGTGGCCCCCTCTTGCCACAACTAGAGAAAGCCCTCTCACAGAAACGAAGACCCAACACAGCAAAAATAAATTAATTAATTAATAAACTCCTACCCCCAACATGTAAAATAAAATAAAATAAAATAAAAATTAAAGAGTAAGGAAGTTTGTGTGCACTCTTCGTGAACGTTGTCTAGGTTTCTTTCAGCCTTCCTGTTAGTCCCACTGGCTTTCTAACCAGCTAAGGGGACTCTTCTTCCCTGTGTTGGACCCCAGGGCTGGGGCGCCCAATATGTGGCCTGAACTGCTCACTCCCCAGGAAGGATCCCCCTTCTCTTCTATGTCCTTTCCCAGGGGCATAGGTCCTGACCTGATCGCTTCTCTTCCCTTCCTGCCTGATTCTTTGTGGAGCTTTCTTTTTGTTTATTTATTTTTGTTCAAAACTATTTTTTATTGAAATGTAGTTGATTTACAGTGTTTCAGGTATACCGCAAAGTGATTCAGTTATATATATATACGTATATGTATATATATTCTTTTTTGGATTATTTTTTGTAAAAGGTTATGAGAAGATACTGAAAATAGTTCCCTGTGCTATACAGTAGGTCCTTGTTTTTTATATATTTTATATAGAGTAATGAGTATTTGTTAATCCCAAATTCCCAATTTATCCCCACCACCCCTTCCCCTTTGGAACTATAAGTTTGTTTTCTGCATCTGTGAGTCTATTTCTGTTTTGTAAATAAGTTCATTTGTATCCTTGTTTTTGATTCTCTCTGTGGATCTTTCTTACAGCTTTGGTTGTACAAGAGTCTTTCTGCCAGTCTCCAGTTTATCCTCAGTGAGAATCACTATAAATGTATTTTTCACATAGCATTATCATCATATATTGTTAATGATTGGAGGAAATATTATTGACATTTGAATGTTATTTTCTATCATTTCTGTCTTCTCTTGCTCCTTTCTTCCTGGATAAACTGCTTTTTTTTTTTCTAAATCAACAGTTTTTTTAAAACTCTTTTTTTAATTAATTTTTTTTATTGGTGTATAGTGGATTAACTAATGTTGTGTTAGGTTCTGCTGTACAGCAAAGTGAGTCAGTTGTACATACACATATATCCACTCTTCTAGATTCTATTTCCATACAGGTCCTTTCAGAGAATTGAATAGAGTTCCCTTGCTAGGTTCTTCTTCTTCTTATTATTATTTATCTATTCTATATATAGTAGTGTGTATATGTAGGTTCTTTTTTTTTTAACATCTTTATTGGAGTATAATTGCTTTACAATGGTGTGTTCGTTTCTGCTTTATAACAAAGTGAAGCAGTTATACATATACATATGTTCCCATATCTCTTCCCTCTTGCATGTAGGTTCTCATTATTTATCTATTCTATATATAGTAGTGTGTATATGTCAATTCCAGTCTCCCAATTTATTGCCTCCCTTCCCCCACTGGGAACCACAAGTTTATTTTCTACATCTGTGACTCAACTTCTGTTTTGAAAATAGGTTCATTTGTACCATTTCTTTAGATTCCACATATAAGTGATATCATATGATATTTGTTTTTCTCTTTCTGACTTACTTCACTCTGACAGTCTCTAGGTCCATCCACATCTCTACAAATGACCCAATTTCTTTCCTTTTTATGGCTGAGTAGTATTCCATTGTATATATGTACCACATCTTCTTTATCCATTCCTCTGTTGATGGACGTTTAGGTTGCTTCCATGTCCTGGCTATTGTAAATGGTGCTGCAATGAACATTGGGGTGCATGCATCCTTTTCAATTATGGTTTCCTCTGGATATATGCCCAGGAATGGGATTGCTGGATCATATGGTAGCTCTATTTTTAGTTTTTTAAGGAACCTCCGTACTGTTCTCCATAGTGGCTGTATCAATTTACATTCCCACCGACAGTGCAAGAGGGTTCCCTTTTCTCCACACCCTCTCCATTGTTTGTAGATTTTTTGATGATGGTCATTCTGACCAGTGTGAAGTCATACCTCATTGTAGTTTTGATTTGCATTTCTCTAATAATTAGTGATGTTGAGCATCTTTTCATGTGCCTCTTGGCCATCTGTATGTCTTCTTTGGAGAAATGTCTCTTTAGATCTTCCACCCACTTTTTGATTGGGTTGGGTTTTTTTTGATATTGAGCTGCATGAGCTCTTTGTATATTTTGGAGATAAATCCCTTGTCAGTTGCTTCGTTTGCAAATATTTTCTCCCATTCTCTGCGTTTTCTTTTCGTTTTGTTGATGATTTCCTTTGCTGTGCAAAAGCTTTTATTAGGTCCCATTCATTTATTTTTGTTTTTAATTTCATTCACTCAGAGGTGGATCAAAAAAGATCTTGCTTCAATTTATGTCAGAGAGTGTTCTGCCTATGTTTTCCTCTAAGAGTTTTATAGTATCCGGTCTTACATTTAGGTCTTTAATCCATTTTGAGTTTATTTTGTGTATGGTGTTAGAGAATGTTCTAATTTCATTTTTTTTTTTACACGTAGCTGTTCAGTTTTCTCAGCACCATTTATTGAAGAGACTGTCTTTTCTCCATTGTATATTCTTGCTTCCTTCACCATAGATTAAAAATATGGAACACTTCATGAATTTTCTTGTCAAGGATAACTGCTTTTTAAAGTGTTCTGACCTGTGCAGAATGTTCCTCTTCTCTTTTCCTATCTCTTACTCATCTCCAGTGATTGAACTACTCAGCCTTCAAGACCCAAAATATGCTACTGCCTCCTTAGAGCCTTCCCCATCACTGTGGCCAGAAATAATTTCTTTCTATTCTAGCACTTTCTCTGTTCCTTTTTTAAAAAATTCTTATCGTGTACTACTTTTTGGTACATGAGTGTAGTGGGAAAGTGCCTGACTGTGATGGGAGATGTAATTTCAAATCCTGCTCTGCTGTTAGTTTACTGTCATCTCAGATAGGCCACCATACTCGCTGGGTCTTGATTTCTTCATCTATAAAATGAAAGGGTTGGGCAGAGTAACAGCTAGCCCTCAGTGGAACGTAAATTGGAAAGCATGTAGATGTTGGAAGGATTTGGACTTTTATCTTGGTATCTCACCATACAGCCTGTACTTCTCTCCAGCCTCATTCTCCCCCTTTCTGTTTGGAGTTTGCCTTGGGTTAAAAGTGCAGGGATTTGGCTGAGAGCTTGTCTGGACGAAGCTTTCGCTGAGGAGTCTCTTACTGTAACGTGCCACTGATTGACGTTTTCAGGGAATAAAACACTTTGATACCGTTGAACTTTTTCAACAGTCTGCAGCTATTATAAAAGTAGTTCTACCATGATTCCTTTTTTTTTTTTTTTCTCGGTACGCGGGCCTCTCACTGCCGCGGCCTCTCCCACTGCGGAGCACAGGCTCCGGACGCGCAGGCCCAGCGACCATGGCTCACGGGCCCAGCTGCTCCGCGGCATGCGGGATCCTCCCGGACCGGGGCACGAACCCGTGTCCCCTGCATCGGCAGGCGGGCTCTCAATCACTGCGCCACCAGGGAAGCCCTACCATGATGCTTTTTAAAGGATAGATGTCAACATCTGTACTTGTCAAGGAAGAAAGCAGTTTTTGCAGAAAATTAGGTGATACTCAAGTCTTGGAAATTAACATTGAACAATTTTATCTTTTTTTTTTTTTTTTTTCTGCTATGCATCTCCTGACTTCAGGGATATTCTGACTGATCATCGCTGTAGTTTACCCAGTGAGAAATCCAAGGATGCTGGCTCTGAGCTAGAGCAGCACTCTCATTTAGTGGTGACTGTGATTTCTTGTCATTGAGTAGGGATTCCCTTTGAGACATCTGTCAGGGTGGTCTTCACTTAGCATCCCAGTTCTACTACTTAGTAGTTCTGCATTACTGGGCAAGGTAATAGTTAGCTTCCCCAAGCCTTTCTTTCCTCACCTGTAACATGAAAATACAGTGATACTAGTATTACCTCATGAGACTGTTATGAGAACTGGATGAGATGACGAATATAAAATCTTGAGCACAGTGCCTGGCACTTGTTGTCTATGATTTTCTTATGATACCTTGAAGTTTACCTTTTTTTTTTTATCTTTACCTCTTTTTTCTCCCAAAGAACATGGCATTAAATGTGGAACTTGATTAGCTATCTTAAAACTTACTGATTTAAATTCAGTGTTTTGACTCTTAGTACACAATACTAAGATCTTATGACATGCTATCCAGACATTGCCAATACTAAGGTAAAAACTTTAAAGAATGAAATTCTAGCCTCTCCAAAGGTTCATCAGAGTAATAGATGCTATCCAGAAACAGTCCCCTTGGTGCAATACTTCACCTTTTGTTCCCTGTCATTCATCCATCCATCCACCCATCCATGTGTGGTTTCTTGAGAACTTGCTCTGTGCATGGCATCTTGCTTGATGCTATCACAGGTTTGGGCACTGTCTAGGCCAGTCCTGTTGGGTGCATTACTAGTAACTTTAGTAGGCTCCAGAGTGGGTAGTGGTTTTTTGCCAACTTTTGGCTTCTGGCTATTCTGTTAGAATGCTTACTCATCCAAACTGGTCTTCCAGATAGATTTAATGTATCTTTCATATCTGACACCCTTTGATGTGTGGTACCTCAAATACATATGATCCTCACTAAAAGATAGATAAACACATTAAATAGGTGAAATTCCTTGATCATGTATGTACTTGCTATGTCATCTTGGGAACTAGAGAGGAAAGGCAGTCACATATCCCTGACTAGTTTTACAGAGAGTACAAATGACTTTTTGAAATGTGAGTTCTGTATACTTTATAAACTTGGGTTATATATTAATCTTTTTGACCAATCTTTATAAAGTATTCACCTATAATTTCTTTTTTTTTTTTTTTGCGGTACGCGGGCCTCTCACTGCTGTGGCCTCTCCCATTGCGGAGCAACAGGCTCCGGACGCGCAGGCTTAGCGGCCATGGCTCACAGGCCCAGCCGCTCCACGGCATGTGGGATCTTCCCGGACCGGGGCACAAACCCGTGTCCCCTGCATCGGCAGGCGGACTCTCAACCACTGCGCCACCAGGAAAGCCCTAGATGTATCTTAATACTATATAAATATTTTCGTATATACTTAAAATTTACATAAATATGTGCCACTGAACCTATCTTATTGTATTCTACCTTGTAAATAATTGTTTTAATAATTGTACAAAGTAGATCTTTTCATTTTCCTAGTGACAGACAATTTCTATTTTTTGTCTATTACGAATACAAACAGTTATTAGAGTGAACAGCTTTATAAATGTCTTTTTGAGCGCTTGTGCATTTTCCTAGATTTCTAAAAGAGGAATTGCTGTGTCATATGTACCAGTATATGGACTCTTTAACATCAGTTAAAGCGTAAATATTTCCAAAATTCCTGTCCACATTCTTGCCAACATGCTATGTAAACAGACTTTTAAACTTTTTGATGGTATGATGAAAGTAAAAAGTTATTTCTTAAAATTATTCCTTCAAAAGTTTTCACTATGGATATTTCTTTATTTTTTCATATGAATGTAAGGAATAGGTCCCTTGAAAAATACTGCTGATTTCATTTTCCTTTCCCTGATTAACATGTTTTTGGACTTTCATGTTTCTTTTTTTTTTATAAATGTCATATTCATGTCCTTTGCCCATTTTTCCATTGTTTTGGTATTATTAATAAGTAGGAGTACTACTTCTTTGTTATATGCCTTTTCATTTTGTGTTTGATGACTGCTTTTAACAGCGGTTTTAAAAATTTAATCAAATGTATTAGTCTTTTCCTGTATGATTTATATTTTTGTGTTGCTTTTCCTGTCTTGTTCAGTAAATCATTCTCTACCTTCATGTCATTAAGTCGTTCTCCCATGTTTTCTTCTAAAAGTTTAAGATTTGCTTTTCACATTTCTTTCTTTCATCCATCTAGATTCGATTTAGGGACTCTGTGAGATTCAAGCCTAACTCAGTTATCATATGGATACCCAATTGTCCCACCATTGTTTATTGAACCATGGTATCTTTTTTGCTTATTTATAAAATAAGCAAAATACCAAGTGCCATGTATACGTTTGTGTCCGGGCTTTCTGTTACTGCTATGTTTACCTGTGCCTAAAGCAATATTGCACTTTTAATTACTATAGCTTTATTACAAAGTCTCCTCTCACAATTGTGGTTCTTCAAAATTGTATTGACTTTCCTTTGTTTTTTGTTTGTTTTTAATCTATCAAAGAAATTTCAAAATTAACTTCTGGAATTGTATTGCTTGGTAGATTAATTTGTGAGAATATATTCATTTCCTTTTTAAAATAACCTTTATTGAAATATACAGAATTATGCACAAATCATAAGTGTACAGCTTAGTGAATTTTCACAAAGTGTACCCATTTAAGTATCCCAAAACCAGGTTGAGAAGTAGAACAATAGAATGGAAATGAACACATTCTAAAAGCTCCACTTGTAGAGTATGAGAGGGCCTCCCAGCAGCTACTTCCCCCCTGAAAGTTAATCACTGTCCTAATATCTTTTACCAAAGAATAATAGTTTTGGTTATTTTTGCTTGTTTTTGAGCCTTATATCAATAGAGACATACAATATATACTCTTTGTGTCTGGCTTCTTTGATTCAACATTGGTTTTATACAGTTCATCCATATTTTTTGCGTATTATTTATTTCCATTTTCATAGAGAATTTCATTGTATAAATACATGATAACTTTTCTGTTCTATTGATAAACATTTGAGTTACTTCCAATTTAGTACTATTATGAAAAGTATTACTGTGAACATTCTTTTACATTTTTTTAATATACATCGTATACATTTCTGTTAGACATGTACCTAAGAGCAGAATTGTTCAGATATGTTTACTTTCAGCTTTAATAGATTCTGCCAAACAGTTTTCCAAACTAGTGTTCAATTTACTTCCCCAGTAGCAGTATATAAAAATTCTAGTTGTTTTGCATCTTTGCCAAAGCTTAATACTGGCAGTTTTTGGTTTTAACTTTAGCCATTTAGTGAAATGATGTGGTCTCTCTGATTTGGTTTACATTTTCTTAATGATTTGAAGTAGAATGTCATCTTACTGGCCATTTGTGTTTTTTCTCTTGTCATTCATTAATTCATTACTTCATTCATTCATTCATTCATTCACTTAGGCTGCATTGGGTCTTTAGTTGTGGCACTGCGAGGTCTTTGTTGTGGTCTGTGGGATCTTGCACTGCAGCACATGGGCTTCTGTCTAGTTGTGGCTTGCAGGTTTTCTCTCTGTAGTTGTGGCACATGGGCTCCAGAGCACGTGGGCTCTGTAGTTTGCGGCATGCAGGGCTCTCTGGTTGAGGCGCTCAACGAGCTCAGCAGTTGTGGCGCATGAGCTTAGTTGCCCCATGGCATGTGGGACCTTAGTTCTCCAACCAGGGATCGAACCCGCGTCCCCTGCATTGCAGGATGGATTCTTTACCACTGGACCGCCAGGGAAATCCCTCTCTTGTCATTTAAAAAAATTTTTTTCAGCCATATTTCTTGAGGTTGTCTTTCTTTTGATTTGTGGGAGTTCATTATGTATACTGTATTCAGGTCTTTGGGAAATAGTACATATATCTTTTATTCCATAATTTTTCATTCTCTTAATTACATCTTTTAATGAATAAAAGTTCTTAATTTTAATGTACTCTAATTTTCAGCGTTTTTCTTTACAGTTAATTGTGATTCATGATCAGCTTATGAAATCTTCGTCTACCCCCAAGGTCATATGTTATTGTCTAATAACCTTATAGTTTTTCCCTGTCTTTCAAATCTATAATCCACCTGGAATTGATTTTTATGATGTAACTTAAGAAATCAAGATTTAAAATTTTTCTATATGGATATCTTTTTGACTCAGCACTAGTTATTAAAAGGAACATCCTTTGTCCACTGTGCTACAGTGTCACTTTTGTTGTAAGTCAGGAAACTGTATACATGTCAGTCTGTTCTGGACTGTATTCTGTTCCACTGGTCTATTTGTGTCTGTGCCGGAATCACACCAGTTTAATTATTGTAGCATTACAATATTGAGCCTTCTAGTCTATGAACGTGGCGCTTTCTTTAATTTACTTAGGCCTTCTTTAATTTCTTTCAGTAATGTTTTGTAGTTTTCTCTTTAGAAGTCTTGGTCATTTTGTTAGGTTTATTCCTAGGTATTTGATTTCTTTTGATACTATGGTAAATTATATCATTAAATTTTTAAAATTTGTAATTACTTGTTGCTAAAATGTAGAAATAAAGTTGGCATTTGAATACTGAACTTATGCCCAGAGCTCTTGCTCAATTCATTTGTCAATTCTAATAATTTTCATAGATTACTTTAGATTTTTCTGGAAACACAGTTTTTCCTGTATGTCATTATTCCTTTATGTAGGAATAATGACAGTTTCATAATTTCATCATTTTCTTTCCAATTCTTATACCTTTTATTTCCTTTTCCTGCAATTTTTTAAATGAATGGATATTGAATTTTATCAGATGCTTTCTGTGTATCATTGGAGAGCATCATGATTTCTGTATTCTGTTAATGTGGCGAATTACATTGATTGGCTTTTGAATATTAAACCAACCTTACATTCCTCAAAAATTCTAAATGGTTTGTATATCCTTGGATTGTCTTATTAATATTTTATTAAGGAGTCTTGCATATATTATATATTTATGGATGAAACTGACCTGTATTTTTTTTTTCTTGTAATGCTCTTGTCAGGTTTTGATGTCAAGATTATGTTGGCTTTCTGAAATGATTTGGGAAGAGTTCCCTCTTGTTCTCTTCTCTAGAAGAGTTTTTGTAAGATTGGTGCTATTTTTTTCTTATATGTTTACAAGAATTCAGTGGGGAAGTTATCTGGGTTTGGGGTTTTTCTTTTGGAAGGGCTTTTAATTACAGATTTAATTCTTCAATAGGTATAGGATTATTCAGATTTTCTATTTCTTGTGTAATTTCTGTCAATTTTAAAAAAGAAATCTGTTCATTTAATTTGAATTTTCAAAACATTTCATATGCCAAATGTTCATTTGTTTATAATAGGCTTATTATTTTTTAACATCTGTAGGAGAATTTTAAAAATTTTAATCATAAGTTTTATCATTCGACTTGTACCAAGTTCGTTTCCTTTGCTCTTACTGTGCTAGGCTCTTTCTGTTCCAAGAAACACAGATTCACTCAAGTTCCTTCAAGTAATGGAGATTCATGAGGCTCATTATAAAGCCATATGTAATCCTAAGAGAAAGGAATCACACAGGAAGAGCAAGATCTCTAGTATACCTTGGCTTTAGGGAGACTGGAAATGTATGGTTAGTAAGGATATGGGATATCTTTAGAGATGGGAACAGGTTTACTTTTTAATACCTTTAATAGTAAGACTTTCTAATGCTTTACTCTAATGCCCCCATTATTTGCATGAAGTTTCTTATTTCCTCTTGGCTCTTCTGTATTTTTTCTTTCCCTGCCCTACCTTTTGGTTACTCATAACTTCTTACTCATGGTCCCCAGTGCCTTGTAGCCTCATTTTGTGTTTCTTTTCAACCTCTTCTCCAGTTTGACTGAACCTCTCCTTGGTTCTCGATTTCACCTCCCAAGAGATTAGTTGATTAGTTTCAGAAGACCGGTATGTGAAGCCACCTCTTAGGCTGTTGGTCAGTTACCGATTGGTTACTCTTGACCAGGCAGGTATTGCCAAGAGTGGTGGGTCCACATAGCATAGCACATGGATGCCTTAGGCTAACTCCTCTGTAGAGGGCTGCAGCTGGACAGTTTCTCTTAGGATGAGTCTATACATGGCAAGTACTAGAATTAGTTAATACAGGTAAGTTCTAGAAATTAAATCATTGCAAGTGTTGCAGCTTTTCTCCCGTTTTCACTTATTCTGGTGAAATACCAGTGAGTAATTAAATCCTGATAAAACCAATATCTAGAATTTGGTATTATCCATCCCTTTAGCAGTTATCCCTCTTTAACTGAAAATATTCATGTGCTACCAACCCAGATTAGGGCTTTCTGCAATTAGATGTGTAATACCTATAATTTTAGTATGGACAAATGGAAATTGATAGATTTTAAATGTAAGTAATATAAAAAACAGACATAGGCAGATTAATGATTATTTAAAGAGAAAGCCATAGTATTTATCTCGTTTAGGTTGCTTCTTGTTATTTCCTTTTTTAAGTCCAGAAACAACCATGTGTGCTGCTGAGACTTCACTGTTCTGTAATAGCACAGGTCAAGTTGAAGACAAAGAGGTCCTCTTTCCTTTTGTGATACTTAATGGGTGACATATTTAAACACCACACCTTAATCTTTTGCCTAATGCATTCTCATTTATGGAATAAATTGTAGCTATTACACAGAAGCCCCTCTAGTACAATAAGTGAAATTGCTTTTTAATTTTCTAGGGGGACTCAGAGAGAGTAATGATAATTACTGGACCAAACATGGGTGGAAAGAGCTCCTACATAAAGCAAGTTGCATTGATTACTATCATGGCTCAGATTGGCTCCTATGTTCCGGCAGAGGAAGCAACAGTTGGAATTGTGGATGGCATTTTCACAAGGTAAAAACATTAGTTCTATTTGAATATATTTCTGACAATAAATCAAGCCCACATCGTCACATGAATTTTCTTCTTATGTACATAGTTAGGTGAACAGATTTGCTATATAGGATTTTGCTATTTAGAATTTCGGAACTTAAAGAAATCATTTCATCATGAAATTAATATCAGAAGAGACCTAGGAGATCATTTTGTCTGGTCATTTTAAACTTGTTGTTAGTTACCGAGTTCTTTCTTAAAGGAAATTATTTGTAGAAGTTGAAAATTAAACAGATAAAAGCAGATCTGCTCTGCCTTAATCAGAGGTAGAAGGCTTGAACCTAAATGTCCATCGACAGATGAATGGATAAAGAAGGTGTGGTACATATATACAATGGAATATTACTCAACCGTAAAACAGAATGAAGTAATGCCATTTGCAGCAACATGTATGGACCTAGAAATGATCATATTAAATGAAGTAAATCAGACAAAGACAAATATCATATATCACTTATATGTGGAATCTAGACAGTGATACAAATGAACTTATTTACAAAACAGAAACAGACTCACAGACTTAGAAAACAAACTTATGGTTACCAAAGGGGAAAGGTGGAGGGAGGGATAAATTAGGAGGTTAGGATTAACATATACACATTACTATATATAAAATAGATAAACAACAAGGACCTACTGGACAGCACAGGGAACTCTATTCAATACTCTGTAATAACCTATATGGGAAAAGAATCTGAAAAAGAATAGATATATGTATATGTATAACTAAATCACTTTGCTATACACCTAAAACTAACACAACATTGTAAATCAACTATACTGCAATATAAAATAAAATTTTTCTTAATTTCAAAAAAAAAGAGGTAGAAGGCTTGGGGACTTGGCTTCTAGGCTCTATAAAGCAGTCTGCAACCTAGTCTACCCTCCTTATTTTTATAGGTCGGGAACTGACAACAGACTGGAAAAGGCACTGGCCCAAGATAATTTAATTCATATTCTTTTTTGCTCTAAGGACATAACATGCAACTGGCTAAGATTTACCCTCAACCTTTAAACCTAAATTGCATGCCATATTAGGAATATAGGTGAAATATCGTGGTCTCACCAATTAGGATTCATAGTTTAATCTATTTACTTAGATTTATCAGTTCTTAAAATATTATTTATACTTCTTATACTTACATTTTTAGAAAAAGGTAAATATAGTCTATAGTGTATAGTCAAAGTATATGTGTAGAGTGTCTGATTTATTTTCCTGCTTATTTAATATTTGACCCTTGAACACATCAGAATATATCACATGCTAAGGTTCATGCAGTTGAGTAGACATTAAAACACTTTAAGGCTTGGGTTTTAATCAGAGAATGAACAAAGCAAAGCAACCTAAATTCTGTTGGGTTGGCTAAAAGGTTTGTTCCTTTTTTACCGTAAGATGGCTCTAGTAGTTCTTAGCTGTCTTTAACTTCATTTGAAACAATTTTGTTAGATTTTATTGTGACAGCTGTCACATCAGCATGCATTTAAAAAAAACATCAAAATTGGTGAATTTTTGTGTAGCCATTTTAATATTGAAGATGGAAGAAGAAAGCAACATTTTCAGTGTATTATGCTTTATTATTTCAAGGAAGGTAAAAAGGCAACTGAAACGCAAAAAAAGATTTTGCATGTATGGAGAGGGTGCTGTGACTGATCAAATGTGTCAAAAGTGGGTTGTGAAGTTTTGTTGTGGAGATTTCTTGCTGGACAATGCTCCACGGTCAGGTAGACCAGTAGAAGTTGATAGCGATCAAATCGAGACATTCAATGAGAACAATCAACGTTATACCACGTTGAGATACCCGGGAGATACCAGGAGATACCGACATACTCAAAATATCCAAATCAAGCATTGAAAATCATTTGCACCAGCTTGGTTATGTTAATCGCTTTGATGTTTGGGTTCCACGTAAGTTAAGTGAAAAAAACCTTCTTGACTGCATTTCCACGTCCAATTCTCTACTGAAACGTAATGAAAATGTTGTGTTTTTAAAACAAGTTGTGACGGGCAATGAAAAGTGGATATTGTACAATCATGTGGAATGCAAGAGATCGTGGGGCAAGTGAAATGAACCACTACCAACCACTACCACTACCAACCACACCAAAGGCTGGTCTTCATCCAAAGAAGGTGATGTATTGTGTGCATCGTGGGATTGGAAGGGAGTCCTCTATCATGAGCTCCTTCTGGAAAACCAAATGATTAATTCCAACAAGTACTGCTTCCATTTAGACCAACTGAAAGCAGCACTTTATGAAAAGTGTCCATAATTAGTCAACAGAAAATGCATTGTCTTCCATCAGGATAACGCAAGACCACATGTTTCTTTGATGACCAGGCAAAAACTATTACAGCTTGGCCGGGAAGTTCTAATTCATCCACCGTATTCATGAGACACTGCACCTTCAGATTTACATTTATTTCGGTCTTTACAAAATTCTCTTAAAGGAAAAAATTTCAATTCCCTGGAAGACTGTAAACAATTCTTTGCTCAAAAAGATAAAAATTTTTGGGAAGATGGAATTATGAAGTTGCCTGAAAAATGGCAGAAGGTAGTGGAACAAAACAGTAAATATGTTGTTCAATAAAGTTCTTGGTGAGGGCTTCCCAGGTGGCGCAGTGGTTGGGAGTCCGCCTGCCAGTGCAGGGGACACGGGTTCAGGCCCTGGTCCAGGAGGATCCCACATGCTGCAGAGCGGCTGGGCCCGTGCGCCACAGCTGCTGGGCCTGCACTCTAGAGCCCGTGCTCCACAACAAAAGAAGCCACCGCAGTGAGAGACACGCGCACTGCAATGAAGAGTAGCTTGCACCCGCGTACAGCAACGGAGACCTAATGCAGCCAAAAATAAGTAAATAAACTTTAAAAAAAAAAAGTTCTTGGTGAAAATGAAAAATGTGTCTTTTCTTTTGACTTAAAAACCAAAGACGCTTTTTGGACAACCCAATATTTGATGCCATATCACCAAACAGATGTTATTTTGATCTCCATATATTTGTAAATGAACTCAATATAATAAATTTTAAAAATATTTCTTTAGTTTTTAACATTGTAATTAATTTTCTATTTCCTAAGAAAAAATACTAGGTATTTTATTTTGGTTACATTATTAGGAGGAGTGACAAGAGAAATTTCATCAATAGAAAAAAGATAAAAGGAAGAGAAAAATAAAAAGAAAGAGAAAAAATATCTTGGGCAATGTAAGGTAATTTGTCTGGAAGAGAATCTTGTTAGCAGAGTATCAGGAATGTTTTTAGATACAAGTAATAGAAAAGAAAATAAGGGTTTACTTTTCTCATTTAACAAGGAAGCTTGAAGTAGGTGACCACTTCTGATGTTTCAGTGGCTCTGCAGTTTTGTTGTCTTCTCCTCATAGTTGCAATATAGTTGCTGTGACTCCAGACATCACATTGATATTCATATGAGGAAAAAGGGAAAAGGAATGCAAAAGCTTCTCCTTTTTTTCAGGAAATCAGTACCTTTTCAGAAGCCTCCCAGAAAACTTTCACTTACATTTCGCTAACCAGCGCTGTGTCTCATGGCCATAATTACAAGCGAAACAAAGTATGAATTTGATTTTATCCAGCTTTTATAATGGAGCTAGGCAAGGGACAGGTGTTCAGGAATGGATTTATTGGTAACCAGAAAATAGTTTCTGCCACAAGGAATGAATTCAATGATAATAACAATAACTAACCTTTGTGATGATAACATATTTATAATATTAGTATAATAAAATTTTTACCAATGTATAGAACCTGTTCTATGTATATAAAATATTTATATAAAGTATATTCGGTGAGAGCAAACATAAGCCTTCTGGAAAAGGACAAAGTGCATTAATTCAGCAAATTTGGATCTTTATCCATTCATTTTCATTTGTTCATTCATCCAACATATACTAACTTGGCATCTAACATATGACAAGCACTCAGAATACAAAGCAATCATAGTTTCTGTTCCCATGAAGTTTACCTGATGGAGAAGATCAGCATAAACCAAAAAATTGTATAAAGAAATGTAAAGTTGCAGCTGTGACAAGTCTACAAAGGCTAGGTATATGAGGCTGTGGCAGCCTGTGGTGCTGGGACCTGATCTGCTCAGGAACGTCAGGAGAAGGCTTCCTTTAGCAAGTGATGTGTAATGTGAAGGAGGCGTTAACTAATCAAAGGAAAGAAGAGCATTTCAGACCAAGAAAGCAGCATGTGCAAATGTTCTTTCACATTAAAAAAACCATAGTGAGACAACAGCTGAAGGGTGGCCCTCTAGGGGAGCAAGATTCTCCATGAAGCTGAAGACAATAGGTAAGGGCAAGTTATACAAAGTGTAGGCCATGTTAGGAGTTTGTGTAAAAGCCATGGGAAACCATTGAAGGGTTTTAAGCAGGGCTTGGTATGATCACATCTACATTGGCTGAAATGCAGAGAATGTTTGGAGGAAGGACACAGTTGATCAGTGCAGTCTTATCAGTAGGCCCTTGCGGTGGCCTTGGTGAGAGGTATCAGTAGTTTGGACTGGGTTGTAGTGTTAGTTTAAATGGAAAGGAGTTGTATTTGAAAGGTAATAAATAACAGGAAATAAATCAACAGGATTTGGTGATAGATGGGACATGAGGCTGAGATAAATGGAGTTTTCAGCAATGACAGTGCTTTGTGCATCTGGGTGGAGAATGCCGGCATTTACTGGAAGAGAGTGATTTTTTTTCCTTGGATCCTGACTTTATTTTTGGTTTTTTGATTTACAATGTTGTGTTAGTTTCAGGCGTACAGCAAAGTGATTCAGTTATACATATATTCATTCTTTTTCAGATTCTTTACCCATGTAGGTTATTACAGAATATTCAATAGGACCTATACAGTAGGTCCTTGTTGGTTATCTATTTTATATATAGTAGTGTGTATATGTTAATCACAAGCTCCTAATTTATCCCTCCCCCACTCATTTCCCCTTTGGTAACCATAAATTTGTTTTTGAAATCTGTGAGTGTTTCTGTTTTGTAAATAAGTTATTTGTATCATTTTTAAAAATTAGATTCCACATATGAGTGATACCATATACTTGTCTTTGACTTATTTCACTTAGTATGCTAATCTCTAGGTCCATCTATGTTGCTGCAAATGGCATTATTTGGTTCTTTTTTATGGCTGAGTATTGACTTGGTTTTTGTATGTAGTAGGTAGCAATACTCTGAGACCATAGGGAAGCTGTCATGTAGTCAGTTGGATATAAAGTTTGAGTTCACAGGGAGAGATGAAAGGTAACAATATAGATTTGTTGTGAGACATCTTTGTATAAGTGGGAAGTGAGATCCTGGGTGTGGATGAGATCATGTTGGCAGAGAGTAAATATAGTGAAGAAGATAATGTTCCAAGGCTGAGCCTTAGAACTGCCAACATGTCATGACTGAGTAAGAAGATAAGCTTGAAAAACCAACAGAGAAGGAGTACCCAGAGAGGCAGGGGAAAACCAGGACAGCCCAGTGTCATGGGGGCACGGGGAAAAGTGCTTCAAGGAGGAAGGAAGTGGTCCACAGCGCTGAAAGACTGAATGAGATGAAGCCTGAAAAGTCCACCTTGGTTTTAGCAAAATGGATATGACTAGTGACCTTTGCAAGAGCTGTTATGGTGGAGTGGTGGGGCCTCACTCCAGTTAAAGAGGGTTAGAGAGTAAGTGAGAGGTTAGGATATAGAGTTTGTAGGTGACCCTGGAGCAGATTGGCTGGGAAGACAGGGTTAGAGATCCAATAAGGGACTTGTTTTATTTTTGAGTGGTAGACTTGAACATGTTTAAGAGGGGTATCCAGTGGAATATGTTATGTCCATGAATTTATGATTCTAAAAAAATGCATCAGTCACCTTAGAGGATATTAGAATGAATTCATGATACTTAAAACAAAAAATCACTAGTCACTTTGGAGAATAAAAATTAAAAAATAAAGGGGAAGAATCATGCAGCTACCATGCCTTTCCAAAAATATTATGAGAAGAATTTTCTCTTTATGGAAGTGTTCCAGCTAACAGAGAAGGAATAGTAGTATTAGAATATCACCCCTCTCTTTTTTTGCAATCCCTAATGTAGTTATAGATCTAGGCAATAATTAGAAATGGCTGCTCACGTCATGAAAAGAGAGACGACCAGACATTTGGCCAAAGTTTGTAACACAAGCTATGAAGTCTGTGCAAACAAATCAAACCTTAATCTGTTTGAATATCTAGATCTATCTGAAACACAGAGAGATATTGATCTTTTATACTTCAGGATTTTTTTGTGGGGGAAGGGCTGCACTGGGTCTTAGCTGTGGCACACGGGATCTTTGTTGCGGCATGCAGGATCTTTTTAGTTGCGGCATGCAGGATCTTTTTAGTTGCGGCATGCAGACTTCTTAGTTGCGGCATGCATGCGGGATCTAGTTCCCTGACCAGGGATCGAACCTGGGCCCCCTGCATTGGGAGCGCAGTCTTACCCACTGGACCACCAGGGAAGTCCCTATACTGCAAGATTGGTCACAACCTTAAAACATTAATTAGCAAAGAATCATTTCAGTCAGTTAAAGGATATAAAGATATAAACACTGAAATCTGGGACACTCTCTTATGCTTTACCATTTAAGTAGCTGTTGTTTCATGGACCTTAAGGTCATGTTTATAAAAGCAGTCTGCCATGGACCCTGAGTGTCCCTGCATGTCCCTACTGAGTACACCAAGAAAGCCCCTGATTGCTCCCTACCTGGGCATTTGTCAGGGTTGGGCTTGCAGCAAGCAGTCTCGAGGGAAGAGGTAATAACATCTCCCCACAAAGAGGAAGCGTGCTTCTTTTTGTTGTACACGTAGTGAATCCTCAAGTTCAGTTTTCTGCCTTGTAATACAACCCACTGCATGCACAGCATCCGTGGTGAGCCCTTTGCCTTGCCCTTACGGGACTTGACAGCTGATGCAAACCAATATGGGTAAAAGTCCTTTGTTTCTGATTCAGGGTTTTCATGTCTTTTGCTAGCATCTGTGAAACCATATTGGCTTAACTTGATATAAATAGGGTAAAATCCCAGACTTTGCCCAGTTCTGCATGGGTCAGTAGGATTCTCTTATCTCTTGCTAATAATAAGTGCTACTAAAATGTGAGTAGATAGGTTATATGTGGGAAAGGATGGAAGCTTTAGAGCCAGAAAGGTCAGGTCTCAATACAAGTTCACCAATTTCCTGACTGTGTGCTAGTTACTTCATTCATCTAGAGCCTTGAAAGAAGTATGGTGTCATGGAATTAAAAAAAAAAAAAAAAAAGTATTATAGTTGGGTACAAATCCCACTTTTTCTACTTAACTATCTGACCTTTGGCGAATTACTTGACTTCTCAATGTCTCAGTTTTTTCATCTATAAAATGGAGATAATACTGCTTAATCACAGATTATTGTGGGAATTAAGTACATGAAGTGCCTGGTATGTAATAGGTACTCAATAAATTTGAGTTTTGTTCCTTCTTCTAGAGTCTGTGTCATTAGTATTTTGGATTTAAAAGTCTGTCTTCATATATATGTTAGTATAGTACTCCTTTTCTAAACTTAGCCTCAGGTCTCACATCTATAAAACAAAAAGTTTGATAATACCAGGTTTTGAGAATAATTTTTGAAGGGTGTGAAATCACTACGAATTGCTGGTCTTAGCTGTCATCCTTGAAAGAAGTTAACCAAATATTCCGCACTCTAAACCTTGCCAACACCAAATTCATTGTTTCAGTATAGTAGCATTCATTCTGAGTTAACTCCTGCAAACACATTAGTTTATTCATCTACTTGGGGATACATTTTATAGTTACCTGGTCCTGATGGGCCAATCCAGAAGTAGTATCACATGAAAGAATATTCTTATTACAACACATGAAAAAGAGCTGGTTATGAAACTTGGCATTCAGTGTGATTCCACTTTTGTATGACAAATTGTATATGTAAATATATGCAGAGAAAACCATCTATATAGAAGGCTGCATTCCAAAATATTGTAAAAGATATAGGATTATGGTGACTTTTCTTTAGTTTGGCTTATGAACATTTTCAAAATTCTGAAATAAACAGGTAACAAAAGTACTCCCCTGCCCAAAAAATGTTAAGGGTTATATCAGTCAAAATGAGATGTTTCATAGGCGTCTAATGAAATGCATATATGGTCATTGTCTGGGAATACTTTTTTCCTGGACAGACTTCTCTTCCCTACTCAGTAGCATGGAATTTGGGGTTCTAAGCTTTAAACCTTCCCAAGAGCATATCAGACTTTATTTTTCCGAAGTTGTAACCCAGCCTGTAAGTAGCCCTAGTTCTTCCTCCTTTAGGAATTGATGGCTTTCTGTCAGATCAGTATGCAAGACTGGTGTTTTTAATTTTCATAACAGAAACATTGCCCTTTGCACATTTAACATCTTTGATTTTTTTAACTCTTAATGTACATTGGATTTTTTTTTAATGGAGCTTTTAAAGTATATTGAAACCTGGACCCTGCCCTCAGAGGTTCTAAGTTGGCCTGGGGCAGGGTTTGGGAATTTGAATTTTACATGTGTCCAGGTGGTTTTGAAATGTGGGCAAGGCTGAGAAGCATTTCCCCAAGCCCTTGCTGGAGAGCTCAGTTATTTAATTCTAAAAGTAAGAGAAGCTTATTATGAAAACTGTTTACGGTGTAGTAGGGTATTAAGTGAAATGTTTCCTTCTCTACAGGTCAGCATCTATTTATGGTTTTTCATTTAACTTTCCACAAGGTTAGAGGTGTACATAAGTCTTCTCTCTTAAGTGGTCTTATACTAAGCATTATTATCATGTAGCTTGCTTTTATTTCCTAACCTGGGGGAAACTGAATTCCCCTGTCAGTTCTTACAGATTAGTCTCACACTTTTATTGGCTGTGGTGTGTCTGCTATGCAGAGGTTCCCTGAACTCTTTAACCTCTGAGACCTCCATCTGGGATGCACTGCTCTAGTAGAAGAACCCTGTTCCTTGTCCATTCCCCCTGTCCTCGCCTTCTCTTCCTATTACCATTGGAAAGGAGTCTATGTGGACCACATTCAGTTATATCCCTAGGATTTTAAATTTTTACTAGGATATGGTTTAATATTATAACCTCATATTTTTCATTTATTATGAAATTATTCAGACATATTACAGTCCCCTTGTAGCTTCCAACCTACTAAAGAAATAAAGCATTGCAAATCCAACTGAACCCATAACCTTCCCTGGTCCTGTTCCCCTCCACCCCATCCAGAGTAACCCTTTTTGACTCTGGTTTTTATCTCATGAGTTTCTCTGTATTTTTACTACATAGGTATGTTTTGAAATAATATATGGAATTATTTGGTATGCTTTTAAACTTTATGTTTGGTATGCTTTTAAGCGTCATTCTTCTGCAAGTGGCTTTTTCCCCCTCAATGTTATATTTATGAACTTCATCCATATGGATGCATATAATTCTAGTTCACTCATTTTTCTCTAATTATGATAGTCCATTGTATGCATGTACCATAGTTTATCCATTTTTCTTGATTAATATCTAATATGATTCAAATTTGTTGCAAATATCAACAGTGCTGATACCTGTCTTACACACATCTAGTACACGTGTGAGTTTTCTGATTCTGGGCTTTACCTAGGAGTGGGACTGTAGAGTGTAAGGAATGTGCATCTTTCTTGTTCTTCAAGGAACATGAACCAGTTTAGAATCCCACCAGCAGTGTGTAAAAGTGTGTCCCTATGATTTAAATTAATTAGAACAAGAAATACCCATTTGATATGTTTCTATATAGTCTCAAAAATTGGTCATAAGGGCATTTTCATTTCTATTAATATGTTTTACATGAAGTACCATCTGATAAATGACATTTTATTAATGCTAAGGAATTTTTTTCTCTCCATGTGCGTGCTGTGCCTGTTTATAAAGAGATTTGAAGCACTTTATTGGCCTTCCCTGACAAACTGCCAGGCCTCATGTTTTCAGCCAATGGCTGCTCCCCCTTTAATTCCTTTTTGTCTTGACTGCCAAGAGGTTAAGAGCTAAATTTGAGGCGCAAGTGTAGAAACAAATTTGGTTTAATTTTCCCCATCTCTTCTTATATGGGAGTATTTCTCCATGAGTATTTCTCTAGCATGATTCTTAGAACAGCTGCATCAGAATCAGAGATGCTTGTTAAAAATGCTGCTTTCTAAGGCCTGTCACAGACCTATTATATTGGAATCTTCAGCGTGAGACCCTAAAATTAGCATTTTAAAAGCTCCTGCTAAACTTGCTGTCTCAAATTTGAGCATCTACTATATGGCTTGTAATCTTACTTTCATATTCATTGTAACTCTTCTGTTATAAATATTTTGTTATTCTAAATCACTTCAGATCCTTTTTTGCGCTCAATGGAAAAAATATTAAAATCTAGCAGATGTGTGCATAAAATTTGGCTCCAAACTTGGTCTTTTTTTTTTTGTTCATGCCGCGTGGCATGCGGGATCTTAGTTCCCCAGCCAGGGATCGAATTCGTGCCCCGTGCAGTGGAAGCATGGAGTCCTAACCACTGGACTGCCAGGGAATTCCCAAACTTTATCTTTAAATTGGTTATTTTTGCATTATTAATTGGACATTTACAACACTAGGTTTAAATTCATGTTTTCCATAAATATTCATTGAGTGCCTACTATGTGGTGTGTGCTGTGCCGTAAGAAGAATAAATAAATGCATGAAAAGCTATAAACAGGAGGCTTTGGGAGTCTTTTCCTGGATGTTGTAACCTCATGAACCTTTCTCTGAATAAGAAGGATTTTTTAAAAGTAGAATTTTGGCAAACATATACATTTGGCCCTAATTGGTGATATATGTACTCATTGGTGAAATATTATATTTCTAGACACATATTTCCAAGGATTATTAACATCTTTGAGTGCATCACTCAATTAAGATCTGTTTCTTATTATCCTGATAAGTGCAAACTTAAACCTCATTCAACTTTTTGGACTCAGTATTTAAGTTTTAGAAAAGCGATGAATTATTAAGTCTGGTTGAAAAAAAAACAACAAAACAATTGGCTTCTCTCAGCATAATTTCTTTCTATTTATGTCAATTAAATGTTGGTAGAAAGGAGTATTTACATTAAGTGGCCTCTGGTTAATAATTTTCATGCCACCCTCCCCACATAAACTCTTTCTTATGGTCCCCAGCTTCAGGAATGCTTTGTACTCAGAATCGCACCATTGTGTTTACTTTGAGAGAGAATTGGAAGGTAATAGGTCTTCAAATGCTTAAATTAAATTATCTTAAATGTTTGCTTTTGGCTGTGTGGATGATAACTGGTTTGTTTGCTGAATTTAGTTTAATTCAGCACATATTGATTGAGTACCTACTGTGGAGTATTTTTACTCTGTTAAAATATATGTATACTTCTTGGACAGAAGGAAAATATCTTGACTGAGTACATGTCTTCTAGTTGGTAGTAAATACCAGCACTAAAAACCACATTATATTTTACGGAATGAGTGGGCTGTTGAGAATTTTATTGGCAACAGAAATGTTGCCTTGTGAGTGCCTCTCTGGTTTATTTAGCTCCTGTAGCTGTGTCTGCCAAACAGGAGATACCTCACTTCATCTTTTTGATGGGAAGTGGTCGTATGAATTTAATGCTTCAAAGTCACCTGAGGGTTTGGTTTCGTTTAGTTTTAAGTGCAGATTCCAGGCATGTCCCTGGAATGTAGATTCCCTGGAGATACAGTTGTTATCGGTATGATGAAGGAGACTCCTGGACTTTGTAATTAAGAACTCGTGCTTAGGTCTTCCCATTTTTGATTGGGCTGTTTGCTGTTTTTATATTTTGGAAATTAATCCCTTGTCAGTTGCATCATTTGCAAATATTTTCTCCCATTCTGTAGGTTGTCTTTTCATTTTGTTTACAGTTTCCTTTGGTGTGCAAAATCTTTTAAGTTTAATTAGGTCTCATTTGTTTATTTTTGTTTTTATTACTCTAGGAGACAGATACAAAAAAATATTGCTATAATATACATCAAAGAGCTTTTTGCCTATATTTTCCTCTAGGAGTTTTATAGTATCTGGTCCTACATTTAGGTCTTTAATCCATTTTGAGTTTGTTTTTGTGTATGGTGTTAGAAAATGTTCTAATTTCATTCTTTTAAATGTAACTGTCCAGTTTTTGGAGCACCACTTATTGAAGAGACTGTCTTTTCTCCATTGTATATTCTTACCTCCTTTGTTGTAGATTAATTGACCATAGGTGCATGGGTTTACTTCTGGGCTTTCTATCCTGTTCCACTGATTTGTATGTCTGTTTTTGTGCCAGTACCATACTGTTTTGATTACTATAGCTTTGCAGTATAGTCTGAGGTCAGGGAGCCTAATTCTTTCAGCTGCAGTTTTCTTTCTCAAGATTGTTTTGGCTATTCAGGGTCTTTTGTGTTTCCATACAAATTTTTAAATTTTTGTTCTAGTTTTGTGGAAAATGCCCTTGGTAATTTGATAGGGATTGCATTGAATCTGTAGACATTTCTCCAAGGAAGACATCCAGATGGCCAACAGGCACATGGAAAAATGCTCAACATCGCTAATTATTAGAGAAATGGATATCAAAACTACAGTGTGGTATCATCTCACTCCAGTCAGAAGGGCCATCATCAAAAAGTCTACAAATAATAAATGCTAGAAAGGGTGTGGAGAAAAAGAAACCCTCCTACACTGTTGGTGGGAATGTAAATTGGTACAGCTACTATGGAGAACAGTTTGGATGTTCTTTAAAAAACTAAAAATAGAGTTGCCATATGATCCAGCAGTCCCACTCCTGGGCATATATCTGGAGAAAACTATAATTCAAAAAGATACATGCACCCCAGTGTTCATTGCAGCACTGTTTACAGTATCCAAGACATGGAAGCAACCTAAATGTCCTTTGACAGATGACTGAATAAAGAGGATGTAGTGTGTGTGTGTGTGTGTGTGTGTGTGTGTGTGTGTGTGTGTGTGTGTGTGTGTGTATGTGTGTGTATGTGTATACATACACGATGGAATATTACTCAGCCATAGAAAAGAATGATATAATGCCATTTGCAGCAACATGGATGGACCTAGAGATTATCATGCTAAGTGAAGTAAGTCAGACAGAGAAAGAAAAATATCATATGATATCCTTTATATGTGGAATCTTAAAAAAAAAAAAAAGGTTCAATTGAACTTACTTACAAAGCAGAAATAGCCCCACAGACATAGAAAGCAAACTTATGGCTATCAAAGGGGAAACGGGGGGTGATAAATTAGGAGGTTGGGATTAATATATACACACTACTGTTTATAAAATAGATAACCAACAGGTACCTACCGTATAGGACAGGGAATTGTATGCAATATTTTGTAATAACCTATAAGTGAAAAGAATCTGAAAAAGAATATATACACACACACACATATATTTACATATATATAACTGAATCACTGTGCTGTACACCTGAAACTAATATGACATTGTAAATCAACTATACTTCAACTGAAAAAAATATTTTTAAAAAAAGAACCTCTGCAAGTGACTCAGAAACATATCCAGGTTTAGGAGCTATTATTTAGTTTCAACACTTGACATTTTACAGAAGGAAAAGCAGAAACAGAGATTGTGATTTGCTCAAGCTCATAGTGTGAGTTCAGTTATAAGAATGCCTCCTCTGGTTGTGTTGCGTTTCCCTGTATTGAACTTATTAATTAATCTGGTTAGTCTTTTCCCTCATGACTGATTTATCCTTGCTTTGATGGCCTTAATTATTTGTGTTGTTTCACAGAAAATAGTTAAGAAATAGTTAACTATTTTCCTTTGAATTTCTTGGGACTATCCCACTGAATAGACAAGTAGATGTGTTGGGGAATGATTTGACCAGTCAGCACACTGTGGGTTTCCTTTGATAGGAAAACACCTGTGTCCTTATGTGGCCTGCATGTGCTTTGTAGGTGGTTCTAGTGAACATGGTTTCATGTGAGCCAATACAAGTTTGGCATTTTCCTGGATTGCTGCCTTGATTTTCAGCTATGTTTCCATTGACACTGAAAGATTGTTGTAGTGTTTTTTTGCTTGGTTATATTTGCAGTTCACTGTAATAGCTGTTATAAATTGACTTTAAATACCATAGTGTGATCTGATTGCAGCTGTTAGTAGAAACAATTACCCTAGATAAAGAAACCTTTTTCATTATCTATTATAATAATTTCATTGCTGCTAATGAGGTGTTTTTGATATTGGTAGAAGAAAGCTGGTTATTTATCTTGCTAATTGCAGTCATTTTGCCTTGTCTTAACACAATGGTACAGTAGAGTATAAAGTGTTTTAAATGTATCAATAGAGTATAAAGTGTTTTAAATGTACTGTGATTTTTAAAATAACATTTGTTTTTCTAATGATACTGTAAAGCTTATTCATTGTGCAAAATTTAAAACTATAGAAAAGCTCAAAAAGGAAAAAAATTTAAATCACCTGTAATTCCACTACCTGGAAATCGTCCTTTAGGTGTATGGCCTTCCAGGCTTTTAAAAAATGCACATATGTAGTGATAAATTATTTGTGATTTCATTCCATTGCTGGGTTAATGTTTATGTGTAAATGTGATACAGATCTACTACTTCACATTTTTTTATACCTTTTAAATACCATGCTGTATCTACACATCTTTCAATATTTGGTATTCTTTTGAAGCTCTTTTCTCTTCTTAGACTTTAACTTTTTTTTTCTTCCTTACACCATCCTTCTTAAGTTAGAGTACTTTGCTATTCAGGAGATTATTTCCTTCTGTAAAAATTACATAATGTGCAAAAAAAACCCAAGCTAAAACACCCATACTGTACAGAATTCTGCAAAGTTTTTAGCGAAATGAAGTGAGTAGAACATCTTCAATTCGAAAAAGAAGGCAAAATTAGCTAATATAAAAGCCCTCCTATACGAAACACTTAGAGGACAAATAGAGTATGATTTCACTTATCTGAGGAACTAGAAGAGGCAGATTCATAGAGGCAGAGGCTGAGGGGAGAGAAGAATAGGTAGTTATTTTTTGATGGGTTATTTTGAGATGATGAAAAAGTTCTGCTAATGGATAGTAGTGATGACTGCACAACATTGTGAATGTGCTTAATACCACTGAATTATACACCTAAAAAGTGTTAAAATGGTAAATTTTACGTGTGCCACAACTACTGAGCCTGCGTGCCATAACTACTGAAGCCCGCGTGCCTCGAACCCATGCTCCACAACAAGAGAAGAAGCCCGCGCACTGCAACGAAGAGTAGCCCCAGCTCGCCACAACTAGAGAAAGCACAGCAGCAAAGACCCAACACAGCCAAAAATAAATAAATAAATAATTTTTAAAAATGATAAATTTTAGTTATATATATGTAAAATATATGTACTTATATATTATTTTAAAAGCACTTAAAGTATGTCCAAAAAAATCCTGATGCAGTACAATAATCATTTCCTCTAGTTAACAGTTTTCATATTTAAGCTCCAATTACTTATCATTCAATATAAAGAATCCTTTTTTCCACCTGTTAATTTCAGAATTTCTCCCTCATGCTAGCATTTTCCTTTCATAAGGCCCAAAGATTGTGGTTTGAAGGGACAGAGCCCCACCCTACTTGCTATAATTTAGAAACATCTAGAATGTTATCTCAAAATATCAAGACCTCATAAAAACAAACCCTTGTTCAAATTTTCATGAAAGTGTTCTTGATTTTAGAAACTGATTCAAAAAAGTAGTAATTTCTTTTCTCCATTAATGCTTTATTAAGCTTTGTTGACCTATATAAGGGTTAGACGAGGAGGGAGTAGGGGATTAGAGAGATTAGTCAGCCGCCACTCCTAAAAATATCAGAGTGATTTTTTTTTCTTAATCACATATCTGTAACCTGTCAGAGCAAACTTACTCTGAGATGAAACCTAAAGAATGCATTTTCCATTTTTCCCTGCATTTGAATACAAATACAGGCAGAATGATAATAATGACATATGTTCTGAATTCCTTAAATCTCTAACATATTTTAACATTTGAAAAATTTCAGAATCATTGTCCAGTAGGATGTGTCGTAAATGCTTGTCGGATTAATAGAAAATTACAGACCTTTTGTTAATGGTGTTATACCCTGCCTTATTTCCAAAACTTATTTTAGACAGTTTACTGGGATATATACAATAGAGCAGGACAACAAGAAAGTAAAATGGTATTCAAAGATCAAGGACAAGTAAGGACAGAAACCTAAGATAAAGTCAGTGTTGCTATTTGTCATTATAAGGTGCTACCCAGTTGTTTCCTAGTAACCAAGACCAAAAGGAAAATGGATTTATTGATAAAATTCTGTGTCCATCAGAATCATATAAAATCTTTATATTGCTGAAATTTATTGGAAAAATAAATTTAAGAAGAGGAATTCCTTAAAGGAAATTTCTTAAGAGAAGTTAACAGAAAAAAAAAAAAAAAAATATATATATATATATATATATATATATATATATATTTTTTTTTTTTTGGCGGTACTTGGGCCTCTCACTGCTGTGGCCTGTCCCGTTGCGGAGCACAGGCTCCGGACGCGCAGGCTTAGCGGCCATGGCTCACGGGCCCAGCCGCTCCGCGGCACATGGGATCCTCCCGGACCGGGGCACAAACCCTTGTCCCCTGCATCGGCAGGCGGACTCTCAACCACTGCGCCACCAGGGAGGCCCCAGAAAATATTTTTATCAATAAACAGTTCCCACAGTTACAAACACATACTTCCCCAGTGGCCTCAGTGACTGGTTAAGGCGCCACCATTTCTTTAGTGTCTGCTGGGCAGCATTGCTACTTTATCATCAGGTGCTATGGAAAAATAGAATTGTGAAAAAATGTTTTGGCTCCTATAATGGAGTGGCTTTCAAACTGTTCTACAGGGTGTTAGGAATCCCACAGCGCCCCCTCTAGAAGGGAAGCGAGGCCTCAGTGCTGGGTTCTCGACCAAATCAGTGTTCCTTTGATCTGATTGGCAGAGTGAGTTTCTTTGTAAAATTTCATGTGAACAAAGGATTTAACAGGTAAAAGGTATTTGAAAACTACTGGTCTAATAGTAGAGTTGGGACCATTGTTTAATAAAAATACACCCAAGATCCCCTGAAATCTGGCCTGACCTCCTTAAGGACAGAAACCCTGTAATACCGTAAGACACATTGGTACCATGGCATTTTGCTACACACATGTTTTGATGCCATGTATATAAAGCCATCCACCCACCTGTCTAGAGATTAAATTTCATCTAGACTGCTTGGTATGTGTATGGTTTCTATTTTTACATTCAACTTTTAAATTCATATACATTGATTTTGGAATATGGTGTAAGTAGGGACACATCTTTGTTGTCGTTTTTTGTTTTTTTTTCCTGAAGGAACCAATTAGCTACCATCTTTTTTTATTGATTGATCATTCAGCCTTCCCTCCTGTTTTGAAATCTCACCTTAGAATGTCTTTCCCCAAAGCATTCTACAATTCTTGCAGTTCCCAGTGAGACCACTCTGTTACCGTACTATTTCTAGAAAGCACTTAAGTATACGTAAACTGTTTCATTAAAATCTTAGCCAGTGCTTGCTTGTTTTTCTAACTCTTGAATCAAAGATACCCCCGCCCAGATATTTGCCTTATCAGAGCTATTTTATTATCAGCGAAAGATATGTTCTTTTTGTCAGTTCACAACCTGTCAGGAATAAAATCAAACATTGTTAAGTGAGAATCAAACATTATGGTTCTGAAGAATTCAGAGTGGTTGCAGAGATAGGAAAGTTTAATATTCTTGCTTTGTGGTAGGGAACATATTAGTAAAGTAAACATTGAAAATTGAGGTAAATAACAGGATTTAAACTTTGAAAAAGTAACCAGAATGCTCCTGGGTTAACAACATTTCAGAAATTATGTTTTGTAGTTATCGATTTTAAAGGAGACGGAATCGACAGCACTATCACCTCCATCATAGATGTAGTTAATTACAGTTTCTAAATGCCACTGATTAGTGGAGCAGTTCTCCTAAGGTGCCACCAGTCTTTGGAAGTTGAGGAGGTGGGCATTATACTCCATTGCTCCTGCCCAGTACGTGGCTCCAGCCACAGGATAGTTAAGGCTCGGTTTTACCATGAGTTTTTCCAGAAATAAGAGACATATTATGCTGCTGTAGGTCACATGTGAACTGTTGTAGAAAAACTAAATTGATGAAGGTATTTTGCTGAGAAAATAGTCACCAGCGTCCACAAAGCTGGCTAGTGGGTCAGAGTCTGAATTCTAGGTTTTGCTGCAAACTACATGACCTGGAGTGCAAATACCTAATTTTTCCCCCCAGATTTTTTTTTACATTCTCCCAAATGTGTTCTGTAAACCATTATTGTCAGAAGGTGCTCCAGAAGTTTCAAGGGTCCATGGTTAAATGAGTTAGAAATGCTGTGTACTAGATCAGGTGTAAGAAATGCACAATATGTAGTAGAATATTAAAGGCTCTAAGAAGTCTTACAGGAAAGAGCCCTTACAACTTTTGAACCTGTTTCTTGACATCTCTAAGAGCACTGTTCCATGAAGTCCACTTTAGGAACCTGTATTAGGTGCCTGAGGTTATTTAAACCTCCATAATTCTAGTTCTAGTAAAAAAAAAAAAAGAAAAGTTTTATTTCAACATGGTACTTTAATTTGTAATATCGGTGTGGAATCTTCTTCAGGAAACACTGGAAAAAGCCTTTGATTGTACAGCATCCTAGTACTCAAGGATTTTGCACACAGTGATACAGAGAAGCGTTGTTTTCCCCTGTGAGTACTAAAACCTTGATTTGAAATGATTGGTCAGAAAGAGGCTGAGTCAGAGGTTTCCCTGCTTTTCAAGAGCTCTGTCCAGTACCTCAGGTTCTACCCAGAATGTTTCTATAAGGTGCCATTTGATGTTAGACACTCTTTATATCCAACATATTTTCTTTTAATACAATTTCAGCTGTTATTGGCTCAAAGTACATAGACCCCTGTAGGGATCTTTTATAGTTATTGCTCAGAAAATAATGTCTGGCTTCCTAATAATGAAGTACAGAGGAAAATCAGGATTTTGTCATCTTGTTTGTAGGATGGGGGCTGCAGATAACATATGTAAAGGACAGAGTACATTTATGGAAGAACTGGCTGACACAGCAGAAATAATAAGAAAAGCAACATCACAGTCTTTGGTTATCTTGGATGAATTGGGAAGAGGGACAAGCACCCATGATGGAATCGCCATTGCTTATGCTACACTTGAGCATTTTATTAGAGATGTAAGTATCTTGCATACCTTTTTGTACAGGAATGGTGCATACTATACAGATTGTTTTCCTGACCTCAGTTTCAAAATATTCAATATTATCCTGCAGTTGATCCTGTTCCTGCAATTGATCATTCAAATGCTATATATGGAACTCAGGTAGATTGTCCCTAAGTAACGTTTGTAGTTCTTTGATGTGTCTTGCTTTCTTTTGCTGAGGCAGAATAAACCTGATCAGTAGGAGAAAGGCCTCCTTGGCAATATTTCCACCTAGAACTGTATCTTACTCTCCTTGGCAAACTAAATCAAGAGCAGGGCCCATCACCTGCAACCCAATCCTTGAGAAAAGAACCAAATAAGAGATAGTGCCATTTTTGCCCTGTGAAATACTTTTTTCAACAATATCCTAGAAGGTCTCCTTATAAGACCTTTGATCTGATCTTTCGATGTCTCTATCTTAGTAACACCTTCAGTGCATGTGTCTTTTTTTTTTTAGAGTTCATTTCTTTTTTTTTTTGGCTGCATTGGGTCTTTGTTGCTGTGCGTGGGCTTTCTCTGGTTGTGGCGAGCGGGGGCTACTCTTGCAGTGCGTGGGCTTCTCATTGCGGTGGCTTCTCTTGTTGCGGAGCACAGGCTTTAGGCGCGCGGGCTTCAGTAGTTGTGGCTCGCGGACTCTGGAGCACAGGCTCAGTAGTTGAGGTGCACGGGCTTGGTTGCTCCACGGCACGTGGGATCTTCCCGACCAGGGATCAAACCCATGTCCCCTGCATTGGCAGGTGGATTCTTAACCACTGCGCCACCAGAGAAGTCCCAGAGTTCGTTTCTAAGCATCTGAATGTGAACTTTTGTTTGTGTCAAACTTTGCACCTCTGTCATCTCCATCAAACTGTCCCCTTTATTAACTGTCTCTGGTTTTGTTCATTTTGATCTCTCCTTTTTTTCTCTCACCTTAGCACCTGCCCCTGTACCTTGTCTCTTCTTTGGTTTTTCTTTTTCTATTTTGTTCTCTACTTTTTAACTTTTCTTTGTCTCTGTGTCTTCCTTCCATTTTCATTTCTTTCTTTCTTCCTTAAATAGCCAATAAAAGCACATTTTTGCTCGTATTTCTTTGCAAAAATAAAATCCCCTTTTCTTTAAAGTTTTGTGGCCCTCAATTTTTTGTTTAAACGTTTAGTTAGATTACATAGTTAATGATGACATATTTTCTGTTTTAAAATAAATACTTTTTACTTTTAAAGAAATTCTGTATTTTCAAAAAGATATAGCTCAGGAACTTTTCTTTAATCATTGTAGAAACTACAGGTTCGGTATAGTTCTATATCTGCCTCCAAAACACACTTTTTAAACATTCATTTAAGAATACTACTCATGCAAGAGGGAGGAGATATGGGAATATATGTATATGTATAGCTGATTCACTTTGTTATAAAGCAGAGACTAACACAACATTGTAAAGCAATTATACTCCAATAAAGATGTTAAAAAAAAAAGGATACTACTCAGCTGTAAAAAAACAAATGCAATTTTGCCATTTGCAGCAACATGGATGGGCATATGCTAAGTGAAATAGGTCAGACAGAGAAAGACAAATACTGTATGATATCACTTATGTGGAATCAAAAAATACAACAAAGTAGTGAATATAACAAAAAAGAAGCAGACTCACATATACAGAGAGCAAACTAGTGGGGAGAAGGAAGCAGGGAGGGGCTTTTTAGGGGTAAGGGGAGAAAGGGTTATTATGGGGATATATGAAATCATGTGCGTGACACTTTGGAAAATTGTAAAGCACTACAGAATTTAAAGAATCTTTCATTTAATAAAAACTGGATTAATTAAGACATTCCTTTGTTTTGAGCCTTCAGGAACAAATTATGACAGAGCTGAATCTGTCAACTTCGAGTTTCCTTTAATTGTATCTACTCTATAGCAGTGTATCAGTTACTATGACTGCATAACAAAATACCCTGAAACTTGGTGGCTTAAAACAACAATAATCATTTATTGTCTCTCAGAGTATCTGGAGGTGAGAAATTTGGGAGCAGCCTGGCTGGGTGGTTTTGGCCCAGGGCCTCTTCTGAGGTTGCAGTCAAGTTATCACCCAGGGCTACAGGATCCTCTTCCAACGTGGCTCACGCACGTGGCTGGCAAGTTGGTGCTGGCGATTGGCCAGGGCCCTCAGTTTCTTTCGCTGTGGGCCTCTCCATGGGCTGCTTGAGTATCCTTACAGAGTGGCATCTGGCTTCCCCCAGAGGAGGCATTCCAAGAGGCCAAGGTAGAAGCAGCAGTGCATTTTATTTTGCCATCATGTTGTTGAGTACACAGGGCCAGCCCTGATCAGTGTGGAAGAGGCCACTCAAGAGCATGAGCATTGGGAAGCGAAGATCTCTGGGGCCATGTTGGAGGCTGGCTGCCAAAAGCAGTTTGTCGCAATTTCAAAGAGTCATTTAAGAACCTTCAGGAACAAATTAGGACAGAATTGAATTTGTCACTTATGTTTTCATTGCTTCTGTAGCAGTTTTTGGATATTTTAAATGTTGATGAAGAAAGTGTTAGTTTTAGATAAAGTTTACTTTGGAGTTAAGTCATTGAAGAGGATTCTTCAGGAACAAGAGTCCCTAACTTTTTTATGGATGAAAATCTTTATTTTTCATGATGTCTTTTGATTGCTGGGATGGGGAAGAGAGGAAAAGGAGGAGTCAGGGAGGCTACGTGTTGCTGCTGCAGGGTGAAAATGGCCTTGAGGGGGACAGTGGTGTAACCCAAACCCTTAGGTCTTCCAGCTAGAAATGCCCGTCAGCTCAGGGAAGGGACACTGGGGAGACAGCTGGTCCTAAGATATTTCAGGGCAGATTTTAAGAGCAACTTGTCAAAGAAATTCTGCCTTAATAGGTTTATTTGTAATTGTTTTTAGAGAAAAGACATATGTTCTGACTTTTAATAAGGCGAATAGCAGATGAATCAAAACTGGAGTTCTTCAATTTGATTACCCTTTGCTGCTAATGTTTAGACCAAGATTTGGTGTTAACTTCCCTTAAGATAGGGATTTCTAGAACACATATAACTGTGCTTTAAAACATTGCTATTTAAGTAATCCACAAGTCTGTATTGATACTAACAACACAAAAATAAATTTTAAAATGGTGAGGGTAGGGAGGAAGAAGGGAAAGCTCTACTTTACAAAATTCCAGCTAATAGAGAAAGCTTTGTTTTGTTTTGTTTTTTAACATCTTTATTGGGGTATAATTGCTTTACAATGGTGTGTTAGTTTCTGCTTTATAACAAAGTGAATCAGTTATACATATACATATGTCCCCATATCTCTTCCCTCTTGAGTCTCCCTCCCTGCCACCCCCCCTATCCCAACCCTCCAGGCAGTCACAAAGCACCGGGCCGATGTCCCTGTGCCATGCGGCTGCTTCCCACTAGCTATCTACCTTACGTTTGTTAGTGTGTACATGTCCATGACTCTCTCTCGCCCTGTCACAGCTCACCCTTCCCCCTCCCCATATCCTCAAGTCCGTTCTCCAGTAGGTCTGTGTCTTTATTCCTGTCTTATCCCTAGGTTCTTCATGACATTTTTTTCTCTTCTTAAATTCCATATATATGTGTTAGCATACGGTATTTGTCTTTTTCTTTCTGACTTACTTCACTCTGTATGACAGACTCTAGGTCTATCCACCTCATTACAAATACCTCAATTTCGTTTCTTTTTATGGCTGAGTAATATTCCATTGTATATATGTGCCACATCTTCTTTATCCATTCATCCGATGATGGGCACTTAGGTTGTTTCCATCTCCGGGCTATTGTAAATAGAGCTGCAATGAACATTTTGGTACATGACTCTTTTTGAATTTTGGTTTTCTCAGGGTATATGCCTAGTAATCGGCATTTATTAACTACCAGAATAATAACTGATTCAGGCAATGATGATCAACAGATAGTAAAACCTTTGGATGAAAGATTGTTGGAGAAAATGATATTCACACAGTTTCAAAGTATCACCCCCCAAGTTATTTATTAATTACAAAGGAGAGAGGTGTCAGTACAGTGAAGGAATCTTCTGGGCACACACTTAAACCAAATAATCAGCTTTAGCATCCCCAATAATAGATCAGACTGACATCATGTACCTCCTGATGTGATATGCTGAAAAGGGTATGTCACCTATGTATATATGTAATATTGCTGGTAATAAGTTTTAATCTGAATTGAATGAGGGAGATTATGCAAAACAGCCCTCCTGGATACTTCAAAAAATTTTAAAGACATAGAAGTGAAAAAAGAGAAGTCTGGGAACTGTTCTAGATTAATGGGAACTAAAGAGGCATGACTAAGTGCACCACATGAGTCTTGATTTTTTTTTTTTTAATATAAAGAAATTTCTGAAGAACATTATTGGGACAGTAAGGGAAATTCATGGACTATATATTAGTAAATAGTGCTATATCATTGTTAAACTTCTTGAGTGTAATAATTTTATTCTGGTTATATAGGAGAATGTTTTTGTTCTCAGAAGATAGAATCTTAAGTATTTAGGGACCAAGTGTCATGAGGTCTACAATTCTCAAATGGTTCAGGAAAAAAAGTGTGTGTGTGTGTGTGTGTGTGTAGAGGGGGAGGGAGGAAGAAAGGGGAAATATGGCAAAATATTAACAAATGATTGTTTAGATAAAGAATACATGAGTGTTCATTGTACTTGTCTTGAAGCTTTTATGAAGGTTTGAAATTTTTCAAAATAAAGTTGGAGAAAAGTTTAAATTAAAATTTAAAAATAAAATAACTTTCATTGTGTCTCACTGCTTTAGGTGAAATCCTTAACCCTCTTTGTTACCCATTATCCACCAGTCTGTGAATTAGAAAAAAGTTACTCACAACAGGTGGGGAATTATCACATGGGATTCTTGGTCAACGAGGATGAAAGCAAACAGGACCCAGGTATGAATTGTTCTTGCAGTAAGTACAACTAGAATTCTGTTGGTTTTCATAATTTATAACTTGAAGTTCATAGGAGCATGAACTTATTGCTTATTAATCATGAAAGCTGTGAATGTTGATTGTAATTGACATTTGTCCAAATTCATTTTCTCTAAGCTTAGGGTCAGATAGAATTTGCATTTATCCTCACCATGTCTGAATCCTTCTCTGGCCCCCCTTATCTCATTTTTCTACAAGAAGAAGGTGGGGTGAGGGGGTCATTTAGGTTTTATTCTTAGATCCATCTCAGAAAAGATGCCCTAACAGTCAAGTGTATTAGTTATCTTTAAAAATACTCAGTACATTTCCCAAAATATCATTTAGCATTAATAACTTACTACGAGCAATACTCTATACTGGCCATACATGTTATCTTAATTTGACAAGGAAAGTGAATCTCAGGTAAAGTGGGTTCCCCATGTCAGCCACCTGGGTGGGGGCTGAACTGAGCCTAGAATCCATGTCCTCTGCCTGCAGGTTCTCTTCTGCTCTGTTAGAAATGGTATATGGGAGCTACAGTATTTTTCCTAACCTTCTGCTTACTACTCATGTCACAGAAATGAAACATTTCGTGAAGAAGTACATCATTAGCCAATAAAAAAAATTCAAGTGCTGTAAGTAATATAGTAGATTTTAGCTTTTTTTTTCCCCCTGTTCAATAATAATTTTTTTTTTTTTTTTTTTTTTTTGCGGCACACGGGCCTCTCACTGTTGTGGCCTCTCCCGTTGCGGAGCACAGGCTCCGGACACGCAGGCTCAGCGGCCATGGCTCACAGGCCCAGCCGCTCTGCGGCATGTGGGATCTTCCTGGACCGGGGCACGAACCCGTGTCCCCTGCATCGGCAGGCAGACTCTCAACCACTGTGCCACCAGGGAAGCCCAATAATAATATTTTTAAGCTGTGGGCCAGTGATGGCTTATGCAGTTGGTGTGCTACAATGGAAAATCCATTATCAAAGATACTCCAGAGTCCAAATTTTATTTTGGTAAAGTAATAAGTAAGGATGGACCTGAAAAAGATATCAGGCAACTGGCCCAAATAAAACAAAGCACTGGACCTAAGATAAATGTAATGTTAGGCAGTCCTGGCCTTTCACCACCATGCGGTCTTGAAAAACACATCATAAATTCTCTCATGGAAGCAGTTTTGTATCTATTCATCTGCATCCAAAGTGACAGGAGGAGCTTATAAGCTAAAATCCAATGGGATAAACAAAACAGAGTTCACTAGCAGGGAAGGGTCAGTGGTAAGTGTTTGATGTGAACTGACTACTAACCCAGACCCTTACATCTTAAGTGTTTTGGCATTTTATTTTATTGATTTAGATTTTTATTCATGAACATAATTTTTAAAAACTAAATAAAGCTAAAGACTCATGCTAACAGGCAGTGGTCCCCTGCTTCCATCCTTTTATTACTCCACGGCCCCTCCCCATCCCAGTCCCAAGGCAACTGCTTTTGACTCTTTCATCCATTTCTTCATAGTTCTAAATACTGTGCTTATTTTCCTATCTCTTGGTTCATCAACCTGACACAATATTTACTGACTTCTGTTAAATGAGGGTCTTCCGCCCTCCCTTCCCCTTCCTCCTGGTATAATAGTTTCACATTTTTTCCGTTTCATTCACATTCATTGTTTTCACTATTACTGCCAGTAGGTATTGCTTACTCATGAGCCAAGTATGTTTTCTTTCTTGTACAACATTTTTCTTGAAGGTAATAATTGTTTTCATTCTTTCATTGTTTTATTTGAGTCTATTGTTGAAAATTCCTGTATCCTCCAATAGCTTTGCAAAACACCTCTCTACACAGTTTTCCACATGACTGAACCTGTTGGTTCCAGTTTTCCCCACTGGTGTCATTCTTCCTGGAGCCCTTTGTCCTCCTGCTCATCTGAACTGGTTGTTTCCTAGGCCTGCTGCCCAGATGTTGCTGTCATCCTAGGAAGTCTCTTAACCTCTCCTCTGTGCATTGGATTGCACGTAACAGAACACTTGGGCTCACACCAGCTCAGACGATGAGGATACATATAATCTCGTATTACAGGAACCTCAGGAAGGGTGGGCTTCAGCTCGTCTTCTATGCAGTTCTCCAGGCTTTGTCTTCCTGCCCTGCTGGTTTCATCATCAGACTAGCAGCAAGATGGCTGCAGCTCTTTTGGGCATCGCATCCAGAATTGACGATGTCGGAAGGAAGAAGAGGGACCAGCTTTTCCTGTGACTCTTTCTTAGGAGCAAGGGAACTTTTCTTAGATACCCACTAGCTTCTCCTCAGTGTCCTATCTTATTTTCAGGATTGAATCACATGATCATTCTTAAACCAATTCCTAGAAGTAAGAATGGAAGGGATAACTTTGATCAGCCTAGACTAATTGGGGTCAACATTTGGAGCTGGGTATGAGGACACTGCTCCCTGAGATAAATGGTCAGGGAGTTAATTCCTTTATAAATCAGGGTTTTCTTAGAGGTGGAATAGATTTTGGATAGGCTACTAATAATATCAACTAAAGAAGGTAAAGTTTTTAAGATTTTGCATGAATGAAAATGTCTCCATACCTTCACACTTGATTTATAATTTAGCTAGGGCTAGAATTTTAGGTTGAAAATAATTTTCACTCAGAAACTTGAAGCATTCCTCCATTGCCTGCTTACTTCCAATATTATCCCTGACTGTATCTGTGCTTCATCCTTTACCTCTGACCTAATTCCTCTTCTGTCTAGATTAGAGGCCATTGGTCATCAGTAAAATGCCCCAGTGACCTTCTGGGTGACTTCCAAGATACTATGCTTATCTATTTCCTTTGGTGTGGTAGATAAAGCAATGGACCAGCAGTAAGAAACCTGTGTTTTAGTCTCTTCCAGTCCATAAGATGTTGGAAAAGTCTCCTAACCTCATCCATCTCTAAATTTTTATGAATCTATCCTAAAAGTGACTTCAGAAACTGTTTGATCAGCACACATCTCTTTAATACCTGTCTAGAGGAGTTTTGCTTTAAAACAGTTTTGCTAAGTTTCCCTGTAACAAACAGAAACTTGAATGATTACTTTCACTGACTCTAAGCAGTGTCGGATAAGCTTTTCAGTAATACCTGTTTAAGAAATTGGTCATAGCTTACAAGTAGGGTCCTCACTAAGAACTTTTATTTGAAACTGTAAAGAAATGAGTCATTTTACCATCTGCTCTGCGACCTGGCTCTCTCCACCTCCATGTTTCCTTTGTACACGCACACACGCCTCCCTCTCTCTTTCTCTCTCTCTTCTCCCTCTTCTTCCCTCTCTCTCCCATGGAAGAGTGGTGAAAGATAGTCTTGAAGTAGAACGTAACTATAAAAATATCTCCTTCAGGTGATTATGGAAGAGTGGTTACATTATTTACCTTGATGCTGTAAGAACTACCATAATTAGTACTAAAGTAGAGACCAGCATATGATGACAAATTCAGCAGTTGTTTGTACTGAGTTATGTTAATGAGTTTTTTGGGAGCAATATCATATTTTATATAATTTAACTATATTTAAGAAACATTTCTTAGCCAGCTATATTATATATACTACATCTTATATGTATATAAAGCAAAAAAAAGGGAAAAAGCCATCAGCAAAGCAGTGTTTAAATGAGGGGGTTTTGTGGCATTTAGTAGGCTTTCAGAAAAGGATGGATGGATGGATGGATGGATGGATGGGTGGATGGATGGATGGATGGGTGGATGGATGGGTAGATGGATAGGTGGATAATGAATGGATAGATGGACTGACAGATGAATTAATCTCTTTTTTAGAAAGGTCAGTGTGGAGGCTAGATTATAGAGGAGAGGCTGGAGGTGGAGAAATCAGTTAGGACTAACCCAGTTGAAGTGATAAAGGCAATACTTGTCTTTGAGATGAAAAGAATTGGCTTTTTGATACCCCACTGCTGTTCACTTCAGTTTGGGTCTTGTGAGCATTGAAAGGTAACAAAAAACTATCCAGGTTAGCAGGTACTGGTTTCTACCTGCTTCTTTCCTAGTCTTTTCCCACCCACTTTGTCACCTGTTCTTTGTGTTCCTTAAGTTTTATTTGGAGGCAAAAGGTATTCTTAGTGCTTTGTAATGTGAGTTTTAGTCTACGTATTTCTGAGAGTGTCAGCCTTCTTTTCACCTCCCACCTCTAGCACCCACCCTTAGAAAGGTATTATTTGTCTGTTGCTGAATTCTTAGAGGAGATTAAAGAAAATTCCATTATCCTTTTTCTCCGTTGTGTTCAGTCTTTTGGCTTTTTAGCTTTTAGCTGGATAAAAGAATAAAGCATACACATTTATCCAATGAAATAATATATGAGAAAAGCTCCTGATAAACTTATAATAAGTATACTAGGGTCTTAGAAGTCATTGTGAATCTGGTTCATCTTGGACATTTTTGCAATACCGTGCAATTATATTGAATTTTGTAATACAAGCTGCATAATCCCGAGCTGCTTTAGGTTTATCAAAGATTAAACTGTATGCAGCTGTTGGGGAAGAATTTGTTCTCTACCCTTCTTGGTTCTTTGGCTGGTCTAATAATCAAATTAACATAAGACAGATTAACAGGAGAAAACCAAATTTAATTATGTGTCTACGGGGGCCTCATAAGAATATGAGGGCAAGTCAGGCAGTTGAGGCTTCTGTGCCATCCTGAGCTAAGGAATGGGATAGGAGACTGGGCATCAAAGGGGAGGACGGTAATTCACAGGGAAATAAGAAAAACAGATATTTGGTAATTAGATGTTTGTCTTGCCCTATACATAGGTCATTCAGATAAACGTTATCTGTGGTAACAGTCTGTCTCTGAGCCAGGCCCCCCCCTACCTCCATCTAAATTCTTTCAGGCCGTTGAAGGGGGAGCTAAAAAGCCTTTCCTGAGCCTGTGGGGCCTCCCCTGTCTTCAGCCCCAGACACTCTGCACGCCAGAGTGGCACATCTTGGGAAGGCTTGTTCTGAATCCCTTCACAGTCTTGTCTTTGTCTTATTGTACTTCATCATATCCCAATTCTTTAGAAGTTTTAACTTCATGTATATGTACTGTGTGGTAGACTGTTCCCCAGGAAGCAGATTCTGAGGTTTACATGCCGGAGTTTATTGGGGAGTGCTCTCACGATCAACGCTGGGTTACAGTTATAAGGCTTCAGCCCACGCTGCAGAGAGCTCTGACGAGGGTTGGTCCTTCAGAGTTACCTCAACTTCGGGTGAGAGAGCCAGGCCTTATACCTTTTATTAGTTATCTACTGTTGCGTAATAAATTACCCCCCAAAACATAGCAGCTTAGCACAGCAAATATTTATTATCTCATAATTTCTGTGGAGCAGGAATCCAGGGGCAGCTCAGCTGAACACCTCTGCCTCACAGTCTCTCACAGGCTACATCATGGTATCGGCCAGGGCAGCAGTCGCTTCAGGGTTTGACTGGGGCAATCCACTTCCCAGCCCACTCACATGCTGTTGGCAGACCTCAGAATAGCCACTTCCAAGTTCACTCACGTGGCTGTTGGTAGGCTTCCAGGCCCTCACTGACTTGTTGGCCAGAGACATCAGTTTCTTTCCATGGGACCTCCATAGGGCAGCCCACAATATGATCACTGGCTTCCCTCAGAGCAGACAAGCCAGAAAGAAAGTGAGAGTGCCCAAGACAGGCCACAGTCTTTCATGATGTAATCTCAAAAGTGACATGCCATAATTTTTGTCATATTCTATTCATTAGAAGCAAGTCCTTTGAACCAGCACACACTCAAGGAGAGGGAGTGACACAAGGGCTTGAACACTAGGAGGCAGGGAACTTTGGTGGCCATCTTAGAGGCTGCCTGCAAACCCCCATAGCAACCAGTCACTGGACGCAGGTTTCCCAAGATGGGACGCGACCTTGGGTGAAGCAGTTCTCTTCAGCTGAGGACGTTCCCAAAGAGAGCACACCGCTGAGCGTTGCAGGCTTAACAGCCTTCCTGACAGTTGGGGCAGTAAACCCTTCAGTCCTGAGTGGGATTTGGGTGGTACCAGACAGCATCCACTTCAATATGTATAGCTCTTAGTTAACTAGGATGTTTAATAAGCCAGAATTTCTCGGTCTTGTTATTTAAACTGTGCAACATGTAATATTTCCTTATCTGTTTTTGTGGTTTTGTTTCTAGCACTCTTAGAAACATCTTTCATATATGTTAATTTACAGAGTGTATTACAAGACTGGTGCATATATTCTTCCACTGGAAAACACTTTTTTTTTTAAAATCTATTTTTAAAGGAGAAATTGTATTGTACCATGTATCAGAATCACTCTTTTTTTGATATAGAAGGTCAGTGGAAATTTTTCAGCAAACAGCATAAAACTAAATACTTCTTAGCTTACAATGAGTAATTGTTAAAAACCATTTTAACTGAGCTAAAAGATAGATTCTAAATGCAAAAGCATTTTCAAAGCAGTATTTACCCTTTTCTAGATATGTAGTATTGATAAAAGGAGCTAACAAGGGATTAGGAACAATGGATTTCTTTTTCAGATTATAAATTTTAATTGAATAAAGTTATAAGAATTGTATGTTGTCTTTAATCCTCTAATTTCTTTCAACTTTCAAGCATGGTTTTCTTTCTCTCTCTCTCTCTCTCTCTCTCTTTTAACTCTATTTTTTAGGTGAAGAAGACCAGGTTCCTGATTTTGTCACCTTTCTTTATCAAATAACCAGAGGAGTTGCAGCAAGGAGTTATGGACTCAATGTGGCTAAACTAGCAGATGTTCCTGGAGAAATTTTAAAGAAAGCAGCTAGCAAATCAAAAGAGCTGGAAGGATTAGTAAATATGAAAAGGTCAGAATGATTGTGCTGCATTTTTTGATTTATAATGAAATCTTCCAAGTTGTCCCAGGAAGAGGATTGTCCTGTAAATGAACATCAGCACTTCCTTCAAGTGTCTCTTCAAGTATTGTGAAACATTTAATTACAATAAAATGAAAACAGCTCTTACCAAAGCTCACGTGAATTCACTCATGCCTCTCTAGTCAGGTCTTTATTAAGTTGATAAATTGGTCCTTTTAATCATTTTTCTAAAGAATTAACTCCTTAATATGTACCAACACATTCGTTGCCTAAAATATTCGTTTATGCAAAAAATTACTAATGGAAACCTCAATATATAAAATGTTTAGAGTACTTCTTTTATTCATATATTGCATTCAGATATGCAGTAGTTGCATTCAGAAATGAAGAATTCTGTCAGGACAGGAATGAAAATAATAATATCACATAACTAGGTGATTAGAGTCAGTATCCACACGTCACTTACTTTGTGGATTTGTTTGTGACAAAGTTTTCATTCTAACCGACTTCTCCATCATCTAGGAACGCTTTTGTGAATGCACTCACTTTTTACCCTGGATAGCCAGCAAGTATATAGTCAGTATATATACTAATCTTCATATAAACTTGCGACATACTTCGGAAGGAAGATATTCCTAGGAAAATATCATACTAATAAATAATAAATTATAGCCTTTTTTCCCCAAATATAAGATTATATTATAAAACAACATAAGCTCCTCACCTACCTCCTACCCCACTCCTTCTCTGCTTGGAGAGTCTGATCGGCCTGGGGCAGGACATGATTGCCCTGGTCCATAACCATATGACCAGGAGTGAACAGGCTGTTAGTCCAATAGAACATCTTGGCTGACCACTATACTGTAAGAATATGTTTTAGTTCTGGAAATCATCCCCTATTTAAATATTGAGATATTAACACCTAATATTAGTTAAGCACTTGCCAACTTGTATACTGACGTACAGTTGTGCAACCAACTTCTCTTTCTCCTCTTCCTGCCTCTGTGGTTCTGCCTTGCACTCCACACTTTGCAGTGGTAAATGGTGGTGAACCAGGTCCAAAGTGCTGGAATACTATAAAAGACATGTCGTTTCCTCTGTTGACTTTCTCTTCTGGATCCTTTCCTCAATGCCAAGTTAGAAACAAATGTTATAATCAGTGACCGCTTGTTTCTAGTTATTTGTAACATAATAGATTAACATAAAATTTTTCTAGAGAGAAAAGTAATCATCTGTGAGAGTTTAAAAATAAGCTTAGCCCGTAGTTCTTTGGGCTGATTTAAATCCTCTCTTGTTGTCTTCTTATTTTTCTTTTTCCCTAAAGAAACTAGAATAAAACTTTACTACAAAAGATACATAAGCACGATGGTGATAAAATATGAGAGTTTATACATGTTGCTGTTATATAGCCTATAAAGCAAGAGCAGTGAAATTCACAGGTTATTTATAAATATTTTAACTCTTCCGACTAGTATATGACATTTTGAAATCTAGAAAGTTATCTTAAAAAGACAGAATTATAGAAAGAGGTTGCATTGGGATGGAATCTGATGATTTATCAGGATACACTGCATTTATTGTTTTTCCTTTTCACTAAAAGTGCCTGTCACATCGATTCCATTGGCGAGATCAAAGAAAGCAAACTGAATCCAGTGCATTCATGTGGGTTTGGTAATAGCTAATATTTATTGAATGCTTGCTGTGTGCACCAGCAAGTCTGGGCAGCCAGTCCTTTGCAGCAGCCTAGACACTGTGCCAGTTACTGTTCTTATTGCTTTACATACATTAACTCATTCCTTACGACAGCCTTGTGAGATAGGTACTGCTGTCATCCCCATGTTATAGTTGGGGAAAATGAGGCCAGGTGGGGGTAGGAAGCTGACCAGGAAACCAGGGTCACACAGCTAGTTGGTGCTGGAGCAGTGATTGGAACTCATATACTCCCTCTTCAGACCCTAAGTAGGTCTCTGTTATGTTGGCATTTTACTCTTTCCATAGCCTGCATTATATTATTAAATCAATTTTACTTTTCATCCTGTGAGCACACATAGCCTCTGGCTGAGTTAGAAGAGGGAGGAAGCTGGGCTTTCCCCTCCCCAGAGTCAGAGAGCTGATCAACAACTTTGGTCTCTTGATTATAATAGCAGCACTGAAAAACTTGTTTCTCAGGAAGGCTGATGCTTCCTGACATAGCTTCCCAACCACAGTTTCCCAATCACCTTGCCTGTGAGTCTAATGTTACAGACTTTTCATAGCTTTCCATGAAATGTACTGGCCTCTAACAATTTCATTTATAAAAGAAATAGTATTTTATTTTCTCTCCAGGAAAAGGCTAAAGTGTTTTGCGAAGTTATGGACGATAAATGATGCAAATGATTTGCAAAAGTGGATGGATGAGTTCAAACTGGAAGAAATTACAGACTGCTCTTCCTGATGAAAATGAAGACTACGTTTTGGAACCAAAAAATAGAGAATTAAAAATACCAACTGTATAAAACAACTCTCTAGTAACAGCCCATCTTTGTGTGACCTGAGCATAAAACCTGACCGTGGTATATTCCTGTTAGAAACAGGGCGGCCTTTTGTGTAGAAAGTCTGTTTCAGGTTCCTGCCATCCTTTTAAAAGTATAAACACTTTTGAATATTAAGATTTCTATCATGTCATTAGAAAATCTCATGGACGGTAAGATTCAAATAAAATCAGAAACTTCTAAGTAAAACCTGGAGTGGTAGAATATATAGTTCATGAACTTTTAGAGCGATATAAAAATTTAATGCATAATTTTATTTGTTTCAGTTCAGATAATTTGCAACTGGTTGAAATGTCTTGCAGGAATATACATTTTCATTCGAACTAAAATAATTTTATAATGCCGCCAGTTTATTCACTGTGAGCATAAGAATTTTTGAAGAGAAATAGAAGGTATTATCAGGCTTTTAGAAACTAGAGCACAGAAAGAGTAAGGTCATATGAAATTTGAAAAGCTAAATATTGTCATAGTTTTAAGCAATTTGAAGATTGTTGGATTAAATTATTTGTCATTCATTCAAGTAATAAACATTTGATGAATACTTGCTATAATATATGATTTTTTTTCATGTTGAATTTGGGGGTTCTCAACTATTTGGGACATTTGTTACTTTTTAGGTTTAATTGTGGAACCAAGGTTGCTGCTTCTCCCAAGTACACAGAACTGAGCTTTCCCATTTTGGACCTTTCTGCTAATTGATGTAGCAAATGTATGGTCTTCCCGGTATTGAACCTATAGCCATGTTGATTCATAACAATGCTACCTCCCTGCATGTTTAGGGTGACAGTGCTCAGCTTTGTCCCTGAGCTTTTTATAGCACTTACAACCTGGCTTCTCATATCTATTCTTTTTGTTTCTAAATATATGATCTTGCACAAAGGCTTTCCATCCTGTTTCCCACTCGGTTTTCATTCCTACTCAGTGAAATGCCTTCACTTGATGGCCACATTTCTAATTTCTTCTTTAGATTCTTTCTTTTTTTTTAGCTGCACTGCGCAGCTTGCGGGATCTTAGTTCCCCGACCAGGGATGGAACCTGCGCCCCTTGCAGTGGAAGTGCGGAGTCTTAACCACTGGACCGCCAGGGAAGGTCCCTTTAGATCATTTCTTACAATGGCCCTAACAGTGAGCCCTGGACACAGTCAATTAAGTCTCCCCAACTTGATGACGAGCGGTTGGTTGCTATACTTTTGGGTCACTCACGCTTTAGCCCTGTGATTCCCCACCTTTATGGAGTTAGAATATGATGTAGTCTGATTCCTCCATCCTTCCAGAAATATTAACATACAGTGAAATTCTCAAACATATCTCCAAATAGAATTAGTTGGGATTTACTCTTTAAATTTTAAAAATAACACTTTTTAAGCAATGTTTCAATACTCCATAAGACCATAAATGTTTTATATTAACAGAGGTAGTGCTGTAACCTTACTGGCAGGCCAGCAGAAAACGGAGGTGAATCCAGGAATGTCACGCTCATGCCTGAGGGAGCTGCAGGGACCAGCAATCACAGGTCATATCCAAGTGGATAGTTGGGGCTATCTCTGGCTTGCCCAGGCCAGTGTCAACATTCAAGCAGGTAAGAGTTTCAGGAGCAGTGTGTCCAGGGAGTGACGGTCCACAGTGTCTGGCAAGTGACAATGTGGAATATTACAAGGTAGATTCTCTAACATAAAGCAGGATATCAGCCAGCCAGCCAATTTGCAGGAGGTCAGGCCTGCTCCAAGTTTGGAAGAAGATCAGCATTGCCAAACTGCAATTCTAAGTGAGGCTTCTTCCCAGCCAGGGTGCTGAGGTGTTGAAGGGAAAGTTGTGTCAGAGTCCTAGACATGAAGACTGCACACGTGCCATGGAGACTGGCAGGAAAGATGCCATTGATTGGGTATGTACTCCAGGTATCACACTTAAGGAGTGCTGCAATTCTAATATTAGATATAATGTCTTTGAGATCCTGATTTGATTTCCTTTAGTTATATACCTGGAAGTGGGATTGCTGGATGATATGGTAGTTCTATTTTTTATTTCTTGAGCAACCTCCATACTGTTTTCCATAATGGCTGTACCAATTTACAGTCTCACCAACAGGGTACAAGGGTTCCCTTTTCTCCACACATTCACCAACACTTGTTACTGCTTGTCTTTTTGATAATAGCCATCCAAAGGGGTGTGAGCTGATATCTCGTTGTGGTTTTATTTGCATTTCTCTGATGATTGTAGTCAGTTCTATAACGTTTTTATCACCCTAAAATCTGTTCTCATTAGCAGTTACTCTCCATTCCTCCCCCAAATCCCCAGTCCTAGACAGTCACTAACCTGCTTTCTGTCTCTATAGATTTGCTATTTTGGACATTGCACATGAATGGAATTATACAATATGTGGTCTTTGGTGTCTGGCTTCTTTCATTTAGCTTACTGTTTTCAAGGTTCATCCATGTTGTAGCAGGTAGCAGTACTTCATTCTTTTTCATTACTGAAAACTATTCCATTATATGTACATACCACATTTTGTTGATCCGTTCATCAGCTGATACACATTTGGTCTCTTTCCATTTTTTGGCTATTATGAATAGTTCTACTGTGAACATTTATGTACAGATTTTTATGTGGCAAGCCACAAGATTTTTTTTTTTTAATTTTATTTATTTATTTATGGCTGTGTTGGGTCTTCATTTCTGTGCAAGGGCTTTCTCTAGTTGCGGCAAGTGGGGGCCACTCTTCAACGCGGTGCACGGGGCCTCTCACTATCGCGGCCTCTCTTGTTGCGGAGGAGCACAGGCTCCAGACGCGCAGGCTCAGTAATTGTGGCTCACGGGCCTAGTTGCTCAGCGGCATGTGGGATCTTCCCAGACCAAGGCTCGAACCAGTGTCCCCTGCATTGGCAGGCAGATTCTCAACCACGGCGCCACCAGGGAAGCCCCCACAAGATTTTTTTTTTAGAGCTCCCCCCGATAATTCTAAAGTGCAGTCTGGTTTGTGAACCACTAGTCTCATAGATTACAAGTGACTAAACAATACTTTTCATTGGATTGACAGTCATTTGGTTTCTCTCCTCTGCTTAATCTATCATTTAGACAAAGCATGGCATACTGTAGAACCCCAATAAATATTTGTTGAAATAGAAAAGAAAAACCAAACCCTTTCATATTAGAAATCCAACGAAATGACTCTTCGTTTCATAATCAAGATACTATTTCACTAGGGATTCAAGATCCATGTAGAAGTATACTATATCTTAAAACAAAAAAATTAAAATTTCTTCTGCCAATTTGTCCAAGTTAGAGCCTGTTGTCTTGGTGGTAGTGGTAAGGTAGCTGGTGAAATAGTGCTCACTGCATGAATTCCAGAGTAAAGACTAGATTGAATCCAATGTGGTCTACAAATTATTGTAGAGCTTTACTAAGTTCCAAGATCAGTATTAATTACTGCTGTGCCAAGTAATTATAAAAGTGTCATTTGATGTTTCACACTAAGAACATGGGTGGAGAGCAAAAAGAAATTGGATTAATACCATCTGCGGTTTTTAACTTTGTAATTACCATCAATTCCTCTTTGGAACATTGTGGTTAGTATAGATTATTATCGTTAGGTTTATTAATGTTCAAAGAGGTATTACCATTAGCGAGATATCCATTCTGGTTTGCCTGGGATGAATCTGGGACATTCTGGTCTACACCTGTTTTCCTGGTGTACTTGTTAAGAGCCTCTTTCACTCAAAAGTGTCCTGTTCTGAATAATAAATTACGTGGTTACCCTAGTTTTAGGTGCTAATTCATGGACACACTTACCGACTTGACGGATTTTTAATGTCGTCTTTAAAAATTGTTTTTTTTAACCCACTGTATGAACTGCTTTTTATCTGAACGATCTGCCAGTTGTTTTTTGCTTGTTTATAATAAATGCTTTACATTGTGGCATTTAGAAACTACCACTCTGGTAATTGGCATGTTAGGGCTTTACTACCTAATCTGTTTTTGAGACTAAATCCCCAGAGATAACTTTGTCATCGGCCTCGTCTCCATGAAGATGGTGAAGAGTGTGCACCTATATGATCATGAGACACATAGCAGGGCTGTCGTCTGGCAGAAATAATTATTGATCTCAGGACGAAGAACCCTTTTCTCTAGTTGTTTTGTCCTTTGCTCAAATCATCTTTTCATTGCCTTTGACTGTATCCTTTTTCTTTTTAACATTCAGAACAGTCATTTTATTTTCTACATCAGAAATATTATGTGCCATTTTAACCTCCTTTTCAGCCTCATGCTCCTTTTTTTTAAAACCTTACTTCCATGAAGCTCCTTCATTGGTTGTAGGGATGTCCCGCCCTCTATCAGAATCACCTAAGGAGGTTTTATTCTATTTTATTTTTTAAAATTTTATTGAAGTATAGTTGATTTACAATGTTATGTTGATTTCTGCTGTACAGCAAAACGATTCAGTTATACATATTTATATTCTTTTTCATATTCTTTTCCATTATGGTTTATCACAGGATATTGAATATAGTTCCCTGTGCTACACAGTAGGACCTTGTTGTTTATCCATCCTATATATAATAGTTTGCATCTGCTAATCCCAAACTCCCATCCTTCCCTCCCCTATCCCTCCCTCCCCCTTGGCAACCTCAAGTCTATTCTCTTTATCTGTGAGTCTATTTCTGTTTCATAGATATGTTCATTTGTGTCGTATTTTAGATTCCACATATAAGTGATATCATATGGTATCTGTCTGTCTCTTTCTGACTTAACTTTGCTTGGTATGATAATCTCTAGGTCCATCCATGTTGCTGCAAATGACATTGTTTCATTCTTTTTTAAGGCTGAGTAATATTCTGTTGTGTATATATACATACATATATATATATATATATATATATACACACACACACAGACAGACACATATATATATACACAATTATACACACACACACACATACACATACACACCACATCTTCTTTGTCCATTCATCGATGGACATTCAGGTTGTTTCCATGTCTTGGCTATTTTAAATAGTACTGTTGTGAACATAGGGGTGTATGTATCTTTTTCAATTATAGTTTTGTCTGGATATATGCCCAGGAGTGGGATTGCTGGATCATATGGTAACTCTATTTTTAGTTTTCTGAGGAACCTCGATACTGTTTCCCAATAGTGCCTGTACCAGTTTACACTCCCACCAACAGTGTAGGAGGGTTCCCATTTCTCCACACTTCCTCCAGCATTTATTATTTGTAGACATTTTGATGATGGCCATTCTGACTGGTGTGAGGTGGTACCTCACTGTAGTTTCAGAATCACCTAAGGAGGTTTTAAATACAGATTTTTAGGCCTCACTTTAGCTCTGCTGAATCTGAATCTTTGAGGTTGGTACACAAGAATAACAGTCAATGTTACTTTTTGTCCTCATCTCTTCTTTCCCATTTTCTCTCTCCTTTCCTTTTCTCACTTCTCCCTACATGATTAGTCGCCTTATCTCCAAAGAGATTTGCTAAAACTCATATTCCTCAGATCATAACACTTCTCCAGGATTCTGTCTGATTCAGTAACTCTGGTATGGAACCCAGGGAACTTTTTTTATTTTGGATAGACTTTATATTTTAGAGCAGTTTTAGGTTCACAGCAGAATTGAGACTGCTGTGAACAGAGGGTACACAGAGACTTCCCGTGTACCCTCTGCCCACACAAGCACAGCCTCCACCACTGTCAGCATCCCCCACTAGAGCAGTACATTTGTCACAATCGGTGACCCTTCATTGTCACATCATTATCACTCAAAGCCCATGGTGTATATACTAGGGTTCATTCTTGGCATTGTACATTATATGGATTTGGACAAATGTTTAGTGGCATGTATCCACCATTATAGTATCATATAAAATAGTTTCACTGCCCTAAAAATCCTCTATACTCTGCTTATTCATCCCTTTTTCTTCTCTAACCCCTGGTAAGCACTGCTGTTTTTACAACCTTTGTTTTACAGTTTTGTCTTTTCCATTGCCTCTGTCATTTAGTTGGGATCATGCAGTATGTAGCCTTTTCAGATTGGCTCCTTTCACTTAGTAATATGTGTTTGTTTCCTCCATGTCTTTTCATGGCTTGATAGCTCATATTTTTAGCACTGAATAATATTTCATTGTCTGTTTTTATTACAGTTTATCCATTCAACTTACAAAGGACCTTGTAATTGCTTCCAAGTTTTGGTAATTACGAATAAAGCTGCTATAAATATCTGTGTGCAAGTTTTTGTGCGGACACAGTTTTGGGTAAATACCAAGGAGTGTGATTGCTGGGTTGTATGGTAAGAGTAAGTTTAGTTTTGTAAAAAGTTGCCAAACTCTCTTCCGAAATGACTGTGCCGTTTTGCATTCCCACCAGCAATGAAGGAGAGTTCCTGGTGTTCCACATCCTCACCAGCATTTGGTGTTCTCAGTATTTTGGATTTGGGCCATTCTAATGGGTGTGTAGGTTTATTGTGATTTTAATTTGCAATTCCCTAGTGACATACGATGCTAAGCATCTTTTCATATGCTTATTTGCCATATGTATTAATATATCTTTGGTAAGCTGTCTGTATAGGCCTTCTGCCTGTTTTTTTAATTGCAAGGTTCATTTTCTTATTGTTGCATTTTAAGAATTCTTTGTATTTTTTAAATAACAGTCCTTTATCAGATGTGTCTTTTGCAGGTATTTTCTCCCAGTCTATGGCTTGTTTTCTCATTCTCTTGACAGTGTCTTTTGCAGAGAGAAGTTTTTTTAATTTTGATGAAATCCAGCTTATCAACTATTTCTTTCATGGATTGTGCCTTTGGTGTTATACCTAAACAGTCATTGCCATACCCAAGGTCATCTAGATCTTCTCTGTTATCCTTTAAGAGATTTATAGTTTTGCATTTTACATGTAGGTCTGTGATCCATTCTGAGTTAATTTTTGTGACAAGTGTAAGGTCTGTATCCAGATTCATTTTTTAAAATAGACTTTATTTTTAGAGGAGTTTTTGGTTCACAGCAAAATTGAGTGGAAAGTACCAAGAGGAAAGTTTATTTTTGAAATGAGCCTCATAAGTGATCTTGATGCAGATAGTTAAAGAATTGAGTTATGAGAAGCATGGTCATAATGCCTTCAAATTCTTATTCATAAGAAGTCAGTTCTGCAAATAACGGTGGGCCTTTAATTTCTCCAAACTCCTTGCATTTCTTTGTAACAGAATATTAGGCAAAAGAAACACATAAAGTTGCATTTTTGTGTTATGAAACTTAAAGGAGTGTCCATAAAGAGCATGCATGATGCCTCAAACTGTTCGTAAGCTCTCTGATATAATGGTACTTTATATTCTAAGTAACATTCCAGCCAATGTAGAGCATAATCAGGAAAGGAGATAATGAAAATCTTTCCAAGCATCAGCTCTGCTTCATGACCTTGAGCACTATAATTTTCTAGTGAACAGTAGCTTTGATATTATTAGTACACAAGCTAAGTTCTAAAATATTCTTTCACTGTAGGCACAAAAACAAGATGACCTTAGAAAAGAGTTGTTGATGGAACCAAAAATAAACTCTCACTTTGTAAGCAACAGGCTTACAGGTCCCTGTGTAAATTAATGCTAGTCAGCAGTGGTTTAACAAACCTTCAGTATTAGAAGCTCCAGAACAATCACTCCTATGTCAGATAGAAACCTTGAGTGAGGTTTGAATAAAAAAGTTATTGAGTTAGTGTTCTCTTGCAGTGAGAAAATGCAATTCCTTATTTATAGGAAGGAGCAAGTTGAAAATGTAACTTTTCTACGGAGGAAAGTACCAGAGACTTCAAGGCATCTTATTTAAATGTAAAAACTACATTTATTAGTAGCAGGTGAGTGTAGGTAGCCAATTGCAAGACATCTTACTATATTCAATTTAGCTACTGGCCTCAAAACAGAAGAAATAAAATGTTACGTAAATGTCTAACCACAGTTAAGATATTTTTTCGACTAAAATGATTCCTTCAGAACAGCAATTTATCATAAATTCATTGATCTGTGTTTAAGTGAATAACTGCAAACTTAGTTAATAGTGATAGATTCTATTTTAAGTTGCAAGAACAGAAAGACACTAGAGGATACATTGAAAGTAAGGAAAAGAGAAACAGCAGCCTAACTTGGGCTTATGGAAGAGGAGAAATTTGAATGATTTTCAGAATATAGCATATACAGTTCTATTTCTGTTGTTTAGTTATTTCATCAGCAACAGGGTTCGTTTTCTCCCTATGTGGCAGCTGTTCCACCATTGTAGTGAATCAGCTTTTCTCTGTTTTTGCTGCCTCTGCCATTACTGACTTTGTACTCTGTTTCTCTCTGTTTTCTGGCCTCTGCATTTCCGTCACTTATGCTTACTACCTTCTCTCCAGGGGTCTCTGTTTCTGCCCCCACTACCATTTTCTTACTTCCTTTTTTCTTCAGATGCCCTAAGAAGGCAGACTTGATTGGTTCAGTTTATCATGGTTGTTCCTGTTGGGTAGCTTGTCTTGGGCCACCACATGAGCAGCTGGTTGGCCTGGAGAGTAGCAACCCCAAGATCAAGCATCTACTCTGCTTAGTCAGTTCTGTCCAGAATGGCAGCTTCACTTTACCCAGCTTCACTTTACTATGAGCTTGGCAGCAACTTTGGGCACCAGTACAAGTGATTGATCTGATTTCATGAAAGTGCTGGAGGTTTGTGCAATATGTGAATACACTGGAAATCAGCCTTCTAGAAACAAAAAACCTCACTGGTTCAGCCTGGTTGGAGGAGTATTCCGACATACTCATCTGAATTAGTGAAATACCTGAAGTACAGAACATTTTGCACTATCTGTTTATAGATTCAGTAACATCTTAAAATTGAAAAGGAGACTATAACTAAAGGAAAGATAAAAATATCTGATCAGAAATACCATATGGTATCATTTATATGTGGAATCTAAAATATACTAATGAACTTATTTAAGAAACAGAAACAGACTCACAGACATAGAAAACAAACTTATGGTTACCAAAGGGGAAAGGGGGTGGGGGAGGGATAAATTAGGAGTTTGGGATTAGCAGATATAAGCTACTATATATAAAATAAACAACAAGGTCCTACTGTATAGCACAGGGAACTATAATATCCTATAATAAACCATAATGGAAAAGAATATGAAAAAGAATATATATATGCATATGTATATGTTTTTTATATATATATATATAGAACTGAATCACTTTGCTGTACATCAGAAACTAATCCCACATTGCAAATCAACTATACTTCAATAAAAATAAACAAATACATATGTATAAAATAGATGACTAATAAGAACCTGCTGTATAAAAAATAAATAAAATTTAAAATAAATAAATGTATAACTAAAAATATCTGGTAGGTATGGAGAAACATAAGTGTTTTCATTACTACACAATAAACTTGATGAAATGTTAGTGTGTTCATGAAGAGTTAAGATCTTTAAATGATGAATCCAGAGTTAATGTTGAAATGTATATAGCATGACATGGAAAAGCTTTTTACATTTCTTCGGGAACAGAATAAAACTAGATACTGGTGGGAATACATGTACTAATGATAATGGCAGATCCTTATACTCTTAAGGTATTTAGGATTAAATCTCTGTTGAATGGGTTATAGAAAGAAATCCTGATGAAATACAAATAGGAGTGTGTTCTCTCCTTAGTAAATAAAAACCCTCTCAAATCCCATGACTCTAGCAGGCAGCCTAAAGATACTTCTGAATAAAAATATAAGGAAAATATGACAGTGAGTCTAGTACTTTTTGGTTCCTAACTGAGTTCTAAATTTCTGTGCCCTGCCATTTAGTATCTTCAAACAAGTCATATAAAATATCTCTGGAACTTGATTTTCTCCTCTGTAAAATTTTAATCAGTATAGTAACAAGTGACTCACTTAGCTTATTCGTAGGATTGTTCTAAGGGTCAAGTAGAAATGCATAAGGAAGAGCTCTATAATTATAACATGCCTGATAAATATCAAATACTGTTACAAATGACATGCTTGTTGTTTTGAGTATGACTGATAGAGATGACTAAATGGCCCAAGTTAGAAATCCCACAATACTGGCATTGAATGTATTATGAACATACGTGGGGAGACTTAATTCAGTCTAATTTTGGATAGCCTCTAAAATAGTTTTAAAACTTCTCTCACCCAGAATCAGGAGATTCAAACACAAATTGTTTCTATGAGAAATCCTCAAGGATTTTTTCCTGGGGCAAGGTTCCGAATTCTTTCATTGCTTTGAATAGGGTTGTGACAGTCCTAGAGCCTACTGAAAGCAAATGAAGGGTAGATATGGAATTTCCTTCATTGAGAAAATTCTTAAGTTTTCTAACTCCCCTTTTACTCTCCCCTCCCTTTGTTTTCCTCTAGCAAGAGAGTGGTTTATCCATTTTCTAACTCCTTAGGATGATAATTAATATTGTTTGAGTGATTATGCTAAGCACTGAGCTGAGTGCTTTAGATCTTTCCTATTTAACCTTTGTAACAACCTCTGAGGTAATATCTCCATTTTTCAAATAAGGAAATACAGGCTTGGAGGGGAACTAAGTAACTTGCCTGTAATCATACATAACTGAGTTCTGAGCACTGAGTTAAAGAGTCAATATTCAAACAAAGGCAGTTGACCCCAAAGTCCTCATATTTAATAATGATACTTGTATGTTAACATTTTACAGCTATGAATTTTCCTCTAAATACAGCTTTAGGTATAATCCCATAAATTTTGATATTTTCATTGTAGTTAATTTCCAAACATGATATAAGTGCAGTTTTTATTTCTTCTTTGGTCTAAAGTTGAGACAGTTTTAAAATCATCAAGTAGTTGGGGTTGTTTTGGCCAAGTTCTTAGTTGCAGACAATACCTTTCCTTTGCAGTTCACAAAAGATAATTACTAGACACCAGATGTTCTACTATAACTGCTGCAGAGAAACCACATTCCAAGACAAAACTTGCCTGAGGAGGCATGTGATCTTCACTTTACAAAGTCAATTCTGCTAAGTCTCACACAACTATGTCTTGTTGGCGAAAGGTAGTCCATACATAACTTTAGCTTCAAGGGAATGGGAGAAATCCCTTTGGTCTTTGGCCTTCCAGCTCTTTTCTAGAGGAGGAAATACGACAGATGAGTTGAAGTTATATTGATTGAGCCAACCTGCAGCATCTGCTTTTGTTATTAATTCTGAGGGGTTTTTATCATCATGGTCTGAAAATATCAGTTTGAACTGAGTGGGTCTATTTATATGAGGATGTTTTTAAATAAATATATTGGAAAATTTTTGGAGATTTGTGGCAATTTGAAAAAACTTATAAATCAAGTAGCCTAGAGAT